>NC_087445.1:30352026-31552339 GCF_036321535.1 Camelus dromedarius
TTTGATGATAGCCATTTTGACAGGTTTAAAGTAACATCTTATTGTGGTTTTGATTTGCATTTCCCTGATGATTACTGATGTTGGGCATCTTTTCATGTGCCTATTTGCCATCTGCATTTTTTCTTTGGAAAAATGTCTATTCAGTTCGTCCACCCATTTTTAAATTAGGATTTTTTTTTCTTTTGATATTGAGTTGTATGAAAGCTGTATCACTTTTTATGGCCTAGTTTGAAAGTCACATAGTGTCAATTCTACCATATTCTTTTACCAAAACATTCACAAAAGCCTACTCAGTTTCAGGAGGGAGGGGATAAAGACCCCAGTCCTTAATAGGAGGGGTAGCAATGTCACATTGTGAAAAGAGCATATGGGATGGGAGATATTATTGCAGCCATTTTGTGGCAATAGAATCTGGAACATAACTTTTCTATCTATTTTTTTCCTTTTTTTTTGTATGATCAAGAGGTTTTAAATTATGAAATACATTAGTCATACAAAAAAGGTATAGAGAATAATATAATAAACATTTTTGTATTCACCACCTTGCTTTAGATATAAAACATTTCAAATAGTTAAGATGCCTCTTTGTTTACATTCCTTTTTCTCTCTCTTTTCCAAAGAGAGAAACATTTTCTGAAATTGGGTATTCATAATTGTCATGCCTATCTTTATACTTTTAATACATTTATCTCTAAGCAATGGTAAATTTGAGGTCTTTTTAAAAGTTTGTTTTTGGTGGGGAGGTAATTAGGTTTTTAAATTAATTTATTCATTGATTTTTAATATGTATTTTTATTGAAGTTTACAATGTGTCAATTTCTGGTGTGCAACATAATGTCTCAGTCATATAGGAACATGCATATATTCATTTTCATATTCTCTTTCACCATAAGTTACTACAAGATATTGAATAGAGTTCCCTGTGCTATGTAGTATGAACTTGTTTATCTATTTTTTATGTATTGGTTAGTATCTGCAAATCTCTAACTCCCAACTTATCCCTTCGCACTCCCTCCCCTCTATCATAACCATAGGTTTGTTTTCTATCTCTGTGAGTCTGTTTCTGTTTTGTAAATAAGTTTGTCTTTTTTTTTTTTTTTAAGATTCCACATGTAAGTAATATCATATGGTATTTTTCTTTCCCCTTCTGGCTTGCTTCACTTAGAATGACATTCTCCAGGGCCATCCATGTTAGTACAAATGGCATTATTTTATTCTTTTTATGGCTGAGTAGTATTCCATTGTATAAATATACAACAACTTTTTTATCCAGTCATCTGTCAATGGACATTTAAGTTATTTCCATATCTTGACTATTATAAAGAGTGCTACTGTGAACATTAGGGTGCATGTGCTTTTTTGAATTAAAGTTCTCCTGGATATGTGCTCAGAAGTGGGATTGCTGGATCATATGGTAAGTCTATTTTTTGTCTTTTGAGGAATCTCCATGCTGTTTTCCATAATGGTTGCACAAAACTACATTCCCACCAGCAATTTAAGAGGATTCCCTCTTCTCCACACCCTCTCCAGCATTTATCATTCATGGACTTTTGAATGATGGCCAATCTGAGTGGAGTGAGGTGATACCTCATTGCAGTTTTGATTTGAATTTCTCTGATAATTAATGATATTGAGCATTTTTTCATGTGCCTATTGGCCATTTGTATGTCTTCATTGGAGAATTGCTTGTTTAGGTCGTCTGTCCATTTTTGGATTGGGTTGTTTGTGTTTTTGTTATTAAGTTGTATGAGCTGTTTATATATTCTGGAAATTAAGCCCTTGTCAGTCTCATATTTTTCAAATATTTTCTCCCATTCCATGGGTTGTCTTTTTGTTTTGCTTATGGTTTCCTTTGCTGTGCAAAAGCTTATAAGTTTAATTATGTCCCATTTGTTAATTTTTGATTTTATTTCCATTGCTTGCGGGACTGCCCTAGGAGAACATTGTGAAATTCATGTTGGATAATGTTTTGCCTATGTTTCCTTCTAGGACATTTATAGTGCCTTGTCTTATGTTTAAGTCTTTAAGCCATTTTGAGTTTATTTTTGTGTATAGTATGAGGGAGTATTTTGACTTCATTGATTTACATGCAGCTGTCCAGTTTTCCCAACACCATTTGCTGCAGAGACTGCATTTATTCATTTATTTTTAAATGGAGGTACTGGGGATTGAACCCAGGACCTCGTGCATACTAAGCATGTGCTCTGCCACTGAGCTCTACCCTCCCCACTGGAGCCTTTTTAAGCTTTATATAACATGATTCTTTATAACATTGAAACTTACTTTTTAACTCAAGGATTTTGGTGGTTTTTTTGAGATTTATTTGTTGACATATAGCCCTAGTACAAACTTTCTTAAAGTTTCAGATGGTAAATATGTTAAGTTTTTGTGGGCGGATACTTTCTCTTGCAAGTACTTTTTCTGCAGTTGTAGTACAAAAGCAGCTCTATTCAATACGTAAATGAATGGTATACCTGGGTTCTGATAAAACTCTATTTACAGAAATAGGTGGCAGAGTGCAGAATTTGGCCTCTGGGCCATAGTTTGCTGACCCCAGCTCTAACATAAAATTAAGGACACTTCAGATATCTTGTGTTCCCTGAAAGTTATTTTAGGTTATAACCCATCCCCAACCCCAACCTTCTCATGCTTCTCTGCCTTAGGAAGAAATTTTAGAAACACTGACTTAGGAGTAAAATTGCAAGATTTGCTAAATTTTGATTTATGAAAAGTCTCACTGGTCTCCACTTTTCATCTTTTATTCTTAAGGGTAAAGGTCAGTAAACTCCTGCCTTTAAACTCCTCTAGCCACCCTCCTTTGAAGTTGGAGTGGCTCTTTCCTAGAGAATTTCAACTCATATGTCAAAATTTCCCACAAATGCCACTTCCTCCAGAATGCCTTTCCTGATACCTCCCAGCTGAAGAAAAGGCTTCCCCTGTATTCCTATACTTAGTTCATGTCTCTAACTCTTAAACTTAGAGCTGTAATTATTTGTTTGCATGACTGTCTTCACCATTAAATTTTTGATCCCCAGGGGAATAGAGACTTATTCTATTTATCTTTTGTTTTCTAACACAAAATTTGGTAGTTGGTACCTAAATATACTTAACAGGTGGTTGTTGAAGGATAGAAGGGAGGAAGGGAGGAGCTGGAGTCTATTCAGGTGTCTTCTTGGAACAAGAAACAAATTTGCATAATTTTCAGACCTTTAAAGGCAAACTTACCTCTCTTCAGCTTTCTTCCCCACCCAACCTTAGAGCATTTCTTCATGCCCTCCTACCTTCTCTTTGCAGGGAGGTAGATTATAATGTCTTTTAAAAATACAGATGGTTATAATTTTGCATAGAAAAAGCTTTGCTGAGCATTTTCTTGTAATCTAAATTCCTAGGTCCTAAGATGTTGAACACCCTCTAAACTATTACTATTTATAAAGAAGGATAAGAAAATTGATGTAATAATAATAGTTTTTTGGGGGGGTTTTTTTGCCTGGACTAGAGGAAAAAAATACAGTGTTTCAAGCTCACTATTATAGTACTAAGTTTGCTGTTAGGATTATTGTCTGTGAAGGAGAAAAGTTATTGACATTAAAGTGTTTTCTATAGAAAGGTGTTTCGCCCTCCCCATTTTCTAATTGAAAACACATGTTGATATTATTTTGCAGATTTGCATGAGCAAGAAATACTATATAACTTTTCCATATCCATTTAGCAGTTAGATTAATTAATGCAGACTTAATGAAGTTATGTGGCTTGATGGAAAGAACATGGGCTCTAGGATCAGATAGACCTGAATTTGAATCTGGGTTCTGCTCATTAGCAGCATTATGGTATTGGGCAACTTATTTAATGTCTCTGAGCTTTGATTTCTATATCTGAAAAAAGTATAATACCTCTCATAGTGCCGCAAGAACCAGATGAGATAAAGTTTCATTGTATAGGCACTCAATAATGGTTACTTTCCTCTGTTTTTGTCACAGTATCTGAATGCATTCAGTCGATAGAATTTATTTTGGTTTTCAAATGATTTTGTTGGTGATTTGAGATAATAAAGAATTTGGGATGGAAGCATTGTTGTCATTTAAAAAAGCATTTTATGACTTTGGATTTATGAGCTTTAGGGAGCTCTTTCCAATAGTGTTTCTGTCAGTGTTTCTGAAGATAGAGATAAATTATGCAGTACTAAGATCTGCTTGGCAAATTTACATATATCTGAATTATTTTGGTGTTTAATGAGTTCAACAAGCAAATAATAGTATTTGTGAGGCCCTTTAAGCAGCTTTCTATCCTCTTATGAAATCCCAGAGGATTTCCAAAACTCAGAAAGATCTACTGTCTCCCTTCTCTCTGCTCACTCCCAGACTCCAAAACAAAAACCTAAAGTATAACTTTGTTACACCAAAAGCAAAACAGAAAACAACACAACACAACACAGTTTCGAAATATTTACAACAACATGACAGTCCCATTTTCTCATTTTACCCCTGGTACCTAAAATGCTATTTACACTATGCAAATAAACCAGATACATCTAATGCACTCCTTCCAAAACAATACTATTAAAATTACGTTTTATAAGGTTTCCATGCAGTGAGGGAATTTTATTATCTCCTCTAGGTTGTTGAAAGAGAATTTTTAAAGAAAATTTAGCCTACATATTTTCTTTTACAAACTACCACGATTTTTTATAATGAGCATTAGTATAATTTATTGACTACAGTGTATTTTAGCAAAAGACTACATGAGACTGGGGAATTAGAAGTGACTACTTTGGGCTAATCATAGCTTTTCTGGGCTATCAACTTCCTGTCTGTAAATTGAGATGAGCAGGAAAGGTAGTATTGGTTTAGTATAAACTACTCACTCTTGGCTGGTGAGAGCTTAATCTTTGGAGTCAGCTTTGGAGTCAACTGTGTGAGGCAAATGTCAGTTTCCACAACTGTGATTGATTAGGTACCTAGTAGATTTGTGGTAAGAATGAATGAGATATCACATGTAAGTACCTAGTGTACCATTCATACCATCCAGTGAATGTTGATTGCCGTTGTCAGCAGCAGCTATGGTCTGGACCCAGAAGTAAATTTATGCGTGAGTTTTTTGTAATGATAATTAAGAATTTCTTCTTCATCACGTACTTGAGATATACTTCTAGTATTTCATAGATTTTGCTGCCTAACAAAGCACCTCAAAACTTAGAGGCTTAAAACAGCCATTTATTTAACTCATTATTCTATGTGGTAATAATTTGGACTAGGCCCAGCTGAGCAGTTATTCAGCTCTCATATGATGACTGGGTGGTCTAGAATGGCCTCGCCTGAGATGGCCTGTCACTGTACCACATGGTCTAGCCTGGACTTGTTCAATATAGTGGATGTGCAGGGTTCTACAAGAGCCAGTGGAAGCCAGCAAGGTCTCTTGAGGCCTAGATTTGAAATTGGCACAGTATCAATTCACCAGATTATGCTGAGCAAAGTATGTTCTAAGACCAGCCCAAACTCAAATAGAGGGAAAATTGACTCCTCTTTTTAAAAAGAGGAGCTGCAAAGATTCATTGCAAAGGGGTAGGGAGGGAAATAATTATGGCCATTTTTGTAATGAATCTAAAACACCATCTACTGCCAATCCTTGTCATAATAGATTACCCACTGGTAACCTTTTTATGGCTTTAGTAATCTTGTTACTTTACTTCTCATAATCTTCCTATCCTTCGGTCTACCACAAATTATTGTTACACATGTGCTTCATATATTTGCTGGTACAGGATGAATTTTTTTGTCACATGACCAGTTGATGCTGGTAAACTTTGATCTACCTGAAACTTGTGACCTAATATCATTTTATCTAATCCCTGCTAAGCCAAAAATACATACTTTTTGAATGACCCCTGAGAATATATCATGATGCAATCTGAAAAACATTAGGAATTATTGTGGATTTTTAAATTTTAATCCCTAAAAATAAAAATAGTTTTTAAGAATATCACAACAATATGTAATTTCTTAAAACTTTCCACAAGTCCCAGTACCACGGACTCAAGATAAAAAAAAAAACTGACAATATTGAGTGTTAGCAAGAATATAGAGCAAGTGAACTATACACTTATGATGTATTCACTTTACCATATATGTATTATAATATACATAAACATAATTTTATAGATGTCCTTCCTAGAAAAAGTAGGTTTTAAAATTCTGTTAGTGGTATAAATGAAAACGAATCCTATCCCTGGCCTCAGGATTGATCTGTATTGAAAAATTAAAAAGCTTCTATTCTTCCTCCTCCTTTTTCAGAGATTAATTAGGGAGAAGGCCCAGTATAAGAATTTGATCTGGTGGAAAGTAAAGAAAAGCTAAATTTAAAAGCTTCTTAAGTGTTCTACAGGTTCCTAACTTAAGGATATTGATGAAAGATTGATCTCTTTTTTGGGGAAAGGTATGGTACATGCATATACACCCATATGTGTGCATATGTATGTATTTGTGTGACCATGTGGGTGCATATACTCTGTGCACACATGTGCATGTGTGTGTGCGCGCACATGGATGTATACATGTGTGCATGTGTGTTTTCCACTAGATTCTCATAGAAGGAGTGAGGAGGCATAGCTTTCCTCTAAAATAGCAAAGATTTCATGAAAGGGTGTATGCTTTGAGTTCCAAAATTCTGCTGAAGATCCCAAGGACTATTATTCTAGATATAATAATGCAGATTTGGGGAAATATTCAGCTTCAGATGAATTCCCCTAGGTAGAGGTGGGGCACAAGGCACAGAGCCTAAGACCAGTACGTCACTCCTGTGTTAGGGCAAGAATATTTCTAAAGTAGGGTTAGCATCACATTGTGAAGGGAAAAGGAGGAGCTTTCTGGGTCAAAGTGAACTTTGAAGGAGGGTGGTAGAAACAAGTCTAAGAAGTAAGATGCTGGCCCAAGTGCACCCTTATTTCTATACCTTTGGACCTATAACAGCCAGTTCTGTATTTTCTCCTACACTGTAATTCACTCTGTCTTTCCCATAGTTTTTCAGGAAAGCATAGTACCCATTCTGCAGCCTTGTGTTAGTGGTGTTGTGGGGACAGTGGGCAGGGAATTGAGAGACAAGGCAGTAAACAGAAGAACGGCCTTACCACCTCACCTGTCCCTAAGGCCAGTGTAACTGGAACAACAGGGTAGAGGATGGTGATCCTAGAATTCAGAAGGCCACAGATAGTGAAGTGAACCAAACCTCCCTGTAGAGGTGGTGATTAGGAGTTAAGTGACCACAGAGAAGCTGCTACAACATGGACAAATGCAGAAGGGGATAAGAGACCAACCCCCTGAGGTGAGGCAGGGGTGGGAAAGGTAGGAGAGAGCCAGCAGACACTTGGCTCACAGTATGGTTTAGGAGCTTTGGTAAAGAGACTGGAATGATGTGTGACTGAGAAGAGATGAGAGAATTAGAGCTATTAGATTTTTTTTTATGTGTTAAAATATCCCATGTGTATAATTTTAAAAAATCAAAATTAAGAGCCAAAATGTATTTGTATTTAGCTTCCTAATATCATGAGAATATGGAGGACAAATTGAAGCAAGGGACAAAGTTTAAAAAGTAGGATTATACTCAAAATATATTCCTTGAGGATTTCAACTATTCTGAATTATATTGGTGGGAAGAAATAATGGATTAGAGATGAATGTGGTTGAAATTGGTGCATATCCAAAGCAACTTTATCCAAAGTCAGCAAATACACTAAATGAATTATAGTTGTCAAAAAATTAAAAAAAAAAAAAAAACAAACCCAAAACTCAAGGAAGGCGAATGTAATTGAGGCAGGGTCATAGCCTTGTCAGATTTTGTATTCAGTAACTTTAGCAAAGTAACTCTTAAAATATTGCTTGAAGGTTTTTATATGTCCTGTGGTTTGGGAATCTAAGTAGAAACAGAATAGATGCCCCTGAATGCCTCCTTTGAATCAGAAAGTCCAGTCAGGCCAATACTAGAGATATTAGTTGTGCACAGAGGAAGTATGATTTCCCTGTATCATTTCTGGGCTCAGTCCCAACCCATATATTGTGATTAATTTGGTAACTCTGAATGTATCCCAGTTTTTGAGCAGTCAGTTCAACCATGGTGTAGTCATTAAAGCATCTAGTCCCACATGGTTATTCTATTTGCTATTGTATATAGAACTAGTTTATTATTTCCTGATAAATTATTTGCAAGATTTCTGAAGGGCTTTTTTTTTTCCCCTCTTCACATTGGTAAGCATTTATATGTGACTTAAAGGTACTTGGTGTTTTAAATACTTCTCATGTTGTATTAGTTTGCCAGGGTTGCCATAGCAAAATACCACAAAGTTGGATGGCGTAAACAACAGAAATTTGTTTGGAGGATGGAAGTCCAAGGATGATCAAGGTGTCCACAAGTTTGGTTTCTCCTGGAGCCTCTTCCCTTGGCTTTCAGATAGCTGCATTCTCACTGTGTGTCCCATGGTCTTTTCTTTGTTGAGTGCATCCCTGGTATTTCTTCCTCCTCTTATAAGAATATCATGTTGGATTAGGGTCTTAGCATTATGACCTATTTGATTTTAATTACTTCTTTAAAGTGTTTTATCTCAAATACAGTCACATTGTGGATTAGGACTTCGACATATGAATTTCGGGAGATGGGAACACAATTCAGTCTATGGGATATTGCTACACTCATGAACTTGAAATTGTCTCATTACCCACTTTCCTTCTAAGATTACAACTTACTACTCATTACAAACAGCAAAATGCCTTATGTAAAGGATGAACTGCTATTAAAAAAAACAGAACTAATTTAGAAATTTAAATTTACTTCAGCCAGGTAGAACCTCAAATTGGTAAGAGCTGAAAGAATTTTAACCACATGTTGAATATTAATCTTAGAATATTCACTTATCTAAAATGTTAATAAGCTCACTGGCAAACAAATAACAGAAAACAACTGTGTAGAAAAAGCACTGTGAGAAAGAATACAATGATCTGATTTCGTTTACTTTGCAAAAAACAAAAAAATTCCAGATGAATTTTTTCAGAGCTATTTTTCTTTTTAGTAGATCAGATTAAATCCTAAAAATAGCCCAATAAAGAATTTTGCTTTCTAAAGCTAGATAGTTAAGATGAAATATTTTCCTTAAAAAACAAAAAACTCAATCAAATGAACAATTTCTAAAAATGCTTAGGGAGAAAAGAAACAGTTTAGTATACATAACCCAAAGAGATAAAAGCTGTAGGTATGTTTTGTCTCAAGAATAGTTTTAGAAAAAGAAGAAAGAGTGTACTGAGACAAATCATTTTGAAAGATAATTGTTATTCTGATTTGGCTTTCCTGATGTGAATGCAAGAGAAGAAGCCTTGTGGTTGCTTGGTTGGTTTGTCTGCAAATCTGGAGTGGCTTTTGTATGCTGGCAAGTTTTGGTATGCTTGTTCTCAGAAATTCGCCTTATTTTGAAAATCCAAACCTTTCATTAGGGTTTAAAATATGATGTCATGATCACAAAAAGTTGTAGATATAAAAGATGTTTTTAATTTGCTTTACAAAATTCAAGTTAAAAAATTTACAATCTGTTCCTTTTCTCCAGCAACAGTAACCACAGATATTATCCACTGTAAATATCTTAATTTTTGTCAAAAATCCAAGTAATATATTTTTGTTATTGCTGCTCAGTGATGTTTTCTGAGACAAAAGAAATGTTTATTATCCATATGCCACATTTAATAATTTCTAGAATGGCTTATGGAGATCAAAAGGAAAAGTCTTTCTACTTTCATTTTTCTCACTCTGACACTGGTAAATAATGCACTTCAAAATGCACTTTAAAACAATGGTAAAAACATTTTGTAGGGAGTGGAATGACATGTTCAAAGTTCTGAAAGGAAAAAATCTGCAACTTAGGGTAATCTGCTTAAAAATATTATCATTTATAATAGAAAGGGTAATAAAGAATTTCTTAGAAAAGAAAAAACTAAAAATTCACAATACTAGACCTACCCTAAAAGAAATGTTGAAGAGTATTCACTGAAGAGAAAAGAAGCAAGAATCTATAGAAGAGACAAAATCATAATAGGAAAGGCAAATATATGAAAGGATTGAAGATCATTTAAATAAGCCTTTAAAATAGATTAAAAAGGAATAAAAGTTGTAAAAGTGATTAAAACTACAATTAACAGTAAAAGGATAAGTATGAAGATATAAACTAGGACATCAAAATCACAAAATGTAGGGGAGGGGAGTATAAAATGTAGATCTTTTAGAATGTGTTTGAACTTGAATAACTATCACTTTAAAGCAAGTAAATATATTTATGGGTCAACATATTTGAATTCCATTGTAACCACAAATCAAAAATATAGTAGGTTCACAAAAACCAAAAAGTAAGGAACTCAAGCATACTACAAAAGAAACCCATCAAACCACAAAAGGAAAAATAAAACAAAAAGAAATGAACAAAGAAGAACCACAAAAACAACTGGAAAACAAGGATTAAAATGGCAATAAGAACATACCTATCAATAATTACTTTAAATGTCAATGAGCTAAATGTGCTGATCAAAAGATATAGGATGGTAGATTGGATTAAAAACCAAAAACTTTCAGTATGCTGCCTGCAAGAGACTCACTTCAGGGTGAAAGACATACAGATTGAAAGTGAGGGGATGAAAAAAAATTTTTTTATACAAATGGAAATTACAGGAAAGTGAGGGTAGTAATACTCAAATCAGACAAAACAGACTAAAACAAAGGCCATAATTGAAAGAATTAATATTGCTATAATGGCCATACTACCCAGAGCAATCTATAGATTCAATACAATCCCTATCAAATAACCCAGGACAGTTTTCACAGAACTAGAACAAATAATCCTAAAATTTATATGGAATCACAAAAGACCCAGAATTGCCAAAGTAATACTGAAGAAAAGAATGAAGCTAGAGGAATAACCATCCCAACTTCAGACAATACTACAGAGCTATATTAATCAAAACAGCATGGTATTGGCACAGCAACAGACATATGGATCAATGGAACAGAATAGAGAGCCCAGAAATAAACTCATATACCTATGGTCAACTAATTTTTGACAAAGGAGTCAAGAATATACAATGGAAAAAAGACAGCCTCTTCAGCAAGTGGCATTGGGAAAGCTGGACAGCTGCACGTAAATCAGTGCAGTTAGAACACTCCTTTATACCATACACAAAAATAAACTCAAAATGTCTTAAAGACATAAGCATAAGACAAGACACTGTAAATCTAGGAGAAAACATAGGCAAAACATAGGCAAAACAATCTTAGCAATGTTCTGCTAGGGCAGTCTACCCAGGCAATAGAAATAAAACAAAAAATAAACAAATGGAACCTAATTAAACATACAAGCTTTTGCACAGCAAAGGAAACCATAAGCAAAACAAAATGACAACCTACAGAATGGGAGAAAATATTTGCAAATGATGCGACTGACAAAGGCTTAATTTCCAGAATATATAAACAGCATATACAACTTAACACACACACAAAAAACAACAAATCCAAAAATGGACAGAAGACCTAAATAAGCAATTCTTCAATGAAGGCATACAAATAGCCAATAGGCTCATGAAAAAAATGCTCCATATCACTAATTATCAGAGAAATGCAAATCAAATCTACAATGAGGTGTCACTTCACACCACTCAGAATGGCCATCATTCAAAAGTCCACAAACAATAAATGCTGCAGAGGGTATGGAGAAAAGGGAACCCTCCTACACTGCTGGTGGGAATGTAGTTGTTGTAGCCATTATGGAAAACAGTATGGAGATTCCTCAAAAAACTAAAAATAGACTTACCATATGATCCAGCAATCCCACTTCATATATCCAGAGGGAACTCTAATTCAAAACAATACATGCACCCCAATGTTCATAGTAGCACTATTTACAATAGCCCAGACATGGAAGCAACCTAAATGTCTGTTGATAGAGGACTGTATAAAGAAGTTGTGATATATTTATACAATGGAATACTCAGCCATAAAAAATATCATATGATCAGCAATCCCACTTCTGGGTATATATCTGGAGGGAACTCCAATTCGAAAAGATACATACACCCCAGTGTTCATAGTAGCACTATTTACAATAGCCAAGACATGGAAACAACCTAAATATCCATCAACAGATGACTGGATAAAGAGATTGTGGTATATTTTTACAATGAAATACTACTCAGCCATAAAGAAGAATAAAATAATGCTATTTGTAGCAATATGGGTGGACCTAGAGATCATCATTCTAAGTGAAGTAAGCCAGAAAGAGAAATACCGTATGATATCACTCATATGTGGAGTCTAAAAAGAATAGAAAAGAAAAGAAAAAAAAAGACACTATGAACTCATCTACAAAATAGAGGCAGACTCACAGACATGGTAAACAATCCTATGGTTGCTGGGGAAAGGGAGTGGAAAGGGATAGATTTGGGAAGTTGAAATTTACAAATGTTAGCCACTATATATAAAAACAGATTTTTAAAAAAAGCTTATTCTGTATAGCACAGAGAACTATGTTCAATATCTTGTAATAACCTTTAATGAAAAAGAATATGAAATGAATATATGTGTGTATATGCATGACTGGAACATTGTGCTGTACACCAGAAATTGACACATTGTAAGTGACTGTACTTCAGTTTTAAAAAGTGTAATTTGAATAAACGAACAAACAAACAAAAAAACTACCTAACCTACCACTTAAAATAATTAGAAAAAGAAGAACAAAGTTTAAAGTCAGCATAAGGAAGGCAATAATAAAGATCAGAGAGGAAATAAATAAAATAGAGATAAAAAACAATGGAAAAGATCAATCAAACCAGGAGCTGCTTTTTTGAAAAGGTAAATAAAATCAACAAACTACTAGGCAGGCTCACAAAGAAGAAAAGAGAGAGGACCCAATAAGCAAAACAAGAAATGAAAGAGGAGAAATAACAACTGATAGCACAGAAATACAAAAAATCATAAGAGGAAACTATGAACAGTTATATGCCAACAAATTAGACAACCTAGAAGACATGAACAAGTTTGTAGGAATATACAGCCTGCCAAAACTGAGTCAAGAGGAAACATAATTTGAACAAACCAATCACTAGAAGTGAATCTGCAAGAAGACTGGTGGCTGGTGGGCAGGATATGGTTAACTTTACAGAAGCACATCAGTTTATCCTCTGGCATCTGCCATGCAAGTTATCTATTTAATGAATGTTTTTCTTCCAATCGTCTCCAATAGGGAGTATCAAAAACTCTTTTTCTTTATGTGGTGGGAACAACTTGGAGTTAATGCCTTATGGGAAAGAGGAGATGGAAAAAAAAGTTGAAAGATAAATTTCTTGCCGTTCAAAGATTCCAGTGTGCAGTAATTCCAAAAATGCCTTTCTGGAGATATCGTATGTTACCAAATAACTTGTTAAATAAATCTCTTTTAAAGATATGGCCAGCTCAGTACATATGAAAAAGATTGTATTACCTTTTTCTCCTTCCTTGCCTCACTTGCCTTTTCCCCTCACTCTTGCCTCGCTGGGACTTAATCTCCAATGAATAATTAGCACAAAGTTTTGCTTCATGTTGTTTTCTAAGAAATCTGAGTTAAGGAAATGGCCCTCGACACTCTCCAAATGGTTGATCTTAGAAAGGGAAATATAAATACATAGGTAAGCAGTTATAAATTTTGAAAGGCAGCTAGTCTTTACTGACCTTCTGAATAGCCATATAGCATCTAATCAATTTTATTTACATTTATCACTTAGTTTGTGTCAGCAAGCCAGTGTCCGTGAGAAATTCTTTTAAGATTGCTAGTACTAAATATTCTAATCTCTGTGTCAGAATCCAAATAGGATTGACATTCTGATTTAGAAAATATTTTAATGAGATAGTCTTGACCATCAGTGATAAAAGTTTGTGCTGTTGCATTAGTTCAGCAATGGGCTTGTGAAATGCTGATTTAATCCTCACACCTTGAAGCACTGAACATATTGGAAGACTACAAGCAAGTTCCTGGATTTTCATTAAATTAGGCAAGAACTAAAGATGTCTTGAGGGCATCTTGAGCTCTGAGTTTCCCTGGCTTTCTGATTTAACAAAGCCTTAATGAGGTGACATTCAGTTGGGGCACAACTGAAGGCAGTGCTTTTAACTTAACTTTTTTTTTCTAGGAAGACCTAATCAAACATGCTGAGTAATTTTATTTCTTTGTTCAATTATTATTTTCTATATCACTGTATTCCATGTTATGCTGTGTAACAGAGTCTAGAGATGTACATACTAGTGGGAGTGGCCTCCTCAGGAGGATGGATGTGGGGAAAAGATCCTTACAGGCTCTGGAAGCAGGCTTGAGGCTGTTTGGACAGAGCCCTTCGTGGTCCTAGGAATCCCAAGTGTGAGGTACTGGATCTTGGTAGGCATGTCCCTTGTCTTAAGGACCTCGTCCTATAGGGAGGGACCTGAATTAAGGAAGGCTAGATGGAACCCTATTAAGTAGAGGACTCAGGGCAGGGCTTGTGTCTAGGGGTGATACAGGAGCTTAGCATGATCAAGGAACAAAAAGACTGGTGAAACTAGAAGGAAGTAAGCATGAGAAGCTGTGGCAATAAGTTGATACTGATGAGCTAAGTTTGAAGACCATGAAAAGGCATTTATTTGGATTTTTGTTTTATTGGTATCTTGTTTGCAGTCAGACTGTACTTAAGTCTGTAGAACCTTAAGTGAGAGTTGATTGGGACCTTGTCTGAGGCTTATCTGCAAAGCTTTTGGACTGGAGAACTTTTGAAAGAAGGGACTTGAGATTTCAGCTAGTCTGTGGTCAAACAGAGGTCAGAGGAGCCCAAAATATTCAATTGGAGCCAAAGTGATACCACAGCCCCAAGGAAGGAGCTTTTCTATAATAGGATTCACTGATGCACACCCCTGGACTTGGAACCAGAAAGAGGATCTGTTCCAAGTCACCTGAGAGCTGGGCAGGAGGTAGAAATCTGTATACTTTGCTGTGAAGCTGACAAGTCTGCCTGTGTATCCTTTTATGTTTCATGGTGTCTTGGTTACACTTAGGAACACTCTAAGTTTCTTTGCAGTAGTGCTCTTGGATACATTTCTTTGCTCTCTCTCTTCCCATAAAGTGAACCACAGCCTGATTCTGTATCCCAAATCTTTGTTCTGTAATGCCAACCTCTGGCTTTTGGGTTATGTATTAGCTTTTTGTCTTGCCAGCTTTCCAATGTAAGCTTTCCCTAATGGACACTGAATTAGCTGGCTCATCTGACCTCCTGATGCCACATGGCAAACACTGTTCCAGTTCTGACCACTTGGAATCTAACTTCTACCCTAGCTAGAACAACCTCTGCCTCCTAGCAAGGAGAAATTGAGCATTTTGTTATGAACCACTGGGTTCAGAGCACCTGCTTGGTTGCCCTGGCAACAAGGCAATGGCTCTGCTTTCCTTCAGTCCCTGGGCCTGGGGAATATGACACTACAGAAGGAAAATTCAGAGTCCTGAGGACTGTTTTCTGCTGGGTTCATCTAGTCCGTAGAGGTTAGCATGTAGATCTAGACCCTGCTTTCACAGATAGTGGGTCTAGCAGCTGCTGTGGGCAGCTAAGCCCATCTCTAGTCACCAATCCAGAGAAATTTAGAGGCAATTCAGCAGAACTCTCTGAGATTAAGCAGCCATAAAGATTCATGAATATCTAGAGCTTTGGTTGGGGGTTGGTGGTGAGTTGGGGTGGGGAATACTGTTGGGTGCAAAGTAATTGCATTTCTCATACTGCATTTTAGGAGATGTGGAGGGTGATTGCTTTGATCCAGAAGCCCAACTGTCATTTCCCAGAGGAAAGGGGGAGCAGTGAAGGTCCACCCACAAGAACTGATAGGCATTGCTCATCTATCAGGAGGAAGGATTGACACATCTAGAGCTTTATGGGCTATCCTGGGAGAAGTGATCCAAACTTCCACTGCAGTCAGCCACAGCCTCAAGAGAGGATTATGCAATGAGCTAGCTCACTGTCACTGAGCTTGAGCCTCTCAATATTAACAAGTCTCTGTATAAGGCTGGAGATGGGACCAGCACATACCTCTCTCTAGGGTGATAACAGAGCTACTCCTCAAGGTGCATGCAGTGTATGCACACATGCATACACCTGTGTTTGCCTTTCCCCTCTGTTTGCCAGCTCCCCTAAGCAGGGCACCCATATCCCTACAAAACATGCCCATTTTTATGCAGTTTGCATTATTCATGTTCTTAGGTACTTGCTTAAAGATTGTCTATTGCACAAAAATTATAGGTTAATTTTAAAAGTTTGTTACTGGTAATAATGTTCAGAAACACCTTCCTCTGGCAAGTGCACTCTTTCCTACAGAGAAACCCTTTGAGAGTGTGTCACACATGATGCTTGCACTATAAATATGCCCCTGGGCAATCCTTGGTAATCATAGCTAACGTTTAATAGCAGCATCAGGACTTCTGCCATTTGGGAGGCAGCAGAGTAGCTGAGAGCCAGGCTCTGAGTCAGATGCATCTGGATTCAAATGTCTACTCTGCCATTAGCTGGCTTCAAAGACTTGGGCAAGTTCTTTAGTCTATCTGCCTTAACTTTTTCAGTTTTGAAATGGGAGAGTTAATTTCTTCCTTAAAAGAATTTAGTGAGGATTAAAGAAGATAATAGAAGTAAAGGCCTTAACACATAGGAAGTGCTCAAATGCATATAGAGGTTTACTGGACTTTTTTTACATCACTGTCCTGACACTCAGGAACGCTTTTTAAATGTTTGTAGGGCATTTCTTATATGTAAAAATATTAATTACTGAAGAGTCACTTGAAAAAGCTTGTTTTATCTCTTGCTATTTTCAAATCATGTTTTTCCCTCAGAAGAAAACTTGCAATATAGAACTATTTCTATGTACTAGAAGATGAATGTCCTGTTTTGCTAAGGGCCCGCCAGAAGGATAAATATGATTTAGTGGCTAGCTTGCACATAGACAGTGAACTGTAGCTCACTTAGTAATGACATCTTTTTAGAGTTAGCTAGACTTTCGGCTTCACTGAGAAGACAGCGTGTCATTTTCTCCACTTGCCCTCAGTGTGTGCTTGTGTGTATGCACATACACACGATTATATTTAAGTGCCTAAAGTACAGTTTATTAATCTGAATTTAGATGAACTTGTTCTCTGAGCCCACTTTTATCAGGTATGCTTTAGTGGTTTTCATGATCAAAATGCCCAGAGAAGCTAACGTTAAACTTCTTTTTTTGACTTTTACTTGTTCTCTTGCATTTCTAAGCAAATGAGACACAGCACTTTTGCTTTGACACTGCAGGAATCAATGGATGTGTTGGTCAGTGGCCTCAGAATACTTTAAGTCCTAGCAAGAAGGAAGGGAATGTATTTCTTTATCTCTAGATGATCCAAAGGCAGTATAAGAAAGCTCTCAAGCAAAAAGGACACACAATCTTTCCTTGTCCGATGAAGCTAACAATCCCAAGACACATTAATGTATCTTCCTCTCTCACTTGAGAGTTACACAGCCTGTTGAAATGACAGAATTCCAGCAGTTCTTTTGTAGAAGTGAGTTATGTGGAACTTAGAATGCATTCTCCATAAAAACAAAATTATGCATGGTGGTTAGTATGTTTAACCCATAATGCTCTGAAGTAGAGTTCCAACAGAACTTTAGGGCTTGGCCATTCAGTGAGTGGTATTTTTCAGGGAGATGTGTTCAGGGGTCTGACTAGGGTTGGAGGAAGAATGGAGATTCTTTTCCCCTCCCCTCCCCCACTTCTGAGCCTCTGTCGCCTGGGGCAAGGAATCTCCCTAAGAAATGACTGGGAGGAGGGTAATGAGGTGTTGAGCTGGTGGCTTTCAGGGTTTGGGGCCTGGGGGATGATGTGTTGTGAGAAGACTTCTTCCTTGCCCAGCTTTGAAGTAGCTCCTGGCACACTTCCTTTCTTTTCCTGTCTTTCACCCACTGACCTCAATAATTCGTCCTCTTCTTTCTTCCTCCAGTGCCACAAACAACCTCTTCCTTCAGAGAAGGATTTCTCTCTTATTGGATCAGAGCAAGGATTTCCTCTACTTGCCTGGTCCTGAAGTGAATACACAGAATACATGGAGTCAGATACTCTATGGAGTTAAAAGAAAAAAATCCCCCCCTGACCTTCTTTTCAGTATTCCAAGTAGGTGCTACAGGTTAAGGTCAAAACGGTAGTTAATGGTAAATCTTTTTCTGCATGAGGTGTTGGTGTGAGGTTTATCCATATTTAAGGGAGAGTCACAGATTTAAGCTTTAATGATAAACATTCATTAAGAGATGTGACTGATGAAGTTTTAGGGATGAACAGGACAGTGGGGTTTGTGTGGCACAAAATGACAAAATAAGTGTGAGTAGCACCCCCTAGTGTTGAGGAGAAGCTATGAGTAGAGAAGAGCTGGCTGGGAGAAGGGGTGTGTTACAGAGTTTGTCTATTCCTTTGCTCTAAAACCACTCCTGGAGGAGCAGGAGGAGGAGCCCCAGGTGCTGAGTTCAGCTGCTCAGAGACTTCTGAGTAAAGTGCTTAAGATAATTCAAGAGACAGCATCCAGGAATGAAACCCAAACTAAGATGCCATCAAAAGAGGCTAGGGAGAGAGGTGAAATCCAAGTGGCTGACAACAAGATAGACAATGGCACAAGCTAGGCCTAAAAAGAGATTCCTGGTGGAGCCTGGAGGACTCCCAGCTGCTACCTGGGGGAACACTATAAACATTTCCTTTTCTAGGACTTTCAAGCTTTAGGAGGGAAGGAAACCTTTGAAGGCACTGAGCACACTTGCATTTCATTCCTCATATCACTACCATTCTGTCTGGGCTAAGGAAAAGAGTGCTAAAATTAAGAGTGAAAGCCTTTAAAGCATTCTGGAGGCAGACTTCTGAGCAGGTAAAATAAGCATAAGTAAAAGCCACAAGGCTTAACAACCAGGTATATGGCAGAGTTAGTCATTGGCTGCCTAGGTGCCCTTAAGTTTTTAGTGACTTAAGACGTCTCCTTGGTTTGGACCTAGTGTGTCTTTCTGACTCTAGCTACTCTGATTGTTAAAGGTGATATTTGTCATCATGCTGACCCCATTCTAAGTGCAGATCAAGTTTCACTTATTGTCCCAGCCCTGCCTCCTTCCTGTCCTATGGAGTTTGGTGAAATATGAGGAAGGCCAACCCAGGTAGCTCCTGGACTTTCTTCCCTCCTATCATTTACTTATTGAGTACTTACTACGTGACAGACACTGCATTAGATGCTGGGGATGTAATAGTGAACAAAATGGACAAATTCTGTGCCCTTATGGAGTTTACATTCTAGTGGAAGAGGTAGACCATAAACAAATTGCAAAAATATAGTCTATGGTATCTGGTGCTAAAGCCAGAAATGGAGATGTGGTCGTTAAAACTGTACAGAGGGTGGCCAAAAATTTTTTGAGTAAAAATTTGAAGGAGATTATATTAGTCTGGTAGGGCTGTGATAAAAGGATACCACAGACTGGATAGATTAAATAGCAGACATTTATTTTCTCACAATTCTAGAGGGCGGAAGTCTAACAAGGTGCCGGTATGGTTGGTTTCTGGTGAGACTTCCTCTTCCTGGCTTGCTGTGGCTCTGCCACTTATTAGCTGTGTGTTTTTGAAAATTACTTCTTTGAGTCTTGGTTTCCTAATCTGTAAAATTGGAATAATAATCTACTTTGAAAAGCTATAGTGAAAATTAAATGAATTAAAGCATGAAATGCATTAGAATAGTTTCTGGTCCTTAGTAAATGGCTTATGAATGTTAGTTCTTATTATAAATGTTTGCCTTCTTGGCAACTATATACATTACAAACTAGCCAATCTTTGGTGACTTCAAATGTATGGGTTGACTATATTCTCTCCTATAAGGTTCAGCTGGGCTTAACAGGCTTTCTTAGACAGCAACAAAGAATCAGAGATCAAAGGGCAAACTAAGTCTATTAGGAAAAGGTAAGAACCATTTGATGGGAACACTAGGTTTGAATAATAAATTCACAGGGCCAGAGGTAGGCTCAAAGTTTGGGACATAGAATGCCAAAGGTTTGGAGTCAGATAGAGGGAGGGCAGAGTACAGAGGAAGGAGAGTTCAGAGTGACAGCAGGCCAGAAATAACTGAGATGGTGTCCAGGGTGGCTGCTGCCAAAGTTCACCCCAACTGCCTTAACTGTCCACCATCAGGAGAGCTTCATGAAAGGCCCTGGCCAGGGTTGAGGACATGTTTGCAGCAGGAAGCTGATTTCCACCACCATTTTCCCAGCTCCATAATGGCTCCATGGTATTAAGTACCATAGGGGAGGGACAAGGTACCAACCAGCAGATGTCTAATACTTCTGTGTGCTCTGGCTTCCCAGTCTAGGTTTTGGGCCTGACAGATAATATGTGAAGGTGGGTAAAGATCTAGATGGACCAGGCTCCTCAAGGATCAATGGAAGACAGGATGACTATGCAGGGATGGGACTAATTAGATATCAACTTCCACAGGGCAGATAAAGATTTTGAATATGCTAAGGAAGAAATGTTCCAGTTTTGTGCAGGGCTGAGTGGAGCAGTTGTTTCATCTCCAGTGCAGCCCCAATCCAATGGTCATTGGTGCATTTGATTTTTTACGCCTCCATTGGTAGTCTGTGGCTTTTCTGGGTGCCAACCACTAGGGTGTTACTAATGATCAGGAATTTGGAAATTTGGGGTAAATAATGATCTGGAAGCTATAAGAGCTATGGAATGGTGTATGTTGGCTGGTGAAGCAGTGCTGTGAATTATCACATGTGATTTTTGTGGTGGTAAGGAACAGATGAATTGTAAGAAGTCTTTACCGGCTAGCATAGAGGCACAGTGCCCTTTGCTTGTGTTTGTGGAGCTTGAAAGGCCATTTTGTAGGGCAGCTTCCTATTGCCTGGTTTTTGTGTAATAAATAACATTGGCTTGTCATTGTCCCTGATTCTTCGTAAGGCGCCTCTAAATCCTTGGAATTTCCTGAGTGATAGGAGTGTCTTTGTTATTCATGGTAGGGGCCTGGATAGTTTCAGGATGGAGGCTGGCAGTGCTGGAAAGAGCCAACCATGTGATTAGAGGTCTGGGGATTTGAGTCACATGGTATCAGCCTGACCACCCACATTCTAGAGAGAGAAGGAGGCTGGGGATTGAATTCAACCATTTGGCCAATAATCCAATCAATCATACCATGTACTGAAATCCCAATAAAAACTCTGGACACTTGAAGCTCAGGTGAGCTTGCTAGGTTGGTAATCATACATGGATGTGCTGGGAGGATGATGCATCCTGAGGACATGGAAGATTCAGGTTTCCTCCCAAATCTCATTCTGTGTGTCTCTTCATTTGGTCAATCCTGATTTGTATGCTTTATAATAAAACTGTAGTCATAACTGTAGGGCTTTCCTGAGTTCTGTAAGTCATTCTAGTGAATTTTGGTATCTGAAGGAGTAGTAATAACCCCTGAAGGTTTGTAGCCAGTTTATCAAAAGCGTGGTTGGCCTGGGTTATAATACAGGTTTCTGAGTCAATATTAGGATATTTGAAGCCATACTATCAAGTTAAAACATGAAAAACAAGGAGAGGCTAAGCATGTTATGAACCCAAACTAATTAGGAAGGAATCAGTTTCATCTTATAAAGTGTTCATAGCCTCTGGTAAATAGCTATTCTGGGTTGTAAATTGTGTGGTAGATGCATGGGTGTTTGTTATCATTTAATTTTTTTCCTCATATGAATGTAAGCTCTATGAAGTCAAGGATGTTTTGTCTTTCTCACTGCTGAATCCTTAGCACCTAAACTGTGCCTGGTACATGGTAGGTGCTCAATATTTGTTGAATAAGCAAATAAACTCTTTCCTAAATAAAAATCAACAGTGTATTAGGAGCAGAGGTTTCTCCTCTTCCCTGGCCAGGGTACCAGGGTCTCCCTAGTTTTCCTAGTAGTTCCCAAGACTGCCCTTATGATCTATAACTTTCCTAAAAGGAGTAAGTGATTTCTGTCACCTTAAAAACCCAGATGACTCTTTTTTTCTGACATGGACATGGGACTTGAGGAGTATCAGAGAGCATTTCTGTAGTGGTTAAGTTTTGGCATAACAGCCCAGCTCACATTCACTTCTTTGAAATTGTACCCTGCCCTCAGCCCTGGCTAGGTGGTCACATGGCAACTCTCTGTACAACTGCTCTGGTCTCCTTACAGTAGATTACCATCTGTGTTTGGATATGTTCCAAAAACAAAACAAAAAACCCCAACCCATACCTATATGATGGTACAGATCAGTTTCAATCTAATTGAGTCTTTTCATCTCTTACTTCTAATGTTCTAAAAAGAAAATTTGGCTCAGCCAGGTCTATGAATTATCCCTCTGAGTTAAGTAATCATTTTTTCTCCACTTAGCTACCAGTTCTAATGCTATAGGTCTGAGACCTGGTAGCCAGGACTCGGGTAGAGGTGACCAAAACCCTCAGCTTCTAGAAGGACCCACTTCTCTTCTTGAGGTGGCCATGTATTTGGGTGGTAGTATAGTAGGTAAACAGGGAATGAACTTTTAAATTACTAGATGATCTCTCAGGAATTACCAGACTTTTTTTTTTTTTTTAATGTTTTAGGGTCCTTCTTAGTAACTTCTGAGAGATGACCAAGTGCCATGATAATGTGTCATAGTAGCTGGCTATGGTGCATCATCAGGAAGGCATTCTTCCATTTGTCACTTGTCTTATGGGAATGAGATTCCAGGCACTGGAAGTCATAGCATCACTGAGCCTCCCACCAATTGGTCTGGTCAGCAGGAGTGGTCTCAGATAGTAATTACATGGAGGCCTTAGTTGATACAGTGGTACTTACCATTTTTTCTTACATTGGAGTTCATGGGCAACAACTGAAATCCCATGGCCCAGATGCAAATGACCTCATCCCCTATCAGAGTCAACAAATGGCATCATTTTCCCCTTGATAGGTAGGGCTATCAGGCACATTGCCTAGCACTGTCAAAAGACTTTTACAGTTCTGAATCACTGCCCACTTCTCTGCAGTCTGTGCACATTCTGAGAGGAGATACGTGATATAATTTCTCTCCAATCTGGAGCTTAGAATAAAGTAGTCTCCAGAAGTGCAGGTGAATTTCTCTGGGAGTGATGCTTGTAATATGGTGGGGTATGTTTGATGCTTGTTCAAGGGCTTGGTACTCTGCTTCCATTCTTGCCAGCTACATGGGGAGTATCATCTGTGGGAGTAAGAACTTTCAAGCTTGTTTCTACCTTCCACCCCAACCCCCTTCTCTTATGGGCAATGGAAGACCAAGAAAACTGAGAGTCTCGGAATTTTTTTCCAACATCACTCCCAACCAGTGGTTCTCAGAGGTTGAATCAGATGGGGCATCTTTGAGGGTTTGCATATTCTGAGGATTATTGGAAATTGCATCCTTAAGTGTTCTAGTTAAAGTTAAATAGACTGAGGCTAGGTTACAAAATCCAAATAGGGCTAGATGGGCGGAATTGATCAAATTATGAAGGTAGACGGGCTAGAGAATGAGGGTCAGCAATGCAGGGGAAGGGTAGAGCAAGTGGAAGAAAGAAAATCTGGAGGAAAACTTTGATCCAGAGTCCACATGCTCATAAGGCATTTTAGTTGGTGTCCATAGCTGCTGATGCAGGTATGCAGGAATCCAATAAAAAAGCCAAAGCAAATTGAAAACAAAGCTCTAGCATTGTCAGTATCAAGTCTTTTAAATTCTACATCTTTATCAACTTGCAAATCTATCCATCTCTCTCCCCTATGCAGTTGTTTCCTAAGTCTTGGAGATTCTATCTCTTAAATACTTCAAAGTCTATTTCTGTAGTGACCAGAGTGATCCATCTAAAAATGAAATTGATTTAAGTAACTTTGATGCCTCCTCATTTCCTACAGGATTAAATACTCATATCAGATATCATTAAAGACTGTTTATGGTCTTGTCTCTGCTTAATTCTCCATCCTCATCTCTCACCACTTACCCTCTCTTTCTAGCCACAATGACTTATTGGTATTTCCTGGAACATGCCATTCTATTACATTCCTTCATGACTTAGTTCCTCTGGATATTGTCTGGAATGTTCTTTTCTTGTATGTCTGGCAAATTCCTACTTGTCTTCTACGACTTTCTGCCTCTCTGTATTCTTTTCTGACCTACCAAGGCAGAGTTGAACACCCTTTCTTTACAGATATCCTCTACTTTAGCACCTACTGCAATGAATTGTAATGATTTGAAAATCTGTTTCTAGAGAGCACGGGCCATGTCTAATTGATTTCTGTGCCTTCAGAGCCCGGCACAGTGCCTGACACATAGTAGGGTCTCAAATTGTCTTTGAGTAGGGAAATGTAATGCTTCAAAAGCAGGAGGAAATTGTCAACAAGTTCATGTTGTTGATAATCTCTTGGATCCAAGATTTGATGTCTGAAGTATGTGATACTGATTCCTTCATTAACTACTCAACAAGTATTTATTGAACATCTACCCTAAGGCAGGTGTGGGAATACAATGATGAACAAAAATAGTTATGTTCTTTACTGCTCTCAAGGAGTTGAGGATTTATTGGAGGAAACTGTTACTGCATTTATTCGAATGACTAAATAAAATAGAACATATTCTGGGTTTGGCCCATGATGCCAGCCTGAGATTTTGTCTAACACAAGGCTTTCTGCAATATGGGGTCAAAGCATTTGCCTGTTGGGCTACTTTTGCTTCATGCATGCTGCAAGTTTGTGTCTAGTTCTTCAGCATAGAAAACCACAGCAAATTAAAACACAAAATGTAAAATAGTTGAGCATCTTATTTTAATCCAGGCAAAACTTTGTCTTCAGAAATCTGTGGACTTTATATCAGTAAATTTACAGTTTATCAAGTGCTTTTGCGTTTATAGTGGTATTTGGTTTTGCTTTAGGAAAACCAAGGGAATATAGGAGGAGCGTTCAAAATCAACAAAACAGGGTCACCTTCTTAGGCTGTAGGGACTACCTTTAGGCAGTGAGGCATTATCAGTATATACACCCAAGCAAATAAAATCCTAGTCTCCTTGCTAAAAGCCAATATAAGACACAAATTTTTAACTCAGGCAGTGTGACTGGAGGAATGAAAAAAGCTACCAGGTCCTGGCGTTTTGAAAATGGAAAAGAGAAAAAAAATACCCCAAAACATAGCTCCTGTGAAAATCAGATATAAGAAAGTTCAAACAAACCCAAAACAGATTCCTACAGGGTGCTACTATCCTGATGTCCCCTGAGTGTGGGGTTCTGTTTCCTTCTCCATTGGGGTTAGCTATAAATAAGGGCAAACTTGGAGTCAACATGACCAGTGATGTATAATCAGTTAGGTCTATTCAAAGACATAATGGCCAGAATTATAGGGGATGGACATTCTGTTTTGAAATGTCACTTAAGACAGGAGTTTATCTTTCTAGAATGTGGCTAGGCTGTTTTCCCTCCAGTCCTTCAGCTGGAGGTGATAACTAACTAGGAATTGCTGCAGAACAGAGAAACAGTTTTCTTTCTTTTAGGTGGCATGCCCTGCTGTGGCAGAGACATGCTGCCACAGGGATTAAGTTATAAAACCCTCATTTTGATATATAAAAAGGTTATAAAGTACAAGGCAAAATAAAGTTGCAATTTCAGCTTGAGTCCAGAGTAGTTAACAATCTCCTAAATTGAAGCTAAAGTTAATTTGCTTAACTAGGAGCTTCAAAAAATCAAGTTTTATGAAAGTCATAGTATTATGTAGCAATTAGTCTATTAATATTTCCCCCCTTTTGGGAACCCTCCTACACTGCTGGTGGGAATGCAGTTTGGTGCAGCCACTATGGAAAACAGTGTGGAGATTCCTCAAAAGACTAGGAATAGACTTACCATATGACCCAGGAATCCCACTCCTGGGCTTGTATCCAGAAGGAAATCTACTTCAGGATGACACCTGCACCCCAATGTTCATAGCAGCACTATTTACAATAGCCAAAACATGGAAACAGCCTAAATGTCCATCAACAGGTGACTGGATAAAGAAGAAGTGGTATATTTATACAATGGAATACTACTCAGCCATAAAAACCGACAACATAATGCCATTTGCAGCAACATGGATGCTCCTGGAGAATGTCATTCTAAGTGAAGTAAGCCAGAAAGAGAAAGAAAAATACCATATGAGATCGCTCATATGTGGAATCTAAAAAACAAAAACAAAAACAAACAAACAAACAAAAACCGTAAATACAGGACAGAAATAGACTCACAGACAGAGAATACAGACTTGTGGTTACCAGGGGGGTGGAGGGTGGGAAGGGATAAACTGGGATTTCAAAATTGTAGAATAGATAAACAAGATTACACTGTATAGCACAGGGAAATACACACAAAATGTTATGATAACTCAGAGAGAAAAAAATGTGACAATGAGTGTGTATATGTCCATGAATGACTGAAAAATTGTGCTGAACACTGGAATTTGACACAACATTGTAAAATGATTATAAATCAATAAAAAATGTTAAAAGAAAAGAAAAGAAAAGAAAAATGTGATGCTGAATGAAAGAAGCCAGACACAAAAGACCACATGTTGTATAATTCCATTCATATGAAGTTTCCAGAACAGGAAAATCTATAGAGATAGAAAAAAGTAGATTTGTGTTTGCCAGGGCTTGGGGAGTTGGTGAGGGGATGCCAAAAGGAAAGAGGAGGTGATAGCTAAAGACTATGGAGTTTCTTTTTGGGGTGACAAAAATGTTCTAAAATTGTGTTCATTGTTGCACAACTCTGTGAATTAAATAAAAACCCACTGAATTGTACATTTTAAATGAATGACTTCTATGGTATATGCACTATTTCTCAATAAAGCTGTTAAACTCTGCTTTATCCTAAAAAAAAAATATTTTTCCCCCTTTCTGAGGGTCTCAGAGAAAAAAAAAAAACAGTTTTCTTAATCATCTTTTTAAAACAAAAATCATAGTCCAGGTAGAGCTTTCAAGCTTCCTTCTGAGATTTAGGGAAGGAAGGAAGGAAGTAGGGAGGGGATAAAATTACAGATTATTTCATACCTTTTCCTAGTTCTAAACAGAAACCTGCTTTGGCTTTCTGATACACTGGTTTTCAAAAAAAGGAGTTTTAGCTTTGTCCTAAAATCCCTCTGAAACTATTGTCCTGTCCCTTTAAATGCAACCCCAGGAAGGCTAGTATAGTGACACATTTCACCTACAAACTTTAGTGTAAAATAACTGGGTACAAAATGTTGGGTTCTTTATCTCAACAGCAGCAAATATTTGTATACAAATAGGCTTTAATTTCTCAAAACTGAACTCTGTCCATTTCCTGAATTAACTTTACCACTGTGGTTTGGTTGCTTGTTTCTGATGGGCAGAGTGCAGTTGGGATTAGGGAAAGGAGTTCTTGCACTGGTTAGGTGGCCAGGCAGGGTTATGAGGAAGCTCATTCTGGCTCCAGAAAGGGAAGTAGATCTTCCTTACTCCCTGGAACTGGATCAGTCCTGCTCCCTGAAACCGGGAGCCGGTCGTCTGTACTCCCTGAAACTGGGAGTGGATCATCCCCACTTCTCACTGAGAAAGGAAGGCAGTCACTGCCAAGCTCTCTGCCACCTGCGACCCTGGACTTGATTGTCCCCATCAGACCTTCAAAGGATCTGAATGTGGCTGACTTCTTCATGTCTCCAAAATTCCTGCAGATGGCAGAGCCCATGGTGGACAGGGAAGCTGATGTCTTTTGTTTCATGTAGGCGTTGGAGACTTGAACATCATGCCAACTCCTGGACAGATTCTGCTTCAGTTCCGCAAAGGCCGTAAGGCCCAGCTTCCTCTTAAGCTCCATGCACTGTCTCTCTTTGGCTGCCAGCACGTGGTGTAGGGTTACAATTTCTGCCTCCAATTTAGTGAGTCAAATTTGAGCTCCCGTTGCATGGCCTCTGTGAGATCCTCTAGTTTGGCAATTGAGTGGGATTCATACCTGCCCACAGAGGTCACTGTCATGGCGCCTGGCATAGACTGAGAAAGAAGATCTTCATTAAGAGAGTCCAGGTCCAGTTCTTGGTAGAGAGAGTCGAACTTGTGGCCAGAAGAGAAATAATCTTGGTCAACAGAGTCAAAGTCTAGGTCTGCAGGGTCAGACTCTTGGCTGGTGGGGTGGGACTCTGGGTCGGATGGATCCATATCTTGGCCGGTGGAAGGATATCTTGGCCGGTAGGTCGATGTCCTGGCGTGTGGAGTGGATGTCTTGGTCCACGGGTTCCACTTCTGGGTGGGATTGAGGGTGGGATGGAGGGTTAGGATTGGGTTGGGGTCACGGAGGTAGGACTTCCGGCCTGAAGACGGCAGAGGGTGGAACCCGTGCTCAGCCACTGTGCCTCCCACACTCATAGTTTCGACATCACAACGTCCTGGTGAGGTAGGTACTGCCGCCAGTTATCAGGGAGGAGAGGTATGTTTTCCCTCTGTCTCAGTAGGTGACAACCTTCGAACCAAGTCTGACTCCCCTTTCGGACCTCTTTCTACCACACTGCCATTTTTAAACCCCAGAAAATCAGTTGAACTTTTTGTGCTAACAGAAATTTATGACAAAGCCCCATACATAAAATAAATTAAAACTTCCCCAAAGTGGGACAGGGAGTCAAGAACTCCTGGTCTCGTACCCTCCCAGGTTCCCAAAGGGGCTTGAGAAACTCTTAGAACCACTCATAAACTGTATTTAAGGCTCCTCAAAGCTCTTTTAAGTCCAGCGGTGCTCCCATGGCATGAAGTATCAACAGTGGTAGAGACTTGGGATAGCAGAACTCAGAAAGTGAGTCTGACCAGTCAAAATTCCCTGTTATTTTGTAGAGAGAAAAGGAAGGAGAATGGGTAAATCCATAATAGTTGTGTCAAGTTTAAGCTTAATAAAAGCAAAGGCTGCTGTACTGTGAGAATTTAGTAGAGAAAAAATCAGACATTTGCAAATGGACGATGCATGGTTGTTCAGTATTGTAGCTGCATTTTCTTTCTTTTCCAAGCATCCACTTACATTTCCGAAGGCATGCCTGCCCACATAAATGATTATCAGTTGTGGGAGGTACTCTTCACAGTAAAGTAGTAATAGTTTAGCAGGAACTGTCAAGATGCCAGCCCACCATACCTCTTGTTTCTATTCAGAGCTGGTAATTTGTACAGTGGAAAAATCAGGACTTCAATCCGTTGAGGGCAGGTGGTCAGATACCACTTAGCTCATTGCCTGGCTGCCCTTTCCCAGGGAATAGCCTTGAGCAAATCTTAGTTTTTAGTGGTTTTGTTGGATATTCTTGTAGTTCTTGCAAGCATGATCTTCCTGAAGCTGATACAATCCTCAGCAAATTTCAGCAATTTGCTATACGCATGTTTGTGTAGCTACAATGAAGCATCTAGCTGGAAATCCAAACCAACTTCAGACCTTTGGATTTATACTAAATAACCCTTTCATATACTCAGTAGTTATTATTTTCTTATCTTGAAGTATGTGCCTCCCTAGATTAAAAAATGAGGATTGACCTTATTGGAAACATGAAGGATGATGAGGGATTTGGCTATATGCATAAAGGGCAGCTGGCGTGAAAAGGGCAGCAAGGACTGCCTAAAAACTGTTTTGTTCCAGAGGGTAGACTCTTCTTCCATTGCCTGCAGAAACACTGATAGTTTCAGGAATGTTCTGCTCTAAACCAATAGTCTTCTTTCAAAACTGGTTGAAGGGTAAAGAAGGTTCTGAAATAAGCCAACTAATGTGAAACACACATTGTCTATTCCAAGTTGAGATTCCAAATCACCAGATTTGAACTTGCACTTGATTATACTTCTCTGAATTGTTTCAGCCACCAACCTCACTGCCTGTTTTCTTATTTCTATGCTTTCTTGCCCTTCAGTTCAAAGTATGAAAACTTCTGTTAAGCTTTGATTCTTTTTGGTGGAGTAATGAGTTCCCTCATAGCAAAATTGACCTGGTTCTCTCAGCAAACACATATTTTGAAACAAATTTTGTTTTGTTTTCAAACAAATAAATTTTGTTTTGTTTTGAAACAAAACAAACACATGTATCTTGAAAACATAGATCAAATGAAATTTCACGTAATTTATAGTAATTCTAACCAACTGTTTGAATAAACTTATCTTCTTATGGTATAAAATAACAAATTATTGCCCCATGATTTTAGAACCTCATGTCTCTAGATTGGACAATGAAATAATCCATATTACAGAGAAAGGCTCACAAAACTGTTAATCTGGAACTGAAAGCTTTTTGATGCCACTTAGGTACTAAAAACAGCCAAAATATTTGATTCAGTAACTTATGGAGAAAGAGCTTGAAAATTATTTTTAATCCTACAATGGTTTGCTGTCTTTTGTTTCCAAGGAAGACATTATTGACCCATTTTAGTAAAAAATTAACTTTGAATTATTTTTATAGTAAGGGTGATGGATTTATGTCAATCCTTTATAAATGTAAATGATACAACAAAATGATAATTGTATTAATGTTTAGAAACCTGAATGTTATGTTTTATAAATAAATTATTGAAAATTGAGTGTAAATGCAAAGCCATACCTCTCACCAGGTCTGGGTAGTTTGGGGATGGAAGAAGTGAGATTGTAGTAATTGATGCTTGAGTCTAGAAATGTTTAGGGACTTGTACCAGTGTCAGCAGTTTTAACCATTTTACTTCTTCTGTTATAAAAGTTCAATATGGAGCTTCCTGATTACATCTAAAGTAAAATAATCTGCATCAGTGGTTCAGATTGCTTCTAAAGAACTGACAACTCACCCTGTAGTCCACTCATTTGCACTGCTAGATTTAACCATATCGAATTCTCTAGGGCTTTATTTCTATTATGACAGAACTACTACCATTAATATTTTGTTCATTTTAGTTGAATACTAGGAAAAATGTTTATTCAATTGAGCCTGAAAATAAGGCATATAGTTGAAAACCTAATCCAATCAGAATGTTTCAAGAGTAGGAGGGGAAAATTAGTAGTTGGGCTTTTCCTGTGGAAAACCATAATATTATATTTGATTTCAGTTTGCAGATTATTTTCACTACTATCTCACATCATAGCCCAGCTCCATCAATAATATATGCACCCTCCCCATAGATATTCTCTAGCATGAATGGGAATGTTTGCTGTAGTTTACAGCTGCAAGGGTTATTGATAAGAATCCTCATATTTCAGTAGTTGAGGTGACCTGATCTACATTTAGGACCAGAATGACATTTCCTTTCAGCAGCCTTTCTACATGGACTAATTAACTGAAAAAATACTACTTATATATATTACAGAATAGGATTTTCCTCTCTGAAGCCCAAACATACTATCAGGATATTAAATTGGAGCTTATCATTAAATTGGAGTTATTTACTCTCTTTGGTGGTGTATATAATTGCAGGCGGTTTCCCCCGGGGGGATGGAGTTAAAATTCAGAATCTAGTTGAATCTGAAGAACTAGTATCCTCCTCCCTGCAAGTCTTCACCTGCCTGAGATGGTATGTATGGATAAAGGGGCTTGTTAGGGGGAATTCTGTATGTAGGTCCTCAGAGGTAGAAGAAGAGGAACGACAGGGAGGTGGGGAGATAGAAGGGAAAGGAAAATGATCAAAAGGTATAGGAACCTCCCTAGATAAAATGAATATTCTTCTTGTTGGAAACATGAAGGCTGTAGATATAAAGACCTACAAAGGTTAGAATGGCTTTTTAAACACGATTTTGTTCCGGAGAATGGACTTTTCCTTTGATGCTTACAGAAACACTAGTGGTTCTAGGAATTTTCCCAGACCCTGAACTAGAAACTGCCCTCTTAACTGAAGATAAAGGGCAAAGAAGCCCAAGAAATAAACTAAATAAAAGGCAATATTAAGAAGAACAGTATGAACCGAAGGTGTTCTCATTCCCTTTTTCCATTTAGATGAGGAAAGTTGGAAGAACAGATTCTCCCTTCCCAGAACTTTTGCCTTTTTTTCCCCTTCTTGCATGTTGGAGGATAGCATGTTAGGAAAAAAGTCCTAGGGGCAACAGTGTGAAGTCATCTAAGAGAAGAATGTGGGTGAAGCTATCACATGAGCTAAGAAAGATTTGATCAGTTGTGGGCTGGTGGGAATAGGCTGTGTGCTGCCAGGGAACCCAGAGTTTGGTATTTTTCTCTAGTCAGGATCTAGAAATTAGGAGGATTCCTTAAAAGGGAACAAGGAATTGTAAAAACACAGGATTGAGACTTGCTTCTCACCATCACTCTCCTCCCCAACCAACACACTTCCTGAATTACATGTAGTTTCAACAAAAGCATAGGCTGCTGTTAAAATGTCTATTAGGGACCCAGATTACTTGACTCTTAACTAAGCAGGAATATTTATCTGGAGGATGTTCACATTTTGAGTACCAGGGGATACACTTTCCCTCAAGGATGGGGCACAGACTGGACATTTACAGAGACCAGATTAAAGGCATATGGAGGGCAGTTCCTGAACATTGAGGACTCCAAGAAGTAACTGGGGAGACTTAGGGGTGGTGGTACTTAAGTCTTGATCATCTAAGTCCTAAGCTTAGTACTAAGGGTTTAGAACCAGCAAAATGTGGGGGTCAAAGCAGTTTGACTCACTTATATCCATAGGCTGCAGAGGTCTGGGGACAATCAGGTTACTAACAGAAAACTCACAATCTTTTAAAGGTTATGACCAAAGGTGGTGGATTTGCTGTAACACAAAAAATCCAAGGCCTGGATTCTACCCCCTAGTTGCTTATCTGTTCTTCTCTTAAAACTGTCATGCCTGCTATGGCAACAGCATAATTTCTTTATTTCCTTGATTCTGAGACACAATCAATTGTAAGCCACATCTTCATTTTAATAAGAGGTTTCTAGGAGGGAAAAACCTTTATGAAATCACACTGATTAAATCATGCAATCCCAATTTTAGGACCATTAAAATGCCACAAAATGTGAATATAGAACTGAAGAAATACAGTACTAATGCAGCAAGCTATAAACGCTAATGGCTCTTCTTGATTCTTCTTGGAATTTAGAATGGACCTTCATTTGTACTGGTTCCTCTTCTCTTTCTGAAAGGACAGAAGGGAAATTAGCACTTATTAAATATCTGCTATAATAATAAAAATAATGGAAACATTAATGTTTATTAACTGCGTATTATGTGCCTGGAATTGTTCTAAGAGCTTTCACTTATTTTATTTCATTTAATCCTTATAATAATCTTAAGAGGTAGGTATTAGAAGTACTGTTAATCTCTATGAGACTCAGTTTCCCCATTTTTGCAGATCAGGAAACTGAGCTGCACAGAAAATAACTTGTCTGAGGTCACTTAGTTATTAAGTTGCAAATTTGGGATATTAATCTGTAAACCTAGGGCCACTTCTTTTTTAAAACTCATTTTTAAACTTTTTATTATCTTTCTTAAAAATTCTGAAATGTATCATGCATACAAAAGTATATATAAAACTTAAAAATTAGAAATAACAATATACTTACCATTCAACTAACAAATAGTATGTTTCCAGTGTTTCTGAAGCTTTGATACATGTCTTTCTCATTCTGTTTCCTTTCCCCTCTACTCCAAATTTTGGGGTAATCATTCCTTTTTCTCTTAATACGTTTTTACCACCTATGTATGTATCTATAAATAATATATTATTTAGTTTTGCCTGTCTTTGAACTTTATTTTTTACTGAGATATAATTGACACATAACAGTTTCAGTATGATATAATGATATGATATTTGTATATACAGTTGACCCTTGAGCAGCATGGGTTTGAACTATGCAGGTCCAATTATACATGGATTTTTTTCAGTAAATGAATACTATAGTACTATATAATCCATAGTTGGTTGCATGCATGGATGTGGAACCATAGGTATGTAGGGCCAGCTGTAAATTGTACATAGATTTTCAACTGCTCAGGGGTTGGCATCCCTAACCCCAATGTTGTTCAAAGGTCAACTTTATTGCAAAATGATAAACATAATAAATCTAGTTAATATCTGTCACCTTTTTGAACTTTATATAAATGGAATCATACATTAGGTATTCTTCTCTGACTTGCTCACTGTTTTTAGGATTCATCCATGTTGGTGGTAGTGCTGTAACTTATTTATTTTCACTGATGTACAGTAGCCCATGGTATGCATATGCCACAACATATTTATACAGTCTTATGAAAGTTTTTACTTTACTCAGACACTGAGTGACTTGAAGGTCAGTTTCCCTGGTATACCACTCTAGGCTTCAGGCCAGTCTCAAGTCTGTTCCTGCACATATACGTAATGTTTTCTTGCACACGTGACTTCATATTTGTTCACAGTAGACTTTTCTCTTCTGAAATATATCCTGAAACATATTTAAGATGTTATCATTCCAGGCTCATTTCTTCCACTTCCCATAATACATTTTATACTCCAGGGATAAATTAGTGAAGTTTTGAAAACTTCAAGTTCACTGTGTTCTCTTATATCTAGGCCTTTGCACATGTTGCTCTTTCTGCCTGGAATGTTTATTTCTTGGCAAACTCTTGCCCACCTATCTGGAGTCATCTGGTTACAAAAGCCTTCCTCCACTCCTTTCTAGCTTGGGGCTTCTCCTTGAGTTAAGAGAGAGGACTTCCTGCTGTCATCTCAGGGTTTAGTCAGAGTTGGTTTTCCAAAGTATCAATATATTACTGAATAAAACCCCATAGTTGCGTTTGGTGCCTGGAAAGAGTGTATGAAGGATCTATTTTGTATATTAGTAACTCTAATAAACAGGAAACATTGAAATACAACTTAGAATTGCCAGTATCCAACTTTTAAAATGTCCTTAGTTTGGGGGTAGGAAACAAATCACATCTTTGTTGGTGAAAGTGAGATGGATAAATACATATTATTTTCATTTGCTTTAAGGTCTTTTGGCTGGATTCCAGAGGTCTTTCTCCACGAGCAGTAAGATAAAACCCACCCTCTTTGCCTAGGGTTAGTTCTCTGGCCCGGAAAAGAAAACCTCTCATTTGTTTCCTTCTTGTGTTTTTCTGACACTGGCTGCTTGTCTGTTGGATGCCTCTCCAAGAAATACCTCAAGGGATGGGTGAAGATAAAAATCAAAATAGTTGTTTACATACTTTTAAAGAAATAACCTTTTGATTTTTGAATAGTTTTAGATTTGCATTAAAGTTACAAAGATGGTACAGAGAGTTCCTTTATCCCCTCACCTAGTTTTCACTCTTAACATCTTGTATTACCATTCTACATTTGTCACATCCAAGGAACCAACATTAGTGTTTTACTGTTAACGAAATTCCACAATTTGAATTCACTAGTTACTCCCTAATGTCAATTTTCTATTCCAGAATACTACCCACAGTACATTATTACATTTAATCCTAGTGCCTTCTTAGCTCCTCTGGCCTGTGATGGTTTTGAGTAGTGTTGGGCAAGTATTTTGTAGAATGGTTATCAGTTTGTGTTTGTCTGATGTTTGGGGGAGGATAACCACGGAGGAGAGTGCCATTCTCATCACATTATATCAAGGGTACATGCTATCAACATGACTTATCACTGAGTTTACTTAATTTTAGTATCTTTAGTTAAATGACTAAATGGTGAGAACATCAGTGTTGGAGTTGGAAGACTGAATTTGAATCACAGCTCTGTCATTTATTAGTGTGTGACTTGGGAAAGTTACTTAATCCCTTTATTCCTTAGTTTCCTTGTCTGTAAAGTGAGGATAATGATAGTATCTACCTTACTAAAATGGTAGATACGTAAAAAGCACTTAAAGCAGTGTCTGGCACAGAGGAGGAAGTAGGATATAGGTTTTAACTATTACTGATATTATTGACTAACATGAAATTTGTGTATTTCTATTATACATGTCTTCTTGTCTCTGTTTAACTCAGAAAATTAAACTATTGGTCTTTAGTGATAAAACAAAAATCACAAATAACCTGGGTTTTAAACTTTGAACATGGGAAGATCTTTGTCTTATTGTTTCTTAGAGTTTTGAATTATCTCTAAAATACTGTACTTCCTTTTAAAATTTGCATTGTCCACCAATAAGAATCCTTTACAGGAGACTCCTTTGAAGGATAATCTATGAAAAAGAATTATTACTGTTTTCTTCCCTTTCGCCCAAGCAAAAGAATTCGAGGGTGTGTTTCAGCATTTATTAGTATTACAAATGAAGATTTTTTTCACTGCATAGTTAATGATTGATCTTAACACTTCCAATAAGAGGAAACAATTGCATTTACCAACCTGTATGTCAGTTTTCTGATGCATTTTCCTGTTCTCTATTTGAAATTCTAAGTGATAATTTTGGCTACTGACTTTGAATATTGAAATATGTTCTTTTGCTGTTGGGATTTCTGAAAATTTCATTTGAAGCTTCACAAAATGTTTTATGCTAATCAAATATGTATATTTTAAAATATTTTTGTCTAATACTTTATATTTTTCATGGAAATGGTGTAACACTGGCTGTTAGTCTCTTTTCTTTTTGCTTTTGTTTCTTGGTAATTTTGGCCAGTGGAATAGAGGCATTTGTAGAGAATCTGTGTGAGTGTCATGTGTCTGTGTGTATGTGCATGCGTGCATATGTGTGTGTGAGTGGATGCTCACGCATGGACAAAGAACTTCTACATTTACTATTAGCAGCAGAAGAAATTTTTACTGAATACTTACTATGACCCACATACTCTTTTAAGCACTTCATCTGCATTATCACATTTGACTTTTACAATAATCCTATGAGGTCAGTACTGTTATTGTTCCCATTTTTACAGGTAAGGAAACTGAGACAGATGGAGGTTAAGCAACTTGCCCAGATTCACAGAACTAATAAGTGGCAGAGCTGGAGTTCAAACCTAAGCCTGTCTGACTGCAAAGTTCATCCTGTGTAATCTACCATTGCATGTTCCCTAGAACATCCTCGTTATTTTACTCTTCAGATATGGCATAATATCTTTGTGTGTATTTGTCTAGAAATATATCCTGTGAGACTTAATTTTTACAATTGAGATACAGTCTATATAAAGTGGCCAGATTTTTAGTGTATAACTCAAGATATTTGTACATATGTACACACCCATATAACCACCCCACCCCCCAGATCAACACATGGAGTATTTCTAACACTCTAGAAGACTTTCTCATGCCCCTTTCCAATCATAGCTGTTCCTCCCACGTGAGTAGTCACTAATCTGGCCTCTATCAGTAAATTTTACCTCTTCTTGAACAGCCTATAATGGAATCATATAATAAACACTCTTTTTTATGTGACTTCTTTTATTTAAAATTATGTCTGAGATTTATTTATGTTGTTATATGTTTATTTTGTTAGGTCTTTTTTTAATCTATGTATAATATCCTTTTAAAGCTAACATTTTTCTTTTTGCAAAACTGATAGATTTCCAAGCAGAGAATTTGGAAAATATGAAAAAACACAGAAAGAAAAATAAACATGACTGCTACATCCACTATCCAGAGATAATTATTATTAAAGCTTGATTATACCCTGCCAGGCTTTTTTTCTTCCCTGTGCATATGTGATTACTAGATATGGATTATATATACATTTCTGTTTTATAACATTTTTTTTCTTAACAGTTTATCATGAACAGTTTTCATGTCATTAAACATGCATTCTTTTACAGTGATATAAAAATATTTTTAAAAGCATTTTTATTTTAAAAATTGTTTTGGTGTGTGTGTGTGCATATGTGGTGATGGGAGAATATGTAAAGCATTCACAAGACGCAAAATTCAAAAGGTACAAAAAGATGTGCAATAAAAAGTCTCCGATCCTTGCCCTACCCTGCCTGCCCCCTACCCCCTCCAATCCAGGATCCAGGGTTACCATTTTCAAGTGTATCCTTCTGGAGCTGTATTATGCACATATAAACAAATATGTATGCATGATATTTTTCCACCTTCTTATGAAGAAATGTTAGCCTACTGTACTGTTTTGCCTCTTGTTTTCTTTACTTACTAAGGCTTCTTGGAAATTATTCCACATCGGTATTTCTACATCAGTATCTAGAGCTTCCTTGTCCTTTAACGTATTATAAAATTCTTACTTTACTCATATTAAGTGAAATACAAATTATGGCTACACCGAAATACCATGTTTTATCTCATTGTCAAAAATAAAATGGCATTCTGTGTTGTCAAGGGTATAAGGACATAATAATGACAATAATAATAGTTAAGCACTATTCTAAACAGTTAACTTATAATAAGTCATTCAATCCTAATGGCAGACCCTATGGAGTAGCTACTCTTTTTATGCCTGTTTTACAGAGGAGTAGACTGAAGCTCAGAAAGTTTAAATAACTTACCCAGGGCACCCTTACATGTGTTAGGAGACAGTAAACTGATACAATCTCTATGAAGAGAAATTAGGCAATAGCTGTCAAAATTATGCCTTTACTCTTTGTCCAGTATTGCATTTCTACCAATTAATTTTATCATATACTTCCACATATGAGCAATTATACATAATGGAAGGTGATTTTTTTGTAGCAGTGTTTTTAGTAGGAAAGTGTCAGGAGCTGAGCTAGAGAGAGAGCTGAGCTGCCAAAATGAAAGTAACACTCAAACCCTTTCGTTCCTTACTGCTCTAGTATAAGCAAGAAGCTAACCAAGAGAAAGTGTTCCATTCTTCTTTGGGGAACAGCACCCAGCGAGGGTCAGGAGGATCAGTGTACATGTGGAAATCTCTCTGCCAAGGGAGCACTCCTGAACTAGATAACTGGCCATTTTATGGCCTCAGGGGCTGGGGGGAGGAATATGGGAAAGGAATAGGAATGGAAAAATAGTACTCACTGAGTACTGAGTCACAGTAGAGAAAAGTGTCTTCAAGGTTCCTCTCCTTACCCCTCATAAGGAGGTCTCAGCAGAGGTGTCTGGGAAAAGGCCCCTGATAAAGAGGCCTCCAAATGGAGGTGCCTAAGCTAGGATATGCAGATATGTGAAAGAGCTTGATTGGGTGGAGTGCCTGTGTCCTAGATTATTAATTTCTTTCTAAGACTGTAGTGTGCTGGCTGTGCACTAAGTCTGGTGTGGGAGGGCAGCTCTTCCCAAGAGACTTGCCAGGTAAAGCCTGTGTAATTGCCCATGGTCAGGCCTGAGAGATTACACATAAGTTTTTGGCCAGAAGTTAGACTCCCCACTATGATTAGAAATACTTTAAATGTTCTTCAGTAGGATATTGGTTGAACAAATTGTGGTAAACTTGTACAGTGTCTTAAAAAATGATTTTCAGTAGCAGCAAAGTCTGAATGCTAACTGAAAATAGATGATTTACTTAAAATGAATAATTGAAGAGAGTTTAGGAGAGGTTGAAGAGTAGTGCATCCAGGGGTACAACAGGAAAGGCATTACTATCCCTAGGCCTGAATGGGTACAAAAGGGAATGGTTACAGAACACCCTTGAGAAGCACATAGCCACTGTCAAACCATGGCCCAGTGGGAGGGAGCAGGAGGAAAAAGCATCTTGACCTCTCCCGTTCCACCCTTTGATCAGAACATCTATCTCTGGCTGATGCTTTCCATCTGCCACACCTAATCTGAAGCAGAGGGCTAGGGAACCTGTTCAAGGCAGTCTGTAAAGAATAACCTTTCAGGGCACAGAGTAGGGAAGAAAAGAGTAGAGAAAGTGGAAAAGGCTGGAGATTGAAGCTGCAGAGGCAAAGAAAGTATCTGGTTTAATGATTTTTCATTGTATAAATTCCTTAACTGGATTTTCAACCTGTCTTCATATTTTTAGTCCCATTTTCATACTATCACCCTCCTTTTTTCTACTTCCAGAGACACTGGTGCTCCCAATTTCTGAGCCTTTTGCTGTAATTTGCTTTGATTCTTGACTTTCTCAACTACCAGCTTAGGATTCAAAATTCTTAGGTTTTCCAAGTAAGTTACTTTTCCCTCTGCTTTCTTCATTTTTGTAGTGGTTATTTCCTTTTGATCTCTTTGTACTTATGGATTATGCCTTAAAATATATATAATTACTCTATTTTCATTTTGGTGAGTTCATCAAAGGATGTGGAGTTTTAACAGAGTTGAGTTTGTTATCTTAAAGTTGAAAGTGTTTTATTGGGCCTTGTTTGGTTAGTAAATACTTCAGATGTCTCATAGCCTTAGAAGGGTTATAAAGGATAGCTATTTCTACCAGAGAGCCTTAAAGTTGCCCCATATCCCTGTGAGGAAGGCTCTTTTATTGATGAGAATTCTTTACCAGAGCTCTTAAAGGTACTAAACAGTTGGGTTGCTCATACAGAAACATTTATGAACTTGTTCATTTGCATACAATCTATTAAATCAGACAGGTAGGCAGTTATTATATTTGCAATGCAGGTAAAGCCTCTCAGGAACAAGGCAAAATACTTAACAACTGATGATGCATGAGCACTGACAATCAGAATGGACAGTGGCTGGAATAGGATCCAGAAGGCCTTCTGTTGGTTTCTCATATGCCAGGTCATGAGGTGATATGGCCACCGGTGATGCTAAGAAGGAAATGGTGTGAGGGGAGAGGGATGCTTTGAAGGCTCATTTCAGCTGCTGTTTGCAAACTAGCATGGAAGTATTTTCATGTTTTATGGTAGTTATGATCATAATGGTACATAAAACTAATTATCAGCTCTGAGCCTTTTGCTCTAACTATATTGTCCTTATGTGAATCATTTATCCTCTCTAGGATGCTCTAGATGTTACTTTAATCTGTGTTTTACTTGTGTTGTCTATCACTGCCTTGTTACTCAGTAGCTTTCCCAGCTTTCTACAGATAATGGATCCCATCTATTAGACTCAGGCTGTCACCAGTTGCTGAGCCAGTCCTGAATATGATGGCAGTCTAATCAATAATGTCAGCAGCCTAATGCTTGCTTTCCAGCAAGAGCCCTGCCTTTCTAAGTAATTGCTGAGTTGTAGCTTTCCCTTCCATCCCCTAATTTTTGCTTTAATTTTTGCTTTTGTAGGGTGGGCTTTTGCCTCAGTTTCCCTCCCCAGTGTGCTTGGGAACTGATACCTTTTGCCTACTTCCTTTGATCCTCCCTCTCCCCTGTCACTTTCTGTAGTCTTGCGGCAAACAGACAGATATAGCCTGGAATCATGAGCCACCTGCCACCTCTGTTCACTATCCCTGGATTGCACTCCATGGCCATGTATTGCTGTGCCTTTTGGATGCTATGTTATAGACTATCCAGCTCCTCCCACAGGACTATATTTCATACCTTGAATTGGGCAAATTTACCACCCTAAAGAAAAAAAAATCAGTGTTCTATTAGCAACAGTGGAGGGAAGAATGGTTGACAGGTTAGCTTTTAGACAGCTTTTGGCACACCATATCACATACTGGCATTGGGGGTTCCCAACTAAAGAGGTCCTCCAAAATATCTAATGATGAAGCTCACAGTGAGAAAATCCCACCCAGTTACACAAAGCTTCCAATTAACTTTTCAGTCCTGCTCTCTTAACTCTGAGAAGACAACCAAAGACTATCAAACATTTGAGGAAAGCTCTATACATGAAAGGAAGATACCAAAGCATGCAAACATAAATAATTACTTGGAGAAAATAGAGATAATGTAGGAAGGAGAAAAAAGTTTTAAAATTATCATTAATATTTTTATAGAGATAAGGGAAGATATTGTAATCTTGAAACAAGAAGAGAACACTAAAAGGAATATTTAAGGAGTAAAAAAGAACTCTTGGAAATGAAAACTAGGATCACAAAAATGATAAACTCAATAGAAGAATTAGGCAATGAAATTGAAAACATCTCTGAATATAGAGCAAAAGATAAGGGAAATGAAAAAGAAAAGAGAAAAGAAAAGAGCATTAGAGTGTCATTCTAGCAGATCTAACAGCTGAATGTTAGATTCTGAAGAAGAGAACTGAGAAAATGGAGAGAAGAAATTTGTCAGTAAATCAAGAAAATTCCCCAGAACTAAAGGAATCAGTTTCAATGTAATGTCCATTATTGTAAAATTTCAGAACGCATAGAGGAGAGGAGAGGAGAGAGGAGAGAGATGCAATACAATGGGCTAGGAATCAGAATGGCTTCAGATTTTTCACAAGCCATATTGGAATCTAGAAGGCAATAGAGCAGTGCCTTCAAGATTTATCCTAGAATTCCATACTCAGCCAAATTATCAGTCAACCATGAAGGTAGAATAAAGACATTGTAATACATACAAGGTGTCAAATTTCATTTACCATGTGCCTCTTCCCAGGAAGTTACCGGAGGATATGCTCCACCAAAACAAGAAGAAGACATAGGGTACGTGGAACAGGTGATACAGATGAGGTCAAGGAATTCCCAGGATTGATGTTGAAGGACAATCCCAGAATGATAGTTATGCACCAAAGCATTTAGTGCAATTAGTCCAGATTGGAGCATTTCAGGAGGCTCCGGAAGAGGCTTCTTTGAGAAGATGTAATTGATTGATTACCCGATACATATGAATATCTCAAGTCAGATTCACACTACTGGAAAAAAAGGTTAATTCAAACTAGGGAAACAGAGAAAGCATAAAGTGGATTCACACTTGGGAGATTGTTTGAGCAGGGCAGGAGAAATCAGCATAGGAGAGATACCACCTATAATAGGAAGGAGATTCCCTTACTCCAAGAGCCAGATGGAATACATGGTCTAACTTGGTATTTATTGATATTTGATTCCTATGTGGCTCGTTTTGTCCTCACTTCTTAAGAAAGCAATAACCTTAAGAAAGAAGTGGCTAAGGGTATTACAGTTATGGTTTTATTACAATTTTCCATTTAGATCAGAAGTATGAAACCTCTAGGCCTTAAGTCTTAAAATTATATCCTTTCTGTCTAGGTAGTTCCTCCAAACAGACTCAGCTTTTCTAAAATATTGTGATAGCAGCTATGGGGTTTATGTAACATGTGAACACCCAAACGGCAGTATCTGCTGTGCTGACTCTAGGTAATGGAATCTCTACTGCAACTGTCAATTAGATAGGTGCTACTATAGTCTTGTTCTAGCATCTTATTGGTTTATGTTGACCTTGATCATCTTCTGTGTCTGATTCTCCTAGAGTTGATTTGCTCATTTCCATGTATCAGGGACTTCATACTGATACCAGCTATTTCTCAGTCCTTCCACCTAAACAACCACCTCATTTAGTACAGAGCCTTCAATAACTACATGGAGATTTATAGTTCTCTCTAACAAATTCTCTCTCAGTCTCTATCTCTGTCTCTCCCTCTCCCCTGTGTGTTGCCCTGAGCTTTCCTACACAGGCAGGAAGGATAGGACCCCTATCTTTGAAAATAAAGAGAACAGATTCCAGGCTGAAAAAGATTGTTTGATACATTGTCTTAGTTTGGGCTGCTGTAAAAAAATACCATAGACTAAGTAACTTACACAACAGATTTTTATTTCTCACAGTTCTGGAGGCTGGGAAGTCCCAGATTAAAGTGTCAGCAGATTTGATTCTTGGTGAGAACTCTCTTCCTGGCTTGCAGGGCTCTCTTCCATAGAGAGAGAAATCTCTGGTGTTTCTTCTTAATAAGGATGCTAATCCTATCGTATGGCCCCAACCTCATGACCTCATTTAAACATAATTACTTCCCCAAGGCCCTGCCTCCAAATACCATCACATTGAGGGTTAGGGCTTCAACATATGGATTTGGCAGAGACACAAACATTCAGTCCATAAAAATGCCTAGAAGCCATTACATTTTTTTTTCCTATAAGCTTCATCAAAAATCGCCACTGCAATCACTTGTGTATTTACTAATTGACTAGTTCACATCTACTATTTATAGAGTAGTGCTTCTTTTTCTTTTTTAAAAATTGAAGTATAGTTGATTTACAATACTGTGTTTTTGGCATGTAGCAAAGTGATTCAGTTATATGTACATACATATATATGTATATATGATTCCTTGTGTTATACAGTAAATCCTTGCTGCTTATCTGTTTTATGTATAATAGCCCATGTATATTAATTCCATATTCCCAATTTATCTCTCCCCCAAGTCCCTTTCCCCTTTGGTAATAAGGTTGTTTTTAAGTCTATGAGTCTGTTTCTGTTTTATATATAGGTTTATTTATATTAATTTTTAGATTCCATGTGTAAGTGATGTCATATAATATTTGTCTTTGTCTGGCTTACATTACTATGATATTCTTTAGGTCCATCCATATTGCTGCAAATGGCAATATTTCATTCTTTTTATTACTGAGTAATATTCCATTGTGTGTGTGTGTGTGTGTGTGTGTGTGTACCACGTCTTCTTAAACCAATAGTCTGTTGATGGGCACTTGGATTGTTCCTATGCCTTGGCTATCGTAAATAGTGCTGCTGTGAACTTTGGGGTGCATGTATCTTTTCAAATTAGACTTTTCATCTTTTCTAGATATATATCCTGGAGTGGGATTGTTGAATAGTATGGTAGTTCCATTTTTAATTTTTTAAGACACTTCCATACTGTTTTCCATAGTGGCTGCACCAATTTACATTCCCACCAGCAGTGTAGGAGGGGTTCCCTTTTCTTCACACACTCACCAGCATTTATTATTTGTAGACTTCTTGATAATAGCCATTCTGACTGGTGTGAAGTGATACCTACCTCATTGTAATTTGATTTAGAGAAGTGCTTTTTTAAACTTCAGTGTCCATACAGTTCACCTAAGAGAATCTTATTAAAATGCATATGATTCCAATTGTGGGGTAGAATTTGAGAGTCTATATCTAACAATCCCCTGGCAAATGCTCGTGTTATGATATAGGGACCACACGTTGAGTAGTCAGGGTATATATAACCACAAATACTCAGAAGTATTGATTTGGAAATTTGGGACAGAAAGGATTTGAGCTTTGTTTAAAAGTACCAAGCATGATTGTGTACAAGTGAACAATTGCTGTCTATTATCTGTTCAGTATAGCTTAATTTATTAAAAATCATACTTGGTCTCAGAATGTTAGATAGTATGGATTTATACCTGGAAATTACGGGTGATTCCATTGACCTAATTCTCTGTAGGTATTAGGGATCTGTCCTCCTGAGATGGGAATGAGCAAGAACCATCTCCTATTGTAAATGGAGTAAATGGAGGAAGGACAGAGATAGCACAGAGGATGTTAGGATGGACAAGGATCAACAAAATTACTTGCTAAGAGGTCTCTCCTTGAAAATATCATTGAAAATTAAACTAGCATTTCTCAAATTTCTCACATAAGAATCACCTAGAGTACTTGAGCACAGTACAGATTGCTAGACCCTATACCCAGAGGTTCTGATTCAGTAGGTTTGGCAGTGGGACAGGGGAAGCAAAGATTGGTATTTTGAACAACATCCCAGATGAATTCAAGGCTGTTGGTCCCTTGACCATTGTTTTAAGAAACATTGCATTAGAAAGATTGTTAGTGGTCTCTGGAGAAAGAAAGTAAAGCAAAACCAGGCAAATATTTATATCTATTTTGATTAGAGTCTTTTTGAGTTACTGTATGAGAGAAACCACTGGTGAGCAGAAAGGCTTATCATCTAACTGTAAATTAAGCAGGCTCAAACCCTGTATCAGGACTCTGAGGGTGGATTGATGGCCATAATTCATAGAAACACAGAATTTGGAGCTGATAGGAATCTCAGAGGCTTTTCAACATTGTTGCCTGTGACTCATAATAGCAGGTACATTTTATATTGTGTTCTGTGAAACACACACGAACATTCACACAACACCTTTATTTTCTTCCTCAAAATACTCTTGCGACCTGTGGTGCACTCTGATTTTTTTGTTGTTGTTATACTTAAATTAAAAGATTCTAGTCATGACCCATAAAATTGATTATATGTCTACCGTGTTATAACTTGCCACTTGAGAAACACTAAACTGGGGCAGTCATTTTATACAAATGAAAAATAGTTTTGGAAAGGTAAAACTGGTTCAAAATAACACAGTGAATAGTAACTGTGAATAGTAGAACTTAGAGCTAGAACTTAGGTAGCAGACTTTTAATCCAATGATCTGTCTGCCATGGCCTACTGTATATCTAAGTGTTTGGTTAATTGCTCTTAGCCTATTTTCTCTCAGGGCAAAATGGTCTATTTATATGGACTGGATTACCTATCTAGTTGAAACATTTTGAAGGGTACAAATGTCTTTTCCCTAAGTGAACCACTAGATGGTAGTGTAAACTCTTCTGACGGTGGCCTATTCAGCTGATCCAAGGTGAATTCAAAGCTGCATAATTGCACCCTTATAATATTTTATAGATAGATATTTGTCCGTAGGTACACAGAACTTTATGTCCATCCTGAAGAAACTATTTCACATGATTTTACAAGCAGATACATTTTGTTATTTGATACTGTTTTTTTTTAATCTGTGTAGAAGAGAGATTTAGAAAAATGAACAAATATATATATGCTTCTAGTAGTCACAGAAGGATCTCTTGTTTTGTATTCAGTATATTTTTCTTTTTCATATTATTATTTTATAGGACTTTAATTATTTTCTGTTATTTCATTATTCCAGATTGAAAACTAAATTTCTTTCAGAGTGGGAAGCATGTACGGGCCCTTTCAGGTTTGAAATAAGTGAACAAAACCTCCAAGCCCCAAGCAACTTTATATTTAGTTTCTCCTGGGAAAGAAAATTAATGCTCTGCTTTACAAAAATTTTTTTTTCCTTAGCTACAGCCAGGCTGGCAGAGTGATCTATGCATATACCAGGGGCTTCTGAGGGAGGTGAACATGATGACAGTGCTATTTGTTGAGATTTCAGAGTTAAATGGGCAGAACAGTTAATCTCTTCCTCAACCATACCTTCCTCACAGCTTAAGCTGAAAGAATAAGAGAAAATCAGATGGCTATCCTTGATGTGTTCCTTCTGTTGCCTACTCTCTTCTCCTATTCAAGTTCTCCTTAAAGAAAAATGAATTCAAGGATGTAGGAAAGAGTAAGATATGTAACAGTTAATTTTATATGTCAACTTGGACTGTGGTGCCCAGATATTTGGTGAAACATTATTGTGGATATTTTTATAAGGATATTTTTTAGATGAGGTTAACATTTAAATTGTTAGGCTTTGAGTAAAGTAGATTGCCCTCCATAGTATAGGTGAGTGGGCCTCATCCAATCATTTGAAGGCTTTAACAGAACAAAGACTGACCCCTTTCCCCCACCCTCTCCTAAGTAAGAGGGAATTCTGCCAGCAGACTGCCTTTGGACTCAAACTGCAACTCTTCCCTGAGTCTCCAGCATGCTGGCCTATCCATCATATTTTGGACTTGCCAAGACTCCACAATCATGTGAGCCAATTTCTTAACATAAATCTCTCCCTCTCTTTCTCTCTACATACATACATACACACACATACATACATACTTATATGTGTATGCACACAGGCACACATTCATCCTCCTATTGGTTCTGTTTCTCTGGAGAACTCTGACTAATACAAGAAGTAAAAAGATAGGTAAGAAAGATAGGGAACTTCAGAATGATTAACCCAGCTTACAAATTAAAAACTCAGTGAAAGCAAATAGAAAGGCAACTAGAGCACTGCTATTCTGTCTTCTGTCTTCTCCCACAACTTCCTTTTTCTCTGAAACCTTGACAAATACAAGGACTAATTCTGTTTTCTGCAGTATTATATCCTCAGAACTTACCACAACTTTTGGCACATTCTAGACTCTTGATATTTGTTGGTTGAATAAATGAATGAATGAATGAATAGTGAGGGTTATTATTTGTACAACAGGCAGAAGGACTGAATGCTCACTGTCACATAAGATGAAAATATATAATAGATTTACAAAATGATGAATAGTTCAGAGTTCAAGGTATTTGGAGATAGGGTGGCTAGAGATGAATCTGGAAGGGTAGCCTGCTGAGAATTGGGACTTTGTCCTTGTGAGAAGCAAAGCTCAAAGGCTTTTATTTTTAATTTTTATTGTGGGTTAAATTGCCTTAAATACAAATATATCCTCTTGGCTCCGCTTATTTTAAGTCTCACTAGTTAAATTTTTGGCCACTGACACAAATTGGTAAAAAGAACCTGGGTCTTGGATTAATGTTGAATCCTGGGTTTATTACTTAGAAGCTTTATGATCCTGAGCAACTGCTTTACTTCTCAGCAGCACGATTTCTTCAGCTTTGAATATCGGCATAACTCAATGTTGAAATGTTGAAAGCATTCCCTTTAAGATCAAGAACAATTAAAAACAGAAAACTCAATGGCTGAGATAAGACCTGAGCTAAAGGTAGTCAAAAGCAGATTAGATAATGCAGAGGAATGAGTAAGTGACTTAGAACACAGGATAATAGAAATCACCCAACCATAACAACAGATGGAAAATTAAGTGAAAACTAATGAAAGCAATATAAGGGACCTATGGGATAATGGAAAGGATGCCAATCTACACATAAATAGGGATTTCAGAAGAAGAGAGAGAAAAAGGGATGAAAAAGTGTTTGAAGAAATCATGACTGAAAACTTCCCAAAGCTAAAGAAGGAATCAGATATCCAAGTACAGAAAGCACAGAGGGTCCCAAACAAGAACAACTCAAATAGACCTACACCAAGACATGTTATAATTAAGATGGCCAGAGTTAAAGAAATGATTCTAAAGGCAGCAAGAGAAAAACAAAGAGTTAGTTACAAAGGAACAAGGGAACCCCCATAAGATTTTCAGCTGATTTCTCAATACAAATGTTCCAAGCCAGGAGGGAGTGGCAAGATGTATTTAAAGTCCTGAATGAGAAAAAGCTACAACCTAGGCTACTCTATCCAGCAAGACTGTCCTTTAGAATAGAAAGAGAGAGAACGATCGACAGGAGAAGATGGCGGAGTAGAAAGGCGTTCGCAGCTCACCCTCTCCCACAAATACACCAAGACCCACATCCACAGACCCACTCAGCCAACCAGAGCACCTGAGGAACTCCGACAGAACATCGCCCTCTTCAAAAGATAAAGACGTCAAAAATCTGGTAGGAGAAAATGAAAAAAGAAAGAACAAAAGGCAAAGCAGAGAGGGACGGGTCCCGCGGGGAGGGAGCAGCAAAGGAGGACTGGCGCTCATCCGCTGGGTCTCCCCTCTCCAACTGATAGGCCAGCGGGACGTAGGGGGAGCCTCCGAGGCTTGGATCTATAGGGAGCAGCCCTTGACTGACAGAACTAAGTTAAACGGGCACAGAGGGTCCCCCCTACACCCAGCCTGAGATGCGGGCCGGCAGCGGTGGGCAGGGCCAGGCTGCACAAGCCGGGCGGAGGACGGGGGCGGCTGCACGGAGGCAGCCCCGGGGGAACGCAAGGGGCTGCGCACCATGGTTGTGGGTGCACAGGGCAGAACATTCTGGGCCCTCCATACAACAGCAAGGTTGATGTGCTCTCGGGGGAAGGGTGCATACCCCCATCTCTGAAAACCCGCGGAAACTTTTCGGGGGAAGAGAGGCGGGGCTCAGACACAGCCGCCATATCCTCCGGCACTTAGCATCCAGGTGGGGGCGGGGGCGAAACCTGCATCCCCACCGAAGGGCTTAGCAGCCTCAAAGGCCAGACTGAGACTGGCCTATAGCCCGGGGCAGATAGGATCCTTCCATCCTGGTCCCTCAGAGCACTTGTTCCACAAAGACAAACAAGTAGCTGGGTTTTGGCTCGGAGCAGGGACAAGGCTATCCCTTGGTCTTCCCCAAGCCCACCTGTGGAGCGCTGACCAGGGCAGAGTGCCAACCAGCGCGGAGCGCACAGCCGCACAGAGCTACTGGCGGCGCAGGTAGAGGGAGAGCGGCCCCCCGCCTTTCGGGCAGGAACACAGCCCCTGTCCAAGGTGCTGGGAGGGGGCACGACCCGCCCTCCTACCTGGCCAGCCTGCAACATCTGACTGCGGCATCGGGAGGGGCAGTGACCCGCCCGCCCACAGCAGAGGAGAGCTGCACCTGACCCAGTGTTAGGAGGAGGTGCGATCTGCTTGCCGACAGGTACTGGGAGCAGCACAGAAGAGGGCACCAACAGAGGGCCTCTGAAAACAGCAAGCTGAGCTTCCAAAACAGGCCGAAGACAGAAAGACTTCACATTAAAAGCACACAGACTCCAGGAGAACACCGACAACCCCCCCTTTTTTTTTAATCTGTTTTTACCTGTTCTATTTTCTATTACCCTTTTAATTTTTACTTCTTAAACAATTACATATAACCCCAGTTTTAATCCCTTTAAAATTTTTTAAAATATTTTTATTATTATTATTTTTAAAAATTCTGCTTCAACTTGCTCTTCTATTATTCATTATACACTGTTTTCAAACCTTTTTCTCTCCCTTCTTTTAAAATTCTTTGCATCTTTTTTTTCTTTTCTAAGTTTTATTCCTACATAGACATTAGATAGATAAACTCCTTAAGGACCACAATAGATAACTGATACTCCATAAACCACTGTGCCAGAGAGGTAGGAGCAAGATGAAGAAGCAGAGAAACCTTCCCAATTAAAAGAACAAGAGAAATCCCCTGAAAGAACGATCAATGAAATAGACATCGATAGCCTACTAGATCAAGATTTCAAAAAAGGAGTGATCGAATTGCTGAAGGAACTAAAAGAGATAGTGTTTAGAGATATAAAATATGTCAAAAATGAAATTGAAGCTATAAAGAAGAGCCAAGTAGAATGGGTAAACTCATTGACAGAGATGAGGAATGATCTAATAGCTGTGCAAAGCCAACTAGATAATGCAGAGGAACGAATTAGTGACCTAGAAGACAGGACAATAGAAAGCACCCATTCAGAAGAACTACAAGATAAGCAAATAAAAAATAATGAAAATAGCATAAGGGACCTATGGGATAATATAAAGCGTCCCTATCTTCGCATAATAGGGGTCCCAGAAGGGGAAGAAAGATCAAAGGGGATTGAAAAGGTTTTTGAAGAAATCATGACTGAAAACTTCACAAACTTAAAGAAGGAATGAGATATCCAAGTATAGGAAGCTCAGAGGGTCCCAAACAGGAAGAACCCAAATAGACCACACCAAGACATATCATAATCAAGATGGCCAGAGTCAAGGATAAAGAAATGATTCTAAAGGCAGCAAGAGAAAAGCAAAGAGTAAGTTACAAGGGAACCCCCATAAGGCTCTCAGCTGATTTCTCTACACAAACACTATAGGCCAGAAGGGAGTGGCAAGATATATTCAAAGCCCTGAATGAAAAAAAGATGCAGCCTAGGATACTTTATCCAGCAAGGCTATCCTTTAGGATAGAAGGAGAAATAAAGAGTTTCACAGACAAAAAAAAAGCTGCAGGAGTTTACCAACACTAAACCCATCCTAAAAGAAATATTGAAAGGGCTATTCTAAATAGAAAAGCATCAGGATGCTACAGAAATGAGAAACTCACAACTGGAAAGGTGATAACTCATGAATTACAAATAAAGTAAACACGAAATTATAAAAGAAGACATACAAATCACTGAGAGTGGGAGAGGGAGGCAAGGAAATATAGAATATATTTTTTTCTTTCTTTTTTAAATTTTTTTAACAGTAGGATGGGTTTGAGATCATGTTACTATCAGTTTAATAAAAACAGTTATAGTAATGGGCTAATAGATTTACAAAAAAGGGTAACCACAAGCCAAAAACTTACAAGGGAGTCACAAAAATTAAATAAAATCCATGATAATACAAAGGAAAATTACCAAACCACAAAAGGAAGAAGAAAGGAACAAAGAAGATATACCAATTCAACTGCAAAGATAAGTTCAAAATGGCAATAAACACACATCTATCATTAATTACTGTAAATGTTAATGGACTAAATGCTCCAGTCAAAAGACATAGAGTGGCACACTGGATAATAAAGCAAGAACCCTCAATATGCTGCATACAAGAGACCCACTTTAGGGAGAAGAACACATATAGATTGAGAGTGATAGGATGGAAAAGGATATTCCATGCAAATGGAAAAGCCAAAAAAGCAGGTGTCGCAGTACTGATTTCAGACAAAATAGACTTTAAAACAAAGGCCATAAAGAAAGATAAAGAAGGACATTTTATAATGATTAAAGGAGTGATACAAGATGAGGATATTACACTCGTTAATATATATGTACCCAATATAGGAGCACCTAAGTACATAAAACAGTTACTAACAGAGATAAAGGGGGATATTGATGGGAATACAATCATAGTTGGAGATTTTAACACTGCATTAACATCACTAGACAGATCTTCCAGACAGAAAATAAACAAGGCAACAGAAAAATTAAATACTACAATAGAAAAACTAGATTTGGTGGATATTTTCAGAGCATTACACCCCCCAAAAATAGGATATACATTCTTTTCAAGTGCACATGGAACATTTTCCAGGATCGATCATGTACTTGGGCACAAAAGAAACCTCAACAATTTTAAGAAGATAGAAATTATCTCAAGCATCTTTACTGACCGCAATGCCATGAAACTGGAAATCAACAACAGAGAAACAAAGGAGAAAAAAAGGAAAGCATGGAGATTAAACAATATGTTATTGAAAAAACAATGGGTCAATGAGGAAATCAAAGCTGAAATTAAAAAATACCTTGAGACAAATGATAATGAAAGCACAACCACTCAAAACCTATGGGACACAGCAAAGGCAGTGCTAAGAGGGAAGTTTATTGCGATACAGGCCTTCCTCAAAAAAGAAGAAGAATCTTAAATAAACAATTTAACCCATCACCTGAATGCATTAGAAAAAGAAGAACAAAAAGCCCCAAAAAGCAGCAGAAGGAAGGAAATAATAAAGATCAGAGAGGAATTAAATACAATAGAGATTAACAAGACCATAGAAAAAATCAACCAAACCAAAAGCTGGTTTTTTGAAAAAGTAAATAAAATCGACAGACCTCTGGCCAAACTCACAAAGAAGAAAAAAGAGAGAGCACAAATTAGCAAAATAAGAAAGGAAAATGGAGAAATTACAACAAACAAAATAGAAATACAGAATATCATACGAGAATATTATGAAAAACTATATGGAACCAAACTGGATAACCTAGAGGAGATGGACAAGTTTCTAGAAACATACTGTCCACCAAGACTGAATCAAGAAGAATCTGAACACTTGAACAATCCGATCACTAGAAAGGAATTAGAAATAGCAATTAAAAACCTCCCTACAAATAAAAGTCCAGGACCGGATGGCTTCACCGGGGAATTCTACCAAACATACAAAGAAGAACTCATACCAGTCCTTCTCAAACTCTTCCAGACGATTGAAAAGTCCTTCCCAAACTCATTCTATGAAGCCACCATCAACCTGATACCAAAACCAAGCAAAGACACTACCAAAAAAGAGAATTATAGGCCAATATCACTGATGAACATAGACGCCAAAATCCTCACCAACATTTTAGCAAATAGAATCCAACAACACATAAAAAAGATTATACATCATGACCAAGTGGGCTTCATCCCAGGAACACAAGGCTGGTTCAACATACGCAAATCAATCAATGTAATACATCACATCAACAAGAGAAAGGACAAAAACCACATGATCATCTCAATCGATGCAGAAAAAGCATTTGATAAAATTCAACACCCATTTATGATAAAAACTCTCGCCAAAGTGGGTATAGAGGGAACATATCTCAACATAATAAAAGCTATACATGACAAACCTACAGCCAGCATAGTACTCAATGGTGAAAAACTCAAAAGCTTCCCACTAAAATCTGGGACAAGACAAGGATGCCCACTATCACCACTCCTATTCAACATAGTCCTGGAAGTCCTAGCCACAGCAGTCAGGCAAGAGAAAGAAATAAAAGGGATCCAAATTGGAAAAGAAGAGGTAAAAGTGTCACTATATGCTGATGACATGTTACTATATACAGAAAACCCTAAAAGCACCACACAAAACCTACTAGAGCTGATTGAAGAATTCAGCAAGGTAGCAGGTTATAAAATTAACGTTCAAAAATCAGTTGCATTTCTTTACACTAACGATAAATCAACAGAAAAAGAAAGTAAAGAAACAATCCCCTTTAAAATAGCACCCAAAGTAATAAAATATCTGGGAATAAATCTAACCAAGGAGGTGAAAGAATTATACACAGAAAACTATAAACCATTGATGAAGGAAATTAAAGAAGACTTTGAAAAATGAAAAGATATCCCATGCTCTTGGATTGGAAGAATCAATATTGTTAAAATGGTCACACTGCCCAAGGCAATCTACAGATTTAATGCAATCCCTATCCAATTACTCAGAACATATTTCACAGAACTAGAACAAATCATAATAAAATTTATATGGAACCATCAAAGACCTAGAATTGCCAAAGCATTACTGAAGAGAAAGAAAGAGGCTGGAGGAATAACTCTCCCAGACTTCAGACAATACTATAGAGCTACAGTCATCAAGACAGCATGGTATTGGTACCAAAACAGACATATAGACCAATGGAACAGAATAGAGAGCCCAGAAATGAACCCACAAACTTTTGGTCAACTAACCTTCGACAAAGGAGGCAAGAATATACAATGGAATAAAGACAGTCTCTTCAGCAAATGGTGTTGGGAAAACTGGACAGCAGCATGTAAAACAATGAAGCTAGAACACTCCCTTACACCATATACAAAAATCAACTCAAAATGGATTAAAGAGTTAAACATAAGACAAGATACAATAAACCTGCTAGAAGAAAATATAGGCAAAACATTATCTGACATACATCTCAAAAATTTTCTCCTAGAAGAAATAAAAGCAAGAATAAACAAGTGGGACCTAATGAAACTTACAAGCTTCTGCACAGCAAAGGAAACCAGAAGTAAAACAAGAAGACAACCTACGGAATGGGAGAAAATTTTTGCAAGTGAAACCGACAAAGGCTTGATCTCCAGAATATATAAGCAGCTCATACGACTCAATAAGAAAAAAATAAACCACCCAATGCAAAAATGGGCAGAAGACCTAAACAAGCAATTCTCCAAGGCAGACATACAAATGATCAAAAAGCACATGAAAAAATGCTCAATATCACTAATTATCAGAGAAATGCAAATCAAAACTACAATGAGGTATCACGTCACACCAGTCAGAATGGCTGTCATTCAAAAATCCACAAATGACAAATGCTGGAGAGGCTGTGGAGAAAGGGGAACCCTCCCACACTGCTGGTGGGAATGCAGTTTGGTGCAGCCACTATGGAAAACAGTGTGGAGATTCCTCAAAAGACTAGGAATAGACTTACCATATGACCCAGGAATCCCACTCCTGGGCTTGTATCCAGAAGGAAATCTACTTCAGGATGACACCTGCACCCCAATGTTCATAGCAGCACTATTTACAATAGCCAAAACATGGAAACAGCCTAAATGTCCATCAACAGGTGAGTGGATACAGTGACTGGATAAAGAAGAAGTGGTATATTTATACAATGGAATACTACTCAGCCATAAAAATCGACAACATAATGCCATTTGCAGCAACATGGATGCTCCTGGAGAATGTCATTCTAAGTGAAGTAAGCCAGAAAGAGAAAGAAAAATACCATATGAGATCGCTCATATGTGGAATCTAAAAAACAAAAACATAAACAAAGAAACAAAGAAAAACAAAGCGTAAATACAGGACAGAAATAGACTCACAGACAGAGAATACAGACTTGTGTTTGCCAGGGTTGTGGAGGGTGGGAAGGGATAGACTGGGATTTCAAAATTGTAGAATAAACAAGATTATACTGTATAGCACAGGAAAATATACAGAAAATGTTATGATAACTCAGAGAGAAAAAAATGTGACAATGAGTGTGTATATGTCCATGGATGACTGAAAAATTGTGCTGAACACTGGAATTTGACACAACATTGTAAAATGATTATAAATCAATAAAAAATGTTAAAAAAAAAAGAGAGAGAAAGAATTTCTCAGACAAGCAAAAACTAAAAGAGTTCAGTCATATATATATATATATATATATACATACATACATATATGATTAAGTTGCTGATCTCTTAACTTCAAATGCATTTTAAATACCCTGAGTTTGTACTCTCATCCTTTCATCATTACTGTTTTTGATATCATATTTTACACCTAATTGTTTTGTGTAACCCTTAACTGCTAATTGTGGATAGAGATGATTTTTATTACTTTTATCTTTTATCCTCCTACTAGTTTGTGTGTGGATGATTTCCTGGCTTTACTGTATGTTTGCCTTTACTGGTGAGATTTTCCATTTCATAATTTTCTTTTTTCTAGTTGTTGCCTTTTCTTTTCTGCCTAGGGAAGTTCCTCTAGTATTTGTTGTAAAGCTTGTTTGGTGGTGCTGAATATTTTTAGCTTTTGCTTGTCGGTAAAGCAAACTAAAAACATTTGATTTCTCCATCAAATCTTAATGAGAGCATTGCTGGCGAGAGTATTCTTGATTATAAGTTTTTTTCCGTTTATCACTTTAAATATATTGTGCCACTCCCTTTTGGTTTCCAGAGTTTATGTTGAAAAACAGCTGATAGTCTTATGGAGTTGCCTTGTATGTTATTTGTTGCTTTTTACTTGTTGCCTTTAATATTCTCTCTTTATCTTTAATTTTTGTCATTTTAATTACCATGTGTATTCGTTTGTTCCTCTTAGGATTAGTCCTGTGTGAGACTCTCTGCAGTTCCTGGACTTGGGTGACTGTTTACTTTGACATAAAGGGGGATAATTGTAGAGAGAAATTTTATGTTTTAATGGAAAGCTCATGCTCACACTGGTAGATTATATACTTGTGAACTAGACTGGATCCTGAATTCTTCCTCCAATATCTAGCTACAACTCTCTAAACTAACGTTTACAACTTTTCCCTCAACCTTCTGACTTGGCCTCACTGAGAACTAAAATTGCCCTTTCCCAAACCCTATAAGCTGAAACTGGATAACTTAGTATAAACTTCAAATAAATCACCACAAGAAATCATGTGGGGGCAACCTTAATGCCTCCTGCTATGTGGGCCACTCACAAAGCTTGCCAGAAGATCCAATGAAATTTTCTTTACTGGCTGCCCTCTGGACTCAGAAATTAATTTTCCAATTTTTAATCTTTTTCTTTTTTCCATAGAAATTCTTCTCATTAAATGCCTGACTTCTAGCACCATCTATCAAATATCCTCTACTCAAGTTCCAACAGGGTGGTTCAGCTGGTTCTTAATGATCAAAAGACTACTGAATGAGAAATGGACTTAAGTAGTTCTAAGGAAAGAAGGATGTCTCTTATTTCCTTAAACAGAAGATAGACTAACAAACACTCTCTTCTTGACCAAACTCTAGTCAGTTTCCTCAGAGAAGGTTTTAAACTAGGCTCCATCCTTGGGCATGTCCTCAAGAGCCCGGTTTTAGCAAGCATACTGCTAAGTCCGTCTAGCTAGAATCCTCCATCTTCAATATCTGATCACCCTTGATATTTGATCAAATTATTTATTCTCTATCATTCCCCAGTTAATATTTGGTCACCCTGACCCACTTTCAGCAGGAATGCCCTTAGGACAATTTAGAAAGAGTTTCCCTAGTCTCTTAGTAATTTCCATCCAGTGACCAACCCCTGCACCTTTGCTCCTTGGCTACAAATTCCCACTTCTCCTTGTTGTATCTGGAACTGAACCCAGTCTCTCTCCTGTACTATGAAATCTCATTACAACGGTCCCTTATGTCTATTGTGATAGTCTTGAATAAAGTTTGCCTTACCATTTAAACAAATGTGGTGAATTATTTTTTTCTTTGACAAGTGCTATGAATTTTCTTCTGCTTACCATTATAAATGTATCCTATAGATTCTGATATGTAGTTGTTTTCACTCTCATTTTTGGAATATCCTGTAATTTCAGATGTATTTTTTTCTTTCACTCAAGAACTCTTCAGTAGCAGTAGGTGGGTGGGAAGGCCTTTCTTATTTTGTGTTTATTAGTATTTTCTATATTTATTGTATTGTGATCAGAAAGTGTTGTTTGCAATATTTCTTCATAAAATTACTGGTATCTTCTTTGTGATCTAATATCTGACCCATTTTTATGAATATAACAAAGGATCTTGAGAAATTGTATTCTCTATTTTCAGGTGTAGGCTCCAATATAAGTCAGAAGACCTGTGTTATTCAATCTATTGTGTAGACCTGCTTTATTCTTCCTTTATGTCCATTGATCTGTCTAGTGCTGAGAATCAGTGTATTAAAATCCTTACAATTAGCGTGTTTCTACCAGGTCTACTTGTAGAGATCTAGCATATTTTGTTTAAAAAAGGCAGTTTCTGTATTATCTAATGCATATTCATCTGTGTTATATCTTTTTAAAATATATTTTTATTGAAATATAGTCAGTTTACAGTGTATCAATTTCTGGTGTACAGCACAATACTTCAGTCATATAGGAACTTCAGACATACATATATTTGTTTTCATATTCTTTTTAACCGTAAGTTACTACAAGATATTGAATATAGTTCCCTGTGCTGTACAGTATAAACTTGTTGTTTATCTCATATGCGCTACATCTTTATGAACTGTGACTTTTAGCATTAAAATTATGCTACTAAAATATGCTATTAAAATATTTGTTCATTTTCCTGTTTTTCACTTTTGTGGTATTAAAGTGTTTTATAAGGTTCCTAATTTAATAATGCCTTGTTCTCTCAGTAATAGTATAGAAATGGATTTTTTCTTGTTTGTTTTGGAGATGAGGGGAAGCTTGGATTGTAGTTCTCTTTTGTCATGGAATCTGATGTTCCCCTTCACCACCAAAATGCAAAGGGAAGTTCTTCCTTCTTTTTTCCCTGTTTTCGCTTTTAAAAGCAGTGCATTTCAAAGACTACACCTTCAAATTGTGCATATCTTCATTTCTCTTCCTTGTAGTGTACCAGAATCTCTTTTAGTATTTTAGACTTAGTGTGGACTCAGTCTTTTGGGCAGTGGTTTTATATATATCGACTGTAGGCTGCTTCATTAGTTTCTCCCTTCTGTTTTCTCCATAGTTTTTCTTGATCTGCTTTTACTCACCACAAAACACGTGGCAGCTGCAGAGAAAACATGCAATGTGATTTGGTTATTTTTCTCTTTTACTTACCATTATTTTGAAGTTTAGGCTTTCTCTATCTTCATTTTATGCAATGGTATAGTTTTGTGTAGATTCATTTTCTCCTTTTTCTTCTCTATTGTACTTGGAGGAAATATGGTGAGATAAGTACCCATGTGGCCACCACTGTCTTTAGCTGTCTGAAACTCCATGGGTATTATTTTTTATCTGAAACAATTTTCTCAAAATAGATTATTATTTTTTTTAGAAATTTATAGAAGCAGTTTAATTTCATAAACATTGATTTCAGTGTAAACCCAGTATCTCAGTAAGTCACTTGCTTGTTTGACAGCTGTCAAGATGGAGTCTGAAAGGCTATAGTGAAAGGACAGTTGTATACTCATTAAATAAAAAATAAAATTGAACTCCTTGCTCAGTCCATATTTAAAAATCAAGTCTAAGTAGTTCAGAGATGTAACGTGACAAGCAAAACAACTAAGCTTCTAAAAGAATATGTAGAAGACTATGTGCATGACCTTAGGGTAGGGAAATATTTTTCAAAGAAAAATATAAAAAGTGGCAATAATAAGGGAAGAAATCAATACATTGTATTATATTAAGATTAATAACTCCTGTTTACCTGTTCATCAAAAGACACCACAGTGAAAAGACAAGGCACAGGGAGAGAAAGGATATTTGCAATGCATATAATCAACTGACGAAGGACTTTGAGTGTGTGTGTGTAAAAACTACTATAAGTCAATAAGAAAAACAGATTGCTAGGAAAATGGATAAAAACCTGAATAGGCATTTCATGAAAAGTGAAATCCAAATGGCTGATAAATATATGAAGAGAGGTTCAACTTCATTAACAATCAAGGAAATGCAAATACTGATTGATATCTACCAGATTGACAAAACCTAAAGTCTGACAATACAAAGTACAATGAAGATACTGAGCAGTGGGAGATCTCTCATATACTTCTGTGTGGAGAAGGGTATAAATTGGAATCACTACTTACAAACCAAAGTTCAGCATAATCTAATAAAGCTAAATCTAAACTTAAACCATGACCTCATAATTTCACTACTAGGCATCTCATACAAATGCATGTTATGTACCCCAGGACACACATACCAAAATCACATGTACAAAGAGGTTCATAGCAAAATTCTTTGTAGTAAGGCCAAATATTCATTAAAAGTAGAATGGATGAAAATTTGTGATATATTCATATCATAGAATTATCTATCATTAATAATCTATAAAACTGAATGAACCACAGATACATAAAACAACATACATAAATCTTGAAGACATAATGGTCAATGAAAGAAGTCAAACTGCAAAATACACCCTCTATAATTCCATTTGTATAATGTTTGAAACCAGCAAAATTAAACTGTATTGTTCAGACAGTGAAACTATGAAGAAATACAGGAAATGGGTTTTATCAAAGTCAGGAACATGGTTCCTGCTGAGGGGAAATTGGATTATGATCAGGAAGGAATGAATGTGTGCGCATTTGTGTGAGTGTGTGTGTGTGTGAGTGTGTGTGTCTGTGTGTATCTTCTGCAGTTCTGCTTATGATTTTGAACTGGGAGGGGAAAGGTCACATGTGTGCTTTTTTATGATAGTTCACTAAACTCTGTGTTTATACTTAATGCACTTTACTATATTCAACAATACAGATAAAGTTCTGTTGTAGTAGAATATGTTAAAGACAAAAAAGATATTAACAATATGTTGTAAACATTTAAAAAATCTTAAAATAATAGTCTATATGATATCATTTTTGTGTGAAAATTATATACAAATATAAACTGACATTTCCATTCATCATATATGTGAGTGTGTGTGTAATTTATTATACATTTACATACATTTACTATACATGTAAAGTTTGTACACTTTAGTTTATATTTTGTATGTATTTTATAGAAAAAATATAAATTTGTGCCCAGAAAAAAAAATTGAGATGTACACCAAAATATTTATTGTAATTATTTTCATGTGGAAACATACATTTGATTTTCTGTATGATCAAAAACATAAAGAAGGGGCCTAGTGTTGATGGATTCAAAGGTTGCTAAAGGTTCTTCTCACTTCCCAGTAGTCATCCCTCCATTGTAAAGGGCAAACTGATTCCATTATTTAAGCGTGAGTTTGATTTTTCTCTGTAGGACAGTAGGAGAATAGGAGAAAGGACTGCCTGGTGGAGGAGTCTCAAGTTGAAATTACTGTTTAATTCTAAAGTAGAAAAACTGCCCCAGACTGATGAAAGTAGAGTGGGCAGTGGTTCCAGAGTATTCATGTTACAGCTTCCTACTGAGATTGATGTTACTTGTTAGAATATTGCATAATGCACCCAGTGTATCAAACAAGGAATGCTCATGGATTGTGATCAAATTCAACTATTTTTGTCTCCCACCAAATCTTTAAACTTTATTCAGTGGAGTTACAACTTCCTTTTCCCTGGACAAAAACTTGGACTGCTCTTAAAGCTTTCCAGTTCATTTTTAGGGAATGAACTTTTAGTCAGAAAAACAGTCTTAATTCACTAGTTAGTATATCCAAATCCTGAACCTGACTTGTCATGGAAAATGGAGACCTGGTCTTTCTGCTCTCTTTTCTTTCTCTGCCACAGTTCTTCCCATTCAGTCACTCAGTCATGGTTGAAGATGAAGGAGAGGTAAGGAAAGTTCTTCAGCACATTGTGTCTTTTGAGCTTAGAATATGGTTAAAAGTGAATCTCTCAAAGATGCTTTCATATGCTCTTCAGAGGTTCCTACCTGGGTCCAGCATCCTGCATCCCCTTTGTCCTGGACAGATGTATCTCTGTTACTCTAGGTGGACTCTTTTAATTCCATCCTTAGCCCCTGGGTATCTGGTGATATATTCTAGCCAATTTTGCTCCTGTAATGTAGAATGGCCTTACTGGAAAGGGCCCTAGAATATCCTAAACTGACTCTGTTTCCCACATTTGAACCTCAGAAACAACTCACATCTTGCTTAAATAGTTTTGGGGAATGCTTTATGGAGCCATGTTCTCATGATCCTACTGCTGAAAACTTTTAAGTCAATCCATCTCTCACCCTCTAAATTTCCCAGACAGAAATCAGGCCCTAGTTCACAGTCCACTGTTGCGATCATGAGTTGGATTCCTGCCTTGTTTGCCTCACTTCTGCAGGGAACACATTTAAAAGTTCATTAAAAAAGATGGTGGAGGGTGGAAGTGGGTAGATATTCATAGCCTGGCAACAGCTCTCCTAAAAGCATCTTTTCACTAATTGATACTTGTATCCTTATCTGACTGAGGGGTCCAAGGGTCCCAGAGCCCACATTCTTTGTAAATCTGAACATGGTGAAGATAGGGGAGGAGGATTCTCTGATAATAATCATTATCATGAGTATCCCTTTGTACTTCAGGTGAACCAACTGCCATAGAATGCCTCCAGCTTCCTCAATCTTATACCATCTCTCAGGGTGCAAAGCAATACATATCTTTTCCCCTGAAATGTTGCACTGTTGAGGAAAAATTTGTAAAGCTTTGATCTGGGCAACAAAACCAGCAAGGTTTTTTTGGGTCATATTCTAGAATATAAGTACGTATTTTAAGTCTAAAATGGTTGGCTAGAAATGAAAATTCATAAAATATACTTGGTCTTTTCCTTCCATGATCCTGAGAAAGACAGAATTTTTGTACCAGGAGTAGGAGTTGTGAAGTGGCCATCAAATACAGTGTCTACAGTTCATGGACTTAATTTGTATCATAGAGTTTTCAGAGTTCTCCAGTTTAACTCCTTTGTTTTGCAATGAGAAAATTGTCCCAATGTCTGGCATATTGTCTTTAACATTTCTTTAAATTGAAGTATAGTTTATTTACAATGTTGTGTTAGTTTCAGGTGTACAACTAAGTGATTCAGACATACTATATGTGTGTATATATATATATAAAACCTTTTTCATATTCTTTTCCATTACTGTTTTATACAGGATATTGAACATAGTTAGGATCTTTTTGTTTATTTTACATATAGTGGTTTGTATCTGATAATTCCAAACTCCTAATTTATCCCTTCCCCATCCCTTCCCCTTTTGTAACCATAAATTTGTTTTGTATGTATGTAAGTCTTTTTCTGGTTTCATTTATGTCAAATTTTAGATTCCACATATAAGTGATATCATATGGTATTTGTCTTTCTCTGTCTGACTTGCTTCACTTAGTGTGATAATCTAAGGTCCATCCGTGTTGCTGCAAATGGTGTTATTTCATTCTTTTTTATGGCTGAATAATATTCCATTGTGTGTGTGTGTTTTATATATATATGTATATAAATACATAAAACACCACATCTTTTTTATTCATTCATGGACATTTAGGTTGCTTTCACGTCTTGGCTACTATAAACAGTGCTGCTATGAACATTGGGGTGCATGTATCTTTTCAATTTAGAGTTTTCTCTGGATCTGGATCTGAACCCAGGACTGGATCATATGGCAACTCTATTTTTAGTTTTTAAAGAAACCTCTATACTATTTTCCATAGTGGCCACACCAACTTACATTCCCACTAACAGTATAGAAGGATTCTGACATATTGTTGATGCTAATTATTTGTTGAATGAATAGCTTAAGTGACTTGCCTAAGGTTTACAGAGGCAAAGTCAGCACCAGCACTCAGTAGCACACTGAGCCTGGCACCCATTCCTTTGTGCAGATACACATTAATTCCCAGAGTGTATACCTATGTCCCTAAGGATGTGGAGCATCCAGTGTCACTGAAGAAGCTTCAGACAGAGAAAATGACTCAAGGCAGAGAATAGATCTGTTTATTTCTGGTCTGTCAGAACCACTCATAAGACCCCATGAAATCATTTGCTTGAGGGGTGTAGTGAACTTTTTAAGCCAGCCTGCACTGTGAAGCATGAAAAGCCAGTAGATGATTTATAACAGTAGGAAGTTTGGCTGATCTTGAATTTTCATTGAGAAAAATTTATCAGAAACTAGCATTCAAGCTCAGAATGACAGTGGGGTTACTGGAGGTCATCAGTGGGTTTCAGGAGAAAAATATGGATTTCAGATATTCTCAAGCCAAATCCAGTTATGTTCTTTTGAAACTCACTCACTCTGTCTAAGTGAATGTGGTCAGGTGATGTAGGAAGCCTGTTGGGAGAATGTTAATATTCAAGTTTCCTTGGAAAATGACCTTTAAGATTCTTTTTGAAAAATTAACATGGTTAAAAGAAATAACACCCTAGTAGCAACAGACACACCCAGATCTTGGTTTCTAATACCACTCTCTGATAAGACCAAACAGGGCTCTTTGGAGAAATGCCTGAGTCTGTGACTGGGATAGAAATACACATGATGAACCTGGAGCATTTTGTCACAATAGAAAGTAAGAAAATGCAAAAGAAAAAAACCCCACCCACCCCCAAACACCAAAGCTCACAGTGATGGGAGTATGTCAAAGGAACACAGGAGCCTAGTGAAAGAGCTCCCTTCCACTGGCTAAAACTGGAATGATATATGCAACAAAATAAAGTAGTATTGAGTTATAACCCAAAGCATAAATAAATATCCATGGGTCCATACTGATATAAATAAATAAGTTAAAAATGGAGAGACTAGACAAATTGTCTCATGTAGAAAAGCTCCAAATAAATTATGTAGATATCCCACCCTAAAGGACATAGAGCACAACTCTCCACTCCTTATGTGTCACACAATGACTTCCTTCCAAAGAATACAGTATAGAAAGGTGGGGGAAATAAAAAGTAATTTCACAGTGGAGAAACCTGACAAACACTTCTTAAGCCAGGTGATCAAGGTCATAAGTCATGTTGATAGTGTATGATATGAAGAAAATGGCACTTGACCTCTGTGATCTTCTCCTCAGAAATCCATAACCCTCATGTATTCACGAGAAAAATATCAGACATATTCCCCAAAAGGAACATCCTACAATATACTTGACTAGTATTCCTCAAAACTGTCAAAGTCATCAAAACCAACAAAATTCTGAGAAATTACCATAGCCAAGAGGGGGCAGAGGAGACAGAACAACTAAATGTAATATATTATTCTGAATGAGATGGTGGAATAGAAAAAGGACATTAGGTAAAAACTAAGGAAACCTAAGTAAACAATGGGTTTTAGTCAATAATAATTTGTTAATATTGATATATTAATTGTAGCAAGTGTACCATACTAATGTAAGATGTAAAGATAAGAGAAACTTGTTTGGGCTATAGAGAACTCTGTACTATCTTCTTAATTATTTTCTAAATCGAAAACTGTTCTAAAAGTAAAATCTATTAATTAAAAAAATTAAAATTGTCCCAAACCTGGGACAGAACTTATTTGCAGGATATGATTTACAGTCTCCTTCTGAAAGGTAATGAACATTACTGATAAGATGCTTAATTGGTTTTCTGATAAATTTTAGTGTGAAGACTTGTTCTGGGAAACTAGTTATTCATTTAGCCAAAAAACTGTCAAGAGTTTAGTGACCTTTCTTTAACCAGATGTTCATTTTGGGGGTGGGTATGTAGCAATGTTTATCTGAATCATTCTCTTTTCTGAAAAGTTTTCTTAACCAAAAATGAAAATTTGAATTGGCATAATAGGGGCTTTTTCATAAAACTTTTGAATCTGTTCATTATTTGTCTAAAAAGTTGTTTTCAGAACGTCTAAGTCTTAGACTCCATTATTTTAGAGACATTATAATGAATTGTTTTCACTGGCTATTACTAATTCCTCTTTTCTCCTTTTTCTCACATTGTCAAACTAAGACAGCAAAGACAAGTTAAAATTTTTAAAAATTGTGTTGGATTCCCTTGATTTGGAGAAAATGAAGCATCTGTTGAAGAATTTCTATCTGGGAAACAGTATTCTTCTCATAGGCATAAGATCTTTAGAAAAGAACTCTAAGGTCCCTTTAGAAAAATTAGGCCTTTTAGTATGAGAAGGGAGAACAAAGGGTTTCAAAAATTGCTTTTTAGACATATTGGAAAGGAATCTGGAAGATTCCTCTAAAGTTGTGATTTCTATATAGAGCAAGGAGAAGAGAGTGAAAGTTATCCTTACCAAGAACTGATCGTCCTGCTTCTCTGCTGAAAGCTGTGTGTGGAGTGGGTGTCACTGGTCAGGATGCTGATTTTGGTGGCTGAGGTGCTCTAAGAGGCCAAGAATCAAATAGACCTAAGGAGGTAGGGAGGGTCCCCGTGAGAACCTTAGCCATGGACAGTCTCTCCAAGTTTTGTGTGTAGGCTGGGCAGTGTTTGGGACTCTATTGGGTTAGACTAAAGCCATGAGTATCTGGCTAATTAAACCAAGCATTGATTCAGCAACCTGAACAAGACAAAGAATTCCCAACCACCCAGGACTGGCAACATTTTATAGCTAGAACAGAATAGAGCTTTTTTGGTGGTTTGGGTGGATCAGCAGTGTGGTTGGATCAGTCATTCTGTCATGTAACATCCTACATTTTTAAAAACTTGCGTCTTTTTCTCATTTTTAATAATTAAATTTTATTTCTTAGAGCTATGCAGACTAATCAAACATTTAGAAAACACATATAAAGAAAATTAATTTTTTAAAGGAACCTCCATACAGTTTTCCATAGTGGCTGCACCAATTTACATTCCTACCAATAGTGTACAAGGGTTCCCTTTCTCCACATTTTCTTCAGCATTTATTATTTGTAGACTTTTTAATAATGGCCATTCTGACCAGTGTGAGGTGATACCCCATTGTGGTTTTGATTTGCAATAGTATGGAAAAAGAAAAGAGACTAATGTTAAATGTTAAATGTGCATGGATTCCAAACTTTAAACTGCAAAGATAAATTAATAAATTATATAGCATCAGTCAAGTGGTTTTGAACTGGTAATGGAGTTGTATTAAATCATCAGTATCATCATACCTAACCCTTACTAGGAGCAGAGGCGTTTGCATAAGAGATGGTTACTTTAGGAGGAAGTTCAGTCTACTGTAGTCTTTTTTTTTTTAAAGTTTCCTCATTATTTATTTATTATGTATACTTATTGAAGTATAGTCAGTTTACAGTGTTATGTCAGTTTCTGGTGTACACCACAATGTCATACATGAACATACATATATTCACCTCATATTCTTTTTCACTGTAAGTTACTACAAGGTATTGAATATAGTTCCCTGTGCTATATAGCGTGAACTTGTTGTTTATCTATTCTATATATATCAGTTAATATCTGCGAATCTCTAACTCCCAGTTTATCCCCTCGCACCCCCTCTCCCCTCAGTAATCACATGTTTTTTTCTCTATGTCTGAGAGTCTGTTTCTGTTTTGCAAATAAGTTCATTTATCTATTTCTTTAGATTCCACATATGTGATGTCATATGGTATTTTTCTTCTTCTTTCTGGCTTACTTCACTTAGAATGACAATCTCCAGGTCCATCCATGTTGCTGCATGTATCTTTTTGAATTAAGGTTCTCTCTGGATATATGCCCAGGAGTGGGAATGCTGGATCATATGGTAAGTCTATTTTTAATCTTTTGAGGAACCTCCATCCTGTTTCCATAGCGGCTGCACCAAACTACATTCCCACCAACAGTGTAAGAGGGTACCCTTTTCTTCACACCCTCTCCAGCATTTATCATTTGTGGACTTCTGAATGATGGCCATCCTGACCGGTATGAGGTGATACCTCATTATAGTTTTGATTTGCATTAGTATGGAGAAAGAAAAGAGACTAATGTTAAATGTTAAATGTGCATGGATTCCAAACTTTAAACAGCAAAGATAGATTACTAAATTATCTTGCATTAGTCAAGTGGTTCTGAACTGGTGATGGAGTTGTATTAAGTCATCAATATCATGTTACCTAACCCTTACTAGGAGCAAAGGCATTTGTATGGCACAAAGTTACTTTAGCGGAAAGTTCAATCTATTGTAGCCTTTTTTTTTTAAATTGATATATAATTGACATATTAGTTTCAAGCATACAATATAATGATTTGATATTTGTTTATATTGTGAAGTGATCACCACAGAAGGTCTAATTAATTGTTAACATTCATCCCCACACAGTTAGAAATTTTTATTTTCTTGTGTTTGGAGCTGTTAAGATCTACTCCCTTAGAAGCTTTCAAATATACAATACAGGCAGTCTACTGTGGCCTTATCCAAAAGACTTCAACTGGCATATCATAAACCTTTGGCACACTGTAAAGAAGCCTTGTTGTTGAGCATGAGATTAGAAGTCATGGAGGTTGTATCTTGTAGATTGTCATTATTTTCTGAGCCGTGACAAATTGCTTTATGCAAGTTTAGTCTGGCCAATACCTAGGATTTTCAAGAAGAGAGAAAGAAAGAGAGAAGACGGGGGAAGGGAAGGGAAGGGAGTTGAAAGGAGAAAGAGACAATGGGAAGGGGGTGATAAAGAGGTAGAAAGTAAAGGTCAAAGAAGTTTCCTGGTTGAGAGAGTTTTTTTTTAAAACGACTATGTTCAGTAACTTCACTGGATATTTTGACACTTTGGGTAAAGTAGCTCTGGTCAGGATTGGGTCAGAGAAAAAAGTAAAGAAAGAAGACACAAGACAGAGAGGAGAGGAAGGGGTAGGCTGAGTAGATGCCTTTCCTGGCTTGCCCTCTGCCCTGCCTCCTGAGTCCAAGAATGAAAGTTTGTGGAAGAAGTCGAGTTTGAAGATCTCTGTGTATGGGGCCCACATTTTATCGAGCTTTCCTCAGGGGCCCTGTGTTGCATGACTCTAGGGAGAGCTATTCACATAAAACAGTGCATTAATAAATGTACATACAGGTAATCTCGGCATCTTGTTAAAATGCAATTCAGATTCTATAGAGTGTAAAATTCTCCATTTCTGACTTGTTCCCAGGTAAGTGTGGATTTTGCAGGTCTAAGAACCATATTTTGAGTAGCAAGGTTTTAAGGGAATTATGTATATTAATTCATTTAATCCTCAACTATGATGTAGCTACTACAGTGTCCCCACTTTATAGACAAGAAAGCTGAGAATAAATCACTAGTTTAGTTTACCGAGCTAGGTAAAGAGCAGAGCCAGGATTTGAACTCAGGTAGTCTGCATCTATCATCTTTTGTTTTCTTTCTTTTTTAAAAAAAAAATGCTTTATTTTTTAGAGCAGTTTTAGGTTTATAGAAAAAGAATGGAAAGTACAGGGTCTTTCCATATATTGCTTCCCACCTTCCGACAACTTCCACTGATTATTAGTATCTAGTATTGGAATGATACATTCTTTATAACTGATGAACCAATATTGAAACATTATTAACTAACATCTCTAGAGTTCACTCTTTTGTGTTGCACTATACTATTGGTTTTACAAATGCATGTCATATATCCATGATTACAATATCATGCAGAATAGATTCACTGCTCTAAAAATCCCGCATGCCACCTATTTATCCTTCTCTGCTGTGTTTCCTCCTGGAACTCTGATCACACTAATCCTTTTACTTTCTCTAAAGTTTTGCCTTTTCCAGAATGTCATATATTTGGAATCAAACAGCATGTAGCCTTTTATTTTTTATTTTTTTCTGTTGAATTTGATATTTTTAATAGACTGACTTCTTTCGTTCCAATTTTAGTATATGTGCTGCCAAAGCGAGCACGGTAGACTGACTTCTTTTATGTAACAATATGCATTTAGAATTCCTATGTGTCCTTTTGTGGTTTGATAGCTCATTTATTTTTATTGCTGAATAATATTTCATTTTATGGATGCAGCACAGTATGTTTATCCATTCACCAACTGAAGGACATATTCTCAGTCTGGGGCAGTTATGACTAAAGCTGCTACACATTCATGTGCAGGTTTTTGTGTAGACTTTAGTTTTCAACTCATTTGAGTGTATATCAAGGAGCAAGACTGTAGGATCATATGATAAGACTATGTTTAGCTTTGTAAGAAATGGCCAAACAATCTTCCAAAGTGGTTGTACCATTTTGCATTCTCACCAGCAATGAATTTGAATTTCTGTTGTTCCACATTCACAGCAGCCTTTGGTGTTGTGTTTTGGACTTTAGCCATTCTAATAGATATGTAGTGCTATCTCATTTTAATCATGTTTTCTTTTTAGCTATTATGTTCTACCACTTCTCAGTGGAAGCAGTTCATCTTTCTCTTATCCTAAGCAAGAGCAAATTCCAATCCCACTGAGGAATTTGGCATCGTGCCAAACCTCAGGTCAGTTTTTAATGAAACAAACCAAAACAAAACAACCAAAAGCCAAATCAAAACACTATTGTGCTTTCATCTCTTTATTAAAATCCAAAAAGTTTCACTTATAGGCTCATAGGCCAATTCCATACTGCATAGCAGCAGGCCAAACTGCTGTTTGACTTATTTTTCAGTCAGATTTATTGAGGGCTAATCTATCTTTCTCTTTCTTTTTTCTTTCCTTCCTTCCTTCCTTCCTTCCTTCCTTCCTTCCTTCCTTCCTTCCTTCCTTCCTTCCTTTCAAGTAAGTGCTAAGGATTTTTATTGTCATAGCAAGTATAACAGAAGACACAAATAAATTAATTGTTCTGATCATTTTAGACTCCAGGGTGTCTCTGTGGAAAGTTCAGCTCAGCTCCTTGTGCCAACACAATACTGTCCAAAGCCTAACCCAAAAGCAGGAACTTGAGACAGTGTTCAAGACAATGACTGAACTTGGACATAGTGAGGATAAATGAAAAGGTAGTTTCCCTAGTTCCTCTTCTTAGTAAGATACACATATACAAAAGTATGAGGCTCATCAAGCGGGATACTTTTTATACATTGAAACTCATCCTTATTTAGTGTATTGTTTGATGAGTTTTGACAAAATGTGCAGATGTATAATCACCATCTCAGTCAAGATAGTAATGTTTCCATCACTGCAACAACTACTGCCATGCTGCTTTGTAATCTGTCCCTGCCCTAGACAACTACAAATCTGATTTCTGTCTACATAGTGTTTGACTTTACAGAGTGTCATATAAATAGAATGATACAGCATGTGCTCTTTTATGTATAGCTTCTTTCACTTAACATACTTTTGAGATTCATCCATGTGGTTGCATGTGTTAGTTGTTCCTTTTTATTACAAAGTAGCATTCTATTGTATGGATATATCACATTTCATTCATTCACCAGTTGACAGGCTTTTTGGTTCTTTCTAGTTTTTGGCTATTATGAATAAAAAGCTACTATAAGCATTTACATACCAGTTTTTATGAGGAAATATGTTTTCATTTCTCTTAGGTAAATATTTAAGAAGTAGAGTTTCTGGGTTATACAAGTGTCTGCTTGTTTTATAAGAAACTGCCAAACTGTTTTCCAAAGTGGCTGAACAACTTTGTATTCCCTCTAGCAATGTGATAGCAATGTTGTAGTTGTTCTTCATCCTTGACAGCACTTGATATTATTGTTAATCTTTTAAGTTTTATCTACTATAGTAATTGTATGGTGGCATGTCAGTGTGGTGTTAATTTGCATTTGTTGGGCATTTTTTCATGTGCTTGTTTGGTATCTATATATCTTCTTTGGTTTCTGGTTATTTGTATTGTTGTTGTGGTGTAAGAATTTTTTTTAAACTTTTTTTATTGAGTTATAGTCATTTTACAATGTTGTGTCAAATTCCAGTGTAGAGCACAATTTTTCAGTTATACATGAACACAGATCTATTCATTGTCACATTTCTTTTTACGCTGTGAGCTACCACAAGATCTTGTATATATTTCCCTGTGCTATACAGTATAATCATGTTTATCTATTCTACATTTTGAAATCCCAGTCTGTCCCTTCCCACCCCCACCCCCTTGGCAACCACAAGTTTGTATTCTATGTCTATGAGTCTGTTTCTGTTTTGTGTTTACATTCTTTTTCTTTAGATTCCACATATGAGCAATCTCATATGGTATTTTTCTTTCTCTTTCTGGCTTATTTCACTTAGAATGACAGTCCCAGGAACATCCATGTTGCTGCAAATGGTGTTATGTTGTCAGTTTTTATGGCTGAATGGTATTCCATTGTATAAATATACCACTTCTTCTTTATCCAGTCATCTGTCGATGGACATTGAGGCTGTTTCCATGTCTTGGCTATTGTAAATAGTGCTGCTATGAACATTGGGGTGCAGGTGTCTTTTTGAAGTAGGGTTCCTTCTGGATATATGCCCAGAAGCGGGATTCCTGGGTCATATGGTAAATCTATTCCTAGTCTTTTGAGGAATCTCCATACTGTTTTCCACAGTGGCTGCACCAAACTGCATTCCCACCAGCAGTGTAGGAGGGTTCCCTTTTCTCCACAGCCTCTCCAGCATTTGTCATTTGTGGACTTTTGAATGATGGCCATTCTGACTGGTGTGAGGTGATACCTCATTGTAGTTTTGATTTGCATTTCTCTGATTATTAGTGATACTGAGCATTTTTTCATGTGCCTATTGATCATTTGCATTTCTTCCTTGGAGAATTGCTTGTTTAGGTCTTCTGCCCATTTTTGGATTCGGTTGTTTGGTTGTTTCTTATTAAGTCATATGAGCTGCTTATATATTCTGGAGTTCAAGCCTTTGTCGGTTTCATTTGCAAAAATTTTCTCCCATTCCGTAGGTTGTCTTTTTGTTTTACTTATCGTTTCCTTTGCTGTGCAGAAGCTTGTAAGTTTCATTAGGTCCCATTTGTTTATTCTTGCTTTTATTTCTATTGCTTGGGTAGACTGTTCTAGGAGAACATTTTTGAGATGTATGTCAGATAATGTTTTGCCTGTATTTTCTTCTAGGAAGTTTATTATAGCTTGTCTTATGTTTAATCCATTTTGAGTTTATTTTAGTGTATGGTGTAAGGGAGTGTTCTAGCTTCATTCATTGCTTTACATGCTGCTGTCCAGTTTTCCCAACACCATTTGCTGAAGAGATTGTCTTTATTCCATTGTATATTCTTGCCTCCTTTGTGGAAGGTGAGTTGACCAAAAGTTTGTGGGTTCATTTCTGGGCTCTCTATTCTGTTCCATTGGTCCATGTGTCTGCTTTTGTACCAGTACCATGCTGTTTTGATGACTGTAGCTCTATAGTATTGTCTGAAGTCTGGACAGCCTCTTTCTTTTTCTTCAGTAATGCTTTGGCAATTCTAGGTCTTTTGTGGTTCCATATAAATTTTATTAAGAATTATTTATATGTTATTCTGAATACAAGTCCTTTATCAGATAGGTGTCTTGGAAAGACATCTGATTTTATATTCTTAGTGTCTTTTGAGGAGCAAAGGTTTTAAACTTTTACAGCATATAATAACAATTTTTCTTTTACAGATTGTGCTTTTTTGTGTGTTCTATCTAAGCAAACTTTGCCTAAGCCAAGATCATAAAGATTTTTTTTCCAGTTTTTTTTCAGAGAAATTTTGTATTTTTAACTATTACATTGAGATCTATGGTCTTTTCAAATTAATTTCTGTGTGTGGTGTGAGATGGGGCAGATGTTCATTTTTAATCCCTCCCTCCCTTCTTTACTTTCATGTATGAATGTTCAATTATTCAAGCACCATTAGTTGGAAAACCATACTTTTTTGATTGATTTATATTTTTGTCAAAGGCAATTGACCATATATGGTTAAGGCTAGTTCTAGATTCTCTATTCTGTTTCACTGATCTATTTGTCTATCTTTAGGCCAATACCACACTGTCTTGATTGCTATAGTTTTATATCTGATCTTGAAATCGGGTAGTGTGAGACTTCCAGTGATCTTTTGAACTTTTGGGGGCTTTTGTAGGTCTTTGGAATTTCTATGTAAAATTAAGAAACTCTTTGTCAATCTTAGTTTTTCAAAACTCTGTTATGGTTTTGATAGAAATTGTAATAAACCTATAGATAAATTTGGTAAGAATTGACATCTTAACAATATTGATTATCCCTATGCATAAACATGGTTATCTCTTCATTTATTTAGATCTTTTATGAACTGTTCTCAGCAGTATTTAATAGTTTTCAATGTATGGGTCTTGAAATATATGATTAAATGCATTCCTAAGTATTTTATGTTTTTGATTCTATAGTATACAACATCACTTTCCAATTTATATTTGGGGTTTTTTGCTAGTATATAAGAAATATATATATTTTTTGTAAATTGGCCCTATATCTTGTGACCTTACTAAACTTATGTATAACTTTTATTAGCTTTTTTGGTTGATTCTTTGGAATTTTCCTCTATATAGGATCATGTCATCTACAAACAAAGGTAGTTTTACTTCTTATTTTCCATTCTGTGTGGCTCTTATTTCTTTTTGTTGTCTTGTTGCACTGGTTGGTATCTCTAGCCCTATGTTAAATAGAGGTGGTAAAACCAGACATTCTTGCTGATGTTATTCCTGATCTCAGAGGGAAAGTATTAAGTCTTTCAGAATTAAAGATGAGATTAAATCTATGTTTTATGTGGGTACTTTTTATCATGTTGAAGAAGTTCCCTTCTATTTCTAGTTTGCTGAGACTTTCTGATCTTGAGTGAATGTTGAAATTTGCAAGTACTTTTATGTATCTTTTGAGATTATATGATTTTCTTTTTATTCTGTTCATATGGTAAGTTACAATGATTGATTTTTTAAAGTTTTTAATTAAAAAATTATTATTGAAGTCTAGTTGCTTTACAATGTTATGTTAGTTTCTGGTGTACAGCATAGTGATTCAGTTATACATATATAAATACATATTCTTTCTCAGATTCTTTTTCATTATAGGTTATTATAAGATATTGAGTATAGTTCCCTGTGCTATACAGTAGAACCTTTTTGTTTGTTTATTCTACATGTAGTAATTTGTATCTGCTAATCTCAAACTCCTGATTTATCCCTCCCTCTTCCCCTTTGGTAACCATAAATTTGCTTTCTGTGTCTGTGAGTCTGTTTCTGTTTTATAAGTAAATTCATTTATATCACTTTTTTAGATTCCACATACAAGTGATATCATGTGATATTTGTCTTTGTCTGATTTCACTTAGTATGATAATCTCTAGGTCCATCCATGTTGCTACAAATGGCATTATTTCATTTTTTTTTAATGTGGAACCAACATACCTAGGATAAACCCCACTTCATGATGCACTATCTTTTTATATATTATTAATTTCAACATACCAATGTCTTATTTAAGATTTTTCAGTTGAAGTTCAGGAGGGATACTGGTTGGTGTACTTTCTTTTCTTGTAATGTCTTTGTCTGATTTTGCTATTGGGGGTAGTGCTGTCATTATAAAATGAGTTGGTAAGTGTTACCCTCCTTTTCTGTTTTCTAGAAGAGTTTACAGAAAATCAGTATCATTTCTTCATTAATTGTTTGATAGAATTTACCAGTGAAGCCATGTGGATCTGGCTTTTTGTTTGTTTGTTTGCTTTATGGCAATGTTTTTTGACTATGAATTCAATTTCTTTAATAGATATATGGCTATTCAGATTACCTATTTTTCTTGAGTGAGCTTTGGTAATTATTTTAAGAAATGTGTCCATTTCATCCAAGCTATCAAATGTGCTCGCAAAAAGGTGTTCACAATATTCTCTTATGCTATGGGATCTATAGTGATGTCTCTTCTTTCATTACCAACATCAATAATTTTTATCACCTTTTATTTCTTGATCAGTCTCGTGACAGGTTTATCAGGTTTTGTGAGTTAGTCAAAGAACCAATTTGTAGTTTCTTTGATTTTTTTCTATTTCACTGAATTCTCCCTTTTGTTTTATCATTTCTTCTTGGTTTGGGTTTAATTTGCTCTTGTTTTGCTAGTTTACAAGGAGGCAGCTCAGCATTGATTTGAAACTTTTCTACAATAAATATTTAATGTAAATTTCTCTCTTAAGCATCACTTTGGCTGTGTCCTACTAAATTTGACATGTTCTCTTTTTATTTTCATTCAAATAAAATATTTTCTAATTTCCATTGTGATTTCTTATTTGACCCATAGTTATTTAAAAGTATATAATTAATTTCCAAATATTGGGGATTTTCCAGTTATCTCTCTCTTATTGATTTCTAATTTAATTCCAGTGGGGTCAGAGAACATAGTATGATTTCAATCCTTTTGTATTTCCTTCTTAATGAATGTTCTATATGTCCTGAAAACAATGTATATTCTATTGTGTTAGGTGGAGTGTCCTGTAAATGTTGGTTAGGTCAATTTAGTTAATAGTATTATCAAAGTCATCTATATCCTTAGTGATTTATTTTGGTCTATTTGCTCTGACAGTACTGAGAGAGCAGTCTTAAAGTTTCCAACTGTGACTGAGACCATCCTACATTCTTTCACAAGTGTGATTTCCCAGATTTAGTATCAAGAGAGGGCCTGCAGTAGAGCAGGCACCAGCCAGGCATTTTATGGGAAGTGTTCACTTTTGGTTTCCAAGAAATGAAGGGAGGGGATTGTTTCTCTTCACAAGCTTAGCATTCCTCCTCTGCTTTTCTATCCCTTCCAAGTCCTCTTTTGCAATGAAGGGGAGGGGAATGTTGTGGGTGAGATGACTTGCTCAAATAGCTGAATTTCAAATATTGGGTAATTACTGTTTTTGTTCCCAGAAAAGGGGCCTTGTTAACAATTCAGGGGAATATAGGAAAAATCCTGTTAAATGATTTGTACCTGTGTGAAACGGAATTACTAAATGAGTTTATACTGTTCTCCTTAAAATTTTTTTACTACAATTACTTCAGACTGCTTACTGAGGAAAGGCTGTTAAGGCCAAGCAGCTGCTGTCAGCTGAGGCCAATTCCAAAATCCTCAAGCGTTTCCTTAGATAATGTTGCAGAGTAATCATTCTTTTAATAGAAGTAAAAGCAAAGTGTTGTGCAAGGGAAGTACATCATGTTATCAGCAGTAAACAGTAGAGAAGTATTTAGTTTTCCTCTTACCTATGTTTGACTCTACAAAATGCTTCTGTTTGAGGATCCCATTTAGCTGCAGTGATCTGAGGGAGCATGTCTGTTCCTTTGAGGCTAAGCAACACTAATTTAGCCATTTTTGTTTGTTTTCCTTGAATGGGGTTCTTTGAGAAGTAGGCCTCCCTTGAGGGAAACAAAAAAAGGTCCTATTGAATATTAAATTACAAATGCCTGTGTAGGAAGAGAAATGGGATTAATTTTGGTTGATCCTAATATAGGCCAAGCACTGTGCTAGATGTTTACAACCATTTCCTTATTCCATCTTCTCAAGAGCCCTGTCTGGAAGATATATTAAGCACATTTTACAGGCAGGCTGAGGTCCAGTATGTGGTCCCATAGGCAGGAGAAATTAAGATTAGAATCAGAATCTCTTTAGTACCAAAATTCATGCTCTCTGCTGTCCTTGATGATTCCATTAATGTGGAAGTATGCCACAAAAGCAACCCCAAATCCACAATTTTATTAATTAATTCTGTAGTTTCTGGAATGGTTTTGCTCAAATGTGGTTGGCAGTTGAGTCCATAAAACACCCTCTCTCTCTTTAGATTCATTGTGTTAGGAAAGCTTTTGTCATATCATGCACCTTAAACAGAACCTGATATTTTGATCTTTGATAAATTTGGCATGGTACAATATTGATGTTTCTTTGGACTTCAGCCTTTGCAAATGTTAGGCTTGAAATCAAGACTGGACAGACGGCAGCTTAGGGCCTTTGGTCTAGGCAAGGAGGGTGGAGTAGGAAAGTTCAAAGATTATAGCAAGGTTGAAACCAGAGAAATGAGGAAGCAGGCAGGTAGGCAACTGTAAGTATCAGAATTCAGGGTAAAACAGGTATCAGAAACCTGAAAGGACTTGCTACAAGAGAGAAAAAACATGCAGAGAAATAATCCAAAGTATAAGTCATCAGTGGCTACACACTTGTATGAGCTGGAAGGAACATTGATTATAAAAGTGTGATCCTCTGAGCAGCAGCATTACCGTCATTTTGTTAGGTTGTTAGAAATACAAATTCACGGGTTCCACATTCATCTACTGAATTAGAATCTCTGTGGCTGGGGCCCAGAAATTGTGTTTTAAAAAGCTTTCCCCATCATCCTTATATATGTTAATGTTTGAGAACCTCTGAATTAGAGGTACACAGCAGTAAGTAGCAGGAGGGAGCAAACTAGAGTCACAGAGGCTTGACTGACTGCTACATATATTTAATACAAAATTAATTGAAAGTGCTTGACACTGTGTTAGGTGCTGGTAATACAGAGATGAAAAGATAGAGTGTTGTGTTTGAAGAATCTAAGGCACATCTAATTGGTAGTGTCTTATAGACAGTAGGAAGCACAGATGCCCTGTAACTCAGGAAAAAATATCTAGTCTTTAGAGTTATTAATTCCTAAAGGAAAACTAAAACCGTGGGAGCTAATGGCCCTGGGTTGGTTTAGGTCATGGGGTGGCAATGTAGAGTGAGGAACAAGAGGATCAAGGGTCTGAGATTCCTTGATGCCTTGTTAACTACTCTCTCCTCAACCAGCAATAGGCTGTCAGTGGTCTTACCACTTTTTATTTACCCTGTTAGTGAAGGAGAGGATCCCTGCTCTAAATAGTATATGGGATGGCCAAACACACAACATATGACATGGTCAGATGAGATTGGCAGCAGTTTGTTAGTCACAAATACTCACAGCCTGTGAGGAGGAGAACACCACATGCCATGAAGGGCCACATGAGGGTTGCTCTTGGAAGCAGAGTGCTGTGGGCTGTGGGCAGGCCTTGTAATGACAAGAGAGTGAGGTGACCCTTGATTCCTGTTGATAGTTGTGGTTTGTTTGAATAATGTCTCGGGCTGGGCAGATAAAAGAAACCCATGGTTTGAGGACCAGATTGGGTGTGGCTGGTTCAGTAGATCAGTGAGTTAGCTGGGTGGGGAACAGAGGAACTCATGGTAAACAAGGTAGCACATGGAATTTCAGATTTTACAATTAATCAGCATACGTGGAAAATCCACTTCAACAGCCCTCTTTTAATGGAGCTTCTCTGGACTAAAGCTTTCTTGTTTTCTTTTGCTTTTCATCCCACTACCTGAAATTCAGTTCCGTCTCTTTCTGTCTCTCTTTCATTCTCTCTCTCACACACACACACAAACACACATGTCTTTTTGTATCAACAATAGGTTTTGACAGTGTTCCTAGCTGTGAATTCAGCAGGCAGTCACATTACCACCCCAGGGCCCTAGGCTATAGAGGAAAGTGCCCTGTGTTCCTTGAATGATCCAGATATCTAGACTTGGCACTCCCTTGCTTATCCCATGCTTATCTGGGAAGGCCAAATATGTGTATATAGGATCACAGATATTTGAGAAGGCAGAGAAAAAGAGAGCCTTATAGGCAGCCAAGAAGAGGGGAAAGAGTAGTTGGAAGAGAAGCAGGGAAGTTGTTTCATAAAAGAGACTACCTAGTAAAAATGGAGTGGGGAAGGCATATGCAACCAGGAGTTCCAGAAGAAATGGACTGAATAGTAAGTATTGGATTTGTCATTTGGGCAGTATTTGTGCTACCTTACTAGACCAGTTTTAATGGAATGTGTGTGTAGATATGTGTGGGGAAGGGGTGGGCAAAAGATAGATGAAGCCATGTAACAGTGGGAGTGGATGCTGAAGTACTTAATGGGAGAAATTATGTCCTTTAAATACTCCAGGAAAAAACAACGTATTTAATGGGGTTGGATAGGGAAATAATTTTTTTAATAAACCAGAGAAACTTAGATAATTTGTGGAGCTACCTGATCGGGCCTCATTCTATTACTAGACTATCTTCTCTAACTTGTGATATGTTTTAAAAGGTCAGTAATAAAAGTGTTTCCTGTAGACCAGAAGGGCCATGCAGGAGAGAAGGCCATCATGGGAACATTTGTGAGAGGGCAAGGAGACCTCAGGGGAAAAAGGATAGAAGTGTGTCAACTAATGACAATGGGCTGAGGAAGAAACTAGTATGTTTCAGCCCTCCTAACTACCACCTTTGCAGGAGAACAGCAAGAGACAGGAGCCCAGCAGGGGAATCTTTTTTCAAGGGCCCCTTGAGAGAAGGCATCAACTTTAATTATCTGCCAGGCTCATTCAGGGAATCAGCTTTAATTTACTGCCAAGTTTGGCAAGGCTGAAGCCACCCAACTAGAAAAGAACTGTTTTATCCCTTTACCTCCCCTCTCTCACTCTCTCTGCTCCCTGCTTCCCCACCCGGCTTCAGTCAGTAAGGGGAGCAAACCTTCAGGTAGCAAGTAAAGGAGAATGGGAGCAGAAGCCCCAAGCTCCCCTTCCTCACTACAGGATTCCAGCCTGTAGGGTAGGAAGGATGGAGGTGAAAAGATCTTATGCCAAATTAAGTTCAGTGGTTTGACCATTTCATGAAACTATACATTCTAATTACTGAATTGAGACTGTGTTTGCAACTTAAGATGACAGTAGGACTGTCTGTTATTTAAGAGTGAGTTATAAAGTGTAAGAGGCAGGAGTTGAATCAAGGGATGGTGGAAGACAACAAATGTTTTGATCAACTATGCTTCAAGGTTGTGGACTGTACCAGTTATATTTCTATCTGTATTTGCATATCATGGTCCCATTGTCCGCTCACATTCAACTCATTCTCTCTTTTCCTACTAATTCCTTTCTCCCACCTTCGTTTCTTTAACCAACAGCATCATTTTCCTAGTCTCTCAGGCTCAAAATCTAGGAGTTAATCTTGATTCTTCAGACAACAAGTTACTGATTTTTCCTTCTCATTAGATTACTGACTCTACCACTCACTGATTGTGCGGCCTGGCACAATGGAGGAATGTGTTCTTGTATGCCTACAACCCACTTCTCTGCTGTTTCCACTAGTAGCCCCCAATGAATGTGTTCATATTTGTATTATGTGAATGTGACCTTATGGCTGCAGCTGACTAGTCCAGCAATCAAGAGTAGCTTGTGTATCTTGTTAGATATCTTAGGGCAATCTTATTCATTCTCAAGAATGTAAACCAATACCAAGTTTTTGTTGAGAAATTTTGAGAAGGTTTCTGTTCCTAGTGATTAAACCAGCTCTGAAGGAAGAGACAATATTTAATTCCTCTAAGCCTTAATCTCTGTATTTTTAATATTTAATCTCTGCTCCATCACGTATACTATTAGAGTCATGCTGGGCAATTTACTACTTCTAAGCAGTGTCACTTTTAGAAATTTAAGTATGATTCATGTACCATAAAACCCACTATTAAAAATTGTACAGTTCAGATATTTTAAAAAATCATATTCACAAATTTGTGCAGCCATCACCACCATCTCTCTCCAGAACAGTTTCATTATCCCAGAAAGAAACCCCATACCTGTTAGCAGCCACTTCTCATTCTCTTCTTCCCCCCTGTCACTGGAAACCACTAATCCACTTTCTGTCTCTGTGGATTTACCTATTCTGGATATTTCATATAAATGGAACCACACAATATATGGCATTTTGTGTCTGGCTTTTTTCACTTAGCACAACGTTTTCAAGGTTCATCTGTTTTGTAGCATGTATCAGTACTTGATTCCTTTCTAACACTGAATAATCCATTGTATAGATATTATCAGTTGATGGTCATTTAGGTTGAATATACTTCTTAGCTATTATAAACAATGCCACTATGAACATTTTGTACAGATTTTTTTGTATGTGTGAATATTTGTTTTCATTTCTCTTTGATATATACTGGGGAGTAGGATTTTTGGGGACAAATAGTAACCTTGTGTTTAACTTTTTGAGGAACTGGCTGTTTTCCATATCATTTGTACCATCTATCTTCTCACAAGCATTGTATGAGAGTCCTAATTTCCCCATATCCTCACCAACACTTATTATTTTTCTTTTTTCAAAAAATAAATTATATCCTTCCTGGTAAGTGAAGTGGTATCTTGTTGTGGTTTTTATTAATTTTCTTTTCAAATAACTTTATTTTCAAAATGGAAATAGCTATTATTTTCCCCATTATCTTTGTTCATTGTATTGCAATCAAGTAAAACAAACAGCTATCAGTATGAAAATGAAAATTGCTATAAATCCATCCACCCAGTGATGGCCACTGTTAACTTTTGAAGGAGGACAATAATTGGAGGACTGTTACAGCTAGGCTTTGCAGTAGCTCCACTGTTGAGTATACCTCCACGGGGACTGAAGTTCTTATTTGCCAGAGTTCTTGGATAAATACTGCCCAATTCTTAGAAAGTGTCCATCCTTCTCACCTCCTACTTCCCATTCACACAATCTTCAGATAATTGCTTAAAAACACTTTTATTTAGTCAAATGCTTGTCCAGTCCAGATTGTCTTAGAAGTGAGAAAAGGACTAAACATTTATTGGGCTCCAATGAAATGCCATGCATGGAATTAAGGCACCTTCATTGTATTACTTTATTTAATATTCAAAACAACTCTATGAGGAAGGTCTTTTCATTTTTCTCCACAGACTGAAACAGAGGCTGAATGATATTAAAAGTAACTTACTGATAAATCTAAGGCCATTAAAAGGTGACTTACTAATAAATCTAAGGCCATGATTTGCCAACTCAGGTCTGGCAACTGAAAAGCTGTTTTTTATTTCAACATGCAACATTATATGTGCATTACTTCTTTATTCTATTGCAGTTTTTATTAATTCAGGTAATCATATATTTTAAGCAATTATTGGTGAATAACTATAAGGACAATGCAGTAAGTAACTTAGTAAGAAAAGCACATTTGAAAAATACAGTTATTAACTATTGATACTGTAGGCCTATTAAATATCTTTAAAAATTCTAAGTTTTATCGAAGCATAATGGATAGCCAGTAAACTGCACATAATTAAGATGAATGATTTGATAAGTTTTGAAATATGAATACACCCAAGAAGTCGTCCCAGCAGTCAAGATAGTGAACATATTGAACATGCCTAGAAGTTTCCTCATGTCCCTTTGTAATTATTCCTTTCTTCTCCACCCCTGTGCACTCCCATTTCCCCAAAACCACTAATGTGTTCTCTGTCACTATAGATTTGATGCATGTTCTAAAGTTTTTATAAATAGAATTATTAGTGTGCATTATTTTTAATCTGGCTTCTTTCAGTCAGCTTACTTATTTTTAGAGTCATCCATATTGTCATAGATTGCAATAGTTTTTTTCCTTTTTATTGGTAAGGAGTACGTCCACTGTATAGATATACTGTAGTTTGTTTATTGATTCACTAGTGGATGGATATTTAGGTTGTTCCCACATTTTTACTCTTACAAACAAAACAAATATGAACATTTATGTATAAGTCTTTGTAGGGAGATAAGCTTTCATTTCTCTTGGGTAACTGCCTAGGATTGAAATGGCTAGATAATATAATAGATGTATGTTTAGTTGTTTTAAAGATATTTTTAAAAGACAGTTTTATTATCCTAAAGACACTGCCAGAAAACTACTAGACCTCTTCAATGAATTCACTAAAGTCGCAGGATACAAAATTAATATACAGAAATCTATTGCATTTCTATACACTGGCAAGGAAATATGAGAAAAAGATAAGGAAACAATCTTATTTGTCATCACATCAAAATGAATAAGATACCTAATAATAAACCTACCTAAGGAGGCAAAAGACCTGTACTCTGAAAACTGTAAGACACTGATGAAAGAAACTGAAGATGACACAAACTGATGGAAAGATACACTGTGTTCTTGGATTGGAAGAATCAATATTGTTAAAGTGGCAAAATTACCCAAGGCACGATATAGATTCAGTGCAGTCCCTATTAAATTACCAATGGCATTTTTCACATAACTGGTAAAAAATTTTTTTAAATTTGTGTGGAAACACAAAAGACCCCAAATAGCCAAAGCAATCTTGAGAAAGAAGAATGGAGCTAGAGGAATCATGCTCCCTGACTTCAGACTATATTACAGGGCTACAGTAGTCAAAAGAGTATGGTACCGGCACAAAAACAGACACAAAAATCAATGGAACAGGATGGAAAGCCCAGAAATGAACCCATGCACTTATGGTCAATTAATCTATGAAAAAGGAGGCAAGAATATACAATGGAGAAAAGACAGTCTCTTCAGTAAGTGGTGCTGGGAAAACTGGAGAGCTGTATGTAAAAGAATGAAATTGGAACATTCTCTAACACCATATACAAAGATAAATTCAAGGTGGACTAAAGACCTAAATGTAAGACCAGATTCTCTAAAGCTCCTAGAGGAAAACATAGGCAAAACACTCTTTGTTATAAATCGCAGCACTCTTTTTTTCAGTCTGTCTCCTAGAGCACTGGAAATAAAAGCAAAAACAAGCAAATGGGACGTAATTAAACTTAAAAGCTTTTGCACAGCAAAGGAAACCTTGGACCAAATGAAGACACACCCTACAGAATGGGAGAAAATATTTGCAAGTGATGGAATAGACAGGACTTAATCTCCAAAATATCCAAACAGCTCATACAGCTTAATATCAGGGAAACAACCCAATCAAAAAATGGGCAGAAGACCTAAATAGACATTTCTCCAAAGAAGACATCCAGATGGCCAACAGGCACATGAAAAGTTGCTCAATATCGCTTATTATTATAGAAATGCAAATCAATACTACCATGAGGCATAACCTCACACTGGTCAGAATGGCCATCATTAAAAAGTCCATAAACAATAAATTCTGGAGAGGGTGTGGAGACGGGAAACTTTGTATACTGTTGATGGGAATGTAAATTGGTGCAACCACTATGGAAAACAGTATGGAGATTCCTCAAAAACTAAAAATAGAGTTACCATATGATCCAGCAATCCCATTCCTGGGCATATATCTGGAGAAAACCCTAATTTGAAAAGACACATGCACCCCAATGTTCATAGCAGCACTATTTACAATAGCACAATAGCCTACATGGAAGCAACCTAAATGTCCATTGACAGATGACTGAATAAGGAAGATGTGGTGCAAATATATATGCAATGGTATAGCACTCAGCCATAAAAAAGAATGAAATAATGCCATTTGCAGCAACATGAATGGATCTAGAGATTATCATATTAAGCGAAGTAAGTCAGATAAAGACAAATATCATATCTTACATGTGGAATCTAAAAGATACAAATGAATTTATTTACAAACCAGAAATAGACTCACAGATATAGAAAACAAACTATAATTACCAAAGGGCAGGGTGGGGGATAAATTAGGAGTTTGGGATAAACATATACATACTATTATATGTAAAATAGATAAACAACAAGGACCTACTGTATAGCACAAGGAATTATATTCAGTATCTTATAATAACCTATAAGGAAAAGAATCTGAAAAAGAATATATGTATATGTATTACTGAATCACTTTCCTGTACACCTGAAACTAAACTAATGCAACACTGAAAGTCAAATATACTTCAATAAAAAGAAAATTAAAAAAAAGAAAAAAGCTTATTGAGTTATAATTTATGTATCTTAAAATTCACCCATTTTAACTGTACAATTCAGTGAATTTTAGTTAATGTATAGAGTTGTGTAACCATAATCCAGTTTTAGAAAATTTCCATCATGTCAAAAAGAACTTTGTCTCCATTTGTATTCACTCCCTGCTCCTGTCCTTAGCTCCAGGCAGCTACTCTCTGTTTCTATAGATTTGCTGTTTCTGGATATTTCATGTAAATGGAATCATGCAATGTGTAATGTTTTACATCTGGCTTGTTTCATTTTGTTTAATGTTTCTAGATTCATGCACATTCTGTTATGTATCAGTACTTCATTTCTTTTAATTGCTGAGTGTTTATTCATTCATCCAGTGGTTGGATATTATGAATAATGCCTCTATGAACATTTGTGTACAAGTCTCTATATAGATACATGTCTAACTTCTCTTGGCTAGATTCTTAGGTGTCAAATTGTTGGGTTGTAAAGTGAATTTATTTTTACCTTTTTAATAAGCTGCCAAACTATTTTCCAAAGTAGTTGTACAAGTCAAAATTCCAGGAATGTATGAGGGTTCCAGTTTCTCTATAACCTTGCCAGCACTTGTTATTGTTTGTCTTTTGATTATAGACATTCTAGTGGGTATGAAGTAGTTTCTCATTTTGGTTTTAACTCACATTTCCCTAATGACTTACATTTCCCTAATGTGTTTATTTGCCATCCATATCTTCTTTGGTGGGATGTCTATTCAAGTATTTTGTCCAATCCAAAAAGCTGAGTTGTTTTATTATTGAGTTTTTTTGAAATAACATTGGTTTACAATAGTATGTAAGTTTAATGTATACAACATTATAATTTGGGTTTTGCATACACTACAGTATGCTCACCACCAAAAGTCTACTTTCCATCTATCATCATGCAGTTGACCCCCTTTACCCATTTTGCCCTTGACCCCCTCTGATAACTGCCAATCTGTTCTTGTTCTACATGTGTTTGTTTTTGTTTCATTTTGTTTGTAAATTTAAAAAATTTCACATATGAGTAAAATTATGCAGTACTTGCCTTTCTCTGTCTTATTTCATTGGCATAATACTCTCAGTGTCCATCTATGTTGTTGCAAGTGGCAAGATTTTATCTTTTTTATGGCTGAGTGGTATTCCAGTGTGTGTGTGTGTTTGTGTCTGTACTAACTCTTCTTTATCCATTCATCTACTGGTGGGTAATTAAGCTTCCACATCTTGGCTGTTGTAAATAATGATGCAGTCAACATAGGGGTGCGTGTAACTTTTCTAATTAGTGTTTTTATTTTCTTCAGTTAAATACCTAGAAGTAGAATAGCTGGATCATAAGGTAGTTCTACTCTTAATTTTTTGAGGAATCTCATACTGTAGTTTTCAGTGTACAAATCTTTTACCTTTTGATTAAATTTATTCCTAGGTATTTTATTCTTTTTGTTGCAGTTATAAATAGGATTTTTTTTCTTAATTTCTCTTTCTGCTATATAGTATAGCAGATAGTATATAGTAACACAACAGATTTTTATATATTGATTTTGTACCCTGCAACTTTACTGTATTGGTTTATTATTTCTAGTAGTTTTTTGGTGGGATCTTAAGAGTTTCTTATATGTAAAATTATGTCATTCACAACTAGTGACAGTTTTATTTCTTCCTTTCCAATTTGGATGCCTTTTATTTCTTTTTCTTGACTAATTATTCTGGCTAGGACTACCAATACTATGTTGAATAAGAATAGTGAGAGCAGGCATCCTTGTGTTGTTTCTCATTTTGGAAGGATAGCTTTTAGTTTTTCACCATTGAGTATAATGTTAGTTAGCTGTGGGTTTGTCATATATGGCCTTTATTATGTTGAGGTATATTCCTTCTATAACCATTTTATTGAGAGTTTAATCATAAATGGATGTTGAATCTTGTTAAATGCTTTCTCTGCATCTATTGAGATGATTATATGATTTTTTAATTGAAGTACAGTTGATTTACAATAGTGTATGAATTTCAGGTATACAGCATAGTGATTCAATCTTTTTATCGATTATACTCCATTTAAAGTTATTATAAAATAATGGCTATATTTCTCTGTCCTGTATAACACATCCTTGTTGCTTATCTATTTTATACATAGTAGTTTGTATCTGTTAATACTACATCCCTATCTTGCTGTTCCCCCTTTCATCTCCCACAGGAATCTACTAGTTTGTTTTTTATATCTGTGAGTCTGATTCTGTTTCATTGGTTTTATTTTTCAGATTCCACATATAAGTGATAATATACATTATTTGTCTTTCTCTGTCTGACTTATTTCACTGAGCATAACACCCTCTAGGTCCGTGCAAGTTCTTGCAAATGGCAGAACTTCATTCTTTTTTATGGCTAAGTGATATTTCATTGTATATGATCACATGGTTATTATGATTCATTTTGTTAATGTGGTATATCACATTGATTGATTTTTTGAATACTGAACCATTCTTGCATTCCTGGAATAAATTCCCCTTGATCATGACTTATGATCCTTTTAATGTATTGTCATATTTGGTTGGCTAATATTTTATCAAGGACTTTTGCATCTATGTTCATCAGAGATATTGGCCTGTAATTTTCTTTTTTGGGTGTTCTCCTTGTCTGGTTTTGATATCAGAATAATGTTGGCCTTGTGCAATGTGTTAGAAAGCGTTCCCTCCTCTTAAATTTTTTGAAAGAGTTGGAGAAGGATAAGTATTAAATCTTCTTTAAGTGATTGGTAGAAGTCACCAGTGAAGCTGTCTGGTCCTGGAGTTTTGTTTTTTGGGAGGTTTTTGATTACTGTTTCAGTCTCCTCACTAGTGATCAATCTATTCAGATTTTTCATTTCTTCATGGTTTAGTTTTAGAAAGTTGTATGATCCTAAGAATTTACTCATTTCTTCTAGGTTCAATTTATTGGCATATTGCTGTTCATAGTAGTCTCTTATAATCCTTTGTATGTCTGTGGTATCCATTGTAATTTCTCTTTCATTTCTAATTTTATTTTATTTGAGCCCTCTCTTTTTTTCTTGGTAAGTCTAGCTACAGGTTTGTGTATATATGGTTGAGTCTATTTTTGAACTCTCTATGCTGTTCCACTGACAAATTTGTCTATCTTTATAGAAATACCATACTGTCTACATAAATGCAGCTTTATAATAAGTCTTGAGAGCAAATAGTAGAGACCTCTATTGTTGTTCTTCTTTTTCAGAATTGTTTTGGCAGTTCTATAGATCCTCTACATTTCTACATAAAGTTTAAAATCAGATTGGGATTTTGATTGGGATTGCATCAAATCTATATATCAAACTTCAGGAGAAGGGACATCTTAAACATATTGGATCTTCTGATGCATGAACAAGGTATGTTTCTCCATTTGTTTCGGTGTTATTTAATTTCTTTCATGTTTTCTTGGTAGTTTTCAATGAACAAGTCTTGCACATCATTGTCAAATTTATCCCTAAGTGTTTTTAAATTCTTAATTGTATTATAAATGGTATTTTTAAAAAATTCAATTTCCAGTTGTCTTTTGACATTATACAGAAATAAAATTGATTTTTGTGTATTGATCTCTTAATACCTTGGATCATTGTTAAACTCAATTTTTACTTCTGTTAGCTTCTTTGTAAATTACATCAGATTTTCTACATAGATGATCATGTTGTTTTTTAAGTAAAGATAGTTTTGCTTTTTCTCTTCCAATTTGGATTATTTATTTCTTTGTCTTGCCTTATTGCAATGACTAGAATCTCCAGTAAGATATTTGATAGAAGTGGTGAGAGAAAAAGAAAACAAAAAGAAGTGGTAGGTGGACATCATTTTATTGTTCTTGGTCTTAATCAGTCTTTTTCTATTCAGTCTTTCCCATTAATTATGATGTTATCTGTAAGTTTGCTTTGGTCTATGTCCTTCATCATGTTTCTGTTCTGCAGTAGTGATTTCCACTAATCTGTTTTCTAGCTCATTGATCTGTTCTTTGCCTCATTTAGTCTATTCTTGGTTCTGTCTAGTGTGTTATTCATTTCAGTGATTTTATTCTTCAACTCTGTTTGGGTATTCTTTATATTTTCCAACTCTTCACTAAAAACTTCTCTGTGCATCTATACTCGTCTTGAGTTCTCTGAACATCTTTGCCATCGTTACTTTAAACTTTTTCTCAGATAAATTGCCTATCTTCCTCATCACTTATTTCTTCTTCTGAGGTTTTGTCTTACGCCTTAGCCTGGGAGATATTCCTCTGCCCCCTCATATTGTCTATCTTTCTATTTGTATTTTCAGGTAGGTTGGTTATGTTTCTCGACCTTGGAGAGGTGGCCCTCTGTGGGAGACTACTGTATGTCCCAGCAGTACACACCTCTGTTGTCACCCAAGAGCCAGGGTCCAGCCCATCCCAGTGTAGAATCTGGTCTGTGTTCGTGGATTCCTTCCACAGGCTTTGGGATTGTTGTTTTCTTTCTGGTGTCTCCCCCTGGTGGATGAGGCTGGACTAGAGGCTTATGCAGGTTTCCTGTCAGGGGGAGCTGGTACCTGCCCACTGCTTGATGAAGCTTGGTGCTGGACCTCTGATGGGTGGGGCTGTATCTAGAGGTATTTGCAGCTTAGGAAGTCTGCTCATGGCGCTGTATTCCCACCCAGTATGTTGTTTGTCCTGAGGCTTCCCTACAGGCTGTTGGGTGGGGCTAGGTCTTGGTGCTAATGATCCAATCGAGATGTCAGCCTCCAGGAAAGCTCATGTAGATGGACACTCCTGGAATGTCTGCCACAAGCTTTTATGTCCCCTGGGTGAGCCACAGCTGTCCCCCACGTCCGCAGGAGACATTCCAAAACCAGCAGGCAGGTCTGACCCAGGTTCCTATGAAATCAGTGCCTCTGCCCTTGGACCTGGCACATACAGGATTCTGTGTATACTTCCCAAGAGAATGAAGTCTCTGTTTCCCTCAGTTTCAGGGCTCCTGGAGTTAAGCCCCACTGGCAGCAGAAAGTCACATGTGAGTTGGTGTCTTACATTAGGTTCTCAAAAAGCAGACCCTGATTAAGGGATTTGTGAGCATGTGCTTTACAAAGGAAATATCCCCAGGAAAGACTGCTAAGGGAGTTGGGCAGGGCAGGGATGGACAGGATTCTAAGCAAGAATATGATCTCATGCTGAAGTCCAGCAGAGGGTAGCTTTTGCATGCACCCTCCAGGGGAACTTTTGAGTGAAATTTAAGACACAGATGTTTCACCCAAAATAAGGGAGGTAGACTTCCAAAAGTCTTGTGAGGCTGGTGAAAGGAATGCAAACTCACAGAAACTTTCACCTCTCTGTGCAAGAAAGCAAAGCAGCACCAGTACTATCAGGGCAGTCCTTATAAGAAGAACTGCAAGTGCTGGATATTGAAAGCACACAGAAGGTGGCAGTGGTGGTGGTGGTTGGTGGTGTGGTGTACAGTACACACAGAAATGTTATAAAAAAAATCCCATGTAAAGGAATCTGAGGAAATTTGACAGAACACCCATATTGTTCTCTACGCCAGGGTTCTTTCATCTTTCCCTCCTGCCATTTTTAATATGTAAGCCTTTGTTCCCTTGGTTAGTGCCTCATGGTCAGAAGTTTTCTGCTCTGTGTTTGCCTCATATTTATGGTCTAGGTGGAAAGAAGTGGAGAGAGTGAAAGACTGAAAAAGGACATGCCAGCTGAATATGTCCCCTTTAAAAAAGTGTTTTTCAAACCATTATACTGTCTATATTTTATTGTCCAAAACAGTATCGAATGGTTACCACATTACTGTGTAGGAGTCTGGAAAGGAGTGTATTTTCAGTTGGGTATATTGCTGCCCAGTACAAAATGAAGTTCTGTCAGTGAGGAAATAGGCATGGTGGTGATAGATATTAAGTAAACAACTAAAATATTTGGTATCTCCTCATTTTGCAGAGGATCAACCGAGTTTGAGAGAGGTTATATAATTTGCTGAAGTCACATAGCTAGTAAACAGTAAACTAAGCCTATGTTCTTAATATGCTAAGCAGTGACTCATGTGTTCTCTTTATGGAAGTGTCCTCTGGGTTAAGGACTGTAATTGAACTTGGACAAGTGTTTTCATCATCTTGGCACCTCAACAGGAAGTAGCTAATTGATATATCCAGTATACAAGGAATGTATTTAAGGAGTATCTGCTAGAAGATGAGATTTCTGGGCTGCAGAGGTGATAGTATAAGGTCAAGGAGCTTTAGGACAAGTCTGTCCCAACCACCCCTGGAGTATCCCAGCTTAAGATTTCTCTATTCAATACATGTAGTTTCTCAGCATGAGGCACAGAAACTGAAATTGTGTGTGTGTCTTTTTTTTTGGATTGTTTTGTTCTGCAGACATGGAGGTTGTGAATTAATCCTTTTAGGCTTTAATCAAGCTGTTGCAGTCTAATTTTTTAAAAAAATTTTTTTAGTTTTTTTTTGGGAGGGTGGTTAGGTAATTAGATCTACTTATTTAATTATTTGTTTAATGGCAGTACTGGGGATTGAACCCAGGACCTTGTGCATGCTGAGCATGCACTTTACCACTTGAGCTATACCCTCCCTCCTATTGCAACCTAATTAAATTAGCAATTTTCTTTCCCAAATTCCCTGAATTTCAACTCTTACTTAGTTTTCTTTTCCAATTTTAAGTCACTTTACTCATTCAAATAAAATTTTCTTGACAATATTTCAAGGTATCCAATAAATACATAAAATGTAGAAAAATATAAATAAAATGAGGGAAAGTAAGTTTTGTCATTATCAATAATTGTCATTTTTGATACAGTGAAATGGGCAAATTTTTTCCAATAATGTGTGTTATGGACTATCAAAACACATGCAAGTAAGTGACAAAAAGCCACCACACAATTGAATAATACTGACTATGGTGATGGTGAAAAGTATTTATTTTGAAAAAGGAAAATTAAAGTAAAGTAAGATAACCAGGTTGAAAGATATCTAAATAAAGAGTCAGAAATCTCAGGTTAAATTTCTGATACTATTACATGTTGGCTGTTTGATCTTGGGTAAAAGTCACTAAATACCTCCTTTGTGCTGGCCACCATCATGGGCACTGGGAGTACAAAGGTAAAAAAGACACAATCCCTTCCCTGAAAAATCTTGATTAGTTTTGAATCACCAAAAATATTAGACAAATGACCTACCCTATTTATCAACATTCATGGGTTGGGGTATGCTTACTTTCACTTAAGATTTCACAATATTGGGTCATTTTACGATAAAATCATTGTGATCTCACATACTTTTGAAAAATACAGTTTATTCAAAAATATAAACAATATAATAGATATATTTGGTTACTTAATAATCATTTAAAGTATATCATTTGTTTAGGATATCTGCAAACAAACTTGGTGTTTTATTCCAGTTGTGACATGGTCAGTCTCTGTAGTTCCCAGTTGTCTTTTTATTAGTGGCTCTAGTGTTTGAGGCTATTGTTTGGAACTGGGGAAAATTATGTCCCTATGTAGCTCTTCAAAATGGATCCCTGTCTAGTGTGCAACTGAGGATAAGGCCCTTGCTTCTCCCCAGAGGCCAGAGGCCTCAGCTCTAAATACAAAGTTCTTTCTGGATTGAAAGTAGAAAAAAGTAAAGGTCAGGCTGTATCTCTTCAGAATGTTGGCATGTTTATTTACCAATATGCTATTTAATATACCAATACAAGTATGTATGTAGTGATACAGAGGAAAATAAAAACAGAACTGATGGATTACAAAAAATATTTTTATACATAATAAGGAAAACATTCCACAGCATACTAAACATTCCATTTCCCTTAAATGTTATCTGTTTCTTTGTTTACCTCTCATCCCTTCTTCAATGGTAACTATTTGGGCTACTCAACCCAAGATCAACAGCTTTCCATCACATTAAGTTTGAGAGCTTAAATGTGGTATTCTCTCTATTTGAATCCTCGGGGTGTTCGCCTCGTTTAATTAGAGCTAGGTGGTTATCCTTTACTCCTAGAAACACTCCAGGATTGCTCTTACATTCAAATGAAACACATTTGGAGGACTGCTCATGAAGGACAAAGAAGGCCTGGTCTGGCAAAGAGTTTTCACATTTTTGTAGCTGAGGAAACAAGAGAAAAAGCAACCAATATGTGAGTGCAAAGTCCAAAGTTAACTTTACATCCTCATGTTGGAAACAAAAGGAGAATAATTATTCATAACTTAATGTTTCTAGTAAGCCTGCTTACAGAGTAAGAGATGGGAGGTAGGGAAGAAGGAAGTGAGTAGAGGGTCAAAGTTGGGGGATTTGATTTGATTCACTGATGGTTTATTTTGGGACACATTATGGCTTAGAATGACTGGAACTAGATGCAGTAGTTCTGGATTTGTACTTCTTTTTTGCCATGTACTCTCTCTGACACCTGGGAATTTTGCTTTACCTCTCAAGCCTCAATTTTTCAGGCTAGCCATTTTTCTAAGTCAGTCAACCCCCAACTTACTGACAGATATAGAGTGATATAAATTATTATCATTTTTAAGAGTTGGTAATGGCTTGTCACATGGCAAACCTACTCAATGCAGTAACTTCATAAGAGAGTTACTATGAGAATTAAATGAGATAGTACTTGTAAAACATTTAGCACACTGTTTGGTATATAGTAGAGCTCAGTAGGGGTCAGCTCTTATTATCAAGTTAGTTATCTATGCCAAAGACATATACACTTAGGAATCTTTTGTTAAGGGACATGCTGATTACTATCCAGTGTTAGTTAATATCTTACATGACTATATTAGATTTATAATTTGTGTATTTATATAATTTATCTTCTATATTATGCTCTCATGTTTTCTTCTTTATCTCCACCTCTGGCTTATTTGTTCCTTAAGAAGTTTATAATTCTTTATCATGACCAATATAATACTGCTGTTTACTAACTGAAGAAGTGCAGTGAATCCAATGATTAGAATGTAGGTTGTTATGCTATCTATAAATCTTGTCATATGGAAATGTTTGGCCCTCTCTTTAGCAGTCTCAGAGTGTAAAATTATTTTTACATTTGCTTAAGAAAGTGATATTTTACAAGGAAATACTTCCTGGAAGAACATAGTAGTTCCTAAAGCCAAATAGGAAGGATTTGAGATCGTTCTATATAGCAGTGCTTCTCAGACTTTAGTGTGCATATGTATTTCCTGGAGATCTGGTAAAATGCTGATTCTGATTCAGTTGTGAGAGAGCCTGAAAGTCTACATTTCTAACAAGCTTCCTGGTGATGCTGTACTGCTGTCAGAGACCAGACTTTAAGTAGCAAGTCTATACACCCATTCCCCTCCTTCCCTATTCCAGAAGCAGGCTATTAATAGTAACTGATTTTGTTTTATGTACAATAGCACAAGCAAAACTTCTTCAAAATACCCCAAACACCCAAATCTGCACAAATGGGTGAAGTCAATCGTGACAGTTAGGTGCATATTTCTATTACCTCCACGGAGTGCTCCTTACTGTTGGCATGCAGCAAAAAGTCTTTGTCTTTTGTGGGGCTCAGGTTTACCATTAATTTCCGATGATCAACACCACCATCTTGCAATTAAAACATGCAAATTATAAAGTTAAGAATTGTAACTCATTTTAATTTAAATGGATTTAACCACTAGTAAAAGAGTCTAAGATGTCATGTAAAATAACTGCTTTATTCACCAGCACAGCTCTTAGAAATATTTATACCCAAAAGAAACTTAAAGAGTCATTGAACAATAGAGGGTAACTCTCAGTTTCCTTAGGAGAGCAGTTAGTTTTCTTATAAGCTTTCTAATTGTAGAATTGTGATCTAATGAGTATTTCTCTGGGTATCAGCTTCCCCATCTGCATAGAAAGCCGCTGATAGTTATCCCTCAGTTTCCAACTCCTCTTTTTGTGTAATAATAAAACATTTCTCAGCCTGACTTATAGCTAAGTGTAGCAATATGTCTAAGTTCTGATCAACGTGAGGTGACTAGAAGTGTCAGCTGCAACTTCCAGGTTGTGTCCTTAAAGGGAAAGAGAGTTCATGCATCTAACTTCTTCTGTCCTGCTGATTGGATATTGTCGTGGTGGCAAGGAATCTTGAACCACATGGATTTTGGCAGAGCCACAAAGAGGAAAGGAGCTGGGTCTCTGGGCAACTTGTTAAACAGAACTGCCATTCCAGCCCTTCTAAGACAGAAAGGCTTCTGTAACTTAAGCCACCATTATTCTGAATCTCTGTTAAATGTAGCCAGATCTTTATGCTAATAAAGTATGAAATGGATGAGATAGAGTAAGTCCTTTTAGAATCTAAAATCTAAGATTTTTATCATGACCTTGGGTGGGAGAGAACCTTCTGAGACTGCTTTCTTTACCTTTGGAGCATTTTTTTGATTTGTCTTTACCTTACATTTAAGAATTCAAGCACCAGAACTATCTAGCCTTCCAAATTACCTGTTGCACTTGAGGGGCATTGGGAATCATAGTAACGGAGGAACACCTTGTCTGAAAGAGAATGCATAAAATCCCTTTGGTGAGATACAGTTTTATCAAATGGTTTATCAAATGGTCAAAACACATCAGAAAATATATTTTTATTATATATCAATAAAAGCAAACCTTTTGTGGTTTTGAGAAAAGTTTTAAAAATATCTAAATATGCTCTGAGAAATTCTCCAACAATGTTGATATTAAAATATTTGAAATATTTTTCATAGCATTGGTATATTCTTCTACTAGAAGTTGTACTTCGGTGATATTGATAAGGCTGGAAAGATCTAGTAGGTAATGTACCGACAGTAAATATGTATGATACTTTCTTCCATATTTCACAACAGATACCACTTCCCAATATCATCATTCTTCCCTGATAAACCCTAACTAAGCTTCTGAATCCTCCTCAATACAGTGATATTTAAGCATCAACTGCCAATGCATTGGAGTTAACATACAGCCTAAAATCTATTTGCCATGTCTGAGTTAATCTATTGTTTATGGTTTGGTCAATTTATTTTTTAACTATACTAGTTATCATTATATCATTGTAGACAAAAAGAAATATTCTACCTTTCTCTTGGTCTTTTCCCAAGTCTTCAATATAAATCTCATAACTTCCATCTTCAAAGACAAAAGTAATGAATTGATCGTTGTATGTACTCAGGGAAGCAGAATGTTCTGTAACAAGTAAAAATCTTGTCTTTAGGAAGTTCAAAAAACTTGTTTCCATGAACAATCTTCCAGAAATTAAAAAAAACCCTTCTCAACGTGTTGTTTATTTGTTTGTTTGTTTCTCAATTTGAGCTGCATTTTGTCCGTCACTGTTGGGTTAATGAAAGCCTTTGGCACAAGCTTAACATAGCTCAAAGGCTGAAGTGTGCCACATGAATGGGAAAGGTGCTAGTCTTCTGCATGAAGGCCATGGGAAGCCATGTTAATGTGCTTATGGGAGGATCTGGTGTGGAGAAAGAAGATGGAAAAGTGGTAGATATTGCCTGAGGAAACCTCCGCTTCCTGGCTCCCCATGGTCTAGGGAACTATGGGCAAGAAGAAACTATATTTTGATAGACATGGATAAGTGAATATCCCTCTGTAAAGTGTGGAGTTACTCAGAGACTTCTAACAGTCCTGGAGAATGCAGATGTGAGCCTCATTCTGTCCTCTGGCTAATAACAGAGACACTTAAAGCAGTACCCTCAATTTTTTTTAATATACTAGTACACATAGAAAATGATAATATTTCTACAGCATGCTGGGGTAAACTGGAGCAAATTTAGGGACTGTATATATGGGTCCTGGAGAAAAATATTTTTATTTTCCTAATAGTATAGAGTTATGCTAAGAAAAATATAAAATATTAAGGAGAATATTAAATATTAAATTTATTTGCACAAGTAGATGATACAATTTAAAACCATTTTAACAACTGTTTAAAATGTTTGAGTTGAAATTGTGTTTTAAAAATATAATAACTCTCATTTACTTTCACTGTCAAAATGTTGAAGTTTGGGGAGATAATTTGTCTTTTTACCCCAATGGGTAATATATTTTTCTGAGGAATAATGTGTATGAGATTCCAGTCTACAGCAAGCATTTCAAAATAATAATGGGGTGCTAACTATAGAATTCATATACATTGTTAGAACAACTATTCTGTACCTAGTTTGGATACTACTAGGTATGGACAGAAGTTTCTGATATACATGAAATTGTAGAATTGGGGCTGCTTCCTGGAGCAGCACTTGCCAGAGTTCTGTGTTTTATCTCCCTCCTCACCCTCACACCACCCCTGTGACCAGTCTTGCCTTTGATACTTGGAAAATCAGTTGGTGTAGTATGTTTCTGGACCACAGAGTTATCAAAGGTGAAGCTCTCCACAGACCGTTCATGGTGTTCCAGGTGTTGCTGACTGACAGCCAGTACCAGATGTTGCTTGTCGTACTTTCCAGCTGCAAGACAAGGGTAGAGATAGGAGTGGACTCTCAGGCCTTACTCTGTGCAGATCCCTCATCCATCTCCCCTTTGAGGATTTCAAGTCAAGGCTGTTTGCTGACTGTGATGACTGACCCCAGGGCTTCAGCCACCTCATGGACTGAAGGGATCAATACCTCCTACGTATTTATATCTCAATAGGGCACACCCACTGGAATCTAGGCAGAATAAAACTCGTCACCCATGGTCTCAACCCTTAAAAGGCAACCACTGTAACATTTTAGTTTACTTCCTTTAAGTGAAAGAAAAATAACTTGAAGAATATTATCAATGTATTTGTAATTTGTTATCCTCTGTTTTCACTTAATATTATAACACAACTATTTCTCCCATGCTACTAAAAACTCTTTATATGCCCTTTTGAGAATGGCTAAATAGTTCATCATCCTTACTCTTTTCCAGAAGAAATTTGGGTGAGGGAAAAAAATCACGTATCCTGATGTGGTAAGTGAAGATAAATAGATGCCCATCACTATGTTGAAAAATTACTGGGAAATACAGTTTCTCCTTACCTTTTCTTGGTGAATGCCGTTTGGTAGTTTTTTTCCTGAAGTAATAGGCCTTCTTTTCTATGATAAGGCCAGAACGTAGCTGCATAAAGTACATCTGGCAAACTTCTTCAGCTTTCTGTCGGGATTCTAAGCAATTGAAAAAATTATGATACTGTTTCATTCCAACTGTCTTTATCCTTTTACAAACCCTGAGTATGGCAGACCAGGAAAGCAACTACAGGCCCACAGTATCTCATCAGACACCTTGGGGCCAGTTGTATTTCAAAATTCAGAGTATTTTAGATCTTAAGATTATCATGTAGAACGTATATTTTATATAACTAGCACACCCAGCAGGAACTAGGGTAGAACCTCATAAAAACTAATAATTTTTGTAGTGAAACATAGGAAAATTTATATAAAGTGAAATACATAAAGACCTCATGTTGGTTCAGGTTGGGATTTAACTGTCAAATGAGCTCAGGTCATACTTTGCTGTCAAACGAATTATGAAAAACTAGGTCTTTAGAAAAAAATTTTGGTTTCAAAATTGATGTAGAGGAGTATGGATCTACATTCAGTGTATATCTTTGCCTAACTGAGGGAGCACTCTTATGGTCATATGAAATCTATGATCTTTTCTACTTATCTAGGATATACTTTTAATAATTTTGGAGGGATGGCTATAGTCTATAAAGGTCACTAATATTAAAAGTAGCTGACCTATGTCAAGGAGCTTCTTGTCTTTGTTTTCTTCTAAGAGTTTTATGGTTTCAAGTCTTAAATTTAAGTCTTTAATCCATTGTGAGTTAATTTTTGTGAATGGTGTAGATAGGGGTCAGATTTCATTGTTTTACGTGTGATTATCCAGTTTTCCCAGCACCATTTATTGAAGAGACTATCTTTTCTCGAGTGAGTATTCTTCGCTCACTTGTCAAATATTAGTGTGTACAGTGGGTCAAGCACTGTGCTGGTAATTTTACATGCTGTTTCATTTAACCCTTCACAAATAATATTGTAAGGTAGGGATTATTCTCCTTATTTTATAGATGGTGATTTGAAGTCCTTAGTGGTCATGACACTTGCCCAAGGTTACAGGTCTGGTGAGAAGTTGTGACTAGTATCAAACCTACTCTTCTATCTACTTCCATCTAAGAATTTTAGGGACTAACAAAATGCAAATTGAAATTAAATCTTTTGAAGTAAAAAAATAAATTATTCACTAATTCTTATTTTGTTTAGCCAAATAAAAAATTAAATTTGCCACTTGGAAATCATAAAAAGCTTTTCAGAGTCTAATAGAAAAGAAAGTTGTAACACTTGAGTCATAGGATCTCAGTTTTCAATAGTATAGTAAATGAATTATCAAGCAATTTATACATTATAGCCAAATGCCAATTATTCACAGTAATTCAGAAAATGAAAATAATTTCTTGTGACTGAGATTCATTTTGTGATCTTTTTTTATTCTCCAGAAGATTTGCCTTCCTGTTATGCTTTTCAAAGTTAAATGGAATCAACTTTTGTTACCTACTATTTTGAATTATCTATATCTTGCCTACAATTCAGATGGGTGTCTACTTTAAGTATCTTCAGCTGTTTGAACAGGCTAAGGCTATTTAATCATATTCATCCACCCTGGAACCCTCTAATATTTCTTCACAATTCAGAAATATCAGCTATGATATTTCATATTTATATAGTGCTTTTCAGTTACAAAGTAATTTACAGAGCTGTGCCAGAACCAACATTGAACTTGGTTTCCTGACAACTAATTTAATACAGCTCATTATTAATTGTATATTGTGTGCTGGTCTTAGCCTTTCAATTACCAGTGTTGTGTTTGGACTGGCCCTTGTGGTTCTTATTATGATTGCATGCCCTTCAGCAATAACTATGAGGTAAATGAAGAAATAAAGGTTTAATAATGATCAGGCCTGGAAATTATACCACATACTGGGATCACACAGAGAGGCCACAGGTAGAGAGAGTGCATGGGCCTGGGGTTCTCCTTTATTGAGGTTGAGAGTGGAAGCCTAGGATACTGAGAGCTCACTATTTATTGGTGAATTTAAAACATAAAAGCAGGAATTTAAAGCATGAGAAGAGAAAAAAGTAAGTGGCCCAAACAGCCAATTATGGAAATCACCCAAGATCTCTGGCTCTTTACCTAGTGTTGTGTTTGAGATAGCCGTCTTTGACGTGGATGCCTCATCAGTCAAAGCTAAAGTAAGGCAGTTGTATTACAAAAAAGAGAAACAAAGCCCAACTGTCAGGGTGTACACTGTATGGTATCACAGTATCTCTTCAGATGGTACTCTATGCATGTCATTCCTTATGTGCTTATCTTTATGTGTAGCATCCCGTGGTGACATGACAGGTATGTCTAATATTGAGAGTGAACTCTGTGGGGAGCAGGATATGGGTCTTAGGTAGTTAGATTGAAGGTCAAAATATTGAGGAAATATTGCGGATGTAAAAGAAGAGAATTAGAGGGTAAAGATATGATTGTAGGGGCTAGAATCTAGTGGGACAGTCAGTGGGTGTAATTCATTGGGGGTTGACTATGTTTGAAGTATTTAAACTACTTTGGATTGGGAGAATTTGGAAGAGGTATACTTTGGTGTTCAGGGCAGCTGAAACTGTGGTGTGAGGGTTGAGATGAAAGCATAAAGCCGACATGGCCATGGGAACTCTAGAAGAGAGTGCTCCGCTAGGGTCAAAGGGCCAGCTCAAATATATAAGAGCTGTTGCTGTTTCCTGTGTCTCCATCCTGCTTGATATCTGATGGTAGTATCTTTGTATGGCTTTTAAGAACATTCTCATAACCACTTTCATCATAGCAACAGCATGATGAAATCCCTCAGGCATTTCTGGTGAGTAAATGGGAAGAGGCCTGGAAATCTTTTTATAGTTCTGCCACTGAGAAAGCTAGACTATGGCTGACAGGAACTACAGAGATGAATCACTTCATCTTTCATTTTTTCCCCACGAAACACTCATTTCACCAGGGTCTCTTCTCACTACTTACTACATTTGACCTGTCTGTGGCATTTGACTTGGGGACCGCCTCCTTCTTTGAACTCTTCTTCCCTTATTGTTTTATCTCCAGTCTCCTTAGATTCTCCTTGTTTCCCTCTGAACAGTTCATCTCTGTCTTTTTGTTAGTTCTTCCTTCTCTGCCTGCTCTTAAAATGTTGGTGTGCTTGAGGATTTTGTCCTTTACCTTTTCCTCTCACTCTAGACTTTCTGGGCAATCTGGCTTGCTCTAATGACTTCAATCATCTTTTTATATGCAGATGACTCCCCAAACTGTAACACTACCTTTGGTCTCTCTCCTGAGCTATATATCTATTGCTCTTTCCCCACAGAAATTTTGATGTCACAGGGCATTTTGACTTCAGTTACCTTAAAGCTTCTCTATTTTTATCTATGTGGAGCCTCTTGAATTCTGGACACCTCTACCTGGGTGACCTACACCTACCCCAAATTCAGATGTACTCATAATAAAAAAAGTAACTTCTTTGTCTTTCTCTACCCACAATGTTTTCCTCCAGAATTCCCTATCTTGGAAAACAGTACCACCATCTGCCATTTTCTGCCCAATTCTTAAATCCAAAAGCTGAGAATCATTCATTTCCCCCTCTCTCTTCATCCCTCAATGTATTCAATTTGTCATTAAACCTTATTGATTTCACCTTCTGAATGTACCTAAATTTTAGTCCTCCCCTTCCATTCTGTTGTCTTAAGTCAGGTCCTCATCATCAGTGCCCTAAGATGAATGCAGTAGACCTCTGACCAGCTTCTGTTTCCACTTTTTCTTGCTTTGTTACTTGGAGGCTCAGAGCAGTGTATTTAGAAAAATAAGACGTGACATTTCTTTCACCTTGAGTTTTGAGAAGCAGTTCATACCTATCACACACCACGCTGGTATCTGTTGAAATTTTAGCCATGAGTATTTAAATAACAACAGTCTTAGTATTACACTGAGCCAGTATTGTTGGGAGGGAAAATCTGCTAGGGAACAATAAAAATAATGTGATATATTCCAAAGTCATATGAATGATTTAGGGATTATCATTATCATTGTTTCTCTAAATGGTATAAATAAGCTGTTAGGGCCACTGCACCCTTAAAGAAGGGGTTACATTTTATTTTTCTTATTTTTATTTTTTAAAATTTTTTGAAGGGGTCACATTTTAATTTTCCATCAATGACAGCAACTCTGGTGTAAACTCCAGCCTGCTCCCCTACTCCAGTATCTATAGAGAGGCCACATCTCCTAGAATACAAACAAAATGCATTCTTTATTAAGAGGGAATTTGGGGACACTTCTAATGAGTCACTGTTTCTACAAGAAGCATTTTGACTCAGATATAAATAAAAGTACTAACTTAGCTTTGATTTTCTGGTGATTTCAGAAACCACAGTCAAATTACTAGTTTCCCTGCTTACGAAAGAACAGCATGGGTGGGCCAGGGCCTCAGGGAGGACTGAATGATGTTCTTTAACATTGCTTTCTCTTCTAGCCTAACATGTTCAGGGAAATGGAGAGGAGCACAAAGGACAAGGCAGATATGCTAGTCACCACCATCGTTTCTCATTCTCTATTTTCTCTGTGGTGCACCAGAGCTCTGTTAATTCTTTTGTGTTACTGCTCTCAAATGAAAAATATGAGTACATATTTGCATAATTCTTTCCTAGGATAAATAATTTTAAGGCTCAAAGATGTATATATCCCTTTCATCTTGAAGCTATAGTTGACTTTATTACCTTTCGACTTATTCCAAACTCTTTGAGTTTATAGCTGGATAGACTTGAGCATCATTTGGTCTGTTCTACTTTATTTGAGGCCTGGATTATTCAAATATCTTCACTTGTTATCCTCTCCTTTGTCAGAAGTCTCAAGCCAAGATTACAAGTTTGATACACCAAAGGTCTTAATAAATGTTTGTTGAATAAAAGTGGGTCAGTTTAAAACTTTGTTAATTAATCTGGGAAAAAGGTTTTAGGATTTGGTGGCAGGAGGTGTGGGTAGAGGAGGGATCGATATGAAGGGTTATAATTATGTTTATCACTATTAGCAGGTTTAAGTCATTGAAGCCATTCCTGTTCTGTGATATAGTAAATAAGCAAGAATTGGCCATATATAGTCAGTTTTAAACCAAAGCCTGCTCTGTTACATACTTACGGGCCATCCCTTTCTGTTTTGGCTCTTGTATTCTTAGTCGCTTTTGGTAAGGTAGCATGCATAAACACTGGAATGATAAAGATTTGGTAACAGATAAAAAAAATAGTGTGTAAGACAATCAGAAAGGCCTTACTTCTCAACTTGGGAGATTTTACCACGGCTTTGCCTGCTGAGCTATTCATCTTTGCTGGGGAAATTTTGGTAGTTGAATACTTCATTTTAGGCTTCATTTTTTCAGGCTTCTGTTGGATTAAAATATAATGATAGTTCAATTGTCTCAACTTGAAAACAAACAGAAACAACTGTGACTAACTCAATATAAAATTTATAACATAGCTACACAGAAAAAATAATTATTTCAGTAAAATTTGAACATGGTATCCTGACTATTTATCTATGATGAAATAATAGTCAAAGGACCAAAATAACTGCAAAGAAAGCTTAACTTTTGTGTTGTGGGTTTATTGTTAGTGGTAATATTGCTATTGAAATTCTGAGACTTTTTGCTATGCTATGGAATAGAACAAATGTATTGTTATTAAAGGCTTTTCACTGCAGGGGAAAGGAGATACAAAATGAAAAAATAAGGGAAATTCTCAGTAATGTTAAATTTGAATTAGCAGTATCAGTGTGCCCATATCTTAATTTCTAAATTTTTTCTCCACTAAAAGGAACTAGGATTCTAAATATGGGCTGGGAAAGTTGAAATGAACATGGAATATCTTGTGCCAGGAAGCAGTGAGTCATTCAAAAACTAGTGAGATTGTGTTAAAAGGACACAGGAGCTCTCTTGAAGGATCTTCTCCTGGGCAAATTTGGCATAATTTGAGCATCAAAAAAAAAAAAATAATGATAGTAATTGACTGTAAAGTGTTTTATGAAAAAAGAAAACTGCAAGTCCATAGCAATTCTCAAGAATGAATGAATGAGGGATTTAGAAGGAATGACGAAATTAGAAAAGTCACCATTTTACAGCCTCCAATTTAATATTTGATTCAGGAAAAGATCATCAATGATGCTGTTCCTTGATTATCAAGCTGGATTGTAGTATCATACTAAAAAAATATGGAGCTCCCTGTTACAAATTGCAGAAAACTACGTATTCTTTCAGTAGGGTACTGCAACCTGGTTTCATCATCAAGGTAAGGTACTGGTGCTGTGGTTTATAGAGGGAGCAAGACTGCTTCTCCAGTCTTAAATTCTCTCTGATATTGCCTGAAATTTTATAATAGTTACTGTTTCTTTTATTAAACCTTGCCTTCTTTTTGCTAGGTTAAAAAAAAAAATCCAAATTATCCCAGGAGTGGTAATGATTCAAGTCTCTTTTAAACTTCTTATGGAACAACTTTTCCAGCAGAGTAAGGGAGGAGCATTGAGTTCCTGGTTTAGAGAAGTCATTGGAAGATAAACTTCGTGCACTTTTTTTTTCCTTTTTCAGTTTTATTAGGTAGAATTATTACAGTTTGGCTGCATGTATATACATTATATTGGCATACACTTTTATTTTTGTCCTGGACAACCCCGAACAGGCTGAAATTCCACATTTTCTTGTTTAGATGGGACTAGAATCTTACGTGCAGCCATTCTATTTACAGCCAGTCTCATGAACAAAATCTGTCAATGATAACATAGCTGAGATTCCCTATTCTGCCTCTGGGAATGAATGTTTTCTTCATATGGGAGTGAATATTATTCTCACAGAGCACAAGGGGCTCACTTCAATCATTACCTGTTTCCTCTGATTCTCCCACCTTTATTGATCAAGAACACTTAGAAGCAGAGAACCTTAGACATTATTTACTGGGTCCCTAAGTGAGTAGGCTAAGACTGAAAAGTTAAATGCCTTGCCCAGATCATGAAAGCAGAACCAGGACCAGAATCTAGTCTCATGACTTCCATCTTTATGCCAGAGCTTCCCAACCCTGTCTCCTCTCTTCTCCCTCTAAATGTAGAAAGGAAATAACCAGAACTGGGAATTTAACTTCAAATGCTCAGGCAGTTGTCCAACTTCTTTAAAATAATAAACTTTAGGATATGGTATTTAATTTGTAACTTAAAGTGGGATTGTGCAGTTAGGTAACCTTACTGTGTTAAATTTTAGGTTGTACAGAAAATAGTTCAGATAGTACCCTGCACACAGAATGTGTTCAGGTAACACTTTACTGATAACATGAGAATTGCATTGCTAGTATTTTATTTGTCTTTTTTTCCAGGGATTCTTATGTGCTAGGAAAAAAAAGTCTCCTGGATAGACATTTTAAAAAATTGTATTTTCAAGTAAATCTGGGAAATGTTTCAATCTATATTCCTCTCCCTGGGAAATCAGAATTCACATTAGCATAGTAAAGGTGTTGACAGTCCCTCTTTAAATAATTGTGAGTATCTTTGTTTAATTATTTTCAGTAATTATTTGATCTTGTAACCTCCTCAGCCCCCACTATTAACACTCCCATGGCTAGTTTGAGAGAACACACTTGGAGGAACTCTACTCTAAACCAACATTAGCTTGCACAGTTTCAGATAAAAAACTGAAATACTACATTTACAGTGGAGTCATTGACACAGACAAAGTCAGCTGCTTTTTAAGACTCACATGATAAATCAAAAACCTAGTCAGGAAATATTTTCTAATCCTCGTCTGAAAAACAAAGCATTTTCTTTAAACAACCTACAAGTCTTATATCTTAAAAAATATGATCATTCTTTTCACCATTTTTTCAGATTTAAGATGTACTCTTTAGTCTCCTGTTTTTAAATCAGAAATATTACAGAATATATGGCAATATAAACATCACTGCTTCTTTTGTGCTGCTTTTTCTATTAACATATGGCAAACATTCTTGCATACTGATTATGATACTCACCTAAGTTATAAATGTGAAGGGCTGATCTCAGATGATGAGGTTTCCTTGTCGTCCACACTTGGTAGTAGTTGATGCAGTTCTATTCCAGCTCCACTTATATATACACACACTTGGATTAAGCAACATTGGATGACAGCATTTGATGAATGAGGCGATGCAAATAGAGTAAGTTGAATGGGTTAGAATGAGTGGGAACGTATCTTATTCCCACAGTCAAATCCTAAACAGAGCTTTTAGATTATTTTAGCGGTAGCACTTTCAATGAGTTATACTCAGTTAGTCATTAACTTTTATAAAACCTTTATGATATGGACTCTACATAATGTTTATTGCTCAGTGTATAGCATGCAAGGACACAGAATATTTAATTGCCTTTCTGTTCTGTATAGAAATCTGAAAACTTAAGTAATTCTTTTCTTGTTATAAAAATGATGTATGTACACTTAGAAAATGTGTAAATAACAGGAAGGCATGAATGCAGTAGATCCTGACATTTTTTTTCAATGCAGAAATACCACACATATCTATATTTTAAATAAAAAAGTAGAATCATACTCCAAATATTCTTTTGTAAGCTGCTTTTTTCATTATACAATTAACACTCATCATGATCATGTTCACATGTCAGAAATTTTTTTTTTACAGGAAGCATTACACATAGAATCCAATCATATAAATATACCTATTATCTAATAGATTTCAAACAGTTTGTATTAATTTATAATTTTTCAACAATTCAGGCCCTTTTCTACACTGTAGCCTTAGCAGCAATGGGCGTCATCACCTTTAAAATGTTTGCCTTTCTAAAGAGTGGAAAATATCTCATGTTTTTGAATTTTATTTCTTTAATTATTTAGTGAGATTGAACATCTTTTTAAAAAACATTTATTGTCAATTTCTGTAGATTAATGATTTATATGAACTCTTAAATTAAGAAATGAAACCCGTGTCTCTGATGTGTGTTGAAAAATTTTCCCCAGTGCCATTTATCTTTAGACTGTTAATTGCATTTAAAAATTTTTTTAACATAACTTTGGAAATATTATGTGGTAAAATTTAATGTTTTCTTACAGAACTTCTGGATTTTGTATCCTGCTTTAAAGACCTCTCCTCCTCCAAGATTATAAATAAATTTATTATGCCATTTCCTAAAACTCTTATTCTTTATTATTTAATGCCTAAATCTTTAAGCCACTGTTACTTTCAGTGTGAAGGGTTAAGTTAGTGATTTCTTTCCCCAAATGCTCATCCCAAACACATGTGTAATCCAATTTAGATAAAGTGATGTTTCATATGTTATATGGTGACTAGCATGCAGAGAGAGGCGAATACAACAGTAAGAAGTTTGAATTTTATCCTATAGCCAATAGGAATCTTTTGAAAGTTTTTTCATCAAGTGAGAAATATCATCAAAGATATGTTTTATGAATGTAACTTTATGGCTGTGCAAAGGACCAGAAGGAAGGAAAGAAGGCCAGTTAGGAGACCAATTAAATAGCCCACACAAAAAGGAGTGAGGACATAGGTAGGGCAATGTTAGTGAGACTAGTAAGGAGGGGATGAAGGTGATGAGTGCTGCAGGCATTTCATAAGAGTCCTTGAATGTTAGAGTGAGAAAGGGTCCCAGAGATCCCTGTTCTAGCTCCATTAAGTCACACAGCTCCTCAGTGGCTGAGCGAAGATTAGAACCCAATTCATTCCCACATCAGAGTTGTGTCCACCACAGAGCCTCCACAGCTCTTTTTGGATATGAATGTATCAGCTCTGAACTGGGGAAGGAGAGGTAAAGGGAATTGAAAATGGTGCCAGTGGTTCAGAGTAGGAAACTCAGATGGGAATTTCATTGGTAGGAAAACGTAATGAATGTGATGTGGGGCAAATGGAGTTTGAAATATTTGAGGAACAATTATATGGAAATTTCATCAGGGAGCTAGAACTGGGTTGTGCATCAGGGAAGCCAGAGTTAGCCATGTGGAGTGTTCCTTTGTGACAGCATAAGAATTGATGTTGTGGAAGCAAATGATATTGTCTCAACTGAGTGTGGAGCAGGAAAAGAAAGCTGTGCCTAGGTGGAACTGTGGAGAATCTTACATTGAAAGGGTAAGAGAAGAAAAGGAGTTAGCAAAGAAGATCAGAAAGAGAAGTGGAAAAAAAGAGGTCATATTATAAAGGCTAAAAAAGAAGATTGTCTTAAAAAGGATCATTTGGTGATAAGCACTACAGACACCACAGCAGGAGATTAGAGTCCTTAGAGAGAGTCCTTTAAGCTTGATGGGAGACTTTGTGCATTGCACAGTGTGAAGAAGGAAGGAGTGAGAATTTTTCAAGAGATATAGTAATGAATGGGAGCAAAGAGAGAGTGGTGTCTTGACAGTAGCATGAAGAAGGGAAGATGCTGCTCCCTAGTTAGGTGATCTTGGGAAAGTTACTTGATGTCTCTAAAGCCTCAGTTTCCTCAAAATAATAACTTTTCTTATAATAATTTAGACTCATTGGGTGGTTGTGAGAATTACATGAGAAGGTATATTTTAAGCACTCTGCACAGCAGCTGGAACATAATAGGAACTTAACACATGTTGTTGTTATTGTTGATTTTTTTTATTGGGATATGGAACTCTTAGGTACGTTTCTATGCAGGAAAAAAAAAGGAGTCAATGAAAAGGAGAAAACTGATATAATAAAGTCCCAGAGGAGACAGAGAAGAGAGAGAGGGAAAGAACACTAGTGGAAGTGTCATCTTTGAAAAGGAGGAAGCATGCTTCTTTGTGTAGGAGAGGAGGAAAAGCTAGAGAATGGGAGAAATGTGAAATGTAAGGTGTAGGGACATGAACTTCCAATGTTCCCTATCTTGGAGGTAGAGATGTTCTGATGATAGTGGTGGTCAGGATGAGGCTTTTTGGGTGAGCTGTGGAAGAGTACTTTAAGGAGTTTTTAAAATAGGCACTCATGTCACCAAGAGTTACAATAGTAGAGGCACCATCAAAAAAGGACATCTGGGTCCCTGGTAACCACAATGGAAAGAAATTAACATAAGTAGTTGATCCCAGAGTTGGGGTTACCAAGGCCAGTGGAAAATTAGAAGTGTCCGCTTTCTCTATTAGCCCTGGGAGATGGGCACACAGTGAAAGAGAGTGGATTTTGAGAATAATGGTGTCACCAGGGGAAAGCCATATTTTAGATAATAAAAGGAAGTAGAAAGAGCTTTTTGAGAAAAACGGAGGGAGGACAGGGTAAAGAGTGTGCATGTAGCAGGAGGGGAAATTTCCAGAGGAAATACATATATTTAAGTTACAAAAAATAAAAAATCTGAAAGGAGATTTTAATTAATTAAGAAATAGTTTCTTAAATGGAAATTCTTTAGTTGGTAATTCATTTCTGAACAACAGCAGCAGCAATAAAAATGTAAGCAATATAGTCATGTCCAAAGTTGCCAAGTATGTGGTTGCTTCTTTTGCAGAAGGCTCCCTACATTCAACAAATATTAGGTGCCCATTATTTGCCAGGGAGTATGTAGTCCACTAGCATTAACCCATGAGAAACTGCATAAAAATTTTCATTTTACTTTGTCAAACTGTCTGCATCTGATCAACTGGAAAATTGTTTATTGAATCATTACCCTTCACTTACATGTCAGATAATGCTCTTTGATGAGCAATTTCCATCTTTTAAAATACTGACACCCTTAAGAATGTTAAGTAAGCTGCTGGTCTTTCTTTCCTTATTGTGGATTCTACTTTTGAAATTAATTTAATCAGATTGATTTCTTGTTAGGAGTCTTGTTAAAATGCAGAGTTACAAGAAATTTTTATTAAAAATACATGTTCATCATGGAAAATTTGGTTGATACAGGAAATAGAAAGTTCAGTATTCAATGCCCTAGAAAGTAGTTAAATACTTTGAAAAGAAACATGGCTAGTAATGATTATAAGAAAATCCTGACCTCTCTTGTAATCCTGAGTTCACAAATGGTGCTGGATTGTACCTGTTCGTACTACAGCACAGAGTGCTGCCTAATAATAACAACAATAAAATAACGTTAATAAATCAAACACTTGTCTAGTGCTGGGCTAGGTGCTGAGGATACAGCAGTGAAAAAGCAAACTTTTTCCTGCCCTCTTGGAGTTTACTCGTTTTGGGGAATGACAGATGTTGAATAAATAATCAAGCAATTGAATCATTTATGAACATAAATAGGAATCAGGCTAGTAAGGAAAATAAAGGGAGTAGCATGGTACTAAGGTAGTGTGGTCAGAGAAGGTGGCATTTAAGCTGTACCCAAAGGGTGTGAAGAACATACAGAAGAGAGGGGACAGAGAGGGAGCCTTCTGGACTGAGAAAACTCCAGGGGCAAAGGCCCTGACAAAACTTGTAGTGTTTAGGGAACTGAGAAGTCCAGTGTGGCTGGAGCAGATTAGGCAGTGGGGAGAGTATAATGTAATGGGATTGAAGATGGAAGGTGAAAGAAGCCAGGTAGGGCTGGGCCCTGGAGGCCAAGGGAAGGAGCTTGGATTTTACTCAAAAGTGCAATGGGAAGCCAAAGAAGAGTCTTAAGTAATATGGAATGTGACTTAGTTTTTGTTTTTAAAAGAGTGCTCTGGCTACCCTATGAAAAACAGATGGACAACAGACAGTAAGAAGGAAGGAATGAAATCAGTAAGGGTCTGCATTAGTTCAAATGCTTAATAATCGTGGTGGTGATGATGATAATGGTGATAATAGTTACAATGGCTTGTGAGTGAAATACTTTACATATACTATGTCTAATTGTCACCATGAACTAGTATTTGAATATAATTGCCTCTATTTTAGAAGTGAGGAAATAGAGGCTCAGAGAGATTAAGTAGCTTGCAAAAGGCCGCTTAGCTAATATGTAGTAGCAACACCAGAATCTGAAATCAAGCCCATTTGATTTTCTTTTTTTCTATGGGAGACATTAGTAGAATGAGGTGGAATTGAATTCCTGGGTTTTAAATTATGTTCATTGCCTTGTCAAGCTTGCATGTTCTTGGTTGGGCAGGGGATCTGTGAGGATATGGTGGAATTATACAAACCCATTGTTGAGTACTAAAAAATTACTAGAAGAAGTCAACGTCCCAAAACTGGTCCTGGCTGGTAGGAGGGAGAGGAAATGGGGAGTATGACTAAGCAGGGCAACACTGTATGACTTAATTCTGAGAAATTTTTCAGGGAAGCAGAGAGAGAAGGTAAAATGGGAGGGTGCTCACAACTGACCCTCTACTCCTTTGGTTGTGGTGGCTTCACTTTTTTCTTGGAGGAGATAAGAAAAATTGATGTAGAAAAGGCAAGGCTGAAGTTTGGGTAACAGTGAGACAGCACTCTCATTACTCAAACTGAATCACTTCCTGTCCCTTACTCCCCATCTCTCTGAAGGATTCTGCATGCTACTTACCCAGATCTGGGAGAGAACATTTCCCCTGGGGAGAGGAAACACTCTATAAAGAAATCTGTCAAGCTAAACCTTTTGTAAGTGGAGGGGATGGATGGTATGAGTTTTTTAGGGAAACTTTCTTTTATGTCATCATGGTGAATAACACAAAATTTGTAAAGCACTTCTATGCTTTTTTACAGTTTACCAGGATGCAGTCTTAACCAAACATTTTTATACACTGGTACAACCTGCCTCTTCACATTTTCTAGCCTCACACAGCCCCTCCCTCCATGTTACCACACATTTCACACCTCCATGCCTTTGCTCAAGCTGTTCCTCTTGCTAGAGATGCCTCTTCCCGTTTCCCTGGGAAACTTCTATTTAATCCTTACAGCCCAATTCAAATGCCTCTCTCTCCCTAACTACCCACAATCAGCAGAATTTATTGCTTCCTCTCTTAATTGCTTATCATATCCAACTTTTCCCCCTCCCTCCTCCAATGGACTGCTAGCTCCTTGGGAACAAGGGTTATACCTTAGTCATCTTTTGTTTTCCAAACAATTGTCCATAAGCAGCAGGCACTCAGTAAATTTTGTGTAATTTGGATCAGTCCTTGTAAAAAACTCTACAAACTAGGCAAGACAGGCATCACCAACTGGACAGAATTGGAAACCCTGTCCAGATCTCAAAAATCACTGCATAGTGGAGGATCTGGAACTGTGGGTTAAGCAGTGTGAAACTGGCACTACTGCATTTTGACATACAAAAATGACAGTTTTATATAGCTCAGCCTAATAGAACCCATGTCTTCTTGTTCTTGGGTCAATGCTTTTTCTAAACCATTTAAAGAAGCTGGCTTTCTGTTTGGCTGGCAGCCCTGCAGTTTTAGTGTGAGCAAACATTTCAGTTCAATGTGTTATTTTATCTGCCTTTGGTGCCCCTCCCCATGCTTCACATACTTTGGAGATCTAGGTATGTGTTGGACCAAGTCTTTAGTGATTTTTGAAGAAGCAGAGGTAGAATGACCTCCCATTCCCAAGCTTAGAACCAGGATTTGCTCCATCCCCACAAAGTTTTTCAGCTTTCCAGGTCCCAGTTTTCTCATTTCAAAACTGAAGAGGGTGCATAAAAGCCAGGGTCTTCTTATCCTTTTGACTGTCTTTCTTGTGCTCCTATACAGGCTTCCAGTTCAGCCCCTTCCTTCCCCTCTGCCTACCTGCAGGAGGGGACAGCTTGCAAACTTGTTTGTTTCAACTGTGGCACTAACTGGAAGGGAAACCATTGCTCTGAGAATTTATCACCTCATTAAAAGTCAGCCCGCACATGGGTTTGCAGTCTGAAATCACACTATTTGTGTGCTTCCAAAAGCCTGAAATAGAGAATTAAATATAAAATGGTTTTAGGTTGGTACTATTCCAAGACAAATTGGAAAGGCAAACTAAAACCTTATCTTGATAAATCTTATCAGCTGCAGCCCAAGCCATGAAGTATTCACATAGAAAAATTCCTAGGGTGAATGAGTAACTTGCAGTCAACATTTATTAAAGCAAACAAGAATACTAGGCACCATGATGAGAGCCCACAGAGGGACCAGACAGCAGAAACCAACCTATAAAGGCTTCAATGTATTAGAACTGTCAGAAGTGACATATAAAACAACTGATTTTAATATGTTTAGGTAGAGTTCTAAAAAGATTGAAAACATGAACAGAGAACGAATGGATTCAGAAAGGATCCAAATAGAATATCTAGAAATGAAAACTATATTGTTGAAATTAAAGCTCCATGGATTGATTAAGATAGACACAGATGAAGAGAGTCAGTGGACTAGAAAATATATCTGAAGATATTCTTTGGAATACAATCCAAGCACATATAAAGATGGAAAATATAAAAAAAAAAAAAAGCGGGGGGAGGGACAAGAGACTTTGAGGACAGAATGTGGCAGTTTAATGAGTATCTATTTGAAATTTTAGAAGGAGATGACAGTATAAGAAAGGAATAATATTTGAAAATATAAAGGCTGAGAACTTTCCAGAATTATTGAAAGACCCTAATCCTCAGATCTAAAAATCCCAATGAATCTCAAGTAGGTTAAAAATAAAAGAAATCTACATCGTGATATATTAATGATGAAACAACAGAACACTTTTTAAAAGAGAAAAGACTGTAATCAGTCTTTAGTCAGTCACTAAAGACAATGAAGCTATTTGGATGAGCAAAAAGGAAATTTTGGTTGGCTTATGGATAAATTTTAGTCTTAGAGTAGCCACAGAACCTGTGGAATTAACATCAGATTTTTGGAGAACCACTAAAGCAAGTTTGCAGTCCACTGAGTACCATTTGAAACTACAGGGCTGGCCTAAACCTCCTTATTCTACAGATAAGGGAAGTGACACTCAAAGCAGATCTTACTTAAAATAACACAGCTAGTGAGTGAGTACATGATGGAGCCTGGACCAGAACATAGATCCCCAACTCACAGATCCGTAACTATGACTGTTCTTTCCTGTATAACCTGCTGCTGTTTCTTCAAAATATTAAACAACAGCAAAGAAAAACAAAGTGTGAAGAAACTATAGGGAACAATTCCATTTTATCAGGGGACTTTTGATGCTGTATTTATGTCTCACATATGGAATTTAATGTTTGAATACATTCTTACACATTGCAGTGTGCCATCTCTAGGGACCAATGATACTGCCCACTGTTTTGGATGAGGATAAGGGGATGTAGCCTTGATTTGTTTCCTTCTAGCTTGTTAAAGACAATGTGAGGGTAGAGTGAGAAAGGTTTTAGAAAATTTGATTAAAACTGAGTCACTGAAAATAGTTCTGGCACAGCAGTTTGTAGAAGGTGGCAGGGGAAAAAGGAGTGGGGGCAAAATCTCAGCCTAGACAAAGTCTTTGCTGAGAAATACGCAAGGTGAAAGCAGGTGCCAAGCCACAGCATATGAATATACCTGAGTCAGTAGGTCATAAAATCAGCATGCGGAACTGGAGATAAAATCCAACCTGTTTTGTTTCAGTTCACTGCTTTAGACCTGGCATGTTTTGCTTTCCAAAAAGTTTATAACTGGATCCACAAAGGAAGACAACTTGCAAGGGTAGGCAATGATGATATATCAAACTGTATAATCCCTGTTTATTCATAAAAAAGATAGTGATTGCACCTATGTATATGTATGCTTGGAAGAATTATTTCTGAATCTTCCCCAATTCTCCACAAATTTATACCAACAAGTATGAGAGCATCTGGAATTGGCAACAATATACCAAAACATTGCTTAACCAGAGATGGGAACTTGCCCATTAATGTCAGCTTTAACTCTGGGAATAGTGCCCAGATTCCAAAGCCTAAAGTGGCTTAATATTTGTACAATATCAAATCCTAACAAGAATACGGTTCTTTGGGTAGCATCTGAAATTCTAGCAGATGATTTACTGTTCTTTTTTTAAGAGAAACGTGAGATCAGACAAGCAAAGCTATAGATTTTGAAGTGCATCTTCAAAGTAGAATGCAATATATGTTTTTAAATTGGCTCATTTGTAAAGAAGCAGGCTGATTTAAGTATACTACATTTCTTAACTACATAAAACATTGATAAGAAGAATTTATTCCAGATGCCACAGATATATATTTAAAGCCAATGAAAATGTACCTAACTTCCATTCCTGCTGCATAGGGATGCCACTGGATACTTCTGGAATTGAACCTGGAGGCTAGTAGGCTTCATTTGAAGGCAGATTTGGAAAACTAAGGAATAACAGAAGGAGCTTCTGAAAGGATGAGCCATATGTTTATGGTAACAGGAAAAGAAGGACTCTAGTCTCTAAAATGTAGGACCAAGAGAAGGTAACCCAAAGCAGCAGTTGACATAGCAAAAATTTGCACTGGTGGAAGATAAATGTACCAGATCTGCTTTAAAAATAAAAAATTTTTTTAAAAAAATTTCCTCTTTAAGGATGGAAGTCAACTACTGGTTAGTAAAGTGCTGCTAATTATATTATGAAGACTAAATATAAGTTCTAAAAGTGCCTTTTACTTTGTCCGAACTTTCTATTTTAAGGTTCCTGACACCCAACCAGAAGATAAGAATTGTCTTGTACTAAAAAAAAATGAAAAACCAAACCAAAACAAAACAAAACAAAAAAAACCCCAAAAAGTAAACAACAGCAGCAAACCAAACCAATCAGCCAATCAGCTTTTGGTGCTTTGATGTCACATGTGGAGCCTCTATATTATCTGGTTTATCAAATACATGTGATAAATTACACAAAGCAGATACTTTGTTAAATTAAATTATATTTGAACAATGTTTTAATTAAGAAAATTAATGAGGGTGGATTATTATTAGCTCATAATGATTCAACAATAACTTGACTAAATTTTCTTAAAGTATGATATATTCAAAGCCTATAAAAACTCAATTTGTGATCAGGGGGTTAAGAGAAGTCCATTTTTTCTAATGTAGTATAACATTTCAAAAAGTGATTCCTGACTATTTTTTTCTGAAACCCAAATACAATATAATGGCTTGTTTTTGTTATGTTTTCCTCTTTAATTAATGTTGCTTGCAGCTGGTACACAACAGAGGAATACCTCAACTCCAAAATCACAATCCTAGGGAAGATATTTTTTTTCTAAAGTGTGTTTATCAGCTAACTCAAGTCTGGGGAAAAAATACTTGTTGCCCTAGCCTGAAACAACATATTTCTAGGAAAGGTAAAGAAAATGCATGTATTAAAGTTGAAGAAGAACCACAATGGGTAGTATCAAATGGCTAAAATGAGGAAGACAGAAAATGCCAGATATTTGCAAGGATTTGGGACAATTGGAATTCTTATACATGGCTGCTGAGAGTGTAAATTGCTACAAACACTTTGGAAATTAATTTGGTAGTATCCACTAAAGCTGAACGTATACCTACCTTTGGCCCAACAATTCTACTTGAAGGTATATGCCTAATAGAAGGTATAAAAATGTTTGCCAAAAGATATGTAAAGGAATGTTCCTAGCAGGCCTAGTCATATATCTCCAAGCTGGAAACAATGCAAATGTTTATCTACATTATAATGGATAAATTATGGCACATTCATTTAGAGGAATTTGAATCAGTAATGAGAATAAACAAGCTACATCTATGTGCAACAACACAGAGGTGTCTCACAAACATAATGTTGAATGAATGAGGCCAGACCCAAAAAGGTATATAATATATGAATTCATTTATAAAAAGTTCAAAACCCCCACAGGCAAATTGAATACGTGATATTAGAATACATAATAATGTCTTTTCTTGAGGTAGAAAGAAGTGGCTACAAAAGAGCATGAGGAGGCTTCTGGAGTTCTTTACTCTTCTGTTTCATTTTATGGTTATGTAGGTTTGTTCACTTTGTGACAATTCACTAAACTCTATAGTGATGATTCGTACAACTTTCTGTGTGTTTATCATGTGTTAATGAATTTTTTAAGTTAAAGGAAATAAGAGACTGTCAGTGAATTCTAAAAGGTAAAGATTCTGCATTGTAAGGTATGGTGGTCAAAGAGACTCATTGACAGAATTAAATAAGCACTCTGTTTCATGGTTAAGAAAATTAAAGGGGCGTCAACATTTGTGTTTAAGAATGAATTGAGCTGACTAGAAAATGGTCAGATGGGAAACAGACACATTCCTCTCGTCCCTTAATATGGAAGAAGTGCTTCAGACATGCCTGATTAAAGACTTAGTTTTCTGTCCTAAAAGAATTGAAAATCAAATTAAAGAAGATTTTTGAGGTGTTTTTCAGACTAAGGCAGAATCCTTAGGGTGACTTTGAAAAAAATTTGACTACCCTTCTCAGGAATGGGCAAGAAGTTCTTAAAAACTGAAAACTGGTTGTAGTTCTGTAGAAATTAGAAGACACTGAGAGTTATCTACCCTGAATTTTGCTTCTTCGCTGGCAAATCTTTTTTCTTTCCCCAAAGAAATAATGTTAGTTATGCAGAACGTAAGCCATTCATTGGCAATACTGCCATCAGTAGGTCTAGGTGTAGGTATGTGACCCAGATCTTGCCAATGAGACAAAGGGGAGGTGGGCCTAGGACTTTGGGGGAAAATTTCTCTCCTTAGAAGTAAGAGCTTTTTGACTTCCATTCGCTTGTCCTCTGTAAGTGTGAGATGCTCAAAGCTGGGCCAACCATCTTCTCCCATGAAGGGAGTGATTATGGTCAGTGTGAAAATGGCAGAGCCGAAAGGTGAGAAGAGCCTGGGTCTTTGCAGTGTCTTTGGTTCTTTGCACCAACTCTGGGGCTACCAACTTCAGAACTTTTTGTTAAGTGAGCAATAAGAGTCCTTATATTTTAAGCCATGTTCAATTTGTTATTCTATAGCAGCTAAAGCATATCAAGTGATACAAATTCTCTTTATATATTTTTTGTCTAAATGTAACCCCCATTGGCCTTTTCTAAATCCTAAAATGAAATAGCCAACAACTAACATGTTCTGGACATTGACTTAATAACATCTTTAAATACAGTTGGATTGTTTAAACATTCCACACCCGCCCTCATGCTTAAAGCTTTTTTTCTGAAAAAAAAATTTAATTGTGGTAAAAAAATACAGAATATAAAATTTAACCATCTTAATTAACCATTTTAAGTGGACATTTCACTGGTGTTAGCTACATTCACATTGTTGTGCAACAGATCTCTAGAACTCTTCCATTTTACAAAACAAACTATATCCATCACACAGCAACTCCCCATTTCCCCTTCCCCAAGCCCATGGCAACACTGTTCTACTTTATATTTCTTGTGTTTGACTGCTTTAACACTTCATCTAAGTTGGATCATACAGGATACAGTATTTGTATCTAGCTTATTTCACTTAGCATAATGTCCTCAAGGCTCATCCCTATGGTGGCATGTGGCAGGATTTCCTTCTTTTTAAGGATGAATAATATTCCATTGTATGTATATACTGTATTTTCTTAATCCATTCATTAGTGGACATTTGGATTGATTCCACCTCTTGGCTATTTTGAATAACACTACAATAAAATGCAAATATCTCTTCAGCATCCTGCTTTCAATACTTTTGCATATATGCCCAAAAGTGGGATCACTGGATCATATGTTGGCTCTACTTTTAATTTTTTGAGGAACCTTCATACTTCTATAGCAGCTAGTTTAAACATTTTTGGAAAAGGGTAATTAGGTTTATTTATTTATTATTTTATTTAGTGGAGATGTATACTAGGGATTGAACCCAGGACCTCGTGCATGCTAAGCATGTACTCTGAGCTATATCCTTCCCCCTAGTTTAAACATTTTGATTTAAACAATGTTGTATTTTAAGTAAAATTTAAAGTATAATAATATGGATATATAAATTGATATATTAAAATCAATAAAAATATGAGAGAAAAGCATGATATTTCAGAAATAGAAAGGATAAACAAAAATTTTTGTATGAGGACAAGATTTTCAAAATTTGTAAGTAACTATTTGAGGTGTTCTTTTTAAAAAAATATATAGATTGCCAATAATGGTACTATTATTACTATTTTTACTATTAATTTTACAGATTGCCAATATAGTACTTTTATTGCTATTTTATTCTTATAAAACACCAATTGGGTTTGTTTACCAAAATTTTTTATGTATATAAGTTTGTGTATAAAATTGATTATGAAAATCATATACATATAATCATATACATATACATTACATTATTTTGGGTGGACAAATAGTAGCAAAATGAAATGACTTGTACAGACATTGAAGCTCAAACTTTAGTTAACATCCTATTTACAAAGTAAGCTGTTAGGCAGGTTTCTACATCCTCCAGTAACTAATGTAGCAACTAGGTTTTAAAAACTGTCAATTAATAAGACATCAACATTTTCAAAGTTAAAAGGAACTTAAACAGTTGGACCAAAGTGTAAATCAAAGAAATGTTTATATATTCATAACAAAATAAAAATAATATATTTTGACATATTAATGAAGTAGATAAAAACTCAAATAGATATGTAGTATAGTATTGTTAGAACTCCATTCATAATGCAAATATGAACTCATGATTATATATGTAATGTATAATTTCCTCCCCTATCTCTATAACTGAACTGCTCTAATTTCAGTGTTAAGATGAAATAATCCAATATATTCCAGTGCCCAGATTTTGGTAGTCTAATATGTTCTCCACTGAAGAAATTAGGACTCTTTGGATAATTGCTGATTTCATGTTTTTTGTAGAAGAAATGCAAGGTGAGCCTGAATAACTTATTGCCTGAAAGTAGTGATGCTTATTTTAAAGTTCTGAGGTAGGTAGAAAAAGAGCAAATGAACCACCATAAAGGGACTTCTGTGTGCCAAATCGTGACAATGTGACTGAAAACAACAAAAAATTATAGTTAATCAAAACAAGTCTGTAAATGAGTTAATTACAGTATCACCAAAAATCATGAGTCCATAATGATGGTCAAAAGGGAAAAGCACTAAAAACTGTTTTCTGGTCAAAATATTATTTCAGGTTGCCTTTATTCAGAAGTTAATTTTAAATATATTTATATAATATGTGAAAGTGTTCCCTTGTCCAAAGACTAAAGTTATTAACATAACTTTTATAGGATTTTTCTCCTATGTCTGAGATATGCCTGTTGAATGGTGACAGCAACACTGGTCAGGTTGTTAAACATTCTGTAAATCTTTAAATATTCTACAGCACCTTCACTACCACATTATCCCAAATTAGCTAGTATAGTTCAAAGTCAGAATGGGAGTCTCTTTCTGGTATTCAGCTGATATGCTCCACGTGGCTGGTTCCTTTCTCACTTATCTCCGCTCATGCCATGCCAGCTGTTAAATGTTTTGAACATCACCCCTGGATAGACAGTTAAGATTTTCTTTCACAACCAAATGACCAGCCAGTGATACATACATCATGTATTAGATATTAAATTTGATTGTTAGAAGACATTTAAAAATGTAGAGTGTGGAAGCTTGCCATTTACAGATGTGAGTTCCTGGCCATTGACCTGAATAAGCTAAGCCACAAACCAAATGCTGGATATTTAATTTCCATAAAAGTTTCAACAGAGCTACCTTGTGCAACAATCAGAAAATACAACTCAGAGATCTGGAAACTTGTCCACCCTGGTATGACAAGCCTTTGTCTCCTTCCTTGCCTACTTTTGGGGCTGCAGCAATTCCCCAGATTGCTGATGCCATCATCCTTACATGGGATTCTAAGTAGACTCAGTCTTGGTTACCTGGCAGCTGGCTTTAAGGTGAAAAGTACTAGAGTGGACTGTGCTAAACACCTCTCTTCTCCAAGATAAGACTTAATCATTTTCCTCCTCTGGACAGTTATGACCTCTTCCTGAGTACACCTAATGATGCAGAGCAAAAGAATGTGAGGTATCCCCCTTCTTTGCCAAGAAAAGGTGTTGCATATAACCTAACAATGAACCACAATCCTAGGGGATATTAGTCACTGCATGGTTCTGCCTAGAGAGTAGGGAGAGCCAATGAGTCTAAACCCAGATGCTCTTTTGGGAGCATTTGCCACAAATAACCAGAAAAAAAAAATTGGATGCTGCCAAAAAGTGGACTTCTGGTTTTTTATGCTTTTATGAATTAAAAAAAATACAAGAATTTTTAAACAGTTTTTTCCCCAACTGGCACATCGCAATGCAAATGACTTTAATGCTTCTAAATGCTGAGTCTGATCTCATGGACCTCACAGTACTAAAGAGAAATCCTTCCACTTGACATAATGAAAGGTAATAATAATTGGACAGCCAGATGTAAGCATTAAGCTGTCACATCCTGTGCATGGGACCCTCCAAACATTTTTAGTAAACATCTTATACTCCTTTGAGACAATAACATCCAATGTATTCTATTAAACATAATTGTCATCACAAAGTGATAATTATGATGGTTTCGCAAACCATATGGCACTTGTGTAAGTGAGTGAAGTAAAAATATGCACCCTCTTTGATAAAGTAATGCTACATATACATTGAGGTTATATGGCTCTTATACAAGTCATAATGAAGAAAAAAAAGGAAAGCTAAAAATAGCCACCAAATTACATTAGAATGATTGTTAGCACCTATGTCTGTGGCTCAAGCTCTTAAAAAAGATTAGAAAGAAATATCTACTCAAGGAAATTTATACTGATTTACCAGTATGAAGCATTCATGCTGACTACTGGATGAAGCATTGTTTAAACAGGATTGCTAAAGAATGTGGACAAGTAACACATGAATATGTATAAAAGATAATGAAAAAATAAAACCTCAGGAAGGAAAATTTTTAGAAACTAATAAATTCAGAATAGAGAAAGGCTAAGAAGTTAAGAGAGGCTGAGATTTGAACACAGCAGATAAGTAAAACTATGAAGTTCTATCAAACTCTTTAAGAAAATATTGAGTCTTTGCCAGGCAATTCAAGAGAAGTAATGAGCAAAACATTCTTCAATTGCAGGAGTTCTCAGATTGCTGGGGAAAATTGTGATGATAGTGCAATTTATGAGCTGTTCAAAGTGAAGGGGAAAATACATGTAGACTGGTATGCTGGTTAAAAGTGAAGCCAAGTTTATGAGCAGATACCTTGGTTCTAGCATTACTGGTGGCAATGGCAAAACAAATTATGTAAGAGAATAATGGCTGGCAGGAACTCTTTCCTTCAGGCGGAAGTCAATGTAGCCTTAAAGAAAACAAGGGAAAGTTTTAATGTTATCTCACTAATACTTTTGTTTGAAAATGATGGGAACTTTGAATATAAAATGGCTTCACAAGGAGGATTAGAGATGCACTAAATGAAGTCATTTGGAATCCATCTTTGTTCTTTTCCCTTCACGGAACTTGAAGCATTTTAATTTGGGTCTGAAATTTGTTGATTGTATCATCTTGGGTTAGTATAATCTTCCTAAATCTCACTTGCTTAATTTTATAAATGGAGAAGATAATATTTATCTTACAAAGGTACTATGAGGATTAAATGGAATACTATGGAATGAATATCTCACATTTAGTAAATGTTCAGTGATGACTAACAGTTACCTTTCATGACTCCTTCTGACTTGTTTTACCTTCATAAACATCTCAACATCTCCGTAGGGTAGAGCGTTTTGTTATTTTTTGTTTTTGTTTTTGATTTATATTTTACAACAGAGAAAAAAACTTCAGGCTCAGGAAAGTTAAGATCCAAAGTCACACAGCTAGTCAATGATACATGTAGTTGAGGACTGTCTGACTGTAAAAATCTGTGGGGTTTTTTTTTTTTTTTTTTTTTTTTACTATTAATCTATACTGTACTCTTTACTTAGAGCAAAAACCTTCACACGAACAGTAACAAGGGCAGCATGTGAGCGTGGGCCAGGAGTCTGATGGAGGGAGAAAGTGCCCCAAATTCCTTATTCCCCCTCTACCACCCCAGACAGTGAACTTTGCCTGTCCCCTAAGGCTAGGTCCCCTTAAAGTTTCCTTTTGCGTACAAGTATCAGTACCAGAGAACCCAGAAGGAAATTGAAAAGAGATTAGGGATTCTACTGTGATTTCCTGAAGTCCTTGAACCAAGCATCACTTTTTTTTTTTTTATAGAAATAAGATTTCTTTCTGCTGTTCAAGGAGATTATTTTTAGTCTTAATGTTTCTTAATGTCCCTGCTGCAAACCAAGATATAACAGAAGGAGAATTCTGTCACTTGATTCCCGTCATGCTTGCCAAAGTTTCAACTGTTTGAATGAAAGATACATTGATTTTGGCAGTCCCACTCACATCTCCAGAAAAGACTTCATGCTATCAGATTTACTGACATATATGTTCCCTGATGTATGTATTTTTCTTCCCCCAGTGCTGCCCTCTCTGCAGTTCTTATTTATTTCTGCACTCATATCTCCAAAAAAGACCTCATACTGTCAGATTACTGGCATAAACAATCCTTGGAGTTTTTTCTTCCTTCAGTGCTATGCCCTATCCCCTCTCCTCACCTCCCATGGTATTTCCCTGTAATGATTTAATTCCTCCATGGAGCAGAACTTTTTACAGCTGAAACTCAGGTACATTCCCTGAGGTTAGTTGCAAACTGTGTCTTTAATCCTCTACAGACTCTGGCTAGGAGTGACAGCTCCCATTTCTCAATGTCTTACCTTACTTTCAGCCCTATTTCAACCCGTAAGTGAAAGTTCCCCTCAGAATTCTTCCCTCTTTATAAGTAAGAAAAGGAAATCAGTACATTCTGGGAAAGAGGAAAACATCTAGGTCAGTACACTGCTGGGAAAATGAATTATGCAGCCACCAGTCAACAATTGGTAGGAAATCCAAGATCCTTTCTGAGAAGACTGGAGGAAAAAATGTGAAATTTGAGTTTCAGAGACTGCTGCCCATGACAGTTCTTTACTATCTAAGGACACTACCTAGCTATGTGACTCAGCTCAAGTACCCTAACTTTAAGAAATAGAGGATTCTGAAGTTTTCTGAACAGAGAGCTGTGCCTTTACAGGGTCAAAATTAAAAGAAGAGCAGTAAGTATTCAAAAGACAAGTGTGAGAAGCAGTAGGTGGGGATGGAGGGAACAGCATAGGATGGCACAAAGCAGTGCATACAGTGGCATACAGGGAAGATTCAAGTTGAAGAAGCACAGTGCTGAGGAGGGAGTGAGAGTCAGGAAAATCCAGCCACACCTAGTCTTAGATCTTCCACTCTCAAATCTCCAAAGACCTGGAAACAAATAGTGTGCAGCCACAATATTTTAGGTTTTTGTGTCATTTCTTTATTAAAAGAGTCTGAAGGCATGTATTCATGCAAGGAAAGATAAGGCAGAGAAAAGAGTAAGGAGAAAAAATTCCCACGAGGCAGACAGCAAGAAATAGAACAAAAACAGTTTTCGCTCTAAATGAAAAATAGTAGGAAAACTGAGTTTTTAAATTTACTCATTTATAGAATATCAATTCCTTATTTTTCACAAATTTATTTTTGAGAGGACTTTTTTTAGGAGATGGCACCTTTCAGTTCTTGTATTTGTCCCTCTTTCTTAAAAACCAATTGTAAATGATTGTGAGTGGATTTCTCTTTGGATAAGCATTAGGACTAGGAAGTACAGTTATCAACTTTTTTGATGAAGTTTTATGGTGGTGGAGGGGAACATGTACTATAAGACTGTTATATATGTCTATTATAGCAATTTATTAATAATTTTACAAATCACCCAAAAGAAAGCAAAATGGAATTCTAAGTTAGTAGCAACTATTATCATCAACTTTTATTTCTGTTGGCAATAATAATATATCAACCTAATCCTTTATTTTATAGAAATAAAAAAACTCTCCATGGTTTTTACTTTGCAAAACAACTAAAAATCCACTAGAATATTGATTTCATTCTTACCTTGTGATCTTGTTTTGATTTCTCCCCTCAAAGGCTGCAGCTCTGTGTTCAGAGAGCTTGCAGGCTCTATTTATTGCTCAAAGTTTGGCGGAGAACCAAACTGCTGCAGAAGGGAGATCTGAGTAGGTGAGATTTTAGCAGGTTTTTAATCGCGTGTAAAGAGCCAATAGTTACAAGCCTGTCATCTAAGATTCATTGCTTTCTGCCTTCTCCACATTTCCATCTTAAAATCAATCCAGCAATTATGGCTTTTATGTTCTGTGTTTTTATCCTTCCAGCTCATATCAGGATTATCTCATATGCAACCCCACCCCATCTCCAACTCACAACCCTTCCTCTGCCCTGACACATTACAACTTGGCTCCCTTCAGAGTCGAACTTCGCAACTTCACCTTCAGCACTTTTCATGTTGAAATTCTTTTGCTATTTATATTTTTCCTTTTGGCCACTGGCTTATTCATTTACAGTCACTAAGAGGTCAGTTTATTCTTCCAAACTCTTTTTTACATAGGATCAACCTGTATTGCATATCAATAATATGCAGCTCATCTGCAGATAAACGCTCTCAAATACTTTATACATCTCAGTATACCTGATCTGCCTAGCCTGTCTGCTCTTCATTATTCATCTGTTCTTCCATTCATCCCCAGAATCTCATGGAAGATACTGTTTTTTGTTGCAAAAGCAAATCCTGCATTGTAGATCACAACTCTTCCTACCTTATGAAAACTTTTGCTTCTACATGCCCCGTCTCCCTCTCCTCTGGCATCTATAATACAACCATAGCAAGGAAGGGGTGAAGGGATGCTTTTTTAAAACTTGGGCTATTTCTGCATTCTAAGATCATACGTCAGACGGAAGACTGCTGTTGTACTTAGAGAGATATAGTGGTGGGGCTTTTTGTTATATACATGCAGACCTAGCAAACCCCCACAACCATCCAACCCACCAGTTTAGAAGGGTGAACTTGAAATGAAGGGGCAGAAGGAAATGTTCTGCAAAATTAAGTAAGAGGAATCTTTGAGTCCTCATCTTGGCATACTGCGGCATAGAGTGTTAGGTTTCTGGAATCCAGGGGAATGTGAAGATGAGATAGCAACAGGTGGCTGACCATGGCATGGGAAAGATACGTCTGTGATAGAGTCCCCTTTGGAAAGAGCAACTGAGGAACTGAGGAACACTAAGATCTGTGATCCAGTTTAAAGCTGTTTCCCATTCTGTGTAGTAATCCCCTTTCATCATTCCCAAATTTGAGCAATTATCTGTGACAAGCCATAGTGTTGTGTTTGTAAGCAAGGAAGAAGAGGGCTGTGCCTACTCTCAGGATAATGCAGTGAAAGAGTAATTGCATTGCAAAGTCAAACTGACACAGGAAGCATCTGGGCCAGTGCTCTTTGCTTCCTTCTGTTTTGCAGGCACAAAGCAAGAAGGAAGCCAAGATGATCCATCCTGATTGGAAATTAAGCTGTGTGCAATAAATGGGAGGGAGAGGTAACAGGTAACAACCAAGGGAATATCATCATGCTCCACCCTGGGAATTCTTGGAAATACTGAGATTACAAGGGATGAATAGGTGGCTTTATTATGTACTCTGAACTCTTCGTTATTACAAAATGTCCTTCTTTATCTGTATATTTAAGAAGTGTCTCTTATAAGCAGTATATTGTTGATTTTTGTTTTGGTTTGCTTTCAACCAGTTTGACTATTATTTGTCTTTGAACAGGACTACTTAGTCTATTTACATTTATTGTGATTATTGACATATTTGCATTTATTTCTACCATCTTGCTTTATTTTTCTATATTTTGTCCCCCTGGTTTATGCTTTATTTTCTTTGTTTGCTTCTTTTGGATTAATCAGTTTTTTTAATTATGAAAATTTCTCCCAGGAGTCATGCACTGTAATTCTTACCTCAATAGAGTAAGACTGCAAAACAAAACAAAAACTTCCAAAACTTCAGCTCTGCTTTCAAGGGGCTTTCTAAAAACTTTTTTTAAGCCTCTGCCTCAGGCAACTGCTTACTTCTGCAAATGTTTTGAGGAGAAAACTCTTTGTATGTCAGGCTCAGTTCTCCTCAGCCCTTTCTTTTCACTGAGTTCTTGATCCTCTAAGCCTCCAACTTTGTCTCTCCAGCCCCACAAGACAACCAAAGACTTTGCCGATGTCTCTGTCTCCTGGCCTTCTGCCCAGACAGAATCCAGATTCCCTGCCTCCTGGTGTATACATGGGATTGGAAAATGCCCCTGGAAGAAAAGCAGCTGTAGCTTCACCTAATCACATCTTAATTACTCATCCTCAGTGCTTCAGCAGCTTTCTCTTACCTTTAAATGTGTTTTTGCTTGTTTGCTTGTTTTTGGTGCTTTATTTGCCCTTTCTGGTTATTCTTAATGGCAACATTGCCGTAATCTCTTCCATTCCATTGGAAGTGAAAGTCCCTAAGCTATCTGAATTGAATACAAATGAAAGCATAGCTCCAGAAGCCAGGAGGACTACCGGTCATTTGGGCTTTATTCAAGTGACCATAGAATTTTTTATCTAAACTGTAAAACTTTTAAGAGTGAAAAGAGTGTCATCAATAATTAGGCTAGAGTAACAGGTGAACACTGAGATGTGGTCACCCCAGGTTATATGACATGTAGTTCTTTCTCCTTTCCTGTTCCTTCTCAAATACCAAATCTGCCATACCAACTGCCTGCTTTCAAGGCAGATGAAACCTGGCTGTCTGAAATTTAGCTGACCTACAGACACATACTAGATCTGGCAATGTTATTTTGTTCCTAAAAAGAAAGCTAAAACTGAGGGTTTGCTACCAGCATGCTTCCAAAAATGAAGTTGTAAAGAACATACTTCAGGCAGAGGAAGTTGACCCCAAATAGTAGGTCAACTGGTATTCGTATTCAAGTGGAATTGAAGAGCAAAGAGTATAATAAATATAGAAGTAATACTTAACAAATATTGACTATAAATGTTGATAATAATATATTGTAATATTAAGAAAAATAAGTTACAACTAAATACTTGACAAAAGTAGCCCGTAAGTCTGGAGAGGTGATGATAAGAACGGGAGTTCTCTAAGACCATGTATTTGTCCAAAGGGGGATAAAAATATTGCTGAATTTAGGCTCAAATACATTAAGCACGCCTATTACATTTTCCAGGAGGATTTTCAGAATAATAGATATCAGGCACATAACTAACTCCAAACTATTGGGGAAGGAAAAATAGAATGAGGAGAAATAGAATGAGGAAAAAATAGTTTTCTATACAGTCGAAATCAAGACTGGAGAGAGAACAAAATTGTCCATACAATACAAATCAAGAAAGAAGAGAGAACAAAACATAGGAAAGGGAAGACAAAGAGAAAAGACAAAAATAGAGTATTTCAACCCAAATATATCAATAATTTCATTACATGAATTAAATGCTCCAGTCAAAGAACAACTATTTTTAGACTTGAAAAGAAAAGATCCATCTATATGCTGTTTTTAAGAAACATATACAAAATCTATAAATTGAAATTAAAGTATAGAAAAATATATGCTGGCAAATACTAATCAATAGAAAGCTGATATTGCTTCATTCATCTTATACTTTTAGGTGGAAAGTATATCTAAAGATAAAGATTACAAATATGACAGATCATTCAGTTCACTGGGAAAAAAATGTATCTAAACTAACGAAAACATGTTACAGTCTAAAGTACATAAATCGAAAATGAACAAAACTACAGGGAGAAATACACATATCTATCATTCTAGTGAGAGATTGAATACCTATATCTGAGCAATTATTTGGGGTGACACAATCAAGGAGCTAGGTCAAATGGATATATAAATTGCATTTTATCTAAGGGTGGAGAGCACGTACTCTTTTCAAGCGCACATAGAACATTTACAAAATTAAATGTATTCTTGTCCATTAAGTAAGTTGCAGAACTATTTCCACCAATGTCACTATTAATATCGCAGAATAGTGAATTATAGGGCTCTGTCCCTTCACAAAAGCAACTAATAAGCTGGCGAAAATTGTTAAAGTCAAGTTTCACATTACTCTTTAATTTAGTAAAAACTTTCAACAACCATGGAAGGCTTAATGAAGAAAGAAACTGATGTATTGCAGTAAGAGAGTGCTGTGGCATTTTAAGTTGCCTACTTGCCATCCTTCATCCCCCAGATCAATGACAGCCCATGAAGATGACAGCCTGAACCCCTGGTGCAGGTACTAGTGCAAGAGGGAGCAAGATGGACCTTATTCTCAAAGAATTGTGGTTGTGTGCTCCCTACAGGACTGCTGCAAGGGCTTTCCTTTGTTTTATTTGATTTGAAATATTCCCAGGGCTTGGGTAGCTTCCTGAGAAGTTTTGTCAAAAGCATTTAAAGGTAAAAGTATTGGCTGCAGCTGCTTCGGACAAGGGATAAAACAGAATAAGCAATATACACATAAAAAGGCCTGGAAAGAAGAAGTTGAGAAAGGAGATACATGGGAGGATAAAGGTTTTTAAAAGTTCCCATGTATACTGGGGAATCAGGAAGGCAATGCTTATACCCCCAAGGCTGGATGCACGTTCAGAACAGGCCTGAGGAGACCCTATACTTTCACCTGTGGCTGACCTTCACGCTCCATGCTAGCATGAAGTGAAGGCTAAGGTAGAGTTATAAATTACTTGGCATCATTGAAGTCATGCCACAACACAGAACCAATCTACAAAAACTGGGAGAGTAATTCTTTTCTTTTTCGTTCTTTCTTCTAATTTTGGCTATAGTTGTTTAAGGAAATCACTGTCATAACACTAGCTGACCACTAAGCTAATGGAACACAGACTTCAGTGGTCACCCGCAACAAAGAATACAGACTGTAGAAAATACTTTAGGAAACTCACAAAGCAGACAACAACAGCCCACAACAAGCTTGGGAATGGGAAGAATTGAATTTCCAGATTTGCTATTTTACAATTTTCAACATGTCCAGTTTTCAGCACAAGTTGTTAGGCATGGAAAAAAACAATCAAGTATAGCCCATTCACAGGATAAAAAGAAGTTGTCAGGAACCATCCTTGAGGAAAAGCAGACATGGGATTTATCATACAAAGACTTTAAATTAACTATCTTAAATATATTAAAAGAGAAAAACGAAACTAGGAGAGTGATGTCTCACCAAATAGACTATCAGTAGAGAAAGAAATGATAAAAAGTAACTAAGTAGAAATTCTGCAGTTGAAAAAAAAATAACTAAAATGAAAAATTCACTAGAGGAGTTCAATAGCAAATGTGAGTATTAACAAGAATCAGTGATTAGGTCAATTGAGATTGTCCGGTCTGAGAAGCAGACAGAAAAAAGAATGAAGAATAATGAACAGTGATTAAGAAACCTGTGGGACACTATGAAGCATACCAACATATGCATAATGGGAATCTTGAAAGAAGAAAGAGAAAAGGACAGAGAATATTTGAAAAAATAATGGTTAAAAACATAAGTTTGATGAAAGGCATCTCAAGATACTCAGGGAAATTCAAGCAAGATCTCGGATCAACTCAGAGATTCACACTGAGACATTATAGCTAAACAGTCAAAAGCTAAAGGCAGAGAATTTTGAAAGCAGTAGGAGAGAAGTTTCTTATCATGTATAAGTATCCTCAGTAAGATTAACAGTTAATTTCTCTTCAGAAACTATGGAGGTCAGAAAGCAGTAAGATGATATATCTAAAGTGCTAAAAGAAAAAAACTGTCAACCAAAAATTTCTACATGTGGCAAAGTCATCCTTCAAAAATGAAGAGGAAATTAAGACATTCCCAGATATACAAAAACAGATGATCACTAGTAGATCTGCCCTGCAAAAGAAATGCTAAAGTAAGTCCTTTAGTCTGCAATGATAGGAGACTAGACAGTATCTTGAATCCATATGAAAAAAATAAAGAACAATGTTAAAAGGTAGCTACATGAGTAAACATAAAAGCTGATATTGTTATATTTTTTATTTGTAACTCCTCTTTTTTCTATATAATTTAAAAGCAAAATGCCTAAAACAATAATTATATATCTACATAGGTGGGAACACAAGGTAAAAACGTTTAATTTGTGACAAAACTGTCATAAAAGAAGAGGATGGAACTATAAAGGAGAAAAGTTTTGTATACTAGTGAAAATAAGTTGATATTAATAATCAAATTTGATTATTATAAAGTTAAATTTTATTGTAATCCTCAGGGGTAACCACTAAGAAGAAAACAAAAATACACAGAAAAAGAGGGAATCAAAATGGTATATTAGAAAAAAATCAATCAAAAAAGAAGGCAGTAATGGAGAAAAAGGAGAACAAAAAAGAAGTAAGACATAGAAAACAAACAGCAAAATGGCAGGAGTACTTCCTTATGAGTACTTTATGTAAATTGATTAGATTCTCCATTGCAAAGGCAGAGATTGGCATGGTCCAATTATATTCTGTCTATGAGAGACTCACTGTAGATCTAAGGTCACAAATAGGTTGAAAGTAAAAGGATGGCAAAAGATATTCCATGCAGATAACTAACCAAAAGTTTACTGGTGTGGCTGTGCTCATATCATATGAAATAGACTTTAGGACAAAAAAATGTTACAGGAGACAAAGGCATTATGTATTGATTAAAGGGTCAATCCATCAAAAAAATATTAACAGTTATAAACAAATACACATCAAACAACAGAGCCCCAAAATATATGAAGCAAAAACTGACAGAATTTAAGGGAGAAATAGAAAATTCAACAGTAATAGAGACTTCAGTACCTTACTTTCAATAATGGGTAGAGCAACCAGATAGAAGATCAGTGAGGAAATGTAGGGCTTGAACAACAGTATAAACCAACTAGCCCTAACAGACAGCTATAGAACACTCCACCCACCAACAGCAGAATACATTTTTTCTCAAGTATACATGGAACATTCTCTAGGAGAGAGACATACTAGGCCACAAAACAAGTTTTAATTAATTTTAAAAGATTTAAATCATCCAAATTTTCTTCTGTGAGAACAATGGAATAAAACTAATAACAGAAGGAAAACTGGAAAATTCACAAATGTGGGGAAATTAACATACTCTTAAGCAACTAATGGGTAGAAGAAATTACAAGTGAAATTAGAAGATAATTTGAAATGAATGAAAATGAAACATACTCAAACTTATGAGATGCAGAGAAAGCAGTTGTTGGGGAGGAAGAATTTTCCTCCACTCGTCTAGGTTGCTTTGGCTGGCCTAATGATCAAATTGACATAAGACAGCTTAACAGGAGAAAAACACACAAATTTCATTTGTATAGAGGCCCCATAGTAATGGGACCTAAGAAGTGACCAAAGCAGGCTGTCAATATACATTTTCAGACAAAGAATCAATTATTTGTGAAGATTTGACAAAACAATGGTTTTTGCTTGGAGTAGCAAAATAATGAAGAAATAACAAATTATGTTTATACAGCTTTCTCAGCCTTGAATTTCCTATCTCCAGTAAAAAGAATGCCTTCCATACTTTCAGCATAGAGAGGATACTTTCCCATGGTGATGCTAAAATATCAGCCCCCGTCCCAAGACAGGGTCTTGGAACTTAGGAAAGAGACAGCTTATTACTTTGCCAGGCAAAGGGGACTCACAGCAGGCTAGTGCCTTCAAAACAGTGAACCCACCCTGGGGATGGGGCAGGGTGATTATATAGCCATAGCTCAAACAATAAACAATCAACAGAATCATTTTCTCAATGATAAGACTTAGAGTGGCATCAGGATGACTACAGATGACTAGTTCTGTAGGAGCTAGCAGTTATTTTTTCAATTTTTTGATCTCTTCATCTCGTAAGTGCCCAAGGTGTGGTCTTCTTGGTATTTAGTCTATTTTGTAAGGTTACAGTTCTGTGACCTCCTCCCTGGAGAACAACTCAGAAACCAAATATGTTTATTTTGATTACTGAAATAAAGCAGAAACACTAAAATTAATAGCTTTATTTTAACAACGGGCCTGGAGCTGTGAGTAGCAACCAGTCAGTCAGGTCAGTTGACCATTTTAAGGGCAAGCATAAGAATAAGCAATCTGTTAGCCTAAAAGTGGCCATTTTATTAATCCCCCTTCAATGGAAGCACTGTTTCCGGCTTTCAGAGGAACAAAGGAGAGTCAGAATGTTCTTGTACTGGTTGTTTCTCAGGTTTCTTTAGTTCATAATAATCAATGTGCCACATTGGCATATCTTGGCATAAATGTTGAAAACAATTAAAGACATAAATGAATGGAAAGACATTCTGTGTTTATGAATCAAGGCTCTTAATGTTAAAAAGGGCATACTCCCCAAATTGATCTACAGGGTTTACACAATCTCTATCAGAATTCTAGCTAGCTTCTTTGTAGAAATGACAAACTGATTCTAAATTTGTATAGAGTTGTAAGAGAACCAGAATAGTCAAAACAATCTAGAGAAGGAACAACAAAATTGTTGTGTGAGTGAAAGGCTCACACTTCCTGATTTCAAAACTTAGTACAAAGCTACTTAGTACAAAATAGTGTGGTACTGGAATAGAGACAGACAGAGCAATGGAATAGAACAGAAAGCCTAGAAATAATCCCTTGCATATATATTCAAATGATTTTTGACAAGGGTGTTGAGGCCATTCAATGGGGAAAGGAATAGTCTTTTTCACAGATTATGTTGGGACATTGGATATTCACCTTGAAAAGAATGAAATTGGACTGCTTCCTCACATAATATACAAAATACATAAAAATGGATCAAAGGCCTAAATATAAGGACTAAAACCATAAAAGTTTTAGAAGAAAATTTAGCAGTAAATCTACATGCTCTCATATTTGGCAATAGATTTTTAGATCAGTCCTTGTTTAACATGAGACTGAGACAGGCATTTGTTATAACAATCTGAAGTTGTTGGCTATGCAGCAGCACTCACTGAAAGCTCACCAGAAGCTTCAGGGCAATGGAGCCAAGTGGGGCAGTCTTCAAAGTTAGCCTCTGTGGTTACATAGCAGGTAGAATGGGTCTGAGGGGCACTCAGAAGGCACCCAGCCCAAAGACCAGGAGAGCTCCTGTTGCCGAAAGATCGGCCCCCGTCCCTGACGAGCCAAATAACCCAGTGACAGGGTCTTGGAGCTTAGAAGAAAAGAGGCAATTTTATTGCTTTGCAGGGCAAAGGGGGCTCACAGCAGGCTGGTACCTTCAAAACTGTGAACCTACCTTGGGGATGGGGTGGGGTGGTTATATAGCCAGAGCTCAAATGATAAAGCATAGCAATCAACAGAATCATTTTCTCATCAGAAGACAGAATGGTGTCATGATGCTTCCAGGCGACCAATTCTATAGAGGCCAGCGGTTAGATCTCTTTATCTCCTAAGCACTCAAGCTGTGGTCTTCTTGGTAATTCAGGCTATTTTCTAAGGTTAAAATCCTGTGACCTTCTTCCTGGAGATTGACTCAGAAACCAAGCATGATTATAGCTTTAGATTACTGGAATAAAGTAGAAACAGTAAGATCAATAGCTTTAGTTTTAACAGTGGGCCTGAAACTGTGAGTAGCAAATGGTCAGTCAGGTCAGTTGACCGTTTTAAGGGCAAGCATAAGAATAAGCAATCTGTTAGCCTAAGTGCAACTATTTTATTAATCCTCCTTCACCCCTTCTTTAGTCTTTTGCCCTTGACAGTCGTCTCTCGGAAGGACAGGAATATAGCCTGAGTTGGGGCTGGTGGCATGATCCCTGTGTCACTGGGTGTTCTCCCAGACTGACACCACCTCCTGAAGGAAACCACTGTGTGGCCTCATTTTTCTTTGTATTCTCTATGCCCATGGAAGATGTAATAAAGATGTAGGTGTTGACCCAGTGCACATAGAAACACTTATTTCTTACCCACTTATTTCACAGATCATATCACACAATTTTCCTATCCCTCTTCCAACCCAGATCCTCTGGGATTAGTGTATCTGAAAAATTAATTTGAAAAGCCTCTTTCCCCATTGTCAAATATTTCTTAACCAGAACTGTGTGCTACTCAAATATTTACTATAAATGCTCCATCTTGAATCTCCAGCTCTTAGAGTTCTTATTCTCTTCTAATTCTGTAGAAGCCAGGACTGTTTAAAGGTCAACATTCCTTCAGTAACAGACAATAGAAGCCAAATACCCTGAGTTCAATAAGGACAGAAAAATCTGAAGTTCAACCCTAAAACTCTGTATCAGTTATCACTTAATCTTTTCCTCAGATTTCCCCTGATTTAAAGCTATTGTTGGGTAATCTGACTCTGTGTAGGATCTCACGGATGAAATTGTGGGAGTAGTAAAATGCAGGGTATCACAGATGTGTCCTCCTGACAGAGATTTCAACAAAATGTGATGGTTTCTATGTTCCATTGTTATCGCAGCTGGACATTCCTGCTCCCATTGGTATGGAAATAAAGTGCAATGTTTGGTTTCCACTTCATTTATAAGATGTAAAGCTAATTATATTCAAATATATATTCTCTGTGCCTAACTTAGGCTCTGGCCCTTAGGAGGGCTCAATAAGTATTTTCCAAATGAATGATTTCCACAATTGTAGTAGTACAACTAATTGCTAAGAGTACTTATTGCTTACTCTGAGTCATGCACTGTGCTATGCACCTTATATGTACTATCTCATAATTTATATAGCATAGCATATTTGTATGTACTGTCTTATTTAATTCCACAATAACTCAATGAAGTTAATACTGTTTATCCTCATTTTACTGATTTATAACCAATATTTTGAGATGTTAAGTGACTTTCCCAAGTCAGCCTTTAAAATATATCTAGAATTTGATCATGTGACACCACTTCACTGTTCTTACCTGGTCCAAGTCACCATCTCACCTAGTGTTCTCTACATGTAAATTAGCACAAGGTGGCTTATAGTGTTGTTTAGTGTTGTTTAGATCTTTTATGTCTTCACAAAATTTTTTGTCTTGTTGTTCTATCAGTTGCTGAGAAAGGGGTGTAAAATTTATAACCATACTTTGAAATTGTCTATTTCTTTCTTTAATTCTGTCAATTCTGTCATCATGTATTTAGAGACTGTTATTACATACATACCCATTCATTATTGTTTTCTCTTAATTTATTATTTTGAAATGCTCCTCTTTTCTCTCACACTATCTTAGTCTTGAAGTATAGTTTATTTAATATTAATAGATTTTTAATCTTTTTCTGGGGGGGAGGTAACTAGGTTTATTTATTTATTTTTAATGGAGGTACTGGGTATTGAAGCCAGGACCTCGTGCATGCTAGGCGTGAGCTCTACCACTGAGCTATATACCCTCTCCACTAGTCTTTTTATTCTTACTGTTTATATGATAATGTCTGTTTTATCCATTTACTTTCAACTTATCTGTGTCTTTATATTTAAAGTACATCTCTTTAGACAGCATATAGTTGGATTTTTCTTTTTAATCCATTTTGACAGTCTCTGACTTTTAATTTGAATCTTTAGTCTTTTAACACCTAATGTCATTATTGATATGATTGGATTCATGTCTATCATTTTACAATTTGTTTCACTTTGACACTTTTTACTTTTTTAATTTCTCTCTTCCCTCTTTTCTACCTTCTTTTGGATTATTTGAATATATCTTAGAATTCTATTTTAATTTACCTACTGACGTTTTGGCTGTACTTTTTGTGTGTGTTTTTATTGGCTTTTCTAGGGATTACAGTTCATGTCCATAATTTATAATAGTCTGCTTTGGGGAGGATATAGCTCAGTGGTAGATCACATGCTTAGCATGTATGAGGTCCTGGGTTCAGTCCCCAGTCCCTCCATTCAAAAAAATAATTAAAATAAGTAAATGAACCTAATTACTCCCCCAAAAGAACCATAAAATAGAATTTTTTAAAATGAGGAAGTCTTACAAGTGTATAGGTCCATTTGCTATCCCCTTGTGCTATAGTTGTCATGTGCATTACATCTACATATATTATTGTGAAGGAAAAGCTGGGCTGGGCTAACTCGTAAATCTGTTAGTAAGTGTCAGTTTGCTGATTCCCTGCTCATGTTTTTGTTTGTTTGTTTGTTTTTTGCTAGCCAGCTGGATTTTCAGAGAGACATATCTGGCCTTGAAATGTTGGTTTGCTGCCTCCCTGCCTCTACTTTTGTGATAATGATGCTGCTAAAGCTGTTCCATGCCTATTGGCCGAATGCCCCAAGTTTGTAATTAACCCTATAAAACCTTATGCACATGTCTTGGAAGTGCTCAGAGCTTTGGAGCAGAAGCCCCTCTGAGCCCGCCAGTGTAATAAATCTGAGTACTCCAACCCTCCAAGTGGTGCTTGTTTCTTGGCTGGCCTGTCGTTTCTGTAACATTATAAGCCTTGTAATACAATTTTATAATTTTTGCTTCAAGTACTTAAGTGAATTTATAAAAAATTAAGGGGAAAATAGTCTTTTATATTTATATACATAGTTACTATTTACAAGGATCTTTCATTCCTTCCTGAAGATCTGAATTTCCATTTGGTTTTCTCTTGAGATTGAAAAACTTACTTCAACACTATTCTTTGTGCTGCAGATGTGGTAGTGATGAATCCTCTTAGTTTTCTTTTATCTGAGAATCTTACTTTACCTTCATTCATGACAGATATTTTAATTGAATATAAAGTTCTGAGTTAACAAATTTCTCCTGTAGTATTTTAAAGATATCATTTTGCTGTCTTCTGGCCCCCATTGTTTCTTATGAGAAAGCAGCTGTTGTCCTTTGCATTGTTGTTTCCTTGTATGCAATGTGTTATTTTTCTCTGATTGCTTTCAAGTATTTTTCATTTTTATTGACTTGACTGTGATATAAACAGGAGCATTTTTTCCTACTTATTTATCCTTTATAGGCTTCATTAAGCTTCTTAAATTTGTAAATGTATGTCTTATGCAAAATTTGAGGGAATTTTAGCCATTTTTCCCCTCTCGATGAACTCTGTCATCTCCTTTCAGTATCCAGTTACATACATATTCGAACTTTTGATGTTACCCCATAAGCCTCTGTTAAATAATTTTTTTCTCTATGTTCTTCATATTGAATAATTTCTATTGATCTGTTTTCAAATTTATTGCTTCTTTATTCTGTCATTCCATTCTATTCTTAAGCCCGTCCAATGAATTTTTACTTCAGTTATTTTGTTTTCCAGTTTGAAAATTTCGAGTTGGGCTTTTTAAAAAGACTCTTTTCTTCTGAAATTTCCTTTTTTTTCATTAATTGTGAGTATATTTCCCTGAATATCACCAAGCGTAGTTTTAATATAAGCTTTAAAATAATTGTCTGCTAATTCCAATATCTGGGTCATCCTAGATTGTTTTCTGTTGATATTTTTTCTTACAAATTTACCATATTTTCCTGATTCTTTGAATGTTGTTTAATTTTGAATTACGTCTTTAATATTGTGAATGATATGCTCTAAAAGCTCTTGAATCTGAATATCCCTCTGATGAATATTGATTTTTAGAAACGTAGTTAACTGTTCCTCTGCAATGGGTGTAGCTCAAATTTTAGTTCAGTTCTTTTGGCCTCACCTGAAACACCTGCTTTGAGTCTTTCCCCAGTATGCATTTTCAAGGGTTATCCAGAGATTTGGGCAAATTTTATACCCAGAATTTGGGACCTCCACTTTTTGGCTTTCTTTTTGAGGGGATTTCCTCTCTGACTTTCCAGTGAATGTGGTGCCCCAAACTCAAACTCTCTTCTCTGATTTTTAAACCAGTAAAACTACGATTTTCTAACACAGCTTTAGCCACCCCACGTGGCTAAAAGCCACGCTAACAAAATGGAAACTTGACCTTTGTTCCCCTATGCCAAGTGTTGGCTCTTCTCAGTATCTGCCTACTTCTTTTGTTCACCGTTTGTTCCGGGATTTGTTTTTATATTTTGTTGAGCGTTGATAGTTGTTATCTACAAAAAGAGGATTGGTTTGTCAGTTGGCCTTATTGGGAGTGGTTCTTTTCTTTCTTTTATTGCTCTTTTGTTAATCTTTTATTGTAAAATAAAATATAGATACAGAAAACAATCCAAAATAAGTATATAGGTTAATGAACCATTGTAAGGTGAGTACACTTGTAACCACCTTCCAGGTCAGGAAACAGAATCCTGTCTTTCACCTCAGAAGCCCTTCCATGTATTCCATTCTGTCACAAGCCTGTCACTCCTCCCATAGTTAACAACACTGACCTTTGTAGCAGTCATTCTTTTATATTTTTTCTTTTTTTTAACTGACAATCTCTTGTACTTTTTTAGTTTTATCTTCCAAGTGTGAATCTCTAGGTGCCAAAGTTTAGTCATGTTTTAAAGTATTTTTAATGTATTGTTCCCCCCTCCTCCCAATTTCTTCATTTTCTTTACAATTGATCTACTGGTGAATCTTGTCTAACCTATAGTATAACCTATGTTTATTCTATAGTGTTTAACCTATAGGGTTTCTTTCCCTTTTCCCCCTTTGGCTGTCACTCTTTTCTTTATTGTATAATTTACTAATTGATCTTGTTTGTTCCTCATTGTCCTAATCATGAGTGCAAAGTTTTTTGTATGTTTTGTTCATTATTTTATCCTGAATACTTAGAACAGTGCCTGGCACAGAATAGGCACTCAATAAGTATCTGTTGAATTAATTAATTAACAAGCATAATTTTCATAATTTCTTTCCTCATGCTCTCAATATTGAATATTCAAAGATCCAAAAATTACTTTGGAAACATTAGTATCTCTGTATATTGCTTAAAGAAAATGCCCCTTCTCTGGAAAAAAAAATGACAAATTGTAATTGCCTCTGTTCTTTTTTATAACTCAATGTATTCATTCAATCAACAAATATTTATTGAACACCTCTGAAGTGGCAAGCAGTAGTCTATACACAGATAATGCAGCAGCAAAAAATGGCAGAAAAAGACCCTCACCCTGGAGAGCTTATATTTTAGTCAGGTAAGAAAAAATAGGCAAATAAATAGATATATGGTATAATATTAGGTTGTGCTATGAAGAAAAATAAAACTGAATAAGAGCACAGAGCATGTCAGGGTCTGCTGTCTTAGAGAGTGATCAGGAAAGGCTTCTTTAGGTAAGTAACATTTGAACAAAGATTTGAATAAAATGAGGGGAAAATCTGCCTCTGGGAAAAGAACTCCAGATAGAGAGAACAGCAGATGTAGAGACCTTGAAGCAACATCAGACTTATCCAAGGAAGAGTAATAAAAGCAGTGTGTCTGAAGGCCAGTGCATGAGAAGAGGGATAAAAGAGAAGATCAGAGAGGATGCAAGAGACCAGGATATGTAGGACTCTGTAGGCCATGTTAAGGACTATGAGGACTATGAGTTTTATTTTATGTGTGATGAAGATCTATTAGAGAATATTCAATAGTCAAATGACATTGTATGATATGTTTTTTAACAAAATTCTTGCTGCTGTATAGAGAAAAGACATAAAGGGTTGACAAGAGGTTGAAAAAATAGTTCAGCTGAGGCAAGTGATGATAATGACTTAGACCAAAGTGTGACAGTACTTTGATTTGGGGTATATTTTGAAGATAAAAGCAGCAAGATTTTCTAAAACTTGTAGGTGAAATGTGAGAGAAAGTGGGGCAGCAATGATAATTCCAAGATTTTGAGCATTCCAAGAGGGAGAAGAGGTGTCAGTTACTGAGATACAGAAGAACAGGTAGAAAGCAAGTTGTTGGGTGGAAAGAATTAAGAGTTCATGTAGAGCTACCTTAAATGTAAGATATTTGCTAGACATATTCAGTGGAGATGCAAGTATGCTGCTCGATATATAAGTTTGAAGTTTGGCATATAAATGTTTTTTTCATTACTAAATGGAAAACTATGGGACTTGACAAGGGTGTGTCTAAGTCTTCCTAGGCTGGCATAGCAAAATACAGTAGACTGGATAGTTTAAAAAACAGAAATTTATTTCTCAAAGAAATTTATTTCTGAACATTGAGAAGTCCAAGAGCAAGGTTCTGGCAAGTTATGTCTCATTCTGAGGCCTCTTCTTTTGGCTTGTTAGTTGCTTTCACCTTGCTGTATTCTCACATGACCTTTTTGTGCATGCATGAAGATACAGAAAACACAAGTTCTCTGGTATTTCTTCTTACAAGGGCCCTAATACCATCAGACCATGACGCCACCCTCATGACCTTATCTAACCCTAGTTATTCCTAAGGGCTCATGTCCAAGTGCCATCACACTAGGGTAGAGGGCTTCAACATATAATTTTGGGGGAAATACAAACATTCAGTCCATAATAGAAGGGAATGTAGACTGAGAAAAATAGAGATCTGAAGATCAAACCTGAGGCATTCCAATGTTTAAGGATTGGAAAGAGTTAGAGAATTCAACAACTGAGACAAGAAGGAGTCATAAATGAGGCAAGAGGAAATCCAGGAAAGCGTGATGTCTTGAAAGCTAAATGGAGAACGTGTTTCAAATGTTGTAATTGTGTCAAACTCTGCTAAGAAGTTAAGAGAGAATAGGACTAAGCACTTCCCATTGGTTTTGGCAATCTGGAGATAATGGTTATCTTGGCAAGAGCTACCTTAATGGGAGGATGGAGACTAAAGCCTTCAAGAGAGAACAATAGGTGAAATGCAGAGATCATTAGAAAAAACAACTCTTTTAAAGAGTTTTGCTGAAAAGAAGATGGTAGCTGGGGTGTGGGATGGTGATAATCTAGACCTAAGGAAGGATATTATGGGAGATATTGCAACAGTTTTTATGTTGATGTGAATTAGAGAGTAGAGAGAGGGACCATGATGATGCCGGTCAGAGAAAGGGTAATCACAACATCAGAGTCTCTGAGCAGGCTCAAGGTTATAGGATCTAATGCACACATGGAGGATTTAAACTTATATCCATTATTTTTTTAAAAGGTAGACAGAATATATGGCACAGATGAAAAGTAAGCTGGCATATTTGGGTATGAAAAGGTATAAAAGTTCTCATCCACTTGCTTCTGTTTTTTCAAGTACTTCAGAGTCCTTCATAAGCATCAATTGTTTCTCTTCTCAAGCTTTTTGTTTCTTAATGAGAAAGTCTCTTTTTTTAGTATAGAAATTTCTGTCATCTTAATCATCATTTTTGTTGACATTCTCTAGATCTCCACTAGCTCCATTATGCCTTTAAAAATTTAGTGTCTAGGCTTCTGGAATGGTAGTGTGAAACGTTCCCCAGTGGAACAAATATAACTGGTGAAAATTACTATATTCTTAAAAATTAAAGTGTCTGGAAAGTGCCTAAGGGCATAGTGCAAATAAAGAAAAATGTATTCAAGAAAATCTAGATCTTGATGAGAACACTGAGAGTCTGTGGAGCTTGAGCCATGATCTGCCCCATCCTCCTCCTGACCCCATGTCACAGCTTAGCATAATGGAAGCTCACACCAGGTAGATGTGGATAAGAAAACAGACTCCCTCTCCCTCCACTTCCCTGGGCTTTGGTATTTCCCTGAGAGGGGCGTGTTGCCAGGGTTCTTCATCCTTTTTAGCTTTGTTTTGCAGGAACCAAATTCCAGGAGAGTGTGGCCAAGAAGTTGGAGTCTCCTTTGCTCCACCTAGCCTCCCATTCATAGGCATGGCAGGCTGACAATACTAGGGCCCTGAATACCCTCACCACAGCTCACTTGTAGAGTGGAGGGTTCCAAATTTGGAGGGGCAAACTGTTAAGACCAGAAGCTGCCACCAGTACTCAGCACTCTGCTCATAAAGCCAAAATGTTACTCTAAGAGAAGGGGCCACTGTTTCTGCCCCCCAGCTCTGGAGCAGAGGTGCAGAGATTTTGTCCAGAGGAAGAGGCAGGCCATAATAAAAGAGTTCCAAAGTTCTTCCCAAGAGAACTGACTCTATCTGGAAGAGAAAATTGAGAAGTTCAACCCTAAGAGCGCTCTTGAAAACAATGGAGATTTTGGTGGTAAGCATTAAAAGGAAGAAAATAATTCTATGAAAACAACAACTAAACTGTAGGCCAAGTTGTCTACTAGATAGAACCAGGAAAAGAGACAGCTAATAAGAGCCTTTCTGGTGTTAGAACAAGCCTCATAGAAGGGACTCAAAGAATACTTCTGCTAAGAGTTCTGAATTTAACTGAATCAGACTGTGGAGCAAGTTATGCAACAGGGCATTGTCGAAAACAATGGAGTAATCAACTTGCAAGTAATTAAACCTAATAGCTGAGTGTAATATCAAATAATACAGCTTAACAGAGAGGACAGAAAAAGAGAGAAAGGGTCCTGCTAAAATTACTGTCATCCCCGGGAGACTATGCACATGCCCAAGGCTGGGCCTTCTCAGGAGCAATATCAAAGATTTCATTAAAATAGTCCAGCCAAATCATTAAATAAATAAACAACAATAATAACAAGCTCAGGGAGGGGGTCAGTATGCAGAATTACTGCAATGTATGATCTAAAATTTCCAGTTTTCAACAACAAAAACAGTGGAAATATGCAAAGGAACAGGAAAATGTGATATATAGGAAAAATAGCAGGTAATAAAAACTTCCTGTGAGAGTACCCAAATGGACTTAGAAGAAAAATACTTCAATAAAGGTATTATCAAAGAAGTAAAAGGAATCATGCTTTAAAAAGTTAACAAGGTACAATGATGATGTACAGTTGGCCCAGATGGCACTGTACGGTGCCTGTCCTTCTCCTGGAGCTACTGTACCTGGTCACAGTGACCCTGCAGGGAGTCGCCAGCCAGTGCTCTCCCTGAGAGAGGCTGAGCTTTCCTGATTGATAGTTTAAAAAAAAATTCTAATGCCTGCAGGCCCTGAGAATGTGAATAACTGTGATTATCCTCCAACCAATCCTTAAAGACTCTGGCCACAGCCATTCCAGAAGACAAGGAAAGATAGCACAGATATAGGAAACCTGGTTGGTTACATTTCTGCTTTCAAATCTATGTCTGACCTAGGAGCAGGTCCCTTCTCTTCTGGCCTCATCCAAAAGTAAGACTGAAGGTGAAGATCTTTAAAGCATCATCCAATATTAGTATCCTATATTTCTATTCAAGCCTAAGCATCTTTAATCCCTAATATTCCTCATGAGTTCCCTGTGATGATCTCTTAGTCATTTTTATTTATCTTTTTTGGATTTACTTCAAATACTCCACTCTAGAGAGCTAGTGCTCCAAAGGGCTAAAGGGGGCCCTGTGTGAAAAGGCATATTTCTCTGTTAAGATCCACGATGACTCATACTAAATGATAAGAAATGTGAAGTTTCTATACAGATAGGTGAAAAATAATTGGTTCCATTTTCCAAATGAGATTTAAAAAATATCCATAGTAGGATTAGCAGCCAATTTTGCTCTGCCAGATGACTGTATAATTCCCATGCTTATGTGAGAACATCATTTTTCTGAATACAGGCCTATATTTATGATTTGAATTAGGTTGTTATAAAGTGAGGGTTTAGATTTCATATTTCTCTTCTGAAAACATCTTTTCTGGAAATCTCACTTAACATTTCCTGTCAGCAACTACTTAGTTTTCCCTCCATTTCTGACTTCCTTTTATAGTCCATTTCTGTTGTAACTTAGTTGTTGAGATAAGCTTGTCTAAAGCAAAAATTTCTGGATTGTCTCTATGTTCATGTACCCAAACCATGCTTAGGTGAGTGTCAAAAGATAGACAGGAAACTAAAATTTATTGAGTGCCTTCTAAGTGTCAAGTACATAAATTATATCATTTAATCTATATACTGCCCCTATGAGGAATTGCATCATCTCTATTTTCCAGGTAAGGAAACTGAGGTATGTTTAAGTTAAGTTACTTGCCCAAGATGACACCTGGGGAGCCAGGTTTAAACACAGGTTTGTCTGACTGCACTACACCTTGCTGATTCTATTCATGTGTTAACATTCCCACCAAAACATTAATATTAGGTCATTCATTTGTCAGTCAATGCCCAGTCAGAAAAGTTGAATTAATCTAGGCATTTCAAATAGAATAAAACCCAAAGGGGCCAAAGTGGGTAAGTGAAAATCCCAAAGCTCACAGGAGTTGTATTACTGCAGCTGTTGATACTGTTGAAGCAGCTGCTCAGCTTTTAAAAAGCTGAGAATTTGCACTTTTACTAAAGCTGCAAGCACTTAGGGGCCCACAGTCCCATTAATCCTACTGGACTCCTTGCCAGAACTTCTGGAGCTTATGGTTGCCTGTTGCCACTGATAGATCCAAAGGCAGAAAATGGAAAAGATGTCTTCTCCCTTCCTCTTGCCTAGTCTTTCCCTAGGACCTGCCTTTGGTGGAGTCTCACTGGAAACTACCTGGCAAGGAAACCTAGAAAATCTAATTTGTAGATCTCCAGCAACATAGAGCACGCTGAAGGGCAGAGAGGAAAATGAAAATCAGCTTTCCCAAGGAGTGATATCATAGTACTGATTCCCATTATCTGCTTAGTTTTAGAGGCCTCTTTTTCTTATAAACTGTCGTGATTCAGTGCCATCCCTGAGCAACTGGATTCCCATCTCTTATGTACTTAAGCAGAAAGTGGATTCAGTGGAAGGATAATGGGTAACTAACAGAATTGAAGGGAAACCTGGAAAATCTGGTTTAGGAAACAACTGGATCTGGGAAACAGGAACTGATGGGGATAGGGTGAGGGTAGGGGCTCTGCAAGGCACTCCTGCTTGGAGAAATTCACTCTATCCATTTTTTCATTTTTAAATCTCTACTGAAGATTCAAAGTTTAAGGAAAGAGAATTAAGTTGCTCAATCTAGAAAGGATAGCAACTTCATTGGGAAAGGCAATTTCCCCAAAGTGAAATAGGGAGCTATCAAAGATATGGACATGGTTTTGGGGCAGAATATAAACCAAACAAACATAGAAGCAAATAAAACCAGCTACCCTTGCAATCCCCATTACCAGGTATTTACTCTAGTGTTCTCTCTCCATCCTGAGTTCATTATAGTTTCCTCTGGGATAATGGTATTCATTCCACCTCCCTGAGAATTGCCCATCTCTAAATAAATTTTTTTTCCTTAGGAATTTTTGTTTGAAAGCGAACAGAAGTTTTAATGAACTTTCACCTCTCTTCTTTGACTTGATGAGCCTTTCTGGATAACCTGTTCATCCAGGACAGTGTCCAAGTAACCCTCCTATCCTCACTGTCCCTTCCAACTTACCTGAGAAGTGAATAAAAAGCCATGACATTCTCTTTCCACCCTGTCTACTCCTTCTTTCCTTTCTTTCTTCCTCCCAGGGAACATTTTCTGTGCCCACTCCATTCTTCTGTCTGTTTAACCTGCATAATAAATATGACTGCTGTTTATTGGGTATGTACTGTGTACTTGGAGCTTTATACATATTATTTCATTTAATTGACACCAGAACGCCAGTGAAATTCTCATTATACAGGTAGAAAAATTAAGGCTCAGAGAGCTTAAGTGACTGATCCAAGGTCAAATACCTGGTTAGTAGTGAAGCTCATATTTGAGCCCAGGTCTGCCTAATTCCAAAACTTGTGTTCTTTTCATAGAGCTGTGGGATCTGTGCAGCCTTTCATATGAGGGCATAGGAGATGGAAGAGAGATCAGAAAATCTATTCAGGCATCTTGCCAGGTCATTGTTTCAAAAGAATATTTTAGGCAAAACTAAAGGATTTTTTTTCCTGCCTCAGGTTTATTTGTACAAACAGCACAGGTAGACATGAGCCCCATGCAGACAGCAGCCCAGGGGTCACACTAGTCCTTATTTCCTCACGTCAATAGATGAAAGCCTCTACTCTGGAGCCTTTGTGGGGGTCTGGGGGCCTTTGGGAGCCTCAGCTGCAGCTGAAGCTGTGGCCTTAGTCTGAGCCTTGTCCTTGGTCTTTGGCCGACAGAGCCTGAGACCCTTGGTGATGCAAGCATGAGCACGTTTCCCGAGCTTGGGGTGAGCAATGTAGGCAAGTCGACTGAGCTTGTGGCTGTTGCCCTTTGGAATCTTGGGCTTAACCTCCTTGGGCTTTACAAGAACCTTGATAGCCTCAGCACGTGCACTCATGGCTTTGGCGTTGTTGGCCTGCATCTTCTTCAGGCCCTTCTTGTTGTGCTTCTTGGCAAAGCGCATGTTCCTCAGGAACTTGGGGTCTACCCCCTTAAGAGATTCGTATCGTTGTGATCGGGGTTTTTTGATGCCGTTTCTGTGCCATTTTTGGGACTAGTTGTGTGTGGTGTGGTTCTTCGATTTGGCCATACCTGCACCGGAGCCGGGAGATCCCGAATCGCCTGGGACCAGAAGAGAAAGAGCAAGGATGTTTTAATGTAAACATAGTGAAAATCAGGAAATCCCCATCTTTATCAGATTGATTTAATTTAATACTTTCAGAATGAAGTACACACAGTGACTTCTGTATTTCTGGATACTTAGGAATTTAGCCTTCTGCTTGGTTCAGCTTGCGAATAGAAAATGAAAAAAGAAAATTAAAAAGTTTCAAGAAATTATTGTGCAGTTTTACTCAGAAGTATGATGTTTCCTCCTTGAGAAAGGGGCTTAGTCAGGTTTGGTTTCCAGGTGGTACCCTTTGCTGATTAGAAGACATAATTTGTGATCCAAAAGAAATAATCATTTACACAATTGATGTAAATTTACAGAACACATTATTCCAAGAAGTATATTACCTGCTATTGTGATGACAGCTGCTTTCATTTAGGAACAGCTTTGCCATTAACCATGTGCTTTAATCAACTCTTTAGATTCTTAACAGTTCTGGGGGATAAAGAGTTTGGAGGAAAGGTGTGCACATTTACTAAGTATCTACAAAGTTCCAAGCTCTGTCACAAGCACTTTAATTTATCTCATTTGATACAGAATGTTATGAAGTAATGCTATTATTATCCCTGTTTTCAGATACAGAAAAACTCTAATGGTTGAATTCTTCCTTTTTTTTTTTTTTATTTGAACTCTAAATTTTGGCTTTTCCTTTGCTCTTTGGGGAGGACCAAAATGCAGGGAGGTCAGGATTGGGTGATTCCATGGAAAGGTAACAGAAGAGGAGACTTGATTGGGTCTATCATCCTCCAGCTCCCTTAGAAGGAGGAGCAGGGAAACGGTTTGGAGGTAAGGGGGCAGGGAGGGTACTGTGGAGGCCAGAGGAGAGTAGGAATGATGGGGCTCACTCTAAATCTGGTTCTCCATTACTCTCTGCTATCTCTATTTTATTCAGTAAATTTAAGAAGCGTTTAGATAGCGTCATAGAAAAATATATCACTAGAGAATTATCTAGAAAATCCCAAGAATTCAACTTTAAGAAGAGACCACTGGAGGTCTTAGTCTCATGCTATACATTCTCCCAGGGCCATTTTATCCATGTCCGTAGCTACAGTTACACTTTATAGATCAACAACTCTCAAATCTGTGTCACAGTCCAGACCTCTCTCCTAAATTCCTCTTCGCATATCTGACTCTCTTCTGCACATTGGACTTGGATGACCCACAGGCCCCAAATGGAAATATCTCTCTGCTGCTCTGCTCCTGCTTCTTGTTTCATGTTCCAGTGAATGGCAGCAACATCCACTCAGTTTCTCAAGTAAGAAAACTAGGCAGCTTCCTTGACATCTTGTTTTCGCTCACTGCTCTCCATCCACCCAACCCTGAATCTAATCAATCACCAAACCTATCAACTCTATCTCCCAAATATCTCGACTCCATATGCTCCTCTCTGTCAGGAGCTCCACTGAGCTGGAAAGCTGAGCTGTCAGATATTGGAGCAGCTGATTAATAATGAACCAAAATGGAAGTAACAATCAAGTCTTTAATCACTTAAATGCAGTAGTACAAGGAAGAAAGTAAAAGCAGACAGTGTCGACTCCCTCCTTTCTGTTTTCTGCCATGGAATGGTGAGTGGGTGGAGTTGACACTGTTGAGGGAGTCCCAGACCAAAGGCTCCTACAATTTTATGAACTATGGGGCCAAAGGGGAGGAAGAGGGAGAAGGGCTAGGAGTGAAAAGTACTAAGTACTGTGTCAGAGTGGGAAAAGTGTCTTCCAGCTTCCCTGATAAGGAGACCTCCAAATGGAGACGCCTGGACTAGGAATGCAGATGTGTGTAAGAGAATGGCTGCAAATTCCTTTAGACACTGCAGTGCATTCACTGTGTACCACGTCTAGTGTGGGAAGGAAGCTTTTCCCTATGAGGCCTGCCCAGTAAAGCCTTTGTAATTGCCTATTGTAGGACCTGAAAAGTCCTAAGTAGGATTTTGGCGAGGAGCATGACTCCTCACTCCCAATCTGTAGTTTTGCAACCTTAGCCCAAGCCATCGTCCTCTCTTACCTCCAGGACAACTTCTTTACTGGTCTCCTTGAAGCCAGTCTTGCCATCCTCTTACCTGTTTTCCATAAAGCTGCCAAAGGGATCTTCATAAAACAGAAATATGATCTAATAATTCCTACATTACTCAGGTTCCCAAAAGGAAATAGACTTAATTGAGATGGTTCAAATGAAAAGCTTTGATAAAAGGGCTGCTTACTGAGGTGTAGGCAGAATTAAGGAGACTAGAAACAGAGCAAGTCATACCCATCTTTAAGGCCTGAAGGAGCAAAAAATAGTTACTCAGTGAAAACTAGAGCCACAAAGAGGCTGCCTGGCAGGACCTGTGGTCCAGGAGAGATATACCCACTGTCAGAGATACAGTAATGAAGCAAGAGGGCACAAGGCATAGACAACTCACTGGCCGAACTGAACCAGAAGCCAATAGGACAAAGAAACTGGCTGATGGACCATGTGGGGATCAGGTTTCCAGGGCAGGAACAAGGCAAAGGGTGGATCTGCAGGTGAGGGAAACAGAGAAGAACCAACACAACTCGTCTTTTTAAAAGTCTCCACTTCACAGTGGTGTAAAGTCCAAAATCCTTGATATGGCTTCCAAATCCTTCCTCACCAGTTTTATCACATACTTCACTCTCCTCCTGCTCTACACTTCAGCTACACTCAACTTGGGCTCTTTCATATCTAGGCCTTTGTAAGGACTATTCTCTCTCCCCAAAATATGTTCTCTACTTTTATTTTTTTCTTTCAGTTTTATTGAGATATAATTGACATATAACACTGTTTAAGGTCAAGGTGTACAGCATAATGATTTGACTTACACACATCATGAAATGATTATCACAGTAAGTTAGTGAACATCCATCATCTCATGTAGGTACAAAATTAAAGAAAGGAAAAACCTTTCTTTGTAATGAGAACTCTTAGGATTTACTCTCAACAATATTAGTATGTAACATACAGCAGTATTTATTATATTTATCATGGTCTATATTACAATCAGTCAATCTCACTTTAATCTGGATACATTGTACTTATTTTTCCAATCTCAATTTAAATGTCACTCCCTGCAAGAATTCTATTATGACATAGCTCTGACTGGGTTTAGTGCTTTCTCATGAGTCCCCATGTCCTACTTCCACATCAAAGCCTTCAATAAACTGCCCATCACTCCCACTGTAGTGTAAGCTTTAGGGAGCACAGATTGTATCTATCATGTTCACTATTTTATCCCCAGTGTACCTGGTACTAGTAAGTACTTATTGCATTAATGAGCACATACTAGATTTTGTACACTTGTCATTCACTGCCCTTTTTTTTCATTGATTTATTTCTATTTTATTTAGAAAGTTTATTAAGACAGGCTATGGGATTTTATCAGTGCCTTTTCAGCAAGTATTCCTATTGTCATATGGTTTTTCTTCTTTAACTTGCTGTGGTAATGAGTGAGTGATTTTAGAGCATATACTTGCATTCCTAAAATTTCCATCATTTAGTAATAATACATATAATTCATTATATTAGATGCCAAATTTTATTTACTGATAATTTATTTAGAATTTTTATATCTAGATTCATTAGTGAAAATGGCCTGAAAGTTTTACTTTTTATGCTTTTTATCTGGTTTCAGTAATAGGATTATACTGGCTTTATAAAATAAATAAAGGAGAGTAAATTGCACCAGAATTATCTGTTATTTAAGAGTTAGAACACAGTTATGAAACTTCTGATGCTGATGCCTTATTTTAATAATCACCTGTATTAGGTTCCTATTACTACTGTAACAAATTACCACAAATTTAGTGATGTAAAACAACACAGATCTCTCATAGTTCTGGTGGCTGAAAGTGCAAAATCAGCTTTACTGGGCTAAAGTCAGTGTCATCGGGGCTGCACTTCCTCTGAAAGCTCCAGAGAATTCATTTCCTTGTCTTTTCCAGCTTCTAGAGGCCACCTGCATTTCTTGGCTCCTTTCCTCCACCTTCAAAGCTAGCAGTGTAGCATCTTTGAATCTCTGCTTCCACAGTCACATTGCCTTCTGTGGTCAGATCAACCTCTACCTCTCTCTTATAAAGACACTTGTAATTACATTTAGGACCAGCCCAGATAAAACAGAATAATCACTCCTCAAAATGCTTAACTTATACCTGCAAAAATATCTTTGCCATATAAGGTAGTGTTCACAAATGCCAGGGGTCAGGACCTGGATATATTTAGGGTCATTAATTTATCCACCCACTCTTCCAATCATATATGGACCTTTGAGATTACATCATGAGGACCAATGAAATAATGCAGGATAATCTCTCTATATAGAGCAACATATTCACAGATTTAGGGATTAGTGCACAGACCTCTTTGGGGGATCATTATTCAGCCTACCACATTAACTTTCAAATCTTTGCTATGGAAATTGGTCTTAAGTTTTATACTTCTTAGGTCAGTTCTAGTCATTTCTATTGTGGAAGGAAATAATTTCCTTCTAGTCTTAAAATTTGTTGCTATAGATTTGTAAAAAATATTCTCATAATTTTTCATCTCTTCATTTCTTTGACAGATATCCTTTTTCATTTCTAATCTGGTATGTTTTTGTGTTTTTAAAATTTTGGGCCATAATTAGGTTAGTGAAGGATTTTTTTATTGGTCTTTTCAAAGGAATAACTTTTAATTGACATTTTTTCTGCATTAAAGTTTTTTCTGTTACATCAGTCAATTTTAGCTTGTATTTTATTTTTCTAGTTTTAGTATTTGTTCTTTCTAATTTTTAAGATCACCTTTATATATCTGATTTTATTGGATTATAAACAGAGTTTGTAGTTTTAAAAATCTCTGCTGTTTTATTTAAAAATTTGTTTTCACCATATAAATTTTTGTAAATGAATCATGCTCAGGTAAAATATGTATTAAAAATGCTAAAAATGTAAGTTTCTATATATATATATTAAATCAAGTTTTATTTATATGTTAAATTCTTCTATGTTATTAGTTATGTTACAATGGATAAATGGGTAAAACTTGTTCCCTTTTGATGCATCTTTAAGGGAAGTAACCGAAGTCCTACAGTATGCAGATTTTTGAGGAGGTGCTCATGATATCCTGGGAATTGGGTATAATCATTTCTTACAGCCTAGGATCATGCCAAAATACCACCTGAAATATTTTCTTTTCTTAATAATTGATTTATTCTCCCCACAGCCCCTCTGACAGGAAGTTTAAGCCTTGAGGGAGAAGTTTATTTTCCTAGGGAAGACAAAGCAGATACTGTCTAGGCAGAAAGCTGTTGCAGGCTTCTGAAAGTCCATAGTGAAAAAGAGTTTCACCAGACTCCTAAAACTAGTCTTCCACATGTTTAAAACAGAAACTTAGCAGGTTAATCATAGATTAAATCTGAGTGGGGAATGTCCCACCACACAGGAAGGAGGTCACTTGGGTAGGAGGGGAGATTAATAGATAAAAAATACCTTTTGTTTTAGCTATACTTAAATCTCATTAAGAAGTGCTCTTATTCTTAGTTTGAGTTTTCTGTTTCTTCCAGCAGCAACGGCCATTTCTCTCCTATGGCTCATCTCCATCCTCTGGTCCCAGCAATGTCTAGGCTTCTTAACCATTCTGGAGTATGGATTGCAGTTGGGGGCACTGGAGCTCCAGGACATATAAGTGAGTCTGTTTCTTGAAGCCACTCTTAAGCCATTACTTTCTTGCTGAATACATAGTTTTTGCTACAGTAGAAGCTTGGCTTTTATGAATTTAACACTTTCAATTACAAATAGTTGCAAGTGATCCCACCTTTCTATTGCATGTGTCTGAATGAGAGGTATTTAAGGTTGAAGTTATTTTGTCAAAGAGTATGCCTAGCTGATTACTTGGCCTCTGTATCAACTTGGCTTTGTTGGACTCCACCTGATATAGCATGCTACATTTGTGAAAAAATAGAAACAAGTTTTTGCATGTGAAAAATGGTTATCAGAGACAGGAAAAACTTTAGTGAAAGTTGAAAGGGAGTTAAAATCTGTGGTATGAGGATATGCACAGGAAACATGAAGCTTTCTATGGGAGCTGTGATTTTGGAGAAAGCCAAAACCTACGTAAACATCTCTATGTTCACAGATTTGGAGATTCATGACCATCTTGGGATGTGTTCATTATGAATATTGAGGTTTTATTGTTTTGAGCTATGATTTTTCTTTTATTTTAGTTTAGTTGATTTACAGTGTTGTGTTAGTTTCTGGTGTATACCAAAGTGATCCAGATATATATATATACACACACACACATATTATATATATATATTCTCTTTCATATTCTTTTCCACTATGGTTTATTACAGAGTATTGAATATAGTTTCCTGTGCTACACAGTAGGACCTTGTTGTTTATCATAGCTATGATTTTTTTCCATACTATGATTTTTTAATAGTTAATTACTCTCACACGCAAAAAAATCTGAACAAGTTGCTCATTGGCAAGTTGTGATCACTTTTCAAATGTGTCTTTCTTACCTGGTTTGTAAAAAGAAATGTGTTAAAATTCTGCCTTACCAATCAGTTTTGATCTAGTAAGTAACATTCTTGTTCTTCACAAAGGGAAATACCTGCCTAGTACAGTTACTGCTGTACTGCTTCACTGAAGCCTACCTAGGCAGTGATTGAAACAGTGTTCTATCCACATTCCCCCAACACTAACAGAGAAGTATCCAGGTAGTAAGATACTTTCAGATGCCAATTTCAGTCGAGTTCTTGTCCCTTCAAGAAGCTCATAAAAGAATAAGACGGTAGTTTTTCCCTTTCTGCCTTTCCTTATTGTAGAATGGCCCAGCCTTAGTATTCTGAGTTTGAGGCCTCCTTGTTTTAGATGGGAGAAAGTGGTTAACTTTCTGTGTGTTTCACAGCAGAAATTGCCATGTGATAGGGTGACAGCAACCACCAGGGTTTTTATTTGGGAAATATCAACCCAATGAGAGTAAGGAGGATGGGGCTTAGAAGCTTATACTATGAGTTGATAAAGGCAAATCAAGCCTGATCAAGGAGACAAAGAGTTAGCTTCCCCAAGACTGGGTCAAAGTTTCAGGGTTTTCATGAATGACAAAAACCCTCCATGGCGGGTGGCCAGCGAAAGCCTGTAAGAGTTTACTACTGGTGTCCTGGTCTTGAGAATAGCAGTGAAGGCTTCCATTGCACTGCCTGTGGTCAGTGAAGAGAACCACTATGGGGCACTTTCTGAGTACCCTAGAGCAGCAGAATATGACAGATAGTTCAGGACCAGGCTTGAGAGCAAAGACATTTAGTAAGAGAGGCAAAAGGAGCAGTGTTAATCAATATGGACAAAGGGCTACTAGAGCTTTTTAATTTCTTTTTCTTGCTTGATTGCTCTGGTATATATGATATTTATATGTGTATCAATTATTAACTAATACAATTAATATATAACATTGTATAAATTTGTGCTGTACAATGTACCAATTATATACTAAAAATATATATACATATAATCTATTTTTAGATTACCAAGTTAATCTAGTTAACACGTCCATCAGCTCACATAGTTACACTTCTTTTGTGGTGAGAGCTTTTAAGATTTACCGTCTTAGAACTTTCAAGTGGACAATACAGTATTGTTAACCATGGTCAATGCACTGTACATTATATCTCTAGAACTTGTTTATCTTATAACTGGAAGTTTGTTCTTTTGACCACTTTTACCCATTTCTCCACTCCAAACCTGTACTCCTGCCACTGGCAACTACCAATCTGTTCTCTGATTCTATGATTTTAGATTTTTAGATTTCATAAATAGGGGAGATCATGTAGTGTTTGTCTTTATTTGCCTTTCCCTAACTGACTTAGTTTACTTAGCATAATGCCCTCGAGGTGTATGGTGTATCCATGCTACATCCATGTAACAAATGGTACAATTTCCTTCTCTAAATAAGTTCGTATTGTGTCTACATGCCAAATTTTAGCAAATTATTTCTTTTTCTTACCTAGTTACTCTGATTAGGACTTCCAGTATTATGTTGAATATGTGTGGTGAGAAAAGTCCTCATGCACTGTTGGTTAGAATGTAAATTGGTACAACCACTATGAAAAACACTGTGGAAGTTCCTCAAAAAATTAAAAATAGAACTACTATACAATCCAGCAATCCCACTTCTGAATAATTTCCTGAAGAAAACAAAAGCACGAATTAGAAAAGATATATGTGCCTCCATATTCATAGCAGCATAATTTATAATAGCCAAGATATGGAAGCAACTAATTCTCCTTCGATGGATGAGTGGATGAAGAAGTTGTGAGATATATATATATGCAATTAGCCATAAAAAAGAATGAAATCTTGCCATTTCTGACAACATGTTTGGATCAGAAGGTATTATGCTAAGTGAAGTAAGTCAGACAGAGAGAGACAATTACCATATGATTTCACTTAGAAATGGAATCTAAAAATCAAAACAAATGAACAAATGTAACAAAACAGAGTGGTGAGAGTGGGCAACCTTGTCTTATTCCTGATCTTAAAGGAAAAGCTTTCAATCTTTCCCCATTGATTGTGATGTTAGCTGTGGACTTGTCATATATGGCTTTAATATGTTGAAGAATAGTCCTTCTATATCCAGTTTGCTGAGAGTTTTTATCATGAATTGATGCTGAATTGTATCAAATGCTTTTTCTGCATCTATTAAGATGATCATATGATTTTTATCTTTCATCCTATTAATGTGGTGTATCTGTCGACTGAAAAAAAAATACACAATGTGAGAGTTGTGAGTTAAGTTTTATTTAGGGCAAAATGAGGACTGTAGCCTGGGAGTAGCATTTCAGAAAACTCTGAGGAACTGCTTAAAGAGGTAGGGTGAGAGGTCAGTATTGTAGATGATTTAGTGAAGGTGGGTACATGTAGTCACACACATATTTTGGCAGAGGCTTGCTGCTAGTCATGAGGAACAGATGTCACTCTTAATGATTTTAGTGCTTTTCTAGATATGAGAAGATGCAAAAATTTGGGCTTATAAAATCTACCCTTGAAAATATCTAACTATTTGAAGGCCTGTTCTGCTGGTTTTTCCCAGGGCACAGACTATCTCATTCCTGATCTCCACCCTGAACTCCTTTCAGAGTGTGTTGAAGATCAGCAACTGCAGTGGTTAGAGATTTAATCCTTGTAGAGGCAGATGGCAAGTGCCAAATTTTAGTTGACATATCACATTTATTGACTTATATTTGTTGAACCATCCTTGCATCCCAGGAATGAATCCCACTTGATCATGGTATATGATTCTTTTAATATGTTATTGAATATGCTTTACTAGTTATATTCTTCAGAACTTTCGCATTTGTATTCATCAGGGATATTGGCCTATAGTTTTCTTTTCTAATTAATGTTCTTATATGACTTTGATATCGGGGTAATGCTGGCCTTATACAATGACTTTGGAAGTATTCCCCCCCTTATATTGTTTGGAAGCATTTGAGAAATGTTATTATTAATTCTTTTTTAAATGTTTGATAGAATATACCAGTGAAACTATCTGACCATATAAGCATGGTTTTAATTCTGGCCTCATTTATTTTATTCCATTGGTCTATGTGCCTGTTTTTATGCCAGTACCATACTGGTTTGACTACCATAGCTTTGTAAATATAGTTTGAAATCAGGAAGTGATGCCTCTAGCTTTATCCTTCTTTCTCAGTTTGCTTTGGCTATTCAAGATCTTTGGTGATTTCTTAAAAATTTTAGGATTTTATTTCTATTTCTGTGACAAATGCTGATATAATTTTGATAGAAATTGCATTGAATCTGTACATCACTTTGAGTGGTATGGACATTTTTACAATATTAATTCTTCCAGTGCATGAATGTGGGATGTCTTTCCATTTATTTGTGTTTTCTTCAGTTTCTTTCATTGATGCCTTATAGTTTAAAGTGTATATAGATCTTTCACCTCCTTGATTAAATTAATTCCTAAGTATTTTATAGTTTTTGATGCAATTGTAAATGGGGTAGTTTTCTTAATTTCTCTTTTACATAGGTCATTGTTACTGTATGATAAAACAACTGATTTTTATATATTTACTTTGTATCCTGCAACTTTACTGAATTCTTTTATGAGTTTTCACAGCTTTTTAAATGAAGTCTTTAGGATTTTCTATATATAAGATCATGTCATGTGCAAACAGAGAAAATTTTACTTCTTTATGATATAGATGCCTTTTATTTCTTTTCCTTGCCTGATTGCTTTGACTAGGACTTCTAGTACTATGTTGAATAAAGAGTTAGCATCCTTCTTTAAATGCTTGGTAGAATTCATCAGTGAAACCATCCAGTCCTGGTCTTTTCTTTGTTGGGAGGTTTTTGATTACTGATTCAATTTTCTTACTTGTTATTGGCCCATTCAGATTTTCTCTTTCTTCATGATTCAGTCTTGGAAGGTTGTAAACATGTAGGAATTTATCGATTTCCTCTAGGCATCCAAATGGTTGCAGTATAATTGTTCATAGCAGTCTCTTGTGATCCTTTGTAATACTGAAATATCAGTTGTGATGTCTCCTCTTTAATTTATAATGTTATTTAAGTGGGTCCTCTCTTTTTTTCCTTATAAAGTATAGCTGGAGGTTTCTCAGTTTTATCTTTTCAAAAACCCAGTTATTAGTTTCTTTCATCTCTTGTTTTTCTAGTCTCTATTACCCTCTAATCTTTGTTATTTCCTTCTTCCTGCTAACTTTGAGCTTAGTTTGTTCTTCTGTTACTAATTCTTTGAGGTATAATGTTAGGTTGTTTATTTGAAACATTTCCTTTTTTAAATGTAGGCATTTATCACTATAAACATCCCTTGTAGAACTGTTTTTGCTGCATCACACAAGATACGGTATATTATATTTCATTTTTCATTTGTCTAAAGATATTTTTCTATTTCCCTTTTGATTTCTTCTTTAAATCGTTAATTGTTCAGAAGTGTATTAGTTTCCATGTATTTGTGAACTTTCCAGCTTTCCTTCTGTTATTGATTTCTAGTTTCATATATTTGTGGTCAGAAAGGATACTTGACCCCAGTACCTCCTCTAGAAATAAATAAGTAAACCTAATTACCTTCCCCTCAAAAAAAAAAAAAAAAAAAGAAGGAAAAAGAAAAAGAAAAAAAAGGACACTTGAAATAATTTCAATTTTCTTAAATTTGTTGAGTCTTGTTTTGTGACCAAATATATGATATATTCTGGAGAATGTTTTGTGTGTGCTTCAGAAATTGGAAGTTCTGTGTGTGTGTGTGTGTGTGTGTGTGTGTGTGTGTATATATATATCTTAGGTACATTTGTTACCTAAAGTTTAGTTCATATCCATTATTTCACTATTTATTTTCTGACTAGATGATGTATATATTGTTGAAAGTGGAGAAGTAAAGTCTTCTACTATTATTGCTTTGCTGTCTACTCTGCCTTCAGATCTGTTAATAATTGCTTAATGAGAATATCTTAAATTTAACCGTATATTTACTTTTGTCATTCCCCACCACCATGTGCAATGAAGCATCGCTGATTTGCAGGTACATTCCTCTCCATTTGCCAGTACTACTAGTTAGGGTTAATTCTTCTCATTTACCAAGATTGGATTTGGAAGGCCAGTTGATCTTTGAGAAGGTGATTATTTTCTTGTGGGAGTCTTTTCTATAATGAAGGAAGATAGCTCTGTCATAAATTAAGGTTTTTAAATAAAAGCTACCATTTCTCTGAAGAGTTATGTAGTCCATAATTGGGAGTAGCTAAAAGAAAGAGAACAGTTTACATTCCCACTCACTAACTCTTTAAGAGAAAATTGCAACATGCTATTGAAAAAAATCTTAAAGCATTAATAATCACTATTTTTTTAATTGAAATAATCTCTATTAATAGGGTACCCAGAGAAAAATGTGAAAACAAATTCTCTAATTTATTGAGTGCTTAAATTAAATTTCGAGGGACTGTTCCAAGTATTTTACATTTATTGTTCTAATTAAATTTTCTGATGTAGGCACTCGAAATGAGAGTTGTTAACTCTGTTTCACAAAAGAAAAAAGTGAGACATAGACAGTTGAACTGGCTAACCCAAAGCTACCAAACTGATAAGTAGCAAAGATCAGTTTTGAAGCCAGGTAACCTGGCTCAGGACGCATGCTCTTATTTGTACAGAACCCAACATCTCAGCATGTTTTTGTATAATGTAGTCTTCTTACTTATCCTCACCCATAATCAGCCAGTAACCAATTTAACCCTGGTTCAGAGAAGTAAGGTAATGTGATACTCAAAAGCATAGACCCTGGAGCTTATCTCCACCAGATATAAGTTGTGTGACCTTGGGCAAATTACTGAATTTCTCTATACCTTAATTTCCCTTTATATAAAATAGTGATAATAGTAGTACCTAACTCATAGGATTGTTGAGAGTATTAAGTGAGTTTGTATATGTAAAGTGTTTAGAACTCATAGTAAGCACAATATAACTATTACTATAATTCCCTCCTCAGGATTGAATGTAAGCATTATTGCCAATTCCCTGTAAAATTTTCTTAAATTTAGATCTTCCAGTGGTTTGCCTAAGGCTTCAAAACCTCAAATTTATTGAAAGTCCAAAGCATTTACAAGGCTACTCCCTAAGTTCACCCCTTGCCTTGGGAACTATTTAAGCTAGTAGTACAAGTGGTGCAAGTTGTCTTGTTGGTCTTCCTAGGCTAGCCCTAACAGATCCTTACTGATCCTTTGGATTCCATCCTCTTGGCAAACAAGAAAAAGTGGTTTGGTCACGCATGAAAGAAGTTCTTTCTGGAATCTTTCCTGAAATCAAAATTTCTCCTGTCAGCTAAATTCTTTACTTCTTTACCTTTCTTGTTTTAGTTTAGGAAGTCAGCTATCCCTGACTTTTCTTACTTTTTAATCTTTCCTTGTCCCTGTCAAAAATTAGTTTTGATAGTAATTGCCAGGAATTCTCTGAGTTTTCACAATTTCCTTCTTGTTTATCCTTTTTAGCTAGTGTTACTGTCTAAGCTTATCAAAACAGAATGTCAAAAACATATTTTTTTCAGAAATCAACATGATGATTAAACATGAGTATAAAATAGTTTCACTAGAAGTTACAGAAAACCTAACACTTCCAGAAAGGCAGTTTTTCTCTCATTTCATAATGTGCAAAATATGTAAGATCAAATCAAATGCCCTTCTAAAATAAGCATATAAAATGTCATTCACATACATGGATCTATTTTACAATACATCTATAGAATTTTTTTTTGAAATAAATTGTACCTAGTTTAAGGTGTACTTCCAGGATCTTTCAGGAGTTCAAATGATATTTTAAAGACACATTCTTGTATATTCCCAAGTAGAGATTTATAACCACATTCTTTCCTTTCAAATTGTATTTTTAAAGAGTATAGTGTATTTATATGGTTGCTGAGGGTTTAAATTGATATTAAATGCCCTCAGTAAATATACAATGTTATTCTTTATATTTAGCATTCTCTTTTATCCAGAAATCCCACCTGAAAGAATTATCCTAAGGAGAGAATTAGACAAGTATGCAAAATACTTAAAAATATCCATCACAACATTATTGATAACAAATTAATATTTGAAAATCTATTCATAGAGAATTGGGTAAATGAATTATGATACATCCATAATTTGGAATATAATAGAGCCATAAAAACTTTTTTGAAGTGCCATCAGATACAACGTGTCAATTTATGGTATACAGCACAATCTCCCAGCCATGCATATACATACATATATTCATTTTCATATTTTTTATTGAAGGTTATTACAAGATATTGAACATCATTCCCTGTGCTATACAGCAGAAACTTTTTAAAATCTATTTTTATATATAGTAGCTAACATTTGTAAATCTCAAACTCCCAAATTTATCCCTTCCCATCCTCTTTCCCCAGTAACCATAAGATTGTTTACTATGTCTACGAGTCTACGAGTTCATAGTGTTTTTTTTTTTTTCAGATTCCACATATGAGTGATATCATATGGTATTTTTCTTTCTCTTTCTGGCTTACTTCACTTAGAATGACAATCTCTGGTTACATCCATGTTGCTACTAGTGGCATTATTTTATTCTTTTTTATGGCTGAGCAGTATTCCATTGTATAAATATACCACAACTTCTTTATCCAGTCACCTGTCGATGGACATTTAGATTGCTTCCATATCTTGGCTATTGTATATAGTGCTGCTATGAACAATTTGGTGCAAGTATCTTTTCAAATTAAGAGTTACCTCTGGATATATAACCAGGAGTAGGATTGCTGGATCATATGGTAAGTCTATTTTTAATTTTTTGAGGAATCTCCATACTGTTTTCCATAATGGCTGCACCAAACTACATTCCCACCAGCAGTATAAGAGGGTTCCCTTTTCTCCACACCCCAACATTTATTGTTCATGGACTTTTGCATGATGGACATTCTGACTGATGTGAAGTAATACCTCATTATAGTTTTGATTTGCATTTCTCTGAATATTAGATATATTGAGCATTTTTCCATGTGCCTATTGGCCATTTGCATGTCTTTGTTGGAGAATTGCTTGTTTAGGTCTTCTGCCTATTTTTGGATTGGGTTGTTTGGGTTTCTTTTGTTATTAAGTTGTATGAGCTGTTTATATATTCTGGAAATTAAGCCTTTTTCAGCTGTATCATTTGCAAATATTTTCCCCCATTCCATAGGTTGTTGTTTTGTTTTGTTTATGGTTTCTTTTTCTGTGCAAAAGCTTTTAAGTTTAATTAGATCCCATTTGTTTATTTTTGCTCTTATTTCTATTGCCTGTGTAGCCTGCCCTAGGAGAACATTGCTAAGATTTATGTCAGAGAAGTTTTGCCTATTTTTTCTTCTAGGAGGTTTATCGTGTCTTGTCTTATATTTAAGGCTTTAAGCCATTTTGAGTTTATTTTTGTGTATGGAGTAAGGGAGTGTTCTAACTTCATTGATTTACATCCTGCTATCCAGTTTACCCAACACCACTTACTGAAGAGACCGTCTTTTCTCCATTGTGTATTCTTGCCTCCTATGTCGAAGATTGACCATAGATCTGTGGATTTAATTGTGGGCTCTCTCTTCTGTTCCATTGATCCATGTCTGTTTTTATGCCAATACCACACTGTTTTGATTACTATAGCTCTGTGTATTGTCTGAAGTCTGAGAAGGTTATTCCTCCAGCTTTGTTCTTTTCCTTCAATGTTGCTTTGGTAATTTTGGGTCTTTTGTGATTCCATATAAATTTTAGAATTGTTTGTTCTAATTCTGTGAAAAATGTCTTGCATAATTTGATAGGGATCATATTAAATCTGTAAATTGCCTTGGGCAGTAAGAGCCATAAAAACTTGATTAACACAGCAGTAGATTGAATGAGAAAAGTAGTGCGCAAAATTGGATAAGATATTACTTATTAATGTAAAGTTATATGTATGTACATGCACACATATAGAGGAGTACCTGGAAGATGTTCTCCAAAAAATTATCTGTGTTTTTTTAATTTTTTGGTTTATTTTATTTAAAATTACTTCTACATTAAAAAAAATTATAGTCAGTGAATTTTATTTTAAAAATCTTATTAGAAAATATGAAGATGAAACAAAATCTACAAAATTAGTAAGGACAAAGCCAGGACTAGAACCCAGATCCCCTGAGTCTTTGTTCAGTCCATGGTCTATCTTACCACCCTAGATCTGGAGATGGGAGATTTGAATGAATCTTTCTGAATTAATCAGAGAGCCCCCAACTCCCTACCTTTTTTTTTTTTCCTCCTTCCCTGAGAAGTGTTTGCTGGGATGCAGTCATTCCAGGAGGTTATAGTGAAACTCTTGCAATCTCTGTTCCTATAGATCTTTCTTGACTTTGAGTCATGGCTGTATCAACAATGTGAATGGCACTGGGAGTGCCTGAGATGTGAACTTAATCCTGCCTGGAATTTGATCTTTCAAATACTTTTTCACATGCTAGTCTGTATCTTAAGCTTCCCTCTCTTTAGTTAAATAACGCCCACGGTGAAGGTTTGCAATTCTTTTACACTGAGACATCCACTGGTTCTTTCTTTGGATTTTGGGTCCTTCACTGAGACCATTAGAAATCTTAAACTCTAATCCATTCTCAGTATCCTTCAAGGACTGAGGGAATTAAAATTGGGAATTTGAAAAAGAGACACTATGTATATTTCTGGAAAACATTCAATGTAGATGTGGAATTATACATGTTAGCCCTTTTTTCAAAATTTTATTCCAAAGACTGGAGCACTGGAAGAAGAAATGATTTATCTGTTCAACAAGCATTTCTTTGAGCACTGAATGTACAAGGCATTGTGTTAGGAGACTGAAATATAAAGACACTATGATATACTTGTTACTCTAAAATGCTAACAGTTCAGTGAGGGTCAGGGACAGGCAGGTAAACAAATTACCTGTAAGCAAGAAAGGTGCTATATGGTATATAGGTGTGGAGATGACACAATGAATGTGGTCAATCCTAAGAGAGGGTTCAAAAAAGGTATTGAAGAGAAAGTAAACTTGTTCTTGATAGATGAACAGCAATTGGCCAGGTTGGCAAAGGGGAGAAGAATCTTGCAGGCAGATGGAGCAGCTCAGTGAAAGCATAGAGTAGTAATAGACTCAGGCATTTTGTGGGAGCAAAAAGTAGTTTGGAATGTCTGAAACCTAAGATCAAAGGATTATGGTAAAGAGAAAAATTAGGTTGGAGTAGATGTTAGGACTCAAATTAGTAAGTGTTCCCTGGTCAAGCTAAGAAGTGTGGAATTTGTCATAGAGAGTATGGAAAAGTCTTGAAGGTTTTTTTATTATGAAATTAATATAATGATATTTTCATTGTTTAAAATTAACTCTGATGAAAAATGGATTGAGAAGGAAAAGGCTAGAAGAAAGAAATTATTGAAATCATTCATAGTGAAGTGAAAAGGCAGGAACCATAGGAATGGGAGAAGGAGCTGTTTGAAAGACCCATTTAGGTATATTTTCCCTCATTTCTTTCTCTCCAAGGATTGATCTTCTCTTCCTAAGGGTTGGGGAGTCCTCAGCCATCTTTGTGCTACATGTTCCTCACCTTCTAGTCACAGCTGATTGGGTCAGGTGGTATGTTTGCCTAAGACGGACCAATCAGGTTCTCTCTCTTTCTCAATCAATCAGTCCCTGTGTGTGACTGGAACTGTGGGGTAGCCATGTTATATCAAATGTAAGAAGTAGTGAACTGCACATCCTTAGAAAGAGAAAAGAACATAAAGAATATAGAGAGGACCAGAGATGAGAGAACCTATGGACTATGGACTTAGGAGAGAGAGAACGAGATAGAAATGAAGAATGTGAGATACTTTTATTTCTAAATGCTCTTCAGGACTTTGTTCCTTCTTAGAAGTTAAGAGAAGAGAGAATCAAAGGTCACTAAATATGCATGGAAATAAGCTACCATGAGGAAGAGTCAGCAGAAACAATTAACAATAGATTTAGAGCTATAAGGACTACAAATATTAAAATTCTCAGACACGTAGACAACCTATATATTGTGTTTAAAGAAATAAAGCTCCCACAAAATGTTCACAAAAGATGAGTATGCAACTAGAGACTATAACAAATGACAAGTCATATTTTTAGTGCGAACAATTGGAATTTCTAGAAATGAGAATATAATTGTGTAAACTAAAAAAAATTGATGAACAAGTGATTTAGAAGAAATTGAAATAGGATTGATGAACTGGAAGTTGAGCCAAAGAAGATGCCTAGAATACAACACAGACAGAGAGAGGGAAAAAAAGGGGATGAAAAATGAAATTTATAATATAGAAGATAGGATGAGAAAGTCTAATGTATGTCTAATTTAAGTCCCAGAAGAAAAGACTAGAAAAAATGAAGGAGGGCCAAATTGAAAAGATAAGGCTGAGGACTTTCAAAATTGATGAAAGACATGAGCTCACATATTGAGGAAGTGTTATATACTGTGTAGATTTTTTTTAAGCAATTCATGATTAGATGCATCAGAATAAAGCAATTCATGACTAGCTACTGTATAATACCAAAGATAAAGATATAATTAAAGCATGGAGAGAGAAAAGAGACCCTACATAGAAAGAAAAGACAATCAGGCCAACTATGTATTTTTTAAAATAGTAATAGTGGAAGCCAGAGGTAGTGGAATAATATCATCGAGTGTGAGAAAAAAGAACTGTAAATTTTGAGTTGTTTTATCTACCAAAACTATGTTTTAATGAAGAGTGAAATACTCTTTTCAGGTAACTTAAAATCAGAGAATATAGCAGGGGGACATAGCTCAGTGGTAGAGCATATGCTTAGCATGCACAAGGTCCCAGGTTCAATCGCCAGTACCTCCATTAAATAAATAAATGAATACATACATACATACATACATACATACCAGTTACCCACCCCACTCCCCCCAAAAATAGAGAATATAAAAGATGTAGTCCTGGAAGGAAAAAATGACCTCAGAAGGAAGGTTCAATAATAAATACAGGTATCTCTGAATATAAGGAGAGCTAGTTTTGAGGGGCAAAGCTGACCAGTGGAAATAATAAAGCAAAAACATGGAAAGAACATGGATTCTTCATGACATTATTACACCAGTGAACTAACTAACCCTGGAGCCACCCTATACTGGAACTTCTTGTTGTGTAAAATAATTTTCCTGTTGCTGAGAAAGATAGAGTATATGTATGTGACTCAAGAAAAAAATAATAAATGGTATCAAACTCTGTGGAGTGGTCAAGTAGGATAAGGATGGAAAAGAGTCTTGGTTTTGACAATTAAAACTTCATTGATGATCATAGCAAGAGAAGTCCAGTCTTTCATGGGACTTGGCTGCACTCCCCAACTCTTGGAATTAAGAAAGAGACACACCCTCCCAACCTGTGTCCTTTTAATAAATCTTTTTTTTTTGCATCTATTAAAAAATAGACTTACCATATGATTCAGCAATCCCACTCCTAGGCATATATCCAGAGGGAATCTTAATTCAAAAAGATAAATGCACCCCAATGTTCATAGCAGCACTATTTACAATAGCCAAGACATTTGGGAAACATCCTAAATGTCCATTGACAGATGACTGGATAAAGAAGTTGTGGTATATTTACACAATGGAACTACTCAGCCATAAAAAATAATAAAATAATGCCATTTACAGCAACATGGATGGACATGGAGAATGTCATTCTAAGTGAAGTAAGCCAGAAAGTGAAAGAAAAATACCATATGATATCACTTATATGTGGAATCTTTTAAAAAAGACAAACAAACTTATTTACAAAACAGAAACAGACTGACAGACATAGAAAACATACTTATGGTTACCATGGGGGGAAGTGGGTGGGAAGGGATAAATTGGAAGTTCAAGATTTGCAGATACTAACTACTATATATAAAATAGAAAAACAACAAGTTTGTACTGTACAGCACAGGGAATTATATTCAATATCTTGTTATAACTTATGGTTAGGAAGAATATGAAAAGGAATGTATGTATGTTCCTATATGATTGAAGTATTGTGCTTTACACCAGAAACTGACACAGCATTATAAACTGACTATACTTCAATAAAAATACATTTTTTAAAATCCTTTTTTAGATTTAGTTGGTCTGAGTAAATTTCCTTTACTTATAACCAATAGAGAGTTGAATACTAAAGGATAATTTGGAGAAATGTTGAGAAGGTTGAATTGAAAAGACTTAATGAATGATTGCCATAGACTGTAGGAAAAGATAAAGGTATGACTGTATTCTTTCACTTAGCATGGTTTTCAGATCCACCCATATTATAACATATATCAGTACTCCATTCCTTATTATTGCTGAATGATAATAATATTGTATGGGTATACCACATTTTGTTTACGCATTCATCAGTTGATGGGTATTTGAGTTGTTTCCATCTTTTGGCTATTATGGATAGTGATGCTATGAACACCCATGTACAATTTTTTGTATGCACATACATATATTTTCATTTCTCTTGAGTTTGTGCTTATGAGTGGAATTGCTGGGTCATATGATAATTCTGTTTAAATTATTCACTTCAGGCTATCTTCCAAAGTGACTGTACCATGTAACATTCCTGTAAGCAGTGTATGGAGGTACCAGATTCTCCAAATTGCTCCATTTGATGAGACATTATTTTCATATCTTCTTTTACTTCTTTAATCATGCTTTCCTTTAGTTCTGTCAATTTATTTATTATGGCTGCTTTCAAGTCTACAGCTGTTAAATCTAACATCTGGTTGCTCTCACAGGCAGTTTATGTTGCCTGATTTTTTTCCAGTGTATTGGTTATATGAAGGAAACTAAGCATAGAAACTGTGGGTGTCCCTGCACGCGGGACATTGCACAGCAGTGGTCGGACTTGTCTGCAAACAGAAAGTCCTTCCAAGTGACTTTGCCCATTCCCTGGGGGAACATTGCCTGCAAACAGGAATGTTTACCAGTTCCTCAAAAGGAACAGGCCCGGAACGGGAGGGTCTGGATGTAGTTAAGATACTTAGATAAGGAAAAGAATAGAAGAATGCTTTAGGTGTAGTGTGCTTGCGTCAATTCGAAAAATGCTCATTCACTGTGATTTGGCAAGAATTGCTCCTTTGTCTGAATGGTATAAAAATAAAGGACCCCGACCCTCGGGAGACATTTTGGCAACGCAGCAGGTCTGTGTTTCATTTCGTCAGCAACAGTTATACTTGTTTCTTTACATACTTCATAATTTTTCACTAGAAACTAGGTATTTTAGATAATTTATTGTAGCAGCTCTGGGTGCTGGTTCTTCCCCACCCCAATGTCAGGCCTTGTTCTTGTTACTTGCTTATTTGTTTAGTATTGGTTGGATTATTTTAGTGAAGACTACCTCCCACCCTCCTACACACAACCCCGCCCCACCCTCAACATACACACATGCACACAGTGTTAAGTCTCTAATATTGCTCCTCAGGGAGTCACAGTTTTGGTTTTGTTCAGTCACGCTGACCACACTCAGCTGTTGAACTTCACTAATTACTGGCTAATTGCCCTATTGTTTTCCATGATGCCCTGGGGCCTCAATTGTTCTACAAACTAATCCAATCAAATTATGGCTGCTTTTGAGGTCACTGTTAAATGTATGTTCCGATCCCAGGAGGACTCCTCCCAGCTGTCTTACTCCCTGGTTCCCTTCTAAAAACTAGCCAGATTGCAGTCTAGACTATAGTCTAGAAAATATCCTCCCAATTGCCTTTCACTCTAACCTCTGTTCTTTTAGGGAGTGCCTATAAACTTGAACTTACTGTATTGTAAATGAAGTCAGTTCATTTGGGGAAACAGTAGAAGCTATATGTTTAAAGGGCCTTCTCTCCTCTCAGGCAAAATCTCTGAGCCAGGGATCTGGAGCTGAGTAGGGACAATGGCCCAGTTTTCTGAATGCTATCCCATTCTAGACCGAGTGCTCAATGGAGAGGGGCAAGTAGAAACTTGAAGCCCCCTCAGCTTTCCTCTTCTGGCAGAGAACTGCTACTTCAAGAGCCAGGCAAGGATATCGTGGTCCCAGTATTCTCAGCATACCATGCCCACCATAGAACCTCTGTTTTACATGTTGAGGCTGGGCAGAAAAAGGAAGCCCCCACCTTTCAACCACATTTGTCTGAGAGTTAGCCTCTGCAACAGGTAGCTGGGACAGGCTGATAAACACTGAAATTTTACGCCTCCTGGGAAGAAAACCCTTTGTGAGCAGGGAGAAGAGGGACCCCTCTGTTCCTAGCTGTAGCAGTCTGGAGAGGAACTTCATTGAGCTGAAAAGGGGGCTGGAGGAGGGAGTAGTTTCAGTTCAAATAACACACACTTTCACTTTTCTTACCAAATTTTGTGTATGTTCTTGAAGAGATGTTTCTTCATTTGCTATTCACCTTTAGGACAGTGTCCAGAGGCTTTAAATGTTGTAATGATTTTTTAAATAATTTTTTACCAGTTTTACTGGTCAGTGAAGTTCCTCACAGTCATGCTGGAGGTTGACCTCCTCAAATTCCTTCTTTTTTTTTTTTTTTTCTTTTTTGTATGTATATATATTTTCAAATTCCTTCTTAAAATAAAAATAACTACTATTCTGACTTTTAACATGATAAATTATGCTTTTTAAAAGTTTTTTTGCTTTTGTTTTTTGGCTAACAGTACTTTATTGAGATGTTCTTTATGTATGATAAAATATACTTACAATGAGATGTAAGTATACATCTTAATGAATTTAAATACATGTATGCATCTTTTATCATCACCCAGATTAATTTAGAAAGCTCCCCTCCTCTAGTCTACTAGCAATCTCTATTGTGAGTAATCTCTATTTTATCACCATAGATTTGTTTTCTTCTTCCTTCACTCCCCCTACCACCGCAAAAAGCAAAGCAAAACCCAAATGGAGTCATACAGTATGTACTCCTTTGTGTCTTGCTCCGTTAGTCAACATAATGTTTTTGAGATTCATTCCTATTGCTATATGCATAAATATTTTATTTCTTCTTACTGCTGAATAACATCCCACTGTATGAATGTACCACAATTTGTTTATCCGTTTGTTTGTTAATGAATGTTAGATTGTGAAGGAAAAGCCAGGCTGGGCCTACTAGCAAATCTAAGTGTAACAAGCGTTGGATTACTGATCTCAGTTCTGCTGGGCTAACTCGTATATCTAAGTTGATAAGTGTTGGTTTGCTGATTCCCTGCTCATGGTTTTTTTGTTTTGTTTTGTTTTGTTTTTTGCTAGCCTGCTGGATTTTCAGAGACACATATCTGGCCTTGAAATGTTGGTTTGCTGCCTCCCTGCCTCTACTTTTGTGATAATGATGCTGCTAAAGCTGTTCCATGCCTGTTGGCCGAATGCCCCAAGTCTGTAATTAACCCTATAAAACCTCATGCACACGTCTTGGAGGTGCTCAGAGCTTTGGAGCAGAAGCCCCTCTGAGCCCGCCAGTGTAATAAATCTGAGTACTCCAACTCTCCGAATGGTGCTTGTTTCTTGGCTGGCCTGTCATTTCCATAAAAAGATGATTTCCACTTTTGGCCTATTGTGAATAAAGCCACTATGATCATTCTTGTACAAGTCTTTTTGTGTGCATATGCATTATTTCTCAGTGATTTCCACTGTTTACATAATAAAGGAAAATCTGGATTGAAACAGAGATCTATGTTTAACTTTATTTGAAACTGTCAAATAGATTTCCAAACTTGCTATACCATTTTACAGTCCTACCATCAGTGACTCAAATTTCCTTTTGCTCCACATACTTGCCTACATTTGGTATTATCAGTCTTTTTAATTTTCGTCATTCTAGAGGATATGTAGTGGATCTCATTGTGGTTTTAAAGTTGCAGTTGGCTAATAATTAGTAATGTTGAGTACCTTTTTGTATGCTTATTGTCCTTTTGAATACTTCCTTGGTAAACTGCTTTTTTAGGTCATTTTTATATTTTCATTGGTTTGTCCTTTCATTACTCATTGGTAGATTTTCTTTATTTTTGATATAAGTCTTAACCGGTATATGTACTGCAATATATTTCTCCTTGTCTATGACTTGCCATTTTAGGCAATAGCTTTATTAAAATACAATTTAAATACCATACATATTATCCATTTAAAGTGTGTAAATCAATGGTGTTTGGTATATTCACAAATTTGTGCAGCTATCACCACAATTTTAGAATACTTTCATTACCCCAAACCCCTTAGTCATGACCAATCCAAGGTCATGAAGATTTATGCCTGTGTTTTCTTCTAAGAGTTTTATAACTTTAGCTCTTACATTTAGGTTTTAATCCATTTTGAGTTAATGTTTATATTGTGTGAGTTATATATTGTGTGTGTATGAGTTATATATTGTGTGAGGCAGGGGCTCCAACTCCATCTTTTTGCACACTGGTATTCAGTTGTGTCAGTACAGTTTGTTGGAATGACTATTTTTTCCTCCATTGAATTATCTTGGCACCTTCATTGAAAATCAGTTGACTGTAAACATGAGGGTTTATTTCTGGACACTAAATTCTATTCTACTGATCTTTATGTCTATTCTTAAGCCACTACCATACTGTCTTGATTACTGCAGCTTGTTAGTAAGTTTTGAAATTAGGAAGTGTGAGTCTTTAAGCTTCTTTTTCAAAATGGAATAAAAGAAGATTCTTGACCGTTTACAATTTAATATGGGTTTTAGGATCAGCTTGTCACTTCCTGAAAAAAAGTCAGCTGAGATTTTGATAAGGATTGCATTGAAGCTGTAGATCAGTTTGCAATAATAGTACCATCTTAATACTGTTAAGTCCTTTGATCCATGAACATGGCATATGTTTCCATTTATTTGGGTCTTCTTTAATTTCTTTCAGCAATATTTTATAGTTTTAATAATGTAAGTTTTGTATATTTTTGTTAAACTTGTACCTAAGTAGTGTATTATTTTGATGTTTTTGGAAATGGAATTGCTCTCTTTTTTGGTTTGCTCATTGCTTCTGTTATAGAAATACCATTGATTTTTGCATACGAAACTAGTGTCCTGCAACCTTGCTGAACTTATTTATTAGTTCTAATAGTTTTTAGTGGAGTCCTTAGGATTTTTCAGTATACACAATCATATGAAAATAGTGATAGTTTTATTTCTTCCTCTCTAATCTTGAATGCCTTTTATTTCATTTTATTCCTTACTTTCTTAATCATAACTTTTGATGAACAGAAATTTTTAATTTTAATCATCTAATTTTTCAGTATTTTTTAAACATATTTTATGATCTATCTAAGAATCTTTGCCTACACCAAAGTTTTCAAAATACTCTACTTTTTTTTTTTTTCCTAGAAGCATTACACTTTTAACTTGCACATTTGGGTCTATAATCCAGCCCAAATTTATTATTATTATTTTTTTTTACTAGTGGGACATAGATCAAAGCTCAGTTTTTTTCCCAGAGATATTTAGTTGTTCCAGCACTATTTAAGTTTTATTTTTAATGATGTTTAATATTATATTTCATTTTAATATTTTGTATCTAATCATAAATGTTATAAGCACAAGAAGAAAAATAGGCATTACAGTTATGCACAAAATAAGGCTACTGGTCTTTTTTTGAGAACAGCTTTCCATGCATGAAGTTTATTGAGATGATGAAATTTACTTAATCCCCCTTTCTTGAACATGTATGTGGTTTCCATTTTTCCTTATTATAATTGAAGCTGTTATTACCATCCACATGGTTAAATCTCGAAGATACCTATAATTATTTTTTGCAGTGAATTTCTGACAATAAGCTCATCCAAAACATCACAGATACATCCAGAACAATGTTTGGTCAAATGTCTGGGCACACTGTGGCCCAGTCAAGTTTCACACAAAATTAGCCATCATTTTCTTTTTTGAAGGGTATTTTCTTTAGGTATGGAATTTTGGGTTTGACAATTACTCTCTTTCAGCACATTAAACACATCTTTCCATAGTTTTCTGATTTTGAATATTTCTTCCGAGAGGTCATCTGTCATGTAGATATCTGTGACTGGCTTCTTCTACTTAGCATAGTGTTTTGAGGTTCATCCATGTTGTTTCATATATCAGTAGCTTATCCTTTTATATTGCTGAGTAGTATTCCATTGTGTGGATGTACCAAAGTTTGTTTTTCCACTCACCAGTTAATTATTATTTGGGTGATTTCCAGATTTTAGCAATTATAAATAGAGCACCTTACTATATTTTTTTTTGGTCATTCAGACATGCTCTTTTTTTGAAATGCCTTTTCAATCTTTTACCCATTTTTTGTTGATTTGTTTGTTGATTTGTTTTTATTAATTTGTATTGTTTCTTTATATATCTTTGTACATAAGTATGTGAAGTATATATAAATATATATGTGAATGTATATATTTATATTATAGTACATGTACAAATCTTGTTGGTAATATGCATTGCACTTATCATTTCCCAACCTGTTACCTGTATGTTCACCTTCTTTAATGAACAGGGGTTGATAATTCTTAATATGGTCAATTTTTCAATATTCCTTTGTACTTAGTGCTTTTTATACCTTGTTTAAGAATTCTTTCTCTACCCCAAGCTTACAAAAGTATTACTCTGTAATTTCTTTCAGAAGCTTTATTGTTTTATTTTTCCTATTTAGCTTTACACAGCATATGAAATTCATTTTTATTTCTGAGGTAAGGGGTACATTTTTTTTTCCATAAGCATATCCACTTGTCTCAGCAACCTTTATTGAAAAGACCATACTTTCCCCATGGCTTTGCTGGACCCACCTTTATCATTATAGAAGTATTCTTATGCACGTGGGTCTCTTTCTGGATTTTTGTTTCTATTCCATTGGTCTATTTGTCGATCTTGGTATCAATACTGCATTGTCTTAATTACTGTGGCTTTATAGTAAGTTTTGCTATCTATTAGAGTAATTATTCCAACTTTATTCTTATTCAAGATTGTCTTAGGTATTCAGCAAATAAAGTGTGAGGAAAAAATACAGTGGATTAAAAGATATTCATGAGACATGTCAATTAATTACAATATTTGAATCATGATTCAAAAAATAAACTATAAACACACATACATATACACACACATTAGTAACATATTTGAGAAAACTGGAAATGTGAACATTGGCAATAGGGTGCACAAATTGATAGCATTAGGACTTATTTTTTGTTTTATTTTAGTGGTATCATGTCATTGTAGTTTCTTTTTTAAATAAATTCTCATCTTTTAGAGATACATATTAAATATTTATAGTTGAAATAATATGATATCTGTGAGGGAAAGTAAGTGGAGGTATAGATAAAATAATATTAACCATGAGTTGATAATTGTTGAATATGGGTGATAGATTTGTTATATTTTTCTGTCTACTTTTGTGTGTGTTTGAGATTTTCCATGATAGCAGGTTTTAAAAAAAATTATCTTTGATATTCTTGGCCCTTTGCATTTTTTTCTTCTAGTTTTTTCTTCTAGTTTTAGTGAGATAAAATTAACATACAGTACTGTATAAGTTTAAGATATACAGCACAATTATTTAAATTATGTATATTCTGAAAAGATTACCATAATAAATTTAATGGACATCCATCTTCTCATATAGATACAAAATTAAAGAAATCAAAAAAATTTTTTCCTTATGATAACTCTGGATTTACTCTCTTAACTTTCATTTATGATATCAGCAGTGCTAATTATATTTCTAATTTTGTACATTACATACCTAGTACTTATTTATTTTATAACTGGGAGTTCATGCCTTTTGATTACCCTTGTCCAGTTCCCTCTCTCCCCATTCCCTGCCTCTAGTAACCACAAATTTGATCTCTTTTTCTATGAATTTGTTTGTTTGTTTTAAGATATAATTGACCTACAACACTATGTAAGTTCCTGGTACACCAGATAGTGGTTCAGTATTTCTATATATTGCAAAATGATTACCATGACAAGTCCAGTTGTCACTATACAAAGATATTATGTATTTATTAAATATATTCCCCACACTGTATGTTTCATACCTTTGACTCATTTATTTTCCAGCTGAAACCTTGTACGTCTTAATCTCCCTCACCTATTTCTCTCCTTATCCCAAACCCCTCCCCTCTGGCATCCACCTATTTGTTCTCTATATGTTGACTCTGTTTCTGTTTTGTTTGTTCATTTGTTCTATTTTTTAGATTTCATGTAAAACTGAAATCATTCAGTATTTGTGTTTCTCTTTCTGATTTATTTCACTTAGCATAATGCCCTTTAGGTCCATCCGTGTTCTCTCAAATGGCAGGGTTTCAATCTTTTTTATGACTGAGTAATATTCGATTATTTATATAACACTTCTTCTTGATCCATTCATCTATTGATGGTTACTTAGGTTACTTCCATATCATGGCTATTATCAACAATGCTGCAATGAACGTAGGAGTGCATATATCTTTTTGAACTAAAGTTTTCATTTTCTTTGGATAAATATTTTATGCAAAGAATTCTTTTTTTAAACATTTTTTATTGATTTATAATCATTTTACAATGTTGTGTCAAATTCCAGTGTTCAGCACAATTTTTCAGTCATACATGGACATATACACACTCATTGTCACGTTTTTTTCTCTGTGAGCTACCATAACGTTTTGTGTATATTTCCCTGTGCTATACAGTATAATCTTGTTTATCTATTCTACAATTTTGAAATCCCAGTCTATCCCTACCCACCCTCCACCCCCCTGGCAACCACAAGTCTGTATCCTCTGTCTATGAGTCTATTTCTGTCCTGTATTTACACTTTGTTTTTGTTTGTTTGTTTGTTTGTTTTTTAGATTACACATATGAGCAATCTCATATGGTATTTTTCTTTCTCTTTCTGGCTTACTTCACTTAGAATGACATTCTCCAGGAGCGTCCATGTTGCTGTAAATGGCATTATGTTGTTGGTTTTTATGGCTGAGTAGTATTCCATTGTATAAATATACCACTTCTTCTTTATCCAGTCACCTGTTGATAGACATTTAGGCTGTCTCCATGTTTTGGCTACTGTAAATAGTGCTGCTATGAACATTGGGATTCAGGTGTCATCCTGAAGTAGGGTTCCTTCTGGATACAAGCCCAGGAGTGGGATTCCTGGGTCCTCTGGTAAGTCTATTCCTAGTCTTTTGAGGAATCTCCACACTGTTTTCCACAGTGGCTGCACCAAACTGCATTCCCACCAGCAGTGAAGGAGGGTTCCCTTTTCTCCACAGCCTCTCCAGCATTTGTCATTTGTGGATTTTTGAATGATGGCCATTCTGACTGGTGTGACGTGATACCTCATTGTAGTTTTGATTTGCATTTCTCTGATAATTAGTGATATTGAGCATTTTTTCATGTGCCTATTGACCATTTTATGTCTTCCTTGGAGAACTGCTTGTTTAGGTCTTCTGCCCATTTTTGGATTGGGTTGTTTTATTTTTTTCTTATTGAGTCATGTGAGCTGCTTATATATTCTGGAGATCAAGCCTTTGTTGGTTTCATTTGCAAAAATTTTCTCCCATTCCGTAGGTTGTCTTCTTGTTTTACTTCTGGTTTCCTTTGCTGTGCAGAAGCTTGTAAGTTTCATTAGGTCCCATTTGTTTATTCTTGCTTTTATTTCTTCTAGGAGAAAATTTTTGAGATGTATGTCAGATAATGTTTTGCCTATATTTTCTTCTAGCAGGTTTATTGTATCTTGTCTTATGTTTAAGTCTTTGATACATTTTGAGTTGATTTTTGTATATGGTGTAAGGGAGTGTTCTAGCTTCATTGTTTTACATGCTGCTGTCCAGTTTTCCCAACACCATTTGCTGAAGAGATTGTCTTTATTCCATTGTATATTCTTGCCTCCTTTGTGGAAGATGAGTTGACCAAAAGTTTGTGGGTTCATTTCTGGGCTCTCTATTCTGTTCCATTGGTCTATATGTCTGTTTTTGTACCAATACCATGCTGTCTTGATGACTGTAGCTCTATAGTATTGTCTGAAGTCTGGGAGAGTTATTCCTTCAGGCTCTTTCTTTCTCTTCAGTAATGCTTTGGCAATTCTAGGTCTTTGATGGTTCCATATAAATTTTATTATGATTTGTTCTAGTTCTGTGAAATATGTCCTGGGTAATTGGATAGGGATTGCATTAAATCTGTAGATTGCCTTGGGCAGTGTGACCATTTTAACAATATTGATTCTTCCAATCCAAGAGCATGGGATATCTTTTCATTTTTCAAAGTCTTCTTTAATTTCCTTCATCAATGGTTTATAGTTTTCTGTGTATAATTCTTTCACCTCCTTGGTTAGATTTATTCCCAGATATTTTATTACTTTGGGTGCTATTTTAAAGGGGATTGTTTCTTTACTTTCTTTTTCTGTTAATTCCTCGTTAGTGTAAAGAAATGCAACTGATTTTTGGACGTTAATCTTGTAACCTGCTACCTTGCTGAATTCAATCAGCTCTAGTAGTCTTTGTGTGGACCTTTTAGGGTTTTCTATATATAGTAACGTCGTCAGCATATAGTGACACTTTTACCTCTTCTTTTCCAATTTGGATCCCTTTTATTTCTCTTTCTTGTCTGATTACTGTGGCTAGGACTTCTAGGACTATGTTGAATAGGAGTGGTGATAGTGGGCATCCTTGTCTTGTCCCAGATTTTAGTGGGAAGCTTTTGAGTTTTTCACCGTTGAATATTATGCTGGCTGTAGGTTTGTCATATATAGCTTTTATTATGTTGAGATATGTTCCCTCTATACCCATTTTGGTGAGAATTTTTATCATAAATGGGTGTTGAATTTTATCAAATGCTTTTTCTGCATCGATTGAGATAATCATGTGGTTTTTGTCCTTTCTCTTGTTGATGAGATGTATTACATTGATTGATTTAGTCTGTTTCTGTTTTGTATTTAGTTCATAAAAAAATCTATTTCTTGATTTGGTTTCTAAAACCTCAAAGTATGAAAACAAAACTGAATGTTTAGGAAAAACAGCAAAATTAATAGAAGAAGGGACTTTGTCCTAGACACTAGAAATGTATTCCTTAGGGAGAGGAGGAGAAAAAGAGAAGGGAGTGGATGAAATTTGAAAGGCAGAGCATCTGTACAGCAAATAGCACACACCTAGAACAAGGGGCCAAACAGAGGTAACAGACAAATTCTTGAGGCTCCAAGAATGTCAGGGAAACAGCAGGGCAAGCTAACCTCCTAGAGGGAGCCACAATGACTGATACAAGGGCTAGTAATAAGTACTTGCTAAACATGTAGACTCTACCTCATGGGTTCCAATACCAGCTCTGCCATTTACCAGTGTGACCTTGTGCAAATCATGTAACTTCTGTGTCCTTTGACTTCCTCATCTGTAAAGTAGGGATACAGAGAGTACCACCTTGAGGGTAAATTAAATAATGTTTGCAAAGTGTTTGGCTACTGCCTGACACATATTAAGCACTATGTAAAGATAAGCTGTTATTATCACTATATTATCTCAGCATCAGTGTTTCTGTTCCAGAAGCCTGTTGGAACAGATACCTCTGCAGCTATCTCACAAGCAGAGACTGAAGACTGGACTGTGCCCACTCCATCCCCCATACCTTTGTGTTACTAAATCAAAGTTGTGTCCGCTCACCTTCGCACAGGAAAGCCAATCCACTGACAGCAGGTTATGGTGAAGGAAAGTGCAGTGTTTACTTCAGGGAAACCAAGCAAGGAGTTCAGGATAGTTATTGCTCAAAAACCCCAAACTCATTGATGGGTTTCAGGAAAGCATTTTTAAAGGCAAGGTAAAGGGAGAGCGTCCCAGGATATATGATCAGCTAGTGCACACTTCTCTGATTGGTTGATGGTGAGGTAACAGGGCAGCGTCACAGGGGTTAACATTATCAATCCTGAGGTGCTAGTAGGTCTGGGGGCTATGTACTCATGATCAAGTAGTTAAATTTTTCCATTTGGTGATGGTTTTAGCATCTGTAAAACAACTCAGGAAGAGTGCATCAGATACTCTTATCTAGGTACTTCAGAGAGGAGCTACAGCAGAGGATATGGGGGAGGAGTGTGTCCTCAAAAGGCCCCATAGGGTCCTGCTCAGTTACAATCCCCCCCCCTTTTCTCTGATACTCCTCAATCTTGAGGGAAATAGGTGTTGGACAAGAGAGGGAATGGTGTTTTGATAGAGAAGTTAATCATAAACTCGCCAGATGAAATCAATTTTAGGGGGACTCAGTTTCAATCCCCAGCCCTGTTTCACCTGTATTATGTAAGCCCTAGGAATTTAGAGACAGTTCTGAAAAAAGGAGGTGTAAACCCCAAATTTGATGAAATCGTGTTTCTGCCACCTCGGTGAAATAAAAACCTCAAATAGGTTGAATGAGGGAAAAACAAAACACATTTTATTTCTTATACACCCACCTTTTGGCCCTGGGGTGCATGCACACTCCATCTGTCTGAACTTAGACTACATTGTGAGCACCTTGTAGACTGGGGTTATTTCTCTTTCATATACACATATCTGGAGAAAACTCTAATTGAAAAATGCACCCCAGTGTTCATAGCAGCACTATTTACAGTAGCCAGAACATGAAAACAACCTAAATATCTATTAACAGATGACTGGATGAAGAAGATGTGGTATATATATACAATGGAATGCTACTCAGCCATAAAAAGAATAAAATAATGCCATTTGCAGCAACATGTCTGGACCTGAAGATTGTCACACTAAGTGAAGAAAGGGGAAAAAAAAACACCATATGATATCACTTTATATGTAGAATCTGAAAAAAAAATGACACAAATGATCTTATCTATAAAACAGAAACAGGCCCACAGACATAAAAAACAAACTTAGGCTACCAAAGGGGAAAGGAAATGGTGGAGGGATAAATTAGGAGTTCAAGATTTGCAGATACTAACTACTATATATAAAATAGATAAACAAGGTCCTACTGTATACCACAGGGAAATACATTCAATACCTTGTAATAGCCTATAATGAAAAAGAATATGAAAAGGTATATATATATATATGTTATATATATATAATATAAATTGTAGACCTCCATGTCTTTGGGGTCAGTTACTACGAGATTATTGTGATCCTTGATGATGTCATGTTTTCTTGATTTTTCACATTCTTTGAAGTTGTGCATTGCTGTCTTTGCATTTGAAGTAGCAGTTACCTCCTCCAGTCTTTACTAATTGCCTTTAGCAAGATATACCTTTCTTCAGCCCTGCTAAGGATTCTGATGCTTTCTCAGACCTTCTATGGATACACCTGCTCCATGCTCCCTCTTTTTGAAGATTCTTAAGGTTATACGTTTTCTGTCAGTCCTGTAACACACCAGGCCAACTGCTGAAAGCCTCTCTTTCGTTTTTGCAAAGGTGGCTCTAAGGCTCAAGTTTGTTGTATCTCCCTGGCCCTCAGATTCAGGTTGGCTTTCTGTGCATGCTCTCTAGCTGTCTACCAAAGCTCACTCTCACCACTGCCAATGGGAGCAGACTGAGGGAGCCAGTCACAGGGTAGATGAGGGTGTGGGTGAGGCTCATGGAATGCTGGGGGTGCTTGTGGGCCAATTGAGGGCATCCATGGGTATGGCATACCCAGTGACTTGTGGGTGTGCTTCTTGATGGAGTCCACAATGAAGTTAGTAGGATCTGTCCCCATTTAATGCTCTCCAAGAGTCTTATCTGCTACTCTTCTAGATTCTTCCCAACCTCAATCTTGCAGCTCATGATTCGGTACTCTGGATGGGGTGGGAGAGAAATGAGCCCTTTTGTCAATGTCCCACACAACTGGGGAAACTGGGTGCTCACTCACGTACTCTCCGCTTTTGCTCACAGGATAAATCACAGTCTAAGGAAGATTTTTCTTGCAACCTTAGGGGCGGGATGATGTGGGTAAAGTTAAGCTGTTCCTCTTACCCACTCCAGTGTTGCAAAATCATATTTCTTTGCTCCAACGATGTGCTGGAACTCCTCCTCTGGAAACCTGGATTTCCACAAAGGCTTTTGCATCTGTGGGTGATTGTCTAAGAGTATTTTTCCAGGGGTTTCCAGACTGAGGCCAAGAGAGGTTATAGCTGGTTCATGGCTGCTGCAGGGGCCACAGCCAGGAACTAGGTTTGTGTGCCTATTACCTGATGCAGAGGAGGGTGAAACTCCTCCTGCGTCTCTTGTGTATAGTGCTGGAGTCACAGCTCTCACAAAGGCCCTTTTGTCTATGGATAAATGCCAAAGTATTGTTGGTAGTAGGAGAAAGGGACAAAAGCAAGTAATGTCTTATTCCATCATGATACTGACATTGCTTTCCTTGAGCCATCTTTTAATTTGGTTTTCTAGTACTTCAATGATGCTGTTTAGCATACAACAAAGCCCTCTCTAAGGACAGCTCTGCTGAGAAAAAAGAAATAAAGATTTGGAAAAATAAAATAAAGATAGATACTGATATTGATAAACATTTCTCTGACAACTTTTGGAGAAGAGGAGAAAAGAGGTTGATGAAGTGTTAGTGCTGGAAACCTTGTGAATGAGGATGAAGGCGATATGGAGACAACCAGGCCTAAGTGAGTCTTAGTTACCCAACCCCCCACAGCTGTTTAAGGAAAACTGGTCTTGCCTGAAGGGAGGAACAGAATTGTAGAATAAATGGAATTTCCTAATCTGTAATTTATTCCACATCCTGAATTTGCCCAGGAGAGTGATTCTTAGTAAACCTGATCTTATGACTAAACTTACATTCATACAGATAGAATGAAGTAGAGGTGGGGGTGTCAGTACTATGAGGCAAGCAATAATTTCTCATCGCAGTTCCCAGAAAAGATAATTTGTTGCCAATTTAATTTATCTTAAACACAATCTCTGCCTCAGGGGGCCAGCCCACGATGAGACTTGTGAAATAAGCAACCCTCTTTCCTGCCATTTCTCTGCTCCTTCCTTTTCGGGTAGCCATTGTTTTCAGGCTGCCTCCTGACTACGAAATCACCACACTTAAACTGTCTTCCTGTCCCACACTAAGTCTTCCCTACCTCAACTGCCACATGCACTTCACACATACTCATTGAGGGCATCCTGTGCCCAAGTCACCGAGAAGTTCCTAAAGACAAAGGAAAACATGGAAGAAAAGGGCTCATTGGCTATTTATGGAGACATACAATGTTCTATGTTCCAATATGTTCTGCTAATCTATATTATAATTTAAATGACACCATATTGTGCCCTCTGAGGTGTGTCTACATTTTAAGAGCATCTCCAGAGATGCAAAACTCATCCTTTTAGGATGATTTCCCTAATGGTGGAAATTTTAGTAGGCAACAGGCTCATGAAGGAGATATGCTGGGGCAGGAAGGTATATTTCAAACCGTACCATGAAGAGAATTGTTTACATAAAGTGAGACTGTCAAATGGTCTTCACAATATCTGTAAAATTCTTGATAAAAATGTATTGACTGGCTAAATAGAAAGATAAAAATATAAACAGATATACAGATGGATAATAAATAAATGCACAGATGGTCTGGGAAGTTTACTGATGGTGACTTACACAGCACCTTGTCATACACTTAAAGAATTATATTGTTAACAGGTATTGGAGAACTGAGAAAGTAAAAAGGGAACACTGAAGGTATGATGGAAATGGGTATTAAAGAAAGCGGCTATCACAGCTAGGGCTGAGGGAATTAAGAAAAGAGTTAAGAAATTAAATCTTAAAAGCTTGAAGGAGGAGCCTTTTGGGGCTGGGACTCAGACTTCTGAGGAGGGGATGCTGCTTGGCAGATACTGGGGCTTCACATGTTTGGATGAAGGACCACAGAGCTAGACTGAGACCTCTGAGGAAGGGACATGAGCTAGCTGGGGCTGGTGTCTCTGGAGGGGTGCAGTGGAGCTGGTTCTAGGAGTGTTTGGAAAATTGCAAACATAGAATCAACTGGGGCTAATAGAAGCAAGACATTCAAGGTGAAGAGCCTTTGCTGGGTAATGGGAGAGGAATGAGAGGCAGACAGGAAGGAGCCTCTTCCACTTCCTCCAGCCTTCCAGTCTCCTTCGAGTCTCCTTCCAGTCGCCTTCCAGTCTCCTTCCAGCATCCCCTATTGATGGAGCCTAACAGCGTCCATCTGGCAAAGGAGTAATGGAGTTTGCAGAATCCGTCCCCAGCCTCACAGAGGAAAACAGAGAAGATGGATTTGAAGCTGAAGCACAGTAACTTAATAATAGACACAGATCTTAGATTTTAGTGTTTTTTCTTAAACTTGTGTTTTTCAGAAATGTCCTTTGCTTTCAAATAAGTAACTTAAAAATTTTAAGAATTATATTTTTATAAATTACTTCTGACTGATATAACATTTAGTTCATCAGTCATTATCTTTCCATATGAAAATTAAACCATTTATTTAAAAATATATTCACTTATTAGGAGATGTTCTTCCCTCAAGCAAAGTAAATATCATGTCTAGGGAGCTGTCACTTTATCATAAGGTTTGGAAGAGACCTTTTCCCCACCGGGACATGATCAGGATTTGAATTGTGTAATAAAAATACAGATATTTCTCAAAAATGGACAAATCAAAGGACTCAGAACATATCAAAGTGAAGTTTAAAAAGGAAATGTCTTTGCCAGAGACTTTCCAGGGCTCCTGTGTACATATTCAGTGGTCTTTGGGGGTATAGTTATTGCAAAAGCTGGTAAAATATTCCTTCAACAATGTAAATAACAGCATCAACAAAAACTTACTAAGAGATTACCACATGCCAAGCACTGTGCTAAGTACTTAGCACCCTTTAACATATTTAATCCTTTCAATGACTTAGAAAGCATCTCTGCTTTACAGACAATTAACTTGCCCAGGGTCACACAGCTAGTTAGTGGCACAGCCAGGATTTAAATCCTGAGATCTGGTTCTAGGAACCACACATGTAACTTCTATTCCATCAATCCTCAATGTGGTATACTCATAAACATTTTATAACTGCCTATTATTAAATATGTATTTCTAGAAAATGTTGTCCTTAATCTAAAGCTATCAGATGTCTTCTCTTAAAAGAGAATTATAAGAATAAAGAAAACCTGTCAAAGAACAACACTGCCACAATTAACCATTTAGTCACAGAAACATATTCAACCCCTCTCTCAGTCATACACCTCGTAACTGGGAGACACAGAGACATGGACTTGGAATCTATAGTGGGTTCTGTGCAGTGACCTGGTGCCACCATCTGGTTCCTATAGTAACACTGAGGACAAGAACATCCAGTGCAGGCCTAAACTGTGGGTAGAAATACTCACAAGTCATACCATTACATACAGACAGAAATATTTGCACAAAACAAGAAACTTACTACAAATCGTTATTTCTAAAACATTATCTAGAGAAAAAGAAGCCAGACTCAAAACAGTACTATTGTGTGATCCCTATATGAAACTCTAGAAAATGCAAATCTGATCTATACTCACAGTACATCAGTTGTTGCCTGAGCCTGGGTTTATTGACTGAGAAGGGGTACAAGGGAACCTTTTGAAGTAATGGAATTGTTCTGTATCTTGATTATCATGGTGGTTACATGGGTATAATCATTTGTCAAAACTCATGGAACTACACACTTAAAATAGACATATTTTACTATATGTAAATTATACCTCAGTAGAGTTGATAAGAAAACACTGCTGCACATTATTTCTAGAGAAGAGAGTTGGTTTTTTTTTTACATCCAGCAAGTATTTATTGAGTGTCTACTGTGTCCCAGTGTTAGGAAACAACAGGCCAGCCAAGGAACAAGCACCACTCGAAGGGTTGGAGTACTCAGACTTATTACGCCGGTGGGCTCAGAGGGGCTTCTGCTCCAGAGCTCTGAGCACCTTCAAGATGTGTGTGTGAGGTTTTATAGGGTTAGTTACAAGCTTGGGATTTTTAGCCAATGGGGGTGAATAGCTCAGCAATATCACAAAAGGGAAGAAGGGAATCAGTAAACTAGAACTTTTTTAAAAAAAGAACAGATCAGTCACCAACACTAATTAAACTTAGATTTACGAGTTAGGCTCAGCAACTCAGATCAGTAATCCGACACTTGTTAAACTTAGATTTATGAGTAGGCCCAGCCCAGCTATTCCTTCACACCAGCTCTCTTCTATAAGTTTTATATCATCAGTGAACAAAACAGATAAAGATCCCTGCCCCCGTGGAGCTTCCTTTCTAGCAAAGAGAAAGAAAATAAACGACAAATAGGGAAAAAAATAAGAAAATTATAAGACTGAATGGTTCAAAGCTGAGCATTTGGCATTACTAACTCCAACAGAAAATTGTTGAGTTTTGACTTTGGATAAAATACCTAGCTCATTTGTGCAATAAATATTTAATAAACACCTATCATGAGTCAGGTATTTTTTTTTATTTTTTTTGATTTATAATCATTTTACAATGTTGTGTCAAATTCCAGTGTAGAGCACAATTTTTCAGTCATACATGGACATATATATATTCATTGTCACATTTTTTTCTCTGTGAGCTACCATAAGATCTTGTATATATTTCCCTGTGCTGTATGGTATAATCTTGTTTATCTACTCTACACTTTTGAAATCCCAGTCTATCTCTTCCCACCACCTGCCCCCTGGGCAACTACAAGTTTGTATTCTATGTCTGTGAGTCTATTTCTGTTTTGTATTTATGCTGTGTTTTTTTTTTTATAGATTCCACATATGAGCGATCTCATATGGTATTTTTCTTTCTCGTTCTGGCTTACTTCACTTAGAATGACATTCTCCAGGAGCATCCATGTTGCTGCAAATGGCGATATGTTGTCAGTTTTTATGGCTGAGTAGTATTCCATTGTATAAATATACCACTTCTTCTTTATCCAGTCATATGTTGATGGACATTTAAGCTGTTTCCATGTCTTGGCTATTGTAAATAGTGCTGCTATGCACATTGGAGTGCAGGTGTCTTTTTGAAGTAGGGTTCCTTCTGGATATATGCCCAGGAGCAGGATTCTATTCCTAGTCTTTTGAGGAATCTCCACACTGTTTTCCACAGTGGCTGCACCAAACTGCATTCCCACCAGCAGTGAAGGAGGGTTCCCTTTTCTCCACAGCCTCTCCAGCATTTGTCATTTGTGGATTTTTGAATGACGGCCATTCTGACTGGTGTGACGTGATACCTCATTGTAGTTTTGATTTGCATTTCTCTGATTATTAGTGATATTGAGCATTTTTTCATGTGCCTATTGATCATTTGCATTTCTTCCTTGGAGAATTGCTTGTTTAGGTCTTCTGCCCATTTTTGGATTGGGTTGTTTTATTTTTTTCTTATTGAGTCATGTGAGCTGCTTATATATTCTGGAGATCAAGCCTTTGTTGGTTTCATTTGCAAAAATTTTCTCCCATTCCGTAGGTTGTCTTCTTGTTTTACTTCTGGTTTCCTTTGCTGTGCAGAAGCTTGTAAGTTTCATTAGGTCCCATTTGTTTATTCTTGCTTTTATTTCTTCTAGGAGAAAATTTTTGAGATGTATGTCAGATAATGTTTTGCCTATATTTTCTTCTAGCAGGTTTATTGTATCTTGTCTTATGTTTAAGTCTTTGATACATTTTGAGTTGATTTTTGTATATGGTGTAAGGGAGTGTTCTAGCTTCATTGTTTTACATGCTGCTGTCCAGTTTTCCCAACACCATTTGCTGAAGAGATTGTCTTTATTCCATTGTATATTCTTGCCTCCTTTGTGGAAGATGAGTTGACCAAAAGTTTGTGGGTTCATTTCTGGGCTCTCTATTCTGTTCCATTGGTCTATATGTCTGTTTTTGTACCAATACCATGCTGTCTTGATGACTGTAGCTCTATAGTATTGTCTGAAGTCTGGGAGAGTTATTCCTTCAGGCTCTTTCTTTCTCTTCAGTAATGCTTTGGCAATTCTAGGTCTTTGATGGTTCCATATAAATTTTATTATGATTTGTTCTAGTTCTGTGAAATATGTCCTGGGTAATTGGATAGGGATTGCATTAAATCTGTAGATTGCCTTGGGCAGTGTGACCATTTTAACAATATTGATTCTTCCAATCCAAGAGCATGGGATATCTTTTCATTTTTCAAAGTCTTCTTTAATTTCCTTCATCAATGGTTTATAGTTTTCTGTGTATAATTCTTTCACCTCCTTGGTTAGATTTATTCCCAGATATTTTATTACTTTGGGTGCTATTTTAAAGGGGATTGTTTCTTTACTTTCTTTTTCTGTTAATTCCTCGTTAGTGTAAAGAAATGCAACTGATTTTTGGACGTTAATCTTGTAACCTGCTACCTTGCTGAATTCAATCAGCTCTAGTAGTCTTTGTGTGGACCTTTTAGGGTTTTCTATATATAGTAACGTCGTCAGCATATAGTGACACTTTTACCTCTTCTTTTCCAATTTGGATCCCTTTTATTTCTCTTTCTTGTCTGATTACTGTGGCTAGGACTTCTAGGACTATGTTGAATAGGAGTGGTGATAGTGGGCATCCTTGTCTTGTCCCAGATTTTAGTGGGAAGCTTTTGAGTTTTTCACCGTTGAATATTATGCTGGCTGTAGGTTTGTCATATATAGCTTTTATTATGTTGAGATATGTTCCCTCTATACCCATTTTGGTGAGAATTTTTATCATAAATGGGTGTTGAATTTTATCAAATGCTTTTTCTGCATCGATTGAGATAATCATGTGGTTTTTGTCCTTTCTCTTGTTGATGTGATGTATTACATTGATTGATTTGCGTATGTTGAACCACCCTTGTGTCCCTGGGATGAACCTCACTTGGTCATGATGTATAATCTTTTTTATGTGTTGTTGGATTCTATTTGCTAATATTTTGGTGAGGATTTTGGCGTCTATGTTCATCAGTGATATTGGCCTATAGTTCTCTTTTTTGGTAGTGTCTTTGCCTGGTTTTGGTATCAGGGAGATGGTGGCTTCATAGAATGAGTTTGGGAGTATTCCCTCCTTTTCAATCTTCTGGAAGAGTTTGAAAAGGACTGGTATGAGTTCTTCTTTGTATGTTTGGTAGAATTCCCCGGTGAAGCCGTCTGGTCCTGGACTTTTATTTGTAGGGAGGTTTTTTATTGCTATTTCTATTTCCTTTCTAGTGATCGGTTTGTTCAAGTGGTCAGTTTCTTCTTGATTCAGTTTTGGTGGACAGTATGTTTCCAGAAACTTGTACACGTCCTCTAGGTTATCCAGTTTGGTTCCATATCGTTTTTCATAATATTCTCGTATGATATTCTGTATTTCTATTTTATTTGTTGTAATTTCTCCATTATCCTTTCTTATTTTGCTAACTTGTGCTCTCTCTTTTTTCTTCTTTGTGAGTTTGGCCAGAGGTTTGTCGATTTTATTTACTTTTTCAAAAAACCAGCTTTTGGTTTGATTGATTTTTTCTATGGTCTTTTTAACCTGTATTTTATTTATTTCCTCCCTAATCTTTATAATTTCCTTCCTTCTGCTGCCTTTTGGGGTTTTTTGTTCTTCTTTTTGTAGTTCATCATCTGGTGGGTTAAATTGTTTATTTGAGATTGTTCTTCTTTTTTTGAGGAAGGCCTGTATCACCATAAACTTCCCTCTTAGCACTGCCTTTGCTGTGTCCCATAAATTTTGTGTGGTTGTGCTTTCATTTTCATTTGTCTCAAGGTATTTTTAAATTTCAGCTTTGATTTCCTCATTGACCCACTGGTTTTTAATAACATATTGTTGAATCTCCATTCTTTCCTTTTGTTCTCCTTTGTTTCTCTGTTGTTGATTTCTAGTTTCATGGCATTGTGGTCAGTAAAGATGGCTGAGATAATTTCTATCTTCTTAAAATTGTGAGATTTCTTTGTGCCCAAGTTCATGATCAATCCTGGAAAATGTTCCATGTGCACTTGAAAAGAATGTATATCCTATTTTGGGGGATTGTAATGCTCTGAAAATATCCACCAAATCTAATTTTTCTATTGTGTTATTTATTTCTCTGTTGCCTTATTTATTTTCTGTCTGGAAGATCTGTCTAGTGATGTTAATGCGATGTTAAAATCTCCAACTATGATTTTATTCCCATCAATATCCCCCTTTATCTCTGTTAGTAATTCTTGTATGTACTTAGGTGCTCCTATACTGGGTGCATATATATTAACGAGTGTAATATCCTCATCTTGTATCACTCCTTTAATCATTATAAAATGTCCTTCTTTATCTTTCATTATGGCCTTTGCTTTAAAGTCTATTTTGTCTGAAATCAGTACTGCAACACCTGCTTTTTTGGCTTTTCCATTTGCATGGAATATCCTTTTCCATCCTTTCACTCTCAATCTGTATGTGTCCTTCACCCTAAAGTGGGTCTCTTGTATGCAGCATATTGAAGGTTCTTGCTTTATTATCCAGTGTGCCACTCTATGTCTTTTGACTGGAGCATTTAGTCCATTAACATTTACAGTAATTAATGACAGATGTGTGTTTATTGCCATTTTGGACTTATCTTTGCAGTTAATTTGGTATTTCCTCTTTGTTCCTTTCTTCTTCCTTTTGTGGTTTGGTAATTTTCCTTTGTATTATCATGGATTTTATTTAATTTTTGTGACTCCCTTGTAAGTTTTTGGCTTGTGGTTACCCTTTTTTGTAAGTCTATTAGCCCATTACTATAACTGTTTTTATTAAACTGATAGTAACATGATCTCAAACCCATCCTACTTAGAACAAAAAATTTTAAAAAGAAAGAAAAAAATATTCTATATTTTCCTGCCTTCCTCTCCCACTCTCAATGATTTGTGTCTTCTTTTATAATTTCGTGTTTATTTTATTTGTAATTCATGAGTTATCGCCTTTCCAGATGTGAGTTTCTCATTTCTGTAGCATCCTGCTTCTTTTCTATTTATAGTAGACCTTTCAATATTTCTTTTAGCACAGGTTTAGTGATGCTAAACTCTTGTAGCTTTTTCTTGTCTGTGAAATTCTTTAACTCTCCTTCTATCCTAAAGGATAGCCTTGCTGGATAAAGTATCCTAGGCTGCATCTTTTTTTCATTCAGGACTTTGAATATATCTTGCCAATCCCTTCTGGTCTGTAGTGTTTGTGTAGAGAAATCAGCTGAGAGCCTATGGGGATTCCCTTGTAACTCACTCTTCGCTTTTCTCTTGCCGCCTTTAGGATCATTTCTTTATCCTTGACTCTGGCCATCTTGATTATGATATGTCTTGGTGTGGGTCTATTTGGGTTCTTCCTCTTTGGGACCCTCTGAGCTTCCTATACTTGGATATCTCATTCCTTCTTTAAGTTTGGGAAGTTTTTGGTCATGATTTCTTCAAAAGTCTTTTCAATCCCCTTTGCTCTTTCTTCCCCTTATGGAACCCCTATTATGCGAAGATTGGCACACTTTATATTATCCCATAGGTCCCTTATGCTATTTTTATTTGTTTTTATTTGTTTATCTTATAGCTGTTCTTATTGGGTGCTTTCTATTGTCCTGACTTCTAGGTCACTAATTTGTTCCTCTGCATTATCTAGTCTGCTTTACATAGCCTTTAGATCATTTCTCATCTCAGCCAATGAGTTTACCAATTCTACTTGGCTATTCTTTATAGCTTAAATTTCATTTTTGACATATTTTATATCTCTAAACACTATCTCTTTTAGTTCCTTCAGCAATTCGATCACTCCTTTTTTGAAATCTTGATCTAGTAGGCTATCGATGTCTATTTCATTGATCGTTCTTTCAGGGGATTTCTCTTGTTCTTTTAATTGGGAAGGTTTCTCTGCTTCTTCATCTTGCTCCTACCTCTCTGGCACAGTGGTTTATGGAGTATCAGTTATCTATTGTGGTCCTTAAGGAGTTTATCTATCTAATGTCTATGTAGGAATAAAACTTAGAAAAGAAAAAAAGATACAAAGAATTTTAAAAGAAGGGAGAGAAAAAGGTTTGAAAACAGTGTATAATGAATAATAGAAGAGCAAGTTGAAGCAGAATTTTTAAAAATAATAATAATAAAAATATTTTAAAAAATTTTAAAGGGATTAAAACGGGTTATATGTAATTGTTTAAGAAGTAAAAATTAAAAGGGTAATAGAAAATAGAACAGGTAAAAACAGATTTAAAAAAAAAGGGGGGGTGGGGTCGGTGTTCTCCTGGAGACTGTGTGCTTTTAATGTGAAGTCTTTCTGTCTTCGTCCTGTTTTGGAAGCTCAGTTTGCTGTTTTCAGAGGCCCTCTGTTGGCACCCTCGTCTATGCTGCTCCCAGTTCCTTTCGGTAAGCAGATCGCGCCTCCTCCCAACCCTGGGTCAGGTGCAGCTCTCCTTTGCTGTGCGCGGGCGGGTCACTGCCCCTCCCGATGCTGCAATCAGATGTTGCAGATTGGCCAGGTAGGAGAGGGGGGTCGCGCCCCCTCCCAGCACCACAGTCAGGGGGCTGCATTCCTGCTCGAAAGGCGGTGGGCCACCCGCCCTCTCCCGGCGCTGGTTGCTGCACTGCTCTGTGCCACTGTGCGCTCCGCTTCGGGTTGGCGCTCCGCAAGCGGGCTCGGGGAAGACCGAGGAACAGCCCTGTCCCTGCTTCGGGCCAAAATCCAGCTCCTTGTTTGTCTTGGCGGAGCAAGTTCTCTGAGGGACCAGGACGGAAGGATCCTGTCTGCCTCGGGCTGTAGATAAGTCTCCGTCTGGCCTTTGAGGCTGCTAAATACTTAGGTGCAGATGCAGGTTTCACCCCCGCCCCCTCCTGGGTGCTAAGCACCAGAGGATATGGCGGCTATGCCTGAGCCCTGCCTCTCTTCACCCAAAAACTTCCCATGGGTTTTCAGAGATGGGGGTATTCACCCTTCCCCCCAGGGCACATCGGCCGTGTTGTTTTATGGAGGGCCCAGGTTGTTGCCCTGTGCACCCACAGCCATGGCGCACAGCCCCCTGCAGTCCCCTGGGGCTGCCTCAGTGCAGTGGTCCCCATCCTCCACCCATCTCGGGCAGCCTGGCCCTGCCCCCAGTTGCCAGGCTGCATCTCAGGCTGGGTGTCATGGGGACCCTCTGTGCCCATTTAACTTAGTTCTGTTGGTCAAGGGCTGCTCTGAACAGATCTGAGCTTTGGAGGCTCCCCTTCCGTCCTGCTGGCCTCTCGGTTGGAGAAGGGAGATCCAGCAAACAAGCGCCAGTCCTTCTTTGCCACTCCCTCCCGGCGGGACCCGTCCTGCTCTGTTTTGCCTTTTCTTCTTTCTTTTTTCCTTTTCTCCTACCAGATTTTTGGCATCTCTATCTTTTGAAAAGGACAATGTTCTGTAGGAGTTCCTCAGGTGCTCTGGTTGGCTGAGTGGGTCTGTGGATGTGAGTCTTGGTGCATTTGTGGGAGAGGGTGAGCTACTAGTGTCCTTCTACTCTGCCATTTTGGCCTCCACTTGAGTCAGGTATTTCTAATAGCAACCACAGTTACACATAACCTTACTCAAAAAGAGTTTCCAGAGAACTATACGAGGATAGACAGTTGTGATAAAGACCCTAGTGTGACCCCAGTGTGATAAAGACTGTGATAAATGTAAGCACAGGGTGCCTTAAGACCTGTAAGTGAATCTTAGGTCAGGGAAGTTCTCTTAGAGGAAGTGACTCCTAATCTAGAGCTAAACAATGAATGGAAGTTGCAGGTAAAAAAGGAGGAAGAAGACATCAGGGAAGGGAACAGCACATTCAGAGACTCACTACAGAAGACAATTATGGCTTGTTCTGGACACTGAAAGTAAATCAGTATCAGCAGGAGGGTTGGAAAAGATAAGGGCTGGAAAAAGAGATGTAGAGATGACTTCTTGAAAACCTTCCAAGAATGTTGGAAGTCCTGTAGAAGAGGTTCAATGGTTTCCTGGAAGCTGAGAGAAAGAACTGAAGGGTTTTAGGCAGAGAAAGTATATAAAAAGATTTATACTTAAAAAAAAAACAACTAGTAAACCTTTTATACCAGCAAGTATTGGTATATAGTCCCACCACCCCAGACAATCCCTAATGTTATACTAATGGTTAAAAGTGATATAGCCATGGTTTAAAAACTCAAACTATGTAGATTGATATAAAGTGAAAACTAGTACATTATCACCAAACTGTTAGATTAGAAGAATTTAAAAGATATATCAACCTAACTATAAAGTGTTTGGATTTAGAATCAAACAAATTGACTGTAAAATACATTTATAATGTATCTGGGGAAACTGGAGCCCTAGCATTAAAAATCTGATGATGTTAAGCAAATAATATTAATTTTTAGATGTGATGTATAGCAATTATGTTTTTAAAAAATAGTCTTTATTACTAAGAGCTGTGCTATCCAGTAGGATAGCCACTAGCCATATGTAGCTATTGAAATTTAGATTTAAGTCAATTAAAATTTAAAAATTAAAATATTTTGTTTATCAGTCACATTAGCCACATTTTGATGCCACATATGCCAGCTATGTATTGGACAGTATATATATAGAATATTTCTATCATTGCAAACAGTTCTATCAGACAGCAGATAAATACTGAATACTTAGAGATAAATACTGAAATATTTACCAATGAAATAATATAATGTCTGTAATTTCCTTTAAAATAATCCAGTGGGGATAAAAGTAGAGTGAGTGGGGCTCAGACAAAACAAGATTGACTGTGAGTTGATCATTACTGAAACTGGATAATGGGGAAGAAAGGAATTATCTATTCTCACTACATGTGTGTATGTTTGAAAATTTTCATAATAGAAAATTAATAAAGTCTTCACATCCTCTGCCTTTACCACTCTAGACCCTCAGTACTTCCCCTTGTAGATAGCCATTCTCTTTGAAATATTTAGAAAAATATTAAAACTAATCTTCACATGCATATGAAAACATTTCACATATTTTATAAATTTGCCTAAAAAGATGATACCACAGATACTGTTTAGTACTTTGCATTTTTTTACTAAATAAAATATTCTAGAAAGCTTTCTATTTAGCACATACAAATCTGCTTTATTCTTTCTAAAGGCTATTCAATAATACATTGTATAGGTATATCATAGTTTATTACAATTTATTTAAATAGTCATACATGGATGAATACAGAGTAAAGAATGGATTTGGGGGTGCAGGGATCCTGGAGTAGGTGCAGAAGACCTGTAAGTTACTTACCTGAGAGAAATGGATTAGAGTAAGGTAATTCAGTGGGATAGAGAGAAGAGCTTAGATTTTTTTTAAAAATTAAAGAAGCAGAATTAAGAGAACTTGGTGATTCCTTGAATATGAAGAATAAGGAAGTAAGAGAGGTCAGGGAGCACACCAAGCTTTTTGACCTGAACAAATGGTGATACCAGTCTTTAAAGAGAGATATGAAATCACTGTCAAGAAGTGGAAAGCTGATGAGCTTTGCTTTAGACACGTGGAGAGTCAGCTGTCTGTAAGTCCTCATAGTTGGCTATATGCACCTAAGGTCAGGGGAAAGTGGTGTGAAGCAGGGGTCTTCAGCATATACTTGGTAATGAAGCCAAGAGTGCATTAAATCACCTCCAGCCTTTCTGGGCCACAGTTCCTTCTTTAAAAGGTATGATAAGGCTCCTCTGACTCTCAACTTCCAGGGCATACACACAGAGACAGAGTAGAACCATTCTAGAGCCACCACCATGATTTAGTCTTATGATGTGCCAATGCTCACTTATGCATTATTCATGAACATAGAAGGAGTGACATGATAAGATCTGTGTTTTAGAAAAGTTCTAAGAGGAAAGAGTGAAAGCTTGAAAGCTATAAATTGTTACTCTAGTCACCTAGATGAATAAGAATGAGAGCTTAATCTAAGCAGGGCAGTGGGTATGGAAATGAGGACACAGAGTTGGGAAATAATTATGCTAATTTCTCTTTCAAGTTGCAAGGCACATAGGCTCACTCAGATGATATCAGGTAATAGACTGGAAAGATGAAGAGATAAGAAATACGAAACTAAGTATTCGCAGCAGGTTTTATAGAGAAACAGATGATTATCAGGACATAACACAACTCACGCAAACTTGATATTATCAGTTTACTCACAATTTCTGCTCACTCATGATTTCACTGCCTCATGGCTTTTGCTTTTACAGTTTCCTCTGTGTTACTGTCTGTTTCTGTGTTTCTCTACCACCTGTGTCCCTCTCTACATGTCCCTCTTTACATTTGCATATAAATTGTATAATAAATCATTACCCAATGTAGAGTTGCCTTGTGAAGAAGAGATCTTTCATGCCTCCTTGTGGGTTGCTTCTGAGTCAGATTCCATTCCTTTTTCAGTGGAGCATTTAGGTATTATCAGTACAAATATAGAGGATACATAATCTGTTGAAGTTTGAAAGAAATGCTTGATGTGTTTGTTTAAGATATTGCCTAGAGAGACTGGTGGTGTGTAACACCTAAGAAGCTTCACAGAAAGTGATAAATTTCTCAATCTTTTCCTCAAACTTGCAGTCTAAGAAAACTACTTTGAAAAAAAATGCCAAAACTAGGTTTATCTCTCAAGGTAAAGTCCAATTAAATAGGCCTACTTAGTCTGATATAGGAATCAGAATGCCAACTTATCCATTTACAATGAGAAATTTTAAATTATAGGGACTTAAATTACTAAGTCCATGTAACTTGTACATTTTCTCCTAAAGGGAAGATTCACATCTTCATTTCATGCAGGAAGAAAGGGAAAGACAAAGAGTACAATGTGCATGCCAGCTGAGACTACCTTTACCCCTACCTTCTTAGGAGCTTTTTTAGGAAGCACATTCAACAACTTATATTGCACCAGCCAGAACTGTGTTACATGGCCATATTTACCTATAAGGTGAGCTGAGAAATATGGGTTTTGGCTGGACGTATTGCCTCCCACAAATATATCATCATTTTCCTAGGAAATAGGGAATAATGAATATTAGGTAGGCAAGCAATCACTACTCTCTTCACAAAAAAAAACCCCAAAAAAGTAGAAGACATGGGATCCCCTATTTGCATTTATTCTAAGTAAACATCACTTAATATCTATCCTTCTCATGAGATTGTTAGTTCCAGAATATACAAATAACTCATACAACTCAATAACAACAAAAAAGAGCCCAATCTAAGAATGGGCAGAAGACCTAAGCAGATATTTCTCTAATGAAGACAAAAAAAATGGCCAACAGGCACATGAAAAGATGCTCAGTATTGCTAATTATCAGAGAAATGCAAATCAAAAGTACAGTGAGGTATCACCTCACATCAGTCAGAATGGCCATCATTAAAAAGTCCACAAATGATAAATGCTAGAGAAAAGAGAACCTTCCTACACTGTTGGTGGCAATGTAGTTTGGTGCAGCCACTATGGAAAACAGTATGGATGTTCCTTAAAAAGCTAAAAATAGAGTTACTTACTGTATGATACAGCAATCCCACTCCAGCATATATCAGGAGAAAACTCTAATTCAAAAAGACACATGCACCCCAGTGATCATAGCAGCACTATTTACAATAGCCAAGACATTGAAGCAACCTAGGTGTCCATCAACAGATGATTGGATAAAGAAATTGTGAGATAGATAGATAGGTATACATACACACACACACACACACACACACACACACACACACATATATATATATAATGGAATACTACTCAGCCATAAAAAAGAATGAAATAATGCCATTTGCAGCAAAATGGATGAACGTAGGGATGATCATACAAAGTGAAGTAAGACAAAGACAAATATCATATGGTATCACTTATATGTGGAATCTAAAAAATGACACAAATGAACTTATTTACAAAACAGAAACAGACTCAGAGACATAGAAAACAAACATGGTTTATATATAAAGTAGATAAACAACAAGGTCCTGTATAGCATAGGGAACTATACTGAGTAGCTTGTAATAACCTATAATGAAAAATAATATGAAAAAGAATATACATATGTATAACTGAATCACTTTGCTGTATACCAGAAACTAACACAACATTGTAAATCAACTATACTTCAATAAAACAAACAAACCAACTCATAGAAAAAGAGATCAGATTTGTGGATACTGGAAGTGGGGTAGGAGGAAGGAGACTTGGATGAAGGCACTCAAAAAATACAAAGTCCCTGTTTAAGATAAATAAGTACTAGGGATTTATAACGTACAACATGATAAATATAATTAACACTGCTATATGTTATCTATGAAAGTTGTTAAGAGAGTAAATTCTGATTTCTTATCACAAGGAAAAAAATTTTTCTCTTTAATTTTGTTTCTATATCAGATGATAGATGTTCACTAAACTTATTGTGGTAATCATTTTATGAGGTATATAAGTTAAATTATTATGCTGTACACCTTAAAGGTATACAGTGCTGTATTTAATTATACCTCAATAAAACTGGAAGAAAAAAAAGCAACATAGTACTAGCACAAAAACAGACACATAGATCAATGGAACAGAATAGAGAGCCCAGATATAAACCCATGCTCTTATGGCCAGTAAATCTTCAACAAGGAGGTAAAAATACACAATGGAGAAAAGACAGTCTCTTCAATAAGTGGTGCTGGGAAAATGGACAGCTATGTGTAAAAGAATGAGATTAGAACATTTCCTCACACTGTATACAAAAATAAACTCAAAGTGGATTAAAGGCCTAAATATAAGATCTGAAACCATAAAATTCCTAGGAGAGAACATAAAACACTCTTTGACATAAGTCATAGCAGTATTTTTTTGAATCTGTCTCCTAATGCAAAAGAAACAAAAGCTAAAGTAAACAAATGGGACCTAATTAAACTTTTTTAAAACCTTTGCACAGTAAAAGATACCATCAACAAAACAAAAAGACAACCTACTGAATGGGAGAAAATTTTGCAAATGATATGACTGATAAGGGGTTAATATCCAAAATATATTAACAACGCATACAACTCAATATCAAAAAAACAAGCAACCTGATTTAAAAAATGGGCAGAAGACCTGAATAGATATTTTTCCAAAGAAGACTTAACAGATGGCTAACAGGCACTTGAAAAATGCTCAACATCACTAATCATCAGAGAAATGCAAATCAAAACTACAGTGAGGTATCACCTCACACCTGTCAAAATGGCTATTATCAAAAAGTCTACAAATAACAAATGTTGGCAAGGATGTGGAAAAAAGGGAATGCTCACACACTGTTGGAGGGAATGTAAATTGGTGCAGCCAATATGGCAAACAGTAGGGAGGTTTCTCAAAAAACTAAAAATAGAACTACCATATGATCCAGCAATTCCACTTCTGGATATATATGTGAAGAAAACAAAAACACGAATTCAAAAAGATACATTCACCCTAATGTTCATAGCAGCATCATTTACAATAGCCAGAATATGGAAGCAAACTAGTTGTCCATCAACAGATGATCAACATCTTCCTTATGGGGTGTGTGTGTGTGTGTGTGTGTGTGTGTGTGTGTAAGGAAATATTACCCAGCCCTAATAAAGAATGAAATTCTACCATCTACACAACATAGATAAACCTAGAGGGTATTATACTTAGTGAAATAAGTCAGACAGAGAAAGACAAATGCTGAATGTTAGTGGAATCTAAAAAATAAAACAAGTAAATGTATATAACAAAACAGAAATGATTAAAAGACAAAAAGAACAAACTAGTGGTTACCAGTAGGGAGAGGGATAGGGGTATCAGATTAAAAGATATAAGCTACTATGTAAAAAATAAAAAAGCAACAAGGATATATTGTACAGTACAGCAAAATATCACCATTATTTTGTAATAATTTTAAATGGAGTATAATCTATAAAAATACTGAATTACTGTGTTGCATATTTGAAACCAATATATTATAAATCAACTACACTTCAGTTTAATAATGAAATGAAGTATTCACAGATACAAACACATTTTCATGTAACCTTTTCAAAAACATTAAATCGCATAGACGTAGATTTGTAACAAGCTGAGAAGATCCTCTTTTGTCAGATAAAACAGATTTCTCAAAACAAATATCTTTGAGTGAACCATAGATTTAAAAAATAAACTAATTAAGTCATCTTTGTTTAATGCCATGAATAGTTTACAAGGCTAATTGGAAACACCAGCCTTCTCCCAGCCCCTTTTCCTTAAAAACGCTTTAAAGGAAGTCTTTTATGTTTCCTAACATTTAGTTCTGTGCTAACTCTCTCTCCAATCCCCTTACTCCTGCTAAAAAAAAAAGGCCAGGAGAGTTAAAGTCTTAGAAAAATTGATTTTTAGATTTGATAGAAAACTGTTGTGAGATATTTTTCTTGCCAAAAGAGTTAAATCTAAATGAAGATTAAGTGATACAAATTCAGTATCACACTTTCTTCCAGTTTATTCACTTTCTGTGCCTTACAACTTTTTCTGCATCAGTATTCATCCTTCTCTTCCATTAATTTTGTTTCTTGGTGTGTGTTCTCAAACACCTGACCCTGCTCACCAAAAATTTCACTTACAATGCCCTTTAGCAATATTTTTTATGTATATGTTAATTTTCTTTTTATGAAAAATTTTAAACACATGCAAAAATAAGGAAGTTGCATAAGGAACCCCCATTTACCTATTACCCTGCTTTAACAATTATCACATGCTCCTCCCATTTCACCCATACCACCACCTACTTCTCACCACCACCTTCTCTCTCATACTCTTTTAAAGCAGATTGTTTTGTCCGTAGGTATATGTTGCTTTTGCCAACATGACCAGCTGTTTTCTATTTCTTCCTTGAGTTCTTCATGCAATTTCTATCATATGCTTTTCCATTCCTATGTGGGAGTTGTATTTTCTACGTTGAACTTTCCATCTGCATCTAATAAATGATAGAATCTAGTTGGTATTCAGTGCATGTTAAGTATGATGTCTTTACGTACAAAAATCAAGAATGGAACTAACAGGAAAAATAAAACCCTGACAACATGAGCAAGAAGAATAATATCACAACGTGTTATCTCTGTGTTGAAGAGAATCTATTATATTGTGTAAAATAAATGTTTAGGGAATTGGTTGAATAATGGGTCCTCAAAACCTTGCATTTTTGTATTGTATACTACTTTGAAATAAAACCCCATCACATGTTATATATTAGATCATAATGTATTAGTTAATGGATTTGTTTTTTATCTGCTAGGACTTTGACCATTCTCTTCAGACTAAGGTTTTTGTGACTTTCTGCTGCCACATCATACCTTTGTTCCTCAAGCTTCTCTGACGTAATTTGTATTCCTGGTCGCGGAGCTTACCTTAGTCTCCCTTACTTCTCAAAGCAATAGCACCACCCTGTGGTAAAATTAAGATGTTTCCACACACTGGCACATAAAGATTTTTGCAGCTGTTCTTAACATGCCAACTAACTCTTAAGCAGTCTGGTGAAATTTTGGACGTCTTCTCAAATTAATATTTTTAAATCCATAAATACAGAAATACTGCTGAGGCCAGGTATTCAGACTCCAGTTAAGCTGTAATAGGAAACTAGGTACATGAAATTATGGTTACTTCAGAAATAACTCTTCCCTGTTATAATTAAGGATTGTCATTCAAGTTGTGTTTGCAGATAGGCAAATTACATAATGATTTTGGTTTAATCTCGATGAGTATTTACATGTTTTGTAAGAAGGGACAAGATTGGGGTCTTAACAGTGAAAAAATGTTGAGTTTTATACTCAGGTCCTTTGAACACTTGAAATTTAGCATCTTGCCAAAAAGAAAGAATGGATTTCACAGAGTGCTCCTGAAAGCATGGCCTTGGAGCATAAGGGCTTACCCTGCACACTTTTATGGGGCCTACAAAGTGGAGCAAACTGGACAGTTAATACTCTTACACAGCTCTGCTGGGTGAATTCTGAAGGGCTCAAGAGTTAGTTTGTTCCTCAAAGGACTAATGAGGTAGCTCTAGGTACCCGTAGAGGGCACTATGAGGACTCTTTTGCCAGGTGGTGGCTGTTGGACTGCAACCCCCCTGAAATGGGGGCCCAAAGAAGGGTCCAGGGGTGCAGTAGGGAAGATGATTAACATTGCAAATCTTGGGTTATAAAGTAAATAACAATAATACAGGCTTACCAGATATTTCAGGATCTCCTATCTCCTGGCCATGTGGTGAGATTGCACTTTCCCACCCTATTCAGTGAGTGGGGCCATATGATCGGCATTGTCACCTAGAGTGACATGTATCGTTACTGGGTCAAGCATTTAATTGTCAGGTCTAGCTCCTCCAGAATTTTCTTTCCCTTTGACATAGGGAAGGACGATATTCAATATGATAGCTACTCTGCCTGGATCTTTGAGTAACTATAGTGAGCAGATTTTGTTCTGCTGACCCACAGAGGACATGTTGCATGACTGAGAAATAAATCTCATTTTAAACCAGATATTTGGGGATTATTCATTATTGTAGCATGACATAACCCATCTTGACTGTCACAGCCAGGTGCTCAACTAAGTGCTTTAAATATATTCATGTTCAGTCCTCTCAATAGATTTATTCCGTTTTTTCTATTTTTCCAATGAGGAAACTGAGGGTTAGTTTAAGGACTTAACCCAGGTCATACAGAGGGTAAGTCCTTTGACTCTATATTGTGTCTCCTTAAGTATTATTTATGCTACCTCCCAAGACCTGTTAGAAGCTGCATTACCTGGTCCTAGTAAAGGGAGGAGAAATGCATGGCACCAGGAAAGCAAGAGGGTGAATTGCTGAAGCTAGTGTCTAGCCTGTGGATCCTGAGTCATCCTCAACATTTAGCAGGTAAGAGTTTAACCAGCCACTCACTGATTTGAACTGGATTCCGCTTCTCCTTTCCCACAAACCCTCGCCAGGTTTTGTAAGTCTTCTACCTGGATTCCTTGCCTCCACCTTCTTACTCCTCCTTGGCATCTCACTTTTCACACTGCCTCTCAAAATCATCTTTTCTGTTAAAGGTTCTTAGCTCTAGCTCCCTATTAGGACCACCAGTGAAGTTTAAGGTTAGGGTTAAGAGCCTTGCAAATACCCATGCATAGTTCAGTAGGGGCCTGTGCAAGTGTATTTTTTGTATTTGGCTACAACTATGGACTATAATACAAAAGACTGTGATTTCATGTTTCCATGCTATCAGGCCCCAGTTAACATTTTCTAAGTTTTCACCCACCCAAACCTCCCTCCTGTTTCAGTTACAATAGAGAAAGTATTACGCCCTAAATAAAATATTTAAAATATTTTTCCATCTCCAGGCCTCTACCCCAAGTTGTTCCCTTTACCTGGAATTTATTCCTCTTTCTCATAGGTAACAGTTCTACCATCCTTCAAGTGCTACCTCCTCCATTTAGTCTTCATGGTGCCTCAAGTCAGAAGATATGCTTAATTCCTTGGACTCCCTCTATACCTGGCTGCATCTCTACCATACTTTTTATTATTCTACCTTTATTACATTTATTATACATGTCTGTTCCCCCCACTAGCCTGTTAACTCCTGAAGGTAGAACCCAGAGTTTATTTCTTTTTTTTTTGCCCAGTATTATTTTACTTTAGTATTCCACAAAGCCCCTCTCACAATGCTTGATATCTAGCAAGTGCTTAATATTCTTTAAAATGCAATTTAATTTGATGAATTAAATATTTATTCACCTATTCCACAAATATTTGAGTGCCTATTATAAGCTAGGCATCAGACGTACAAAATCCCTGTCTTCGTGAAGCTTACATTCGAGTGGGGAACCCAAATGATAAATATGATAAATAAGTTATATATGTAGCATATTGGAAGATGATAAGTGCTGAGAAGAAACAGAGCAGAAATGGTATATAAGGATCTATTTGAGTGATTTATATGCAGACTAAAATTTGAGAAGCTGTGCTGTAAATGAAGCAGTATTCCTTTCAGGGATTCTCTTCAGAATAATGAGTGAAGGTACACAGCAGATCCCCAAACCAGCTCTTTTTGGGGATCAGGGAGATCGCAGGTCAATTTCTTTGAGGTTCAGAGCCAAATTCCAACATCACACAGGTAAAAACTCATAATGGAATCATAGCACTTACTAATATTTTTTCCTCTGATTTTTAGAGAAGGCTGTGTGGTTGTGCACATGCTCATATTTATTCACGTGTGATTAGAGGCAGGGAACTAACCTTTTTTGTCTGTTTGTTTTGCTTCACTAAGTTTTTCTTAGTGCCTGTTGTTAGGCATTGTGCTACCATAGCAGAATTAAATTTTAGACCCCAAATAAGGATTTATCAAGAAAGACTACATTTGTATTTAATCAAATTAAATTAGTTTCTACTCTAAACACATACATATTACTTTTTTAATCAGGAAGAAAATTAATTTTTACATATTACTTTTTTCAATACGTATATATTTTTATTGAGGTATATTTGATTTACAATATTAGTTTCACGTATACAGCTTAGTGATTCAAATCTTTTATAATTATACTTCGTTTGTAGTTACTATGAAATTTTTTTAATAGACTTTATTCTTTCAGAGCAGTTTCAGGTTCACAGCAGAATTGAGCAGAAAATACAGAGTTCGCACATAGCCCTTCCCACCCACACATATATACTCCCCTACCCTCAACATCCCTCATCAGTGTGGCATATTTGGTACAATCGATGAACCAACATGGGCACATTATTATCAACCAAAGTCTATAGTTTACATTAGGGTTGACTCTTGATGTTGTACATTCTATGGGTTTTGACAAATGCAGCCACCACTATAGTATCGTACAGAATAATTTCATTGCCCTAAAAATCCCCTGTGCTCCATCTGTTCATTCCTCCCTCCCTCCCTCCCTTCCTCACTCTCCCCAAACCCCTGGAAACCATGATCTTTTTATTGTTTCTGTAGCTGTGCCTTTTCCAGAATGCCATTTGGTTGGAATCATACAGTTTGTAACCTTTTCAGACTGGCTTCTTTCATTTAGTAATATGTCTTTTAAGTTTCTTCCATGTCTTTCATGGCTTAATAGATCTTTTTTTTTTTTAACTGCATATGTATTTTTAAATTTACATAAATGTACTTTTCATTGTTTCTAAGAATGTTTAGAGCTTTAGCCTTTTAAACTTACATAGTTATCAAAGGAATAAAGCCAACCACAAAATAAGAATTAACTCAAAAAGATACATACACCCTGCTATTAACAGCAACATTATTTAAAATTGCCAAGATATGGAAGCATCCTAAGTGCACATCAATAGTTGAATAGATAATGGAGATGCAGCATATGTATATGCAATGGAGTACAACTCACTCATAAAAAAGAAGGCTATTTTGCCATTTGCAGCCCTTCATTCATTTTTTTTTTTCACTTCAAAAACCAGAATTTTATAACCGGCAGAGACATTTCCATTACATCAAAAACAGCAAAATACCTAGAAATAAACTTAACCAAAAAGGTTACCTATACTCTGAAAACTGAAATGATGCAAAGAAATGGAAAGATTTCTTGTGCCCTTGGGTTGGAAGAATCAACACTATCAAAATGGAGACCTTCCAAAGCAATCCACAGATCCAACGCAACCCCCGTCAAAATACACGTGACATTCCTCACAGAATTAGAACAAACAATTCCAAAATTTATAAGGAACCACGAAAAGACCCCAAATAGCCGAAACAGTCTTTTGTAAATCTCTTTTTTTTTTTCTGTTTTTCCGTTTTGTTCTCTTTTCTTATGGTTTGATGATTAGAAAAGGTCCTTTAACATTTGTTGTAAAGCTGGCTTAGTGGTGCTGAAATCTTTTAGCTTTTGTTTATCTGGGAAGCTTTTGATTTCTCCATCAAGTCTGAACAAGAGCCTTGCTGGGTAGAGTATTCTTGGTTGTAAGTTTCCCCCTTGCATCACTTTAAATATATCGTGCCACTCCCTTCTGGCCTATAGAGTTTCTGCTTAAAAATCAGCTGATAACCTTATGGGAGTTCCCTTGTATGTTATTCATTGTTTTTCTCTTGCTAGTTTTAATATTCTCCTTATCCTTAATTGTTGTCAGTTGGGTGACTGTGCCTTGGTGTGTTCCTCTTTGGGTTGATTCTATGTGGTACTCTCTGCACTTCCAGGACTCGGGTGAGTGTTTCCTTCCCCATGTTGGGGAAGTTTTTGGTTATTATCTCTCCAAAAATTTTCTCAGGTCCTTTCTCTCTCTCTCCTCTTTCTGGGACCCCTATGATGCGAATATTAGAGCACTTCATGTTTTCCCAGAGTTCTCTTAAACTATCCTCATTTCTTTTTTTTTTTTTTTTTTTTCTTTTTTCTGTTCTGAAGTAGTGATTTCCGCTAATCTGTCTTCTAGCTCACTGATCTGTTCTTCTGCCTCATTTAGTCTATTCTTGGTTCCTTCTAGTGTATTGTTCATTTCAGTGATTTTATTCTTCAACCCTAGGTATTCTTTATATTTTCCAACTTTTTGCTAAAAACTTCATTCTGTGCATCTATCCTCCTCTTGAGTTCTCTGAACATCTTGGCCATCATTACTTTAAACTCTTTCTCAGATAAATTGCCTATATCCTCATCACTTATTTCTTCTTCTGGGATTTTATCTTGAGCCTTGGCCTGGGAGATATTCCTTTGCTGCCTCATATGGTCTATCTTTCTATGTGTTTGTGGCTTTGGGATTGTTGTTTTCTTATTTCTAGTGTCTACCCCTGGTGGATGAGGCTGGACTAGAGGCTTATGCAGGTTTCCTGGCAGGAGGAGCCAGTGCCTGCCCACTGCTGGGTGAAGCTTGGTCAAGGACCCCTGGTGGGTAGGGTCATGTCTAGTCACCTTTGTGGCTTAGGAAGTCTGCTGATGGGTGTGGCTGTGTTCCCACCCTGTAGGTTGTTTGGCCTGAGGCTTCCCTATAGGCTGTTGGGTGGGGCTAGGTCTTGTGCTAGTGATCCAATCAAGAAGGCTCCAGGAAAACTCATGTAGATTAACACTCCCAGAATGTCCGCCACCAGCTTTTATGTCCCCTGAGTGAGCCACAGCCATCCCCTACGTCTCCAGGAGACCCTCCAAATCCAGCAGGCAGATCTGGCCCAGGTTCCTGTGAAATCACTGCCTCTGTCCTTGGACCTGGTGCACATGAGTTTCCGTGTACGAAGCGAATGGAGTCTCCATTTCCCCCAGTCCCATGAGGCTCCCACAGCCAAACCCCCCTGGCCTTCAAGACCAGATGTCCTGGGGTCTCCTTCTCTTCCCAATGCCGGGACCTGAGCTGGGGAGCCTGACGTGGGACTTAGAGCTCTCACTCCTGTGCGAGGGTCTCTGCAACTTAACAAATCTTCAGCTTGTGGGTCACTCACCCAGAGGATGTGGGGCCCAATTATATCACAAGCATGCCCCTCCTGCTGTCCTGCTGTGGTTCCCTCTTTATGTTTCCAGTTGCAGAAGATCTTTTTTGCTAGGTTCCAGTCTTTCTTCAATGGTTGTTTAGATTCGGTTGTGGTTTTGTTGTCCATATTACTTTTTTAATCAGGAGGAAAATAAATTTTTAACATCTCTGTGCCCTATATTGCTCAGTCATTATTGAGACTGTATCAGACACCTGGAGCCCCACTTCATATCCTCAACTTCAAATCCAGTCGCACAGCTACGGCAAACTGGTTCCTGCAGGCTTCCTCCCTCTTTGCACTGAAACCACCTCATCTCAAGCCTGTGCCTTATTTCTCTCACTCCCTGCCTTAGGGCTTACCTGATTCCTTTCTGTGCATGCCCATAGGTGCCTGTACAGCACTCATACACATGCAAACCGGAGAGGTTAAAGTCCCAACCAATGGGAGGCAGGAGCAGAGGAAAGAATGCTTCTCCCTCTTGTTCCTGATCATTTTGCGGGGCAGGGGCGGGGGGTGAATTTTGATTTGAGCTGAGGCCAGTAACCAACTCAATAATGCAACTTTGTATTGATTTCCCTTCATTCCCTGTGCCAAACTCCTGCTCCATGGAATTGCTTCTCAAAAAAATTAACTACATCCTAGCCTTTGTCTCAAGTTGTGATTTCAGTGGAATACAGGCAAAGACACACTTCCATCCAACTGAGTTATACAAAAGGTCCAGTCTTATAAAGAACAAGATAAATGGAGAAAACACTCCAGCCTTTGATCCACACTTTGAGCCACCAATTGAGATGTTCGTTACCCAAACTCAAATAGTCCCTTGAAAGTATTCAAGTATGGAAGTGTGCTCCTTTGGGCACAGTAATGTTTACAAGTCTGGGGGCCAGGTATTAGCATATTTTCACCTGTACACCCCATACCTGTGGAGATCCAGCCTCCATAAGAATAATAGTTTCCTGTCCTCATTGAACATCTTTCATCCTTTTCCTAAATTTGGGGGAAATACCCATTTCCTCTCTGTGCCTATTTCATACCCTGTTAGGATACCCATCCCCCTCCTACCCCACCCATACCTAAAACAACCTCCTTGATGAGTTTAAGCTTTCACAAAAACACAAGAGAAATTACCTTGTCTCCAAACAACAGCTTTCTTCTTTATAAATTACTCCCAAGGAAGGGATACACCAAGAAACTTCTTGGGAAATGGGGAAGGGGAAAAAAATAGAGGAAAAAAAAAAAAACTCCACATGAATTAATATTGCAAAAAAAAAAATTCTACATCTATATTTTGTCTCATTTAGATGTCACAATGACCTAGTGAAGTGGGTGTTATTGTTCCCCATCGAAAATGAGCAAACTATGGCTTGAAGAAGTTTAGTAATTCTCCCCAAAGTCTCACACCTATTAAGTGGTAAAGAAAGAATGTGCCTAGAGAGAGTTTATAGCCTGGAAGAAGGGCCCCCTTAAAAGAACTGTAGCTGTAGAATGCAGCCTGTACAAGAACTGCAACAGATGAGGAGAGAATGTGGTGGAGAGATGAGGAGTACATACTCTACCCCTCTTCTTCCCAGGCTCTTGCTGAAGCCTCCCATTGGCTAATTCAACCAGAAGGTGGAGAGCAAGGGAGCACTAGTGATGCGGTCAGTAGATGTCAGCATCCTGGGCTACAGAAAAAGACAGAGACTGTAAGGAGGGAGGGAGGGAATCAGTGGAGAACAACCAGCACATAATGATGCTCACGGTCTCTAACATTTTTGCACATCTTGTGAGCAAAGACGTTCTGGACTATATTATGTAGTGAATAGCCGTGGATGACAGATTATGTCTTCTGCTGGGACAAAGGGCAAGCGTGATGATTACTGTTCACAATGAAAAGATAATATCTCCTTCTGGAAAAAAAGCAGTCAGGTTTGCTGCCCATTATAAAAGATTTGTGTATCTAAGCTCAGTGTTCCTCTCCTATAACACAATCCATGATGTGTACAACTGGTGTCTATCCCTCTTTGCATCATGCTATACGAACTGGGGGTTGGGTAACGGGGGAAAATGCTGATACTCTGACTATTGCTATTGCCATGAGTAATAAAATTATTTTTTGTCCCCGATGCAGATTCTCATAATCTTTTACCATCATCCATGAAACTAGAGCAGGCTAACTTGTTAGCTGTGAAGTAGGGTAAAATCTCAGACCCTTCATAGCTCTTGACAGCTCAAAAAAAGAAAAGCCAAACAAAACATAAAACAACTGTATTTATCACGAATGGAGGTAGCTGTTACTCACCTCCTTACTGTGAAAGTTGATAATTCAAGAGAAAGAATTAAGTACTCCTTCACAGTTTCCAAGCCACAGATCATGAGGGAGAGCTCTTCATTACAGAAAAATGCCAAATCATACATACAGAAAAATGATTAATTTAGAATAGTCCCCTTTTCCCTGCTCTCAATGAAATAATAGATTCAGGCAAGGACAGTCTGCAGGTTGTCAAAGTACTACTCCAAATGTAAATTATTGATTTCAAGGGGAAAAACAAAATGGAGAGATCAGGCAGTCGCCACTTAAAGCTTAGTATCAATAATTGTAGGACAACCAAACATTAAGTACACTTGATGAAATGCATATGAAGTACATAGCATTACTTATAAAGGATTCTTATCAAAAGTGCTTAACTTGAATCTAATTTAACCTTTATAGATAATGACTTATTACAAATGGTATTTTCCAATATTTAAAAAATGACTGAAAGTTAGGATAGCCAACTTTTCCACTTTGCTTGAGACTGTTCTGGAGCTGAAACTTGTACATTCCAAGAAACCCCAGTCCTGGGCAAACCAGGATAGTTGGTCACCCTAATACACATTTAAACAATTAGACTTCTCACAATTCTAATACATTAGATTTTCAGAAATCTTTTAAAAGTAGACATACAATAGTAAATTTGACATATAATGGCTACAAAACAGATCAGTACACTAGTACCAGTTTTATACTGACAGGAGTTCTAATTCAATGGAAAATTTATTCTTCATTATATCATTATTATTATTACTTCTTCCTAAATATACAATTTCTTAAACTTACTTAAAAATTCAGGCTTACCTGTCACACCAGCTGAAGATGCATATAAAAATATTTTGGCATCTTCCAAGATGATCTTACCAAGTATACTACCCAGTGGGACTTGTCCTTTTCATAATTTATATTTTGTCTATTGCACAAGAAACTGTACAAAATATCATCTCTAATTATTCAGATATATTTTCATTTTTATAACCCTAATATTATTGTTACTAGTAGTACTACTAGTAGTAGTAGTATAAAAGAGACACTCTTCCAAGTGTTTTATCTTTGTAAGGTAAGGTTTGGTTTAATATATCTGCTTCGTCTTTTTTCTTAAAACTGCAGCTAATATAATTTATAATTAAGCATTTGGAATGGAGCCCAAATTGATTCCTACTTTGATTCTTTTCTCATTCTTCACAACTTCTGCCCTGGGCATTGCTTCTACTGGGCTCTGTCTAACCCAGGGAGTCGGAACAAAATATTCTCATTTTAGGAGAACAAAATGACATCAAGTATCCGGATGGTTGATGTCCTCCATCACTATTATAACTTTCCTCTCAGTTATTTAATCTGTAATTAAAATTTGTTTAAACCTATGTGTATCCTCCTTTATTTATTATAGGAATTAAATCAATTAGTACCTGAGTATCTGCAATTAGTACCTCAACCATCTGGTGAAGAAGCCAGTTGAGTACTCAAATAGTGAGTTTCCAATTCATTATGTCTCTATTCAACTTTGATTATTCTGAATTATTGCCATGTAATTCTTAACATTAACAGTGTTTTACTATCATGCTTCTCATACACTTGGAGGTAAGAGGTAATATGTTAGGAAATAGGTAAAACCACAGATTAAACATGGCTGGTCTTCCTGGCAGGAACTAAGGAGTTCTAAAGTAGATAGTAAATTTCATAAAGGTAGGCATTCTGTCTGTTTTACAGTTTACTATTGTCTCCTTAGTGTCCCAGCACAGTGCCTGGCACATAGTAGGTACTCATTAAATATTTGTTGAATAAGTGAATTGAAGTGGAAAGCTTAGAGAGAAAACAATTTCATATGAAAAAATATGAAAATCTAGCAACTGGAACATCATATTTACATTTAAATTTTAAGTTAAAACATAAGCTGCTCCAGGTTATAGCCCCAAAAGTATCTTTCTCCTTAGCTTGTTTGTTTGTTTGTTTTTGGAGATGATCTGAGTGGACTGGAAAAGTTGAGATATTATTCTAAATCAATAAGTTTACACTGAAAATAAAGGAGAAATTTGTTTTCAGTTTTTATCTTGCCCGTTATTTAATTTTTCAATGCACAGTGTGTATAGATTACAAAAAGTTCCTAATTATACACAAATTCATAAATTCATCTGGACTTTAAGTATCTTCAAAATATCTGAAACCTAGAGAGTATTTTCTAAAAATTACAGTGTTCAGTGATTTAGCGTCACTGACTCTAACTACTTGGGTTCAAGATTTATTGCAAAGCTATAGTAATCCATACAGTCAGTGTGGCATTAGAATAAGGTAGGCATTTAGATTAGTGGAAATGAATAGAAAGTTCAGAACTGCTACCTTTAAGCTCAGAGGAGGGACCTCCCAGAGCTGTGGGTGAAACCTCTGAGGAAGGAGTGCCCCCAGGCTACTGCGCCCTCCCCCCAAGGCTACTGCGCGCCCCCCAACCAGGCTACTGCGCCCCACCCCCCATCCCCAGGCTACTGGGGGCACTCCTGCAGACAGGAAGAGATTGGGCTGCAAGAGGGAGGAAACTGCTGCCACTAGGAGGAAGGGCCACTGCTGGGACAATCCAGATGAGAAAAGGAAAAACAGGATCAATCTCTTTTCTGTCCTTTTCTATCCTATATCTAGCGGCTCCTGTTGGTGGAAACTGTCAGAGCCGCAGCTATGAAAGGAGAAATTTTGTTTCCAGAACCTAATCTGAGCATCAGAAAACAAATTAGAGAAAGTATGAATGTGAAGCTGAAAGACAACATGTAAATGAGATTTCTGGTTTATCCCACTTTTAATAATATCAAGATTAATCAGTAACTTCAGGTGGTCCTAATCCCTCTCTTATTAAATTCCCAATCAATGTTTCATTTAATGGTTTTAGCATCCATTAGTTATTGTTACCTACATTCATTATTTCATTTGGCGTTATAACACAGCAATTTTCTGATTTTAGCATTTTTTGTGCACTTATTAGGTGGAATTCTATAAAGAAGAGTGTGAATAACTGGTTATCCTAAAATACAGTTTGTACAGGAAAGACTGGAAAAATCTTGATTTTTTTCTCTTTATCAATTTTCAGTTGGTGACCTAGCAACCTCCAAAGATAGTAAGTTGGTTGCCTTTGTTAGTATTAGAAACTCTGAACTTTTGTTTATATATTTGAAGTATTTTTAATTCATAGCAGGCATCATTCTTTTTGATATTCAAGTTGTCCATCTTAGGTCAGTCAGAGCCTTCATAGTATTTTTTGTTTTCTGTATTTTTATTTATTCTGGATTATTCTTGCAAAAATGTCAAGTATTTCCAACTTAATTTTATCCCCCTCATTTGACTCTAAATCTCTCATATCTTGGAAGAAATTTGCAACTTATTTTCACTTTTCCCACTTAGTAAGCTGTTAATAAACACTTGAATTGTCCACTATTTGAGCCACCTTATGGAAACATTCTTAAATGGCCTCTCAACGGTGCAAACAATTTTAAAAGCCAATTTTAATTATTAAATTTAATAAAGTTCTTCAACTCTAACCAAATCTTCAAGTCCAATCTTGAAATCTTGGGTATTATGTGTGATCCTTAGTGGGGGAAAGGGAAATAACAATGTAAAAAGTAAATAGAATAGGATTATGCAATCTAGAGAGGAAGTACCTTAAGATTTTAAATCTGTGTACATTTTTCTAAAATAAAAGATCATAAATATTTTTTCCTAAAATGGATTCACTTTATCTCCTACTAACAATGACCATCAGTGTAGAGTGTGGGAGAAACTAGAGAACAAAATATGGATTCTGGGACTCACCTTCTTAGGGAAGCCTCTTTTTCCTTCAGAGAGAGTTAGTAGTCTTTTTGTCTGCATTAATACTGTTCTTTGTTCGTATGTAAGTAAAGAAACAGGTAAATTGCAGCATCTCCAACCAGATGCCAGGCCAAAACTTGGGGAGATTTCCTAGGCTTCTCCTTCCCCTGTGAGGTGCTATTGATATGACTTCTTAAGACCTCTCCAAACCTTGCCCTCTTTTCTTTCCCTCCATCACTGCTGTGATTTAGACTTTGAGCTTAACTGAAGTAGGTCATTGGCCTCCTAAATGCCTCCAGTCTTCACATTTCAGTTTTCACACTACCATCGAAGTATTCTTCCTAAAAATTGATTATTTCACAGCCCTTGATTAAAATTCTTAAACAGCTCCTCTTTACCTTTAGGGGGGAAAAGCCAAATTTCTTAACAAGGAATATAAGACTCCTCATGATCTGGCCCTTGTATAACTCTGTCTTCCTCATTCCTGCCTATGTCATCCCCAGGCCCCCTCAAGTTCCCTACCCAATGCTCTAGCATTGAAATACTGGCAAAACTCACCATTCTAGCCTCTAAGGCCTTCTGGCATTTGAACATAGCTATTCTCTTTTCTTATAACCTTCTTCTCTTTCTTCAAATAATTAATAAAAGCTCATCCTTCAAAAGTAAGCCCTGATATTACCACCTCTGGGAAGCCTTACCTGCACTCCCTTAGCTGCCTTCAGAACCCCATGTGGTTCCATGGCAGGCTTATCATCACCACAATGATCACTACACTATGACATTTACTGTCTCTCATGAGCATCCTCATGTATTTCATCTCTATCCCCAGCACACAGCAACCATGCTTAAGTATACCCTCAATGAATGTCTGCTGAGAGAATTAACGAATAATTACATTATCTTAACCCAGCATTTTCTAAACATTTTTTTCAGAGTGGGTCTAGCAATTTACTTAAACTACCACCAAAAATATCATTGAGTTCCCTGTTGCTCTGCATTCTCACCAGCCCTTGATATTCTTAGACTTAAATTTAAAACATTGTGGTGGGTCTATGGTAGTATCTTATCCTAGTTTTTAATGTCTTTATTATACTAATAGATACAGCTTCAAGAGAAGTCCACCCTCCTCCCCCCACATACTTATTAACATTTCCTGAAATAGCAAATGCAAGGGCCCTGCAGTTAGTCTTTTTCATGGAATGGTAAGAAAGCCAATGACTCTGGAACAAGACACAGAACTGCAGTGAAGATATTGGAATCAGAAGCAGAACTGAACTCATCAGTGGTTCTCAAATTTTGGTATTCATATGAAAACCCAGTGTGCTTGTTAAAATTGAACATTCATGGGTTGCATGCCCCAGAAATTCCGATTCAATACTTCAGAGCTTGGGCCCTCATATATATGTTTAAAAATAAGCTTCTCAATTGATTCTGATGCATTTGGTTTTCAGTCTACAGAATGAGAAACACTGTTTAGAGAAAAAGATTTCTTCCTATATAAGCACAGTATTACATAACATAGTATAATTTATCAGACTACTTTGTCTATCATCTGGTTAATGCTAAAGGTGTGATTTTTCTATCTTTGTGGGTATATGCAGCAGCATATTACAAAATTAAAATTAAGCCCACTTGGAGAAGTTTAAGACAAATTTTGCAATAAGAGAAGTCCTTTGATCATGTTGCAAAACTAAGAGTAATTACAGGGAGGTGGTATGGTGAAAGAACCTTGGTGTTGCTTTCGGAAGAAGTGGATTTGAGGCTCAGGCTGTGTCATAGGCAAATTTAACTTCCCTGACTTTTCATTTTTCACCTAAAATTAGTATTATACATATCCTACCAACCTTACAAGCCTGTACAATGGTCAGAATGACAGAGTGGCAAAGTGCTAATACAAAAGTAAGATCTAATCATTGTTAGAGAAATGATCATTGTTTTTGATTTACACACCTGCCTGAATTAAAGAAATAATATTTAGCCTCGGGGCATTTATTTTTTAGAATAATCTCAGCAGCTTCCTACTAAAAGAAAAACTATAAAAGCATTTTATAGTTTGCAAAGAAAATCTTGAGTGACATAACCAAGGATACAAAATCTATTTAGAGACAAGACCAGGATTCTAGTCTTCTAATTACTGGCCCAGGTCACTTTCCACTATACTTCACTCAGTTGTCTTTCTTATTCTTTATTATAATCGACAGGCCAAGTGATCCTGGCACACACCTGAGTCTAAGCACCACTGATCTACTGCACTGGGTGTGGTTGTGCGGTAGTAATCATTGTCCTTGTTTTTGTATAACACTTATGTGATAAACAGCTTTATTGAGATATTGTCACATACCGTACAATTCACCACTCTAAATTGTACAGCTCAGTGGTTTTTAGTATAATCACAGAGTTGTACAACCACCACCACGATCAATTTTACATTTTAATTACCCAAAAAGAACCCCTCCTGACAGCAGTCATTCTCTATTCTCCCTTCCCCTCAGCCACTGCCAAACACTAATCTACTTCTGTATGGATCTGCCTATTTAAAACCATTTATATAAATGGAATCACACAGCATGTGGTCTTTTGTGATCGTTTTTTTTCCTCTTACTTGTTTTAAAGGTGTACTTATTGTTTTAAAATGATCAGCCTAACAATAGAGATAGTTGAAAATTTTTTAAAAAGGGAAAAAGTCACCCATAATCCCATTCTACTGCAATCAATATCATACTTTTATTCCTTTTTTTTTTTTTTTTTTTTTTCTTCTCTAGATGCATCTTCATCTGATGAGAAAACAGGTGGAGATGACCCTCATTCCCACAGCGCTCGCATCTATCCCCCGCCTCCGGGTTCCCCACCTCCCAGAGCCCAGCAGCGCCCAGGCAGCGGAGGAAGAAGCGGCCCCGCCCATCCCCGCTGGCGCCTTGCTGACGTCACATCTTCGAGTCGCAGACCCCCGCCCTCCTTCTCCGTCGCGGTTGCTTTGACAGAACGCGATGGCGGCGGCCGGGTCTGCAGGAGTACCGGCGACCGTGTTGGGAAAGCAAGAGTTTTACCAGCTTCTGAAGAACCTGATCAATCCAAGCTGTATGGTGCGGAGGCAGGCAGAGGAAGTCTATGAAAATATCCCAGGTCTGTGTAAGACTACATTCCTCTTAGATGCCGTCAGAAATAGAAGAGCAGGTTATGAGGTGAGACAAATGGCTGCCGCACTGCTCCGACGGCTTTTGTCTTCTGGGTTTGAGGAAGTCTATCCAAATCTGCCTTCTGATGTTCAGAGGGACGTCAAGATTGAACTGATACTGGCTGTTAAGTTAGAGACACATGCTAGCATGAGGAAAAAACTTTGTGATATTTTTGCAGTGCTGGCAAGGAATTTGATAGATGAGGATGGTACTAACCACTGGCCCGAAGGTCTCAAGTTCCTTATTGATTCAATCTACTCTAAAAATGTGGTTCTATGGGAAGTTGCACTTCACGTTTTCTGGCACTTTCCTGGGATTTTTGGGAACCAAGAGCAGCACGATTTGGATATCATCAAACGGTTGTTGGACCAGTGTATTCAAGATCAAGAACATCCAGCAATCAGGACATTATCTGCTAGAGCTGCAGCTGCATTTGTACTTGCTAATGAGAATAATACTGCTCTTTTCAAAGACTTTGCAGACTTGCTTCCTGGAATCTTACAGGCTGTGAATGATTCATGCTACCAGGATGATGATTCAGTGCTAGAATCCCTTGTTGAGATTGCAGATACTGTACCTAAATACTTGGGTCCTTATTTAGAAGATACTCTGCAGTTGAGTCTAAAGTTATGTGGAGACTCAAGACTTAGTAATCTGCAACGCCAGCTGGCCCTTGAAGTAATAGTTACCTTGTCTGAAACTGCAACCCCAATGTTGAAAAAACATACAAATATTATTGCTCAGGCAGTTCCTCATATATTAGCAATGATGGTTGATCTACAAGATGATGAGGACTGGGTAAACGCTGATGAAATGGAAGAAGATGATTTTGACAGCAATGCAGTTGCTGCTGAGAGTGCACTAGACAGACTGGCTTGTGGGCTCGGTGGAAAACTTGTTTTACCAATGACTAAGGAGCATATCATGCAGATGCTTCAGAACCCTGACTGGAAATATCGACATGCTGGATTAATGGCCTTATCTGCTATTGGAGAAGGATGCCATCAGCAAATGGAATCAATTCTAGATGAAACAGTTAACTCTGTTTTGCTTTTTCTTCAGGATCCTCATCCAAGGGTGAGGGCTGCAGCCTGTACTACACTGGGACAGATGGCTACAGATTTTGCACCTAATTTCCAAAAGAAATTCCATGAAACAGTGATTGCAGCTCTGTTGCGTACCATGGAAAATCAAGGTAATCAGCGTGTGCAGTCACATGCAGCTTCTGCACTTATTATTTTTATTGAAGACTGCCCCAAATCATTGCTAGTTCTATATTTGGATAGTATGGTGAGAAATATACATTCCATCCTGGTGATTAAACTTCAAGAGTTGATTCGGAATGGAACTAAGTTGGCCTTGGAACAGCTTGTGACAACCATTGCCTCAGTTGCAGATACAATAGAAGAAAAATTTGTTCCATATTATGATATATTTATGCCTTCACTAAAGCAAGTTGTTGAGCTTGCTGTTCAAAAGGAGCTCAAGCTTCTGAAAGGAAAAACTATTGAATGCATTAGTCATGTTGGTCTTGCTGTTGGTAAGGAAAAATTTATGCAAGATGTATCAAATGTGATGCAACTACTGTTGAAGACACAATCAGACTTAAATAATATGGAAGATGATGACCCTCAGACTTCTTACATAGTTTCGGCATGGGCTAGAATGTGTAAAATTCTTGGAAATGATTTTCATCAGTACCTTTCACTGGTTATTGAGCCTCTTATTAAGACTGCTTCAGCTAAACCCGACGTGGCTCTCTTAGACACACAAGATGTGGAGAATATGAGTGATGATGATGGATGGCAGTTTGTAAATCTTGGAGACCAGCAAAGTTTTGGAATTAAAACTTCAGGACTTGAAGCAAAAGCAACTGCTTGCCAGATGTTGGTTTATTATGCTAAGGAGTTAAGGGAAGGGTTTGTGGAATATATAGAACAAGTTGTGAAACTGATGGTTCCTTTACTGAAATTTTATTTCCATGACAATGTTCGAGTAGCAGCAGCAGAGTCCATGCCTTTTCTCCTGGAATGTGCAAGAATTCGTGGTCCAGAGTATCTTGCACAGATGTGGCAATTCATATGTGATCCCTTAATCAAGGCTATTGGGACTGAACCTGATACAGATGTACTCTCAGAAATAATGAATTCTTTTGCAAAGTCCGTTGAAGTAATGGGTGATGGGTGCCTTAATGATGAACACTTGGAAGAACTGGGAGATATACTGAAAGCAAAACTTGAAGGGCACTTTAAAAACCAAGAATTGAGACAGGTTAAAAGACAGGAAGAAAACTATGACCAACAGATTGAAATGTCTCTGCAAGATGAGGATGAATGTGATGTTTATATTCTGACCAAAGTATCAGATATTTTGCACTCATTATTTAGTACTTATAAGGAAAAGATTTTACCATGGTTTGAACAGCTGCTTCCATTAATTGTAAGTCTAATTTGTTCTAGTAGACCATGGCCAGACAGACAGTGGGGATTGTGCATATTTGATGATATCATAGAACACTGCAGTCCAAGCTCATTTAAATACGTAGAATATTTTCGGTGGCCAATGCTACTAAATATGCGAGACAACAACCCTGAAGTCAGACAAGCTGCTGCTTATGGCCTGGGTGTTATGGCACAGTTTGGTGGAGATGATTATCGTTCTTTATGTTCAGAAGCTGTTCCCCTGCTGGTAAAAGTTATTAAGTGTGCAAATTCCAAAACCAAAAAAAATATCATTGCTACAGAGAACTGTATCTCAGCAGTAGGGAAGATTTTGAGGTTTAAGCCTAACTGTGTAAATGTAGATGAAGTTCTTCCACACTGGTTATCATGGCTTCCACTGCATGAGGATAAAGAGGAAGCTATTCAGACTTTGAGTTTTCTCTGTGACTTAATTGAAAGTAACCACCCAGTTGTACTTGGACCAAATAATTCCAATCTTCCAAAAATAATCAGTATAATTGCAGAAGGAAAAATTAATGAGACTATTAACTGTGAAGATCCTTGTGCCAAACGCCTAGCTAATGTTGTACGCCAGGTACAGACTTCTGAAGAATTATGGTTGGAATGCATTTCCCAACTTGATGATGAGCAACAGGAAGCCTTGCAGGAGTTGCTAAATTTTGCTTGAAGCACTTTAATATTACTTGAATATCATCTACCATGAGTAACTCCAAATAAGTGTTGTGAGTGGATTCCATTATGATTGAGAAAAGTGTTCTCTCCCTGCTAAACAGTTTATATTCCTTCCCCACGTTTCTCCAGGATTAATCAGTGTCGTAGCCTCTGTTCACCTTGCATGTTTTATCTCCTAAACACAGACCTTGGTGATAACCTGTGCTCTGTTGTCTTAGAATGTTTGTCACTTTTTCCCTAGTTGATGTGAAGTATACAAATTATCACTATTTGTCTGAATTATTGATGCTGGGAAAGCAATATACTTGGTGTTAGGATGTCATGCTGCCTACCACAAGATGCTAAAGCTCACAGGATGGGTTAGGAGAACTTCCAGGACAAACATCTGTGGAATTGTGGGTGAAGAATATAGTGGCAGGCTTATTCAACCTTGATAATACTCCCAGTTTTCATGGTAATGGGAGGATGCTGAAATTGCAAAAGAGTTTTGAGATAGTGCAGTGGATGTGGGGAGGCTTCTCTATAATATATGTGAACTTTTTAATAATGCCCTCCTAAAAAAGACTGGGTGAGACATACCCACATTCTAGTTCCCAAGGCGTCCAGCCGAGAGTTAGGAGAACTTAGCCAGACTGTTCTTTCCAGGACTCTAAGAACCATGGTTACAGAAAAAAATGTCCTGGTACATCTAACACTGGTAGCATGTAACACAGTTACAGTTTGACAGATTATTTGTGTGAGTCAATCAGTCTTATGTGTTTGAGCAGAATATTGCATTGTGTATGTATGCCATTTTCCCCTGCAAACTAGTTCAACAGTAAGAATCCCCGATTCAAAAGAAGCTTAAATAGATTTCTATTTTGAAGAATCTTTTAATAGATTGTATAGTAGCCCTGAAGGCTATTCTATTGTGATAATGAAAGGGAAGCAAAATAAATTTTATCTTTAAACATTAAAATAGAAAACAGCTTTGAGACCAGTCATTTAGCAGTAGATATACATTGTAAGAAAACAGTTCTATAAATCTAAGGTTAATTATAATAATTGGAATGTTGGTTTTTAATGTCAAGCTTCTCGTAGGGTAGAAAAAAAAGCATTCTCCTCAGCAAATTACTGATCCAAAATTTAAGAACAAATATATTTGTCACGATTTCCTGGGGCTACTGTGAGTACTGTGTATGTAAAGTATTTAGTAAATATTTAAGACCTAGTAAGTTCTTAATAAATGGTAGCTGTTACTGCTGTTGGTGTTTGTACCTTTGCTATGTTCTTTTTATGGTTTGGAATTCCTTTCACATTAGAATCTCCCTGTTTCACCCCCTACCAGTTCTTGAGCAGGTCATCTAAGCCTTTGTGGACAGAGATATAAAGTTGAGATTTTAGATATGCAATTCCTGTCTGTTCCCTATAACTATTATTAATGAGGGAAAAAATAAAAGGTCATTAAGTGCAGTATAGTCACAATTTTATTAAAAAATAAATTTTAAAAGTATAGACGGATAAATAGAAAAATTCCACTTCAAAGTATTAATAGAGGTTTCCTCTGGATGGTGGGATTAAAAGGCAGTTTTTTTCCTCACTTATCTGCATTTTCTAGTTTACCTACAACCAACATATTTCTTGTATAACAGTTTTTTTTTTCTAAGTTCAAGGACCTGATCCTACTTTCATAATAGCTAAGATCACAGTCAGCTTGGCCTCTCCATGACCTGTAGCTGAGGTTCCTTCAACTCACCTGTGCTTCTTTATCCTAAAATCCCTTAATTAAGAAGCTTTCCTTTGATCAACATTTCTAGCGATTCCCTACACTCTCACAGATGAGGATTTGGAAAGTCTGCCAGATGACTTGGAATTAGGTACCTGAAGAATTCTGAAGTATGACAGACCTAGATTTGAATTTTGGCAAACTACTTTTTTAACCAAAGCATCAGTTCTCCATCTATGAAATGGGCATAATATCTAGCTCATAGGATTGTGAGAGTTAAAGGAGGTAATGTATATAAAATGCCTAGGGGCACAGGTTTCAATAAATGCAAGCTAACATTATCTGAGAGTCATAAAATAGGGTTGGTAGCTAAAGAGTAAGAGGGGGGTATTTGCTGGGGTCCAGATTCTTGGGCTTTGTCAAAGGAAATGAGGGACATCCAGTCAGACACATTTTTGGTTGCCAGGTGCTGAAGGAAGACTGGTCCCTGCCTTTGTTCCTGAGCTGAGGTACATCTATGGGCTCTGAGGAGAGAGAATGCTGTAAATGCCTAATAATTACAAATGTCTGATAAGGTGAGAACAGGCCCTGAAAACTAGATAATGGGCATAAGTGTGTGCAGGGGGTGGAGGGAGGGTGAGGGGAGCAGGGTTATGGGGGTGGGCAGTGTCAATGGCCTAAAATGTTAGAAGTGTTCCCCCTTACCTATTTTATCTAAGACTGCTATTTAAGTCTGGACCAAAAGGAAAAAAAAGCTTTTTAAAGTTTTGAATTTTATCAGCGCTTTAAAGGTCCACATTAATGGCAAGTAATGGGATGTAAACAATCTTAAGAGTCAGTATATCCCAAACATTTAGTTTTAAGGCTTTTACTTTTAAAATGCTTGATTTCTAGAACTTTGTGTTTAAATAATTCCAGTTTTCAAGTAAGAGCGTTCTGTGTAAGCAGAAAAAGTAATGTGTGCTTCTTTAAAACAGAACATTGAAAATAGTATATCTGCTTTATGGAACAATTAATTCCTTTCTCCTCACTTTAAGCAATGGAATGAATCCACTTTTTAGATATTCCCTAAATGCCTAAATGTTCCCATAAAAAAATAATCTTTAAATGTGTAGTGAGATTGTAAGGTCTTGCTAACGACTTGACTGTTTAATGCCGAACATCTTAGATTTGAAATATTTGAACTGTTCTTAGTCCCAAGAATTTTTTTAAAAATTAGGTTCCATTCCCTTCCTTTACTCTTAACAGATGTCAAGAATCAAGAGAGTGGAAATGTTTTTTTTATTTTAATGTAAAACAGGAATTGATGTTAAGACCTGGGGACAGGGGTTTCAGAAGTTCGAGTTCTACAGATCATCTCCTTTTCTTTTGCATGTGAACATATGTTTCAGTTGGTCGAGTCCTGGAACCTCGCTTCTAAACTTTTCAAAATTCTAGTTTTATATTTAAAAAAACCGGCAGTCTCAAGGGGGAGGAAGTGTGCAAAGAGAACCTAAATTTTGCAATAGGATAGGATTTATTTTACTCATTATTATTTCCCAGTAACGAAGGTTATCTAGCAAGCTCTTTCAGGATTAATTTTAGCTTTTAGCACTAAAGGGTCTCGCAAAAGAAATACCCTCTTGCAGCACCTGCTTATAAAACCCCTTCAGCCTCCCTCTCTGGAGGGGGGGGTCAAGCAAAGCTGCGCAGGCGCTTTATTTCATTCTCCACTCCCGCCCCTTACAGTCGTCTATAGGCTGATGACATCATTAGCCCGCGCAACCTACCGGGCCTCAGGGCCTGTAGCTGAGACGAAGTCCTTGCTTTAGCGTAGCGGAGCGCGACGTGAAGTGGGGGTGGTGGTGTTCTACTACGCATGCTCACCGAGGATGGCGACGGTGCCTCTTTCTTAGTCTCTCTCCACAACTCGCCCCAACCTGGAGGGGGGCGGGCCTGAGTGCCCTCCCCCTTCTCTCCCTGCCCCTCCCCTTCCCCTTCCCCCGCCCAGCGGGGATTCTAACTGACAGTTGTCGTCGGGCCCCGTCCGCGCGCCGCCTCCTCCTGCCCGGGTGCCCCGCAGGTAGAGAGGGGCGGGAGGGGGTGTGAGGGAGAGGAGGAGGAGCCCGAACCTCCGCGGCCCAGCGCTTCGGCCCTGTCCCGGGAGGCGAGAGAAGAACGCCCCCCTTCCTCCTCGCCCCCTCCCAGCCCCCAAGCCGGCCAGGGAGGGGGTGGGGCGCCAAGGCCGCGGAGGCCAGACCGGGCCTGGCGGGTGAAGAGCAGGCGGGCGGGGCGCGGAGGGGTGAGGCAGGCGAGGGCCGCGCGCGCGCGCGCGCGCCGCCGCCGCCGGGGGGAGGGGAGAGGAGGGCACCTAGGCTCTCCTCTTCTCTCCCCCCTCCCCCGCGCGCCATGTAACCCCGCCCCGCCGGCGGCGAGCTCGAGACCCCCTCGCGCACCGAGCCAAGCCGGCGGCTGAGGAGAACGAGGCCTGATGCGGCTGGGGCTGCGCGGCGCAGCCGAGCCCTGAGGAAGCGGCCCGCGCTCACGCCTGCCCCGGCGCCTCGAGCGGCCGCTCCACGCCGCCCAACCTGGGCCTGCCGGGGGCATGAGCGTGCCCGGGACGCCGGGGGAGATGGAGCCGGCCGGGGAGGAGGAGCGGCCGCCACCAGCGGCTGAGGAAGAGGAGGAGGAGGAGGAGGTGGCAGCGGCGGCCCCGGCCTCAGGGCCCGCCCGAAAGAGGAGTGCCTTCTCGCAGGAGGACGCGGACGACCAGAAGGAAGAGGAGGCGATGGTGGTCGCGGGCGGTGGCTGCAAGGAACAGGAGCTGACCTACGAGCTGCAGCAGGGCTACCGCATTCTGGGCGAGTTCCTGCAGGAGAAGCACCGGGGCCTCACCGCCCCCTTCCTGCAGCCCCTGAGGGGCGTTGCTACCGGGGAAGAGGAGGCGGCCGAGGGGCCTCGCAGCGGGGGCCGGGGCAGTCGCGCCCTCCCGCAGCAGCCCGGGCAGGGCATATGTCTGCTGAAGATGGAGGAGAAGTTCGCCAGCGGCCAGTATGGGGGCATCACCGAGTTCGTGGCGGATTTCAGGTTGATGCTGGAGACATGCTACCGCCTGCATGGAGTGGACCACTGGGTCTCCAAACAGGGCCAGAAGCTAGAGATGATGCTGGAGCAGAAGTTGGCGCTTCTGTCTCGGTGAGTGAGCCCGGTCCGCGATGGGACTGACGGACTGACACAAACACACCCTCGCACGTGTCCGAAGAGGGTTGGGCCAGGGGCCGGGGGGCGTCGCTGATAGGTGCTGAGTCGGTGCTGGAGAACCCCGGGAGGAGGAGCAGCGCTGGGCGGGGGCCCGCAGGGGTGTGGTGGGTGTGGGCTGAGCGAACCCAATGCCCAGCTGTAACGAAGCGGAGAAGTAAGCCGAGTCCGGACTGCCGGAGGGCAGGTAAAGTTTGTAGATGTAAACCGAAGTGGTGCCCATAGAAAGAGAATTACAGGGATAGGGAGAGGAAAAGTTTTAGGGAGTTGGAAGTTGGACCCGCAACTTTTAGACAGTTTTGGCGTGAAATTTTAAAACGTTTTTAGGATAAAATATCGTTTAAAAAGTAATTTGGGTTCGTGTAAAAGGTGGTTTCAAACTATTTTAAAATAATTGTATCGTTTTACTACTCAAGTCGGCCATCGGAGATTTATGAAGTGTTACTAAATGCTAAACGATTACTTTGGCGTACTCCTGATCTTTTCTTTCAGCTTCATCTGAGCACACTGAATTTTTGCAATAATAGTGGATGCATCAACACAAGATTTTTAATACTTTTAGGAATTTGTGTTTATTTTGCCGGAAGGCATAGGCAGTTCAGATGGCACTCTCTTAATGTACTCCACTCATATACCCCGAGTCAGTTATTTTTCTTTCGTAAGAGGAAATAATGCAACACAAGAGGCTACTAAAACAAACATACTCATTTATAATTTTATAATTGATATGAGCCAAATTAACTTCTCAAGTGAAAATTCTTCAGGAATAGAAAAATAATTGTTGGAAATCGTAGTTGAAGTGAACCAGTAGTTTGACTCTTTACTAGCGGAAGAGAACTTGAACAAGTTACTTCATCTTTTTAGCCTCAGTTTCCTCATCTGTAAAATGAGGATAATAATAATAATAACTAATTTATGCGGTTGCTGTCGTATTACATGAATTATTTACATTTAGTAAAGTCAGAAGTACTAGTCCCATAGTTACCCCAAAATAAGTTTTAACCATTATGACATTAGTAGTGGTAGTTGAATAAAAGGAATATTTCCATATCTGAAGCTGAGAAGTGTACTAGTGCTTTTATGGAATAGCTCCTGAAAAGTTGTGTTAATTTTTTGGTCCTTGATTTTCAATTGTAATTTTAAAATAATCTAGTCTGTAACTGGCTTCCCATATGCTGTTTTCAAGACTATCCGTGCAGAGATGTCTTTCACTGAAAACAATGGTTAACAGTGCTTGACTCATTAGGGGAGCTCAATTTAAACTAAGGAACCTTTGCTTAAATCCTTTCATAATGTAATTATTTGTTAATAGAATAATTATTCATAAATTTGCCTTGTAAATTACTTTTAATATTTTATTTAGTGACATAATACTTGTGTAGTGTGTTTATTACCTTTGTCTCCACAGTGTTTTATAGTTGTGACTCACATAAGAAACAATCCATTCACATGTCATTATTTTTAAGTAATAAAATATATTCCAAATTGATGTCACAAAATTTTAGACCTGGAAGAAACCATAATGTTCACCTAATCCACACATCCAGTTTTACAGATTGGAAGCAGGGATTGAAGCTAGAGAATGGCTGCAAGAAAGTGCTAAGAAGTTGCATATAGATTTGAATAAATTACAGGTTTTCTCAGAAGCATTGTGTATATAATAAATATTTCCTCAGTCCTGCAAAAGAACAAGGAGACTACTTCTCTTTTATATAAAGATAAATTTCTGAATGCTTAGTATCATTCCTAGTGACTAATGCTCAGAATCCTATATTCGCTAATAGTATCCATACTTAGAACTTAAAGGTAAAACATTCTATTGTATATAAACATAATAATGCATTTCTGATATTCTTAGTCCAAGAGAGATAAAATTCCTGCAGTTTAGTAGCAAAAAGTAATATGATGGTCTCAAACAGATTAAAATTAAAGTTTTGAGTCCCTCACTTTTTTGATGTATACAAATATTTTGTAAGTAACAGTTTTGCCAGACCACACTTTTAGATATCAGGAAATCATTTCTTTTTCTGTACTAGCCTAAAATCTGAGTCGTTACTAAATAAATGCTTTGAGTGAGCACAACTTTGAGAAAACCATAGATTATAACTGTTTGGTATGCATTTAAGATATACAAATGCTCTAGGAGAATATACTATAGATTGTCCACATGAATATGGTTTACAGCAAATAGATGACTAGTGGTTATTTTAGTTATGAAAACAATCACTTAGATATTACCATTGTTTTCTTTTCTCCTAGTATATACTTGTAAGATACGGAATTAACTTATTTTCACATTTACTGTGAGGAGAGTTTTATAGCTGCTCCATATGCTACTGAGCCTTTGTGAGCAAGAAATACATTAGATATGGAAGATGCCACATTATCATTACAGAACAACCTGGTGGTGTTAGTACCTTAGGCACATTTTATAATTTGAATCTCAGTTTCTTCATCTGTGCTGTGAAAGTGTTGATTGTATAAATACGTGATCTGCCAGGGCTAGACATTCAAGTCCCTGATATTAAAAGATAAGTTCCCTGCCCTTAGCCGGTGTATAGTTGAGTAGGAAAACATGGACTTAAAAAGATGATGATTCTATAAGGGACATATAAACAAGGCTCAAGGTGAATTTAGGAAGAAGACCTAAATCTGAAGAGGAGGGAATAAGTGTGGGATGGCAAGTGAGAGGAGGAAAGGAAGAAGGGAAAAGAGACTAGTTAAAAGGTATAGAGAAGTTTATACTTGAACTGATTCGTAAAGGAGTTGAAGATTGCTTCAGGATTTTTTTTTTTTTTTGGAGGATTTGAGAGGGGCATTCCAGAATACTGACTACAGTGAGCTGAAGTATATTCTCAGTATATTCTAATTTTATTTTAGCCTTTTAAAATTTCTAAATTTCTTGATTTGCTTTTTGTGGTGTTTATAATAATAATACATGTACATAATCAAATAATCTATAAGGCTAGTATTTATTATATATGATGTGTATTAGTAATTTATAGCATTATATTTTATATATAATATTTGTGATAGAATTAGGACTAAGACAGCATACCTAGTCTCAAAGTTACATTTTAGAAGGGATCTCATTCATTTATTTGAGGCAGCTGAGAGAAATAGCAATTAGCATTAGAAATAGGGAGAAAATCACCTACTAAGTGGAAAAGAAGAGAAAATACTTAATAGTTAGGAAGTTATGCCTACTAAGAATTTTAAGTTATATTTTTGAAAGCTTTAAGAATATTGCTTTAGTTTGAAAAGGTTGTAGTTACAGAAGAGGCATATCCAGTCCCCAACAGAGCTGAACTTGAAATTTTTATTTTGACCATTTAAAATAATATTTTGGTGAAAATAAGCTTGAATACAATACATCCTTATTAAAATTATGGTTGACTTCTGAATTAAGTTGCTGTTAAAAATGGGTACATGTAACGGGCTATTAAAAAAGGCTTTCTTAAAATATAGTTAAAGATTATTTAGTTTTGTAATTGCTTTTTAGTTGGCAGAATATTTTTCTTGGGGATGGAAGTGCAAAAGCATCATTATGAAGCCTCAAAAATTTAAAAATAGAGGTTTCCAAGTACAAGTAGTAGTTGAAACATAAATGGATTTTTCAGACTGATTTTAATCTCCTCAGTTAAATTTAAATTTTTTGACTTGTTTATTCTCAATTAAGATGAAAATTCAGAAATTAATTAGGAATTTTAGAAAGATGCTTCTTTCTCTGTAGTAGTGCAGCACTTCCACCCTCACTGAATTCTGTAATTTTATCTTTTTAATGTAAATCTTTAAAAATTGAATATACTTGGTAATACAGTCTGGATTTGCTTTTTGTTCAGAACTAGGGAATGTTAGAGCTTGATACTCCATGTAGTGCTATTTATTATAATTGTCATTCTTAAAAAAAAATGTGCTATTTAAGAAGGTTCAGAAAATGCTTTAGTGCAGTGATGAAAGGCTTTCAATTAACAAGACATTTATTGAGCACCTGCTTTGTTCTGGGACTTAGGGAAAAATTCCTGGCTTCAAGAGTTTAAAAAAATGGTATATGCACAGTTGTGAAAGGTAAAATATGTTAAAACTGTGATTCTCCAACTTGTTCCATTGTTAGAACACCAGGAGATCATAGGACTATTTGCAGAGTATTCTGAAATATGGATATATTTAGTTGTATGATTTTCTGCTAGGGATCCTAAAGGCTTAAAACAAATTATGGGAGGAAACCCTTAATTGAAGAGATTCTTAGTAGATCCTTAGTACCTTAGTTTTCCCCCCTACAAACTGGGAGAACATGATCACTTTTGGGTTTTTGTTGGTATGTCTTGGTTTAGTTCGTGAAATAACTACAGTTAACCCTTTAACAACACAAGGGCTGGGGGCGCTGACCCTCCCTGCTGTTGAAAATCTGCATCTAACTTGGCCCTCTGTATACCCTCCATATACTTGATTCCTCCATATCTGGGGTTCCGCATCTGCGGATTCAAACAACTGAGGATCAAAGGTCCTATAGTGCTGTGGTATTTACTGTTGAAAAAAAAATCCATGTATGAGTGGACTCATACAGTTTAAACCTTTGTTTTTCAAGGATCTTTATATTCTAAGGGCACATACTTTGAGGACTACCTTGATAAGCTTTATTATAGAGTGCTAGGGGAGTGCAGAGGGGGGGTAATTAACTAGGGGAGGTGGGGAAACTGGGATTGAAAAATACTTTATTAGATTTTATTCTAGAAATCATAGATTTGTAGGATGGGCAGACTATTAATAAGTTAAATTGAGGCGTTCATTAAACAATTATTTGGCCTATCTTATCAGTAGTATGTAAAGCACTGTAGTTACAATGGTAAACATGACTTTATCCCTCACTTCAAAGTGGTAGGTAGACAAACACTTACATGTGTGGAGGCAGGAGAGTACAGAGTATTCCAGATGAATAGCTTATATCCAGTAGTTATTTAGAGTATAGGATGATGAGATCCTTTAGTGGCAGATAAATCTAGAAAGATAGATTGGGGCTAATTATGGATGACCTTGATTGCTTGCTAAGGAATTTAGAATGTAGGCATTGTAGATCTATCACAGGATTTAGCTAAGAGAGTGACTTTGAAATACTAGTACTTTTACTAGTACTTTGAAGTTTGAATGCTGAGTGGAAGGAGAGTGAATGAAGAAAGAAAACCAGTTAAAAGACTCTGGAGTTAATACCATCAAGAGATAGTAAGCAGTAGAAATAAAATGGTGGATGAGGATACATGAGAGGTAAATTCAGCAAGTGAAAGTAGTATAACGGCAAGCTATTGGATATGGATGCAAAGGATGATGTCCAAAATAAATTTGAGCCCAGGTGATAGTGATGCTGAGGGAATGGGAGAGAGGAGGCATTCATTTGAAGATTTGAAGCTGAGAATTATTGGAAAGCTGCATATGGAGCTCAGCAGAATGACTAGGAATAGATTAGAGATATAATTAGAAATTAACCTGCAGAAGGATGATTGAAGAAATAGGAGTGAATGAGATTGCCCAGGACAGAGTCTAGTGAAAATACAAGGGGACCAAAGGCAGAATTTTGTGTAAGGATTGACTGTCTTCTGAAAAGACTGAAGATTAGAAAATATGATTAAAGTGTATATAATGCATATTAAAAGCTAAAATGCTTAATTAAGAAGAGGAAGTTAATTAAGGTGAAAAGAGTTTATTCTGGAATAAGTAAAAGGTATTCATTGGAAGATAGTAAACTGATAGACTTTAGTATTTTAGGAGGTTTTGTTCCATTTGAAAATAATAATTTGAAAACGATTTAAATTTAATACAGTAAAAATGCCCTAATAGATTCAAATGTATTTTGCTTTAAAGTCTGTTTCTCATTGTATTTATGCCCTTGTACTTAGTTTTATTTCTAAGGAAAAGGCTAGAGCAGGAAAAAGAAATCATGTTTTTGCAGAGAATATTTAGTGCTTTTCAGATGTCTTTTAGCTTTCAAATCATCTCTAGGCTCTCTCCACAAAATTAGAAATACATAGAACAAACAAATAGCTGTTTTCTTTTCCAAGGAACTTCTATAATAATATGAATCTTTAAAATATATATTAAATTACTTGAAGTGGTTGTTGTTCTTCTTTTTTTCAATGGGAAACACTAATAAATCCCAGTGGTACTATTATACATAACCAAGCCCTTTGTTGTATCATCTTCCACCTGGCACCTGTAAATATTCCACAATTAATCATCCTTAAAAGTCAAGATATTATAAGTATATATACTTTGAAAAAAGGCTTAGGAAAACCAATAGAGTGTTAATAGTGGTTATTGCTAAGTAGAAAGATACTGGGTATTTTTCATTTTCTTCTCTTAATGTTCTGTATATGCTAGATTTTCTGCAATAAGCATATTTTATAATTAATAAAATATTTTATTTAAAGGAAAGTAGTGTTTAACAACTTTGAATCAACTATATAGGTAAAGAATTGGGTTAAAAATTGTATCTTCAAAATTGTAAGACAGTACACTTATGTTAAATGTTGTAGCTGGGTAATGCAATTGTAAGTGATTAACTTTTCCTTCTACTTTCTCATTTTTTTTCTGCAATGACCATGTGTTGCTGTTATTTTTTATAATACAATTTAAAATATAAAGCCCACAGATTTTGTAGTTGCAATTTTAAGGACTTGGAATAGCCAGTGCTAAGAACTTAGCCCAAACTTTCATATTTAAAGCTTTTGGGTACAGCTATCTGAATATACTTTCAAACAAAGATAATTCTTCTGTTAGCTTCTTTTATACCTCTTTAAATGTTAGTATGTCTGGGAATTTAGACCTGTTCATTTCTGTCTAGGCACTCCTCTAAAAGATAAAAACAGATGAGACTACAGATTGAGATAAACCAGTTTGAAGTAACACAATTAACCTTTTGCTATAATTTATAAGTACTACTTTACTAATACTGCTCTTCTGTGGGAGTTTAAACCTTCTAAGTTAGCATCAATGAAAAAATATTGCTAGATATAATGCAGAAAGTGTTTGAATTGCTATTTAACACAGGAAGTATTTTGGGGAAGTATATTCACTTTCCAAAAGATAGCTTCTTTCTCCTTTTGTTATATCTCATCTGCTAGACATAAGTTTTCTTTCAAATGGTAACATTTATAATAGTTACAGTTTGGGTTTTCAAAAGCTATAAAGGTAAACATTTTTGTTTAAATTTTACAATCTATACTAGCCTAGTATGTTGACTTTTTTTAATTTATTTAAAAAAATTTTTATTGAAGTACAGTTAATTACAATGTGTCAATTTTTGGTATGCAGCACAAAGTCCTAGTCATGCATATATGTAAAAATACTCATTTTCATATTTTTTTCCATGAAAGGTTGTTACAAGATATTGAACATAGTTTTCTGTGCTATACAAAAGAAACTTTTTTTAAACCTATTTTTATATATAGTGACTAACATTTGTAAATAAACTCCCAAATTTATTCCTTCCCACCCCCTTTCCCTGGTAACCATAAGATTGTTTACTAAGTCTGCGAGCCTGTTTCTGTTTTGTAAATGAGTTCATAGTGACTTTTATGGTGATGGTGGTGTATATTCTCAGCTTTCTGAGGTTGAGATCAGAAAGAAAATCTCTCTTACAGAATGTGTATGCAGGTAGAATATTGACATTATTCTCCCTATGGCATTTCAAGTTTTATGTTTTTAAACTGCTTTTCAATTTCGGTGGTAGATTGCCTAACAAATACATAGAGGACACCAAGATTCTGCTAAATACACAATTCGTAGTGAATTCAGGAACTATTCTCATGTTTGTTCTAAAAATGAGAACAAATCTATTTCATTTTGCACTGAGGAGAGAAACGGATCATCTCTCAAAAAGTTATTATATAGAAATCTTTTCCCATAAGAAATAGTTACAAAGGTAGATTGTTTCCATGTTAGCCTACGAGCCCAATTTTTAACATCTGAATTAGAAAAATTGGAAGATAAAAATACTAGAATATAATCAGTAAATAAAATTGAAGACATATTTCATATTTGTCTTGAATATTTGTGCTTGAGGAAAAGCAGGTTTAAATTTGACTCTATTCCCATAGATAAACTCCTTCCCTGGCTCCCTCATTTTCTTCTCTGATGCTGCCTTATTTGCAAGGCATTCCCTCTGTCTGGTCAGCCTCTATCCTCCTCAGCCTCCTTTGTTTTCTTTCATAGCATTGATTGCAACCTAATTTATAGCATGATTTAATGATAAATCTTTTTCTCCTAACTAGAATGTAAAATCTATGAGGGCAGAGACATTTTCTGCTTGGTTTGTTGCTATTTGACTTCTGTAAATGTTGATTTGAAATTAAGTAGTAGGTGGTTTAAATTGTAGGTGGTATAGGTCATTTTCAAAGGTTTATGGGACACGTCTCTCCCAAAGGGTGTTTCCCAGATTGCCAGCGTTAGAATGATGTTAAAGCAGATTCCTTGGCCCTCGAATAGCATATTTAAGTCTGTTAATTCAGAATCTGAGTGGTGATTAGAAAGCTACATTTTTAATAAGCTCCCTAAATGATTTTTACACACAATAAAGTTCCAGGACTGATACTTCAAGATATAGTAACACTGTTTCATGGTTGATTTCACATCAGAATTTGGAATTTTCCATTCATTGAAGTGTTTTTATCACTGCTTTTATACTTGTCAACCTTTATTAACATTGTATTTTGGGTTATAGTCAGAATGAAGGGGAAAAATTGAGAAGCAGATTCATATATTCACGGTTTCCTGGGAAATACAATTTGAAGAAATTAAATGGGAATAAGTCAAGGATAGTGTGGGGGAGGGATGAGGAGACATGATACTAGGTGTTTGCATTATTCCTCTGAGAAAGACTGGAGAGAGCTTGAATGTCATGTGTTTGTGAAAGACTATTACACAAAGTAGTCTCTGTTTTTAGATTTTTTTTTCATTGTTTTAAAACTTTTTATTGGTGAATTTCTAACATAAAAAAATCAAAAGAGTATTTGAACCTTTATGTTCCTCACAGTATTTATTCGTGGCTGATTTTGTCCCATCTATACCTTCTGTATACCTCCCTTCTGTATTATTTTGAAGCAAATTATTAACATTAGATTTTTCTGTAAATGCTTAAGTTTGTAACTCTCAGAAATGGGGACTCTTTCATTTAAAATGTAATTACTGTACCATATCACACCAAAAGTTTTTTGGTGCACAGATTTTTGGATAGCAAATATCCAGTCAGTTGTCACATTTTGTATTGTTTCAAAAATTATTTTAAAAATTTGATATATAGTTTGTTTGAATCACAATCCAAATAAGTCCACGAGTTACATAGTTGGTTCATATGTATTTTAATTTATAGATTTCTTTTCTTCTCTATCTCCCCCCACTCTTCCTCCCCAACCTTCTTGCAGTGATTTTGTTGAAGAAAACAGATTGTTCGTGTGGAGTCTTCTGCAGTCTTGAATTTTGCTGATAATGTTCCATTCTTTTGTTCTCTGTATTTCCTATAAATTGGTAGTTGGTTCTAGAAGGTCCATCAAATTCAGGATCACTTTTTTAGGGGAGGCAAGGGCAAGACCATAACTCTTTAGATAATGTTGGGTTCATCCATCAGTTTCTGGTTGTATGTTTTAACTCAATTATGAATTGTTAGGTTTAGCATGATGGCACGATGTAATTTTGCTGAATTTCTTAAAATGAAAGGTAATGAGTGGTGATTTTATAGTGAAGTTTTACTTACTTTCTTTACATTTAAAATTATCTGTTGAATTTTCTATGACAAGTCATTTTTTTCTGTTTCTTCCTTTAGTAGAATTTAGAACATGAAAGTAATTTCAGGAATAAGCTATTTTATTTATCATCTGAGAAAATTGATTTTAGTTTAGAGTTATATTAAAGCATTAATTTTGTGAGTAATCCCTGTTATGTAGGGCTAATATGTTAAATAGTAGCAAAAATTTTAAAAACCTGAAGTTAAAGACCCTGGATTCTATTCCCATGTGCATTTATCCATTTAGATGTGTTTGTGTGATCTTACATCATTTATCAGCTGTGGATAATAATACAATTCTTTGTGTTTCTCATTTGGTCTTTAGGAGCAGTAAAAAGAATTCCAAAGTAAGCTCTCATAACATTGCGTTGCACTATATTGGACAACATAATAATACAGTAATTGACCTCATAGTCTTCTGGCTCACTTTTAAGTTTTTTGTTTCTCTATTATAGTTGTGTATGAGTGCCAAGCCTTTATAAAGTTTAAAGTTTTTAACTAGAGTTCTGAAACATCCTCCAACCCATACAGTATGCAAAAATGTATGTGGGAATATGACATACATCTAAGTTTTTCCAGGGAAAGGATGCAAAATTTTAATAGGTCATCAGAGGAGCACAGACCCCAAGAGGGTTAAGAACCATAGTTTAAAATACAGAATTAACAAGCACCCAGTAAGTTATGATGATGTTTAAAGTAGAGAAGATTCCAATTCAGTGAAGAAAAATTAGGCCTTTAATGGAATTAACAGAGAATTCAAATAGTACCCAAAGATAGTCTTATAGTATGCCTGTGTTTATACTATTAGGTGTTTAAACAGACTTGTTTAACTCTGACCATGAAGCAATAGTTTTGCTCTGCGCTAAATTAAGAGGGAAAATGTCTTGGAAATAGTCTTCTTGGTATTCTAGAACTCCGAAAGAGTTAATATATGACTTACTGTACTGGAGATGTCTTAACTTTGTGAGTAAAGTGAGTTTAATTCTGGTTTTGCCAATGACACTTGTGTTGAACTAGACATTGACTTTCTCTAGAATTCCATTTCCAGTCATTGGCCATTAACTTCATCAAATTCAAAACAGTTTCTAAACACTTAAAGTGCCTCCTTCTCTACTTATAAGTCTCTTTCTTCTTTCTATATCTAGTGAAATCCTAATTATCAGAGGCTCAGCTCAGATTTTATCTCCTCTAACCTGATACATAATTAATTGCTTTTTTCACTGTATTCCATGATTCTTTGTTTTGCATCTGTTTATAGCACTAAAAAAATTCATGTTATGATAGATCTGTCTCTCTATATTGTGATATAATAATTGTTTGGTAATTCTTGAGTTAATGAAATAAATGAGCTTATGCAAAAATCAAATAAATATTCAGTTATATCAAATCAAAATTCCTGCTTGTTTTTTTAATAAGACTCTGCAGAGTTGTCATCTTCTCAAGAAAACTTCTTTATGCCTTTTTTTCCTCCCTCTTCTTTTCAGCTTTGGTTAGGTATATTCTTCTGTTTTTACAGAACCCACCTTTTGTGTTCATATGATTTGTATCTGTTTGCATGTCTGTTTGCCACCCTAAAGTTTAAGATTTTCTTATGTATTTTTGTATCTCTGGAAACTGGCTCTTCAAGTGCAGAGAAACTCAATACATATTGAGTTGAATTCAAATACCATATCCTCTCCTAAGGTATGGATCCAGTATTTAAAATCATATGATAGGAGGTAGTACATGATTAATGTAGTAAGACAGGTACTGTTCCTTATATTCAACAATGCTTATTATTTGATAGGCACTGTAGAAGGATTCAAAGATGAATATGGGAAGATAGGAGTTGATAAACTAAGTTCATGTCGGGGTCATTCCAGGCAACAAGAATAGCACATTCAAAAGTGCAAAGGGGAAAAAGCCACTGTATACAGCTAAGGAATGATCAGTAGTTTGTTTTGGCTTGAGTGCTAGTTATATATAGAAAAGTAATGACAGCTGTGACTGGAGGGGCCAGATGATGGTGCCAGCCCATAGAGGGCCTAATATGCTCTGCTAATGAAGAGTTTGATATTCCATATTAGTGAGTTATTAAATTAAAAGCTTTTAAGTTAGAGAATTACAAGGGACACATATGAAGTGAATTAGAAGAGAAGACTAACATCTATTTGATCTTTTCCCATCCCTTAATTTTCCGCTTGTCTTAATTTTAATTTTGTATTTGACTTTGCTTCTCTTAGGCAACAGATTTGGTGAAAGATTTATATAGAAATGTATCTGAAAAGTTGTTTTATATTAAGCAAAAATCTTAGAATAATGCTAGAGAAAAGAGAAAGACAGAACTTTTTTTGCCAAATAATTTAGATAGTATACCAGATCTAAATAATTAAATCATTTAAGTTGGACTTAGTTGTTTTGTTTCTTTAACTGGATTTGCCATAGTAGTTTTTTTTAAACATTTTTTTATTGAGTAATAATCATTTTACAATGTTGTGTCAAATTCCAGTGTAGAGCATAATTTTTCAGTTACACATGAGCATAGATATATTCATTGTCACATTTTTTTTTTACTGTGAGCTACCACAAGATCTTGTATATATTTCCCTGTGCTATACAGTATAATCTTGTTTATCTATTCTACATTTTGAAATCCCAGTCTGTCCCCTCCCACCCCCTGACCCCCTGGCAACCACAAGTTCGTATTCTATGTCTGTGAGTCTGTTTCTGTTTTGTATTTATTTATTTATTTTTTTTTCAGATTCCACATGTGAGTGATCTCATATGGTATTTTTCTTTCTCTTTCTGGTTACTTCACTTAGAGTGACATTCTCCAGGGACATCGATGTTGCTGCAAATGGTGTTATGTTGTTGGTTTTTGTGGCTGAATAGTATTCCATTGTATAAATATACCACGTCTTCTTTATCCAGTCATATATTGATGGACATTGAGGCTGTTTCCATGTCTTGGCTATTGTAAATAGTGCTGCTATGAACATTGAGGTGCAGGTGTCATTATGAAATATGGTTCTTTCTGGATATATGCCCAGGAGTGGGATTCCTGGGTCATATGGTAAGTCTATTCCTAGTCTTTTGAGGAATCTCCATACTGTTTTCCGCAGTGGCTTTCCTTGCTTCCCTCTCCCGCTCTTAATGACTTAGATGTCTCTTACAATTTTGTGTTTATTCTATTTGGAATTCATGGTAGTTATCACCTTTCCAGTTATGAGTTTCTCATTTTTGTGGCATCCTGCTTCTTTTCTATTTAAAGAAGACTTGTCAGTATTTCTTTTAACATGGGTTTAGTGTTGCTAAACTCTTTTAGTTTTTGCTTGTCTGTGAAGTTCTTTATCTCTCCTTCTATTCTAAAGGATAGCCTTGATGAATAGAGTATCCTAGGCTGCATCTTTTTTTCATTCAGGACTTTGAATATATCTTGCCACTCCCTTCTGGCCTGTAGTGTTTGTGTAGAGAAATCAGCTGAGAGCCTATGGGGGTTCCCTTGTAACTCACTCTGTTTTTCTCTTGCTGCCGTTAGGATCATTTCTTTATCCTTGACTCTGGCCATCTTGACTATGATATGTCTTGGTGTGGGTCTATTTGGGTTCTTCCTCTTTGGGACCCTCTGAGCTTCCTGTACTTGGATATCTCATTCCTTCTTTAGGTTTGGGAAGTTTTCACCCATGATTTCTTCAAATACCTTTTCAATCCCCTTTGCTCTTTCTTCCCCTTCTGGAACCCCTATTAAGCATAGATTGGCATGCTTTATATTATCCCATAGGTCCCTTATAATGTTTTCATTGTTTTTCTCTCAGCTGTTCTGATTGGGTGCTTTCTGTTGTCCTGTCTTCTAGGTCACTTATTCGTTCCTCTGCATTATCTAGCCCACTTTGTACAGCCTTTAGATCAGCTCTCATCTCAGCAAATGAGCTTACTGATTCTGCTTGGTTCTTCTTTATAGCTTCAATTTCATTTTTGACATATTTTATATCTCTAAACACTATTTCTTTTAGTTCCTTCAGTACTTTGATCACTCCTTTTTTGAAATCTTGATCTGGTAGGCCATCGATGTCTATTTCCTTGATCGTGCTTCCAGGGGATTTCTCTTGATCTTTTAATTGGGGGTGGTTCCTCTGCTTCTTCATATTGTTCATATCTCTCTGGCACCAGTGGGTGGGCGGGTCACTCCCCCTCCCGATGTGGCAGTCAGATGCTGCACTTGGGCAAGGCAGGTGGGCAGATCACACCCCCTCACAGTACTGTGGTCAGGTGCTGCGTTCCTGCCAGGAAGGTGGGTGGCCACCTGCCCTCTCCCGGCGCCGGTCGCTCTGCTGCTCTGTGCAGCTGCCCGTTCTGCCTCCAGTTCACGCTCTGTAGGCAGGCTCGGGGAAGACCGTGGAACAGCCCTGCCTCTGCTCTGTGCCAAATCTCAACTCCTTGTCTGTCTTGGCTGTGTGAGTTCTCTGAGGTGCCAGGGCAGAAAGATCCTATCTGCCTCAGGCTGTAAACAAGTCTCAGTCCTGCCTAGGAGGTTGCGGAGCCCCTGGGTGTGGATTCAGGTCTCAGCCCCGCCCCTGCCCAGTCGCTGTGCACAGGAGGATATGGCGGCTGTGGCTGTGCCCTGCCTCTCTTCTCAGAGAAGTTCCAGTAATGGCGCTGCAGGTCTGAAGAGACAAAGGCTATGGCGCCCCTCCCCCCATGGCACACCAGCCATGTTGCTTTGCTTTTTTCACAATTTATGGGGGACTGAGGTTGTTCTGCTCCATATCCCCTCCCAGCCACGGCATGCAGCACCATGCAGTCCCCTGGGGCTGCCTCAGTGCAGCTGCCCCAGTCCTTCGCCCAGCTCAGGCAGCCTGTCCCGCTCCCAGCTGCCGGCTTATGTCTCGGGCTGGATGTCGCGGGGACCCTTTCTGCCTGTTTAACTTAGTTCTGTTGGTCAAGGGGTGCTTGGGGCAGATCTGAGCCTCGGAGGCTCCCCCTCTGTCCCTCTGGCCTCTCCATTGGTGAAGGGGAGACCCAGCGAACGAGTGCTAGTCCTCCTTTGCCACTCTCTCCCCGTGGGACCCATCCCACACTGTTTTGCTTTTTCTTCTTTTTTCCTTTTCTCCTACCAGATTTTTGGTGTCTTTGTCTTTCGAAGAGGGTGATGTTCTTTCGGAGTTCTGCAGGTGCTCTAGCTGGCTGAGTGGGTCTGTAGATGTGAGTTTCGGTGTATTTGTGGGAGAGGGTGAGCTACAAGCATCCTTCTACTCTGCCATCTTGCTTCTCAGTGCCATGTGTAATTTTATATCTTGCTTATCACTTACTAGATTTGATTTTATCTGTTACTTGATTGTTACCTGTAAATATTATTACATATGTGACTATACACTAACAGGATAACAACAGTGGGACCTTGTAGTGAGGGTTTTGTGTTTTGTTTTGCTTTGTTTTGTTTGACCCTGTGGGGTTTTTACCTAGGAATTTTATTTTTTGCCATGTGAATTAGTTATGTTTTGCTTTGTTTGGCTACCAACAAAAAATGACAGACCACTTTCACTAAAAATTAGCCTAACATTGACAGATAACTAAATAAAGAAGTTGTGGTATGTATATACACACACATACACATATACATACATGCAATGGAATACTACTCAGCCATAAAAAATAAATAAATAAAATAATGCCATTTGGTGCAACATGGGTGGACCTGAAGATTGTCCTTCTAAGTGAAGTAAGCCAGAAAGAGAAAGAAAAATACCATATGATACCACTTATATGTGGAATCTAAAAAAAAGATGCAAATGAACTTATTTAAAAATAGAAACAGACTCACAGATATAGAAAACAAACTTAACAGTTACTAGGGTGGAAAGGGGAGTGTGGAGGGTTAAATTGAGAGTTTAGGATTTGTAGATGCTAACTACTATATATAAAATAGACAAACAACAAGTTTATACTGTATAGCACAGGGAACTCTATTCATTATCTTGTAGTAGCCTATAATGAAAAAGAATATGAAAACAAATATATGTATGTATATGTATGACAAAAATATGGTGTACACCAAAAATTGACACAACATTGTAAACTGACTATACTTCCATTTGAAAAAAAAAAAACAAACCTAAGAAAAATAGACTGATTCATTAAGAAGTAGGTTAAAGTCATCAGTCATGGCATGGTTTGTGAAACTTAAGAATATACCTTAAAAATATTTTTAAATGTTTGTAATCACACAAGTTAGCTAGTTCCTAATGTTTTTATTACTTTATGATTGTCCTTTTCAACAGTACTTTTGATTAATTTACCAATCTAGAGTAAGGAGTAGAGACAACCTGCCTTGGCTGCCTTTAATACGGAAAGGCCCAGCAGAAGTTTTGAAATTACATTTTATTTATCATAATTTTAGTAATTGTTATGTGCCACTCAGTCACTTTTGGAAAAGCTTTATCTGTATTAAATTATTTAATCCCCATGACATCTCTTCAAGTAATTAATGATTTACATAACTTGTTTTACAAATGAAGAAACAAGACACAAAGATTAATTTGCCCAAACTAGTTAGTGACAGAACCTGGATTTGAATCCAGACTGGCTCCAGAGCCCCAGGTGCTTAATCACTGTGCTGTGCTGCTTATGAGCAGGAGCTGTAGGGATTGAGAGAAAGGAGACTTTCTACCTGAGAGAGAGGCTGGGGAGGAATGGATCATTAAAGAGTCCAAGGCAGAGGAAGCATTTAGATACTTGTGGTATAGGATCAACAGGATTCACTTGCAATATAAATCATTACTAATTATGTATGTTAAATATAACTTGTGAAAATCTAAAGGAAATAATTGAAGTGTTATTGTAGTGTACATGGACTTTGCTTAGCACCCCAGTGACTAGTGATTGTTTTATTAATAGTTTATTAATTAAAAAATAATGTGTACATCTTGGCAAAAATTAAACATTACAAGAAGTATTACAATAACAATTGTTTTCTTCTCTCCTGTTGCCTGGTCCCCTACTGTTACGAGGCTACTGCTGTTACTAGTTTCTTATATTCAATTAGGTGTTTCAGGTTTTTTTCTGTTTATGTGAAGCTTTACCATTTTTTTTAAATTGAGGTATAGTTGATTTACAATATTATATTAGTTTCAGGTATACAATATGATTCAAAATTTTTGTAGATTATAAAATTATTTTAAAATATTAGCTATTTTCCTTGTGCTGTGCAATACATCCTTGCAGCTTATTTATTTTATACATTATAATTTGTACCTATTAATCTTCTACCCCTATCTTTGCCTCTCCCCACTGGTAGACATTTCATTGTTCTCTATATCTGTGAATCTGGTTTTGTTTTGTTATAGTCATTCATTTGTTGTTGTTGTTTTAGATTCCACAAATAAGTGATATCATACAGTATTTGTCTTTCCCTCTCTGACTTATTTCACTAAGCATAATACCCTCCAAGTCCATCCATTTTGTTGAAAATGGCAAAATTCCTTTCTTTTTTATGGCTGAGTAGCATTGCATTGTGTGTGGATGTATATGTGCATATATGTGCACACACACATACATACATACATACTACTTCTTCTTTATCCATTCATCTATTGATGTATACTTAGGTTAGTTCCGTATCTTAACTATTGTAAATAATTATAAATCCTGCTGGGAACATTCAGAAGCATGTAACTTTTCAAATTAGTGTTTTTGTTTTCTTCAGATTTATACCCTGGAGTGGAATTATGGAGCATATGCTAGTTCCATTTTTAGTTTTTTGAGGAACCTCTATAGTATTTTGTACAGTGACTGCACCAATTTACATTCCCACCAACAATGTACAGGGGTTCCCTTTTCTCCATATCCTTGCCAGCACTTGTTGTCTGGTCTTTTTGATAATGACCATTTTGACAGGTGTAAGATGATGTCTTAATGTGGTTTTGATTTGCATTTCTATGATGATTAGCAATGTAGAGCATCTTTTCATGTGACTGCTGGCCATCTGTATGTGTTCCCTGGAAAAATGTCTCTTCAGGTCTTCTAGTTGTTTGTTTTTTGGATACTGAGTTGTATAAGCTGTTTATATATTTTGAATAGTAAACGCTTGTCAGTCATATCATTTACAAATATTTTCTCCCATTCAGTAGGTTGTCTTTTCATTTTATTGATGGTTTCCTTTGCTGGGAAAAAGCTTTTAAGTTTAGTTAGGTACAATTTAAAATTTTTTGCTTTTGTTTTCTTTGCCTTAGGAAAGGAAATACTGAACAGGAAATATCAAAAACTTATTGGTATGATTTATGTCAAAGAGTCCTCTGCCTATGTTTTCTTCTAGGATTTTTATGGTTTCCCATCTTACATTTAGGTCTTTAATCCATTTTGAGTTTATTTTAGTATATAATATAAGAAAATGTGTTAATTTCATTATTTTACATGTAAGCTGTCCAGTTTTTCCAGCACCACTTATTGAAGAGACTGTCTTTTTCCTGTTGTATACTCTTGTCATAGATTAGTTGACCATTAGTGTGTGGATTTATTTCTGGGCTCTCTGTTCTGTTCCATTGATCCATGTGTCTTTTTGTGCTACTATCATACTGTTTCGATTACTGTAGTTTCTTAGTGTAGTTTGAAGTCAGGGAGCTTGATACCTCCAGCTCTGTTCTTCTTTCTCAAGATTGCTTTGACTATTTGGTGTCTTTTGTGTTTCCATACAGATTTTAGAATTATTTATTCTAGTTCTGGAAAAACACTTTTGGTGTTTTGATAGGGGTTGTATTGAATCTGTAAATTGACGTACGTAGTATGCTCATTTTAACAATATTAATTCTTCCAGTTCATGTACACGAATTATCTTTCCATCTGTTTGTGTTATTTTCAGTTTCTGTCACTAGTGTCTTATAGCTTTCTGGGTACAGGTATTTTACGTCCTTAGATCTATTCCTAGGTATTTTATTCTTTTTGCTGTGTGGTAAATGGAATTTTTTAAAAATTTCTCTTTCTGATAGCTCATTATTAGTGTGTAGAAACTCAGCAGATTTCTGTATATTAATTTTGTATCCTACAACTTTACTGAATTTATTGATGAGTTTTAGTAGTTTTGGAGGGGTGTCTTTAGGATTTTCTATGTTTAGTATCATGTCATCTGCAAACAGTGACAGTTTTACTTCTTCTTTTTCAATTTGGATTCCTTTTATTTTTCTTGTCTGATTCCTGTCTCTAGAACTTCCAATACTATGTTGAATAAAAGTTAGCTGTCTCAGATTTTAGCATGTTCAAAACTGAACTTTTGGTTTGTTGTTTTGTTTTTCTAAGCCTGTTCTTACTTTCTGAGCAAGTGACTCCACTATCTGTGAAGTGGCCCTAGCCAAAAAAAAAACTAGCTTTTTTCATTGATTCTTCCTTTGCACTTATTTTTCACGTTAAGCTTATCAACCATTTCTGAGTTTTCTTCTCCTAACGTATATTTTAAATCTTGCCCATTTCTCTCCACTGTCATCACTTAAGTACAAACTATTATCATCTCTTGCTTGGAATACTGCTATAGTTTCCTGATTTGTTTTCCTGTTTCTGCTTTTTCCTTCTGGAATCCATTTTCTTCCCAGCAGTCAGAGTGAACTTTAAAAAATGTACATTGAGAAGTCAGTACCTTGCATCAAGCATTTCATTGGCACATAGGCTATAGTAAGGAGTTTGGCTTATTGTCTTTCACATACCTGCCAAGCCATATCTCCCCTCAGGGCCTTTATACTTGTTCTTTCTTTTATCTAGAACACTTATCCCCAAGGTTTTCTTTGAGTTTTTGTTTGCTTGTTTTTTTCTTTGAGTTTTTGTTTGCTTGGTTTTTTGTTTGTTTGTTTGTTTGATCATGGCTGGCTCCTCCTCCTGTCACTTCCTCAGAGAAGTTATTCTTGACTGTCTTCCACAGAACTTATAATATCTAGCTTATAATTAGAACTTATGTGTGTGTATATGTTTACTCACTTTTTGCATATCTTCTTACTAGCAAGCCCAGTTTGAGGCTCTGAAAGTATTAGCAAAATGAAATCCTTATCTTCCTGGAACTTTCATTCTGGTGAAGAGATGGATAATTACCAAATAAGTAATTATATAATGCAATGTACTATCGTAGCATGAAGTAACAAGAAGAAAAAGAAAGCAGAGTAAGGAAATAGAGAATGACAAGGGATCCATTACTAGTTATGGTGGTCAGAGAAGTCCTCTCAGATATGGTGACATTTGACCAGAGATTTGAATTAAGTGATAGTGCCTAGCCATACAAATATCTGGGGGGAAATGCTTTACAGGAGAGAGATAAAGTGCAAAGCAGATTTTGGTGTGGCTGAGAATAACAAGGTGGCCAGAACACCAAAAACTGAGGGCAGAGTAGTAGAAAATAGGGTCTGCAGTGGTAGATGAGGGCCATAACACAGTAGCTCTTGTAGGCCATCAGAACTTCAGATTGTATTTAAGTGTAACTGGAAGGCTTTGGAGGAGACAGAGTAGAGGAATAGCATGATCTGATTACCTTTTTTTAAGATTTTGAAAAATATTATCTTATTATTTTTAATTTTTTTTTATTTTTGGGGGAGGAGGTAATTAGGTTCATTTATTTTTACAGGAGGTACTGGGGATTGAACCGAGGATCTTGTGCATGCTAAGCTTGAGCTATACCCTCCCTCCTGGTTACCTTTTTAAAAGGACTAGCTGGGTTGCTGCATGAAGAACAGGCTGTAGGGAGATCAGAGTAGAAGCCAGGAGACCTGGCACAAAGAGATGGCAATAATTGAGGTGAGGGTTTGAACATTTTCACAAACACACACTGCTGCATGCCACATGTATGTTAACATACACATATACTTGTATATAATTATGTTTGGGTTAAAACATATATTTTGTCCAGAGACTTCTTTTTTACATTCAGCAGTGTAATATGGACATCTTTTACAGTGAGTACTTACAGATATACCTGTTGGTTTTGATGGATGATTGTACCGCATGTTGTGATGTACATGACTGTATTTAATGTCTCCTGTTGAAGATCTTTTATATTTCCAGGTTGTTCTTTTTGAATAACAAACAATACTTTGTGTATGTGTGTGTGTGTGTGCATTGCTCATAGTTGTTGTGGATATATAATACCTAGAAGCATGATGGGTCAAAGGATATATGCACATTAAGTCTTAATGATTATCACTGCATTGACTTTCAAGAAGGCTGTGCCAATTTTAGATATCCACTAGTGTTGTATGAGAATTTTTTTTCCTTATAGACACTCTCCAATACTGAGTACTATGTCATTTTGATCTTTACATCTTGATATGAGAGAAACATTTTCTTTTTTGTATTTTAATTACAAATGATAAATATCAGAGCTTATATTCTTATTTTTGTTGAGTAATAAAGGGTATTACTTTCTCTTTGATCTTTGTTCTGAGAAAATACTCTTTTAAAAAGTGGTGTCTAACTTATCTTTTCTAATAAGAGTAAAGTTAAAGGATAAAATTTAGTTTCTGACTTGTTTACATAACAGTTTAGCCATATGACTTAATACTTTCCTCAACTCTCCTTATCCCTAATGCTCTGCATACATTGTGACCTCTGAGATGTCATCATGTTTTAGTGTAATATTATCCATTAATGTTCTTTTCCATTAGTATTGATGAGGAAATAATTAAAATTACATAACTAGTTAGTTCTCCAGTGTAAGCACTTAAAAGGAACCCAGGTATACCCATTCAGTATCTTTTATTGCCATTTTATTTGCCTTAGGCCCACATTCCTCACTCCCAGACCAATTAGCTATCATACAGATATATACTATTCTGCATAAAAGAATCACAGCCTGAAACATATGGATAGATAAACTCAAATTCTTCAGCATTACTGGAAAATCAGTTTAAACCTTCATGACCTGCCTAAAGCTGAATTAGTTAAAATGTAATCTCCTTCTAACAAACAAGCAAACAAAAACCCATATAATAGTGCCACAGTTCAGTGGAACTTTGCAGTCATACCATTCATGGGCCCTAGATAGCCTGAGACTAAGATTGTTATAAAGTCATTCTAACTTAGAGCAATAAACCACCATGAACATAGTCCGAGATGGACAGGAGTTTGATTATAGTTTATGCCATAAATGTTTATGTTTTGGTGAACCTTTAGCCTATTTAGCCAAAAGAACTCCTATAGGAAAGCAGGAAAATATGACTACAGGATCAACTTTTAATTTATATAGTCTCTTAACCAGCATATTGAATGCTTACTTCAAGTGTTGACTTGATTTTGCATTGTAGAAACAACATGTGCAAAACCTCATAGGCTCTGGCAGATTTTATAGAGATGAAACACCGTATATTTTACCTGACGCTTTTCACAATTAACTCATATAGACTTACAGTTAATGCATATAAATTCAGAAGTCAGTTTTTAGTCTAGACTTAAAATTTTACAGGATTAATGTGTGTTTCTTTTTTCAGTATAAATGGTTTTAATTATTTCAGATTCATGAAGGCAATTCATAGATAATTAAGCAAACTGCTAAGAAACTTTTTCATCATTATCTTTAATCATTAGATTAGTATCTTAGTTTATTAACAAAGTATTATAGGGTAGGGAGACATTTGTGGTGAGGTTGAAGAGGAAATCTAGATTCCTAGTTTTATAGTTTAGTCAGAAGGTTTCTAAATGTATAGTTATATACTATAGTTGCTCATTTGTTTATGATTTCTTCAGGTTGCTTATGTACCATAAATTTTTTTCTCCCAGAATATTTTTGTATTATGTATACTTTCCTATACTAATAATAAGTAGTATGAAATATATGAAGAGATGTAAAGATAAGCTACGTTTAATTTTGCAAAGAATAAAAATTTTTTCATTAAAGACATCTTTAATAATTTTAGTGCTTCAGTTTTGTGTATATTTTTAATGTAGGGAAAAGACTCTCATTCAGACTGATTTTATGATATGAGTGAGGAAAATTAGAAATTATGTAGGGAGGATAAAAATCTGGAACATAGCTAAGCAAGGTTTAACTAAATACCTTTTATGTAGTTAGCAAAAAGGATTCTTCTTAAGATGCTAGTTAAGGGGGTTTATTGCTTACCCAGAAGATTTGACCTATGAATTGACTTATTCTTCTCCAAGGCACTTGAGAGAAAAGACAACGATAGCAGTTACATCTAGAGGCTATTATGGATTGGAGGATGAGAAGGGAACTGCATGTACTTCAACAAGGCGTCGGTCAACACCGCGAAGTTTGGCAGGCTTGACAAGTGGAGTTTTTGAATCTATAATGGTTCAAGTTTTGAGACAGGAAGAACAGCTGAGAGCAAAAGAAGAAAAAAGGTAACTGTTAAAAAAAAAAAAGTTAAGTTTCATGTTGTTCAAATTTTCAGAAACTACATTTCAAAGATTAGCTGTGTAACTTTTTTTTGGCCATTTCAAATTTCTGGGCCCATTTCAGTAGTGTTCCAAAATGCGTTCTCACCAAAGTATGAGTTAATACTGAAATATCACAATAAAATTTATTTTAAAATACAGTTTTAAATTTTTGAACCAAATTACTTTGAATTTATACAAAAATAATTTTTATAAAAGATTTCAGGATGCTTTCTAGATTTCTGGAAGTATCCTCAAGTGAATTATAACTTTTAAATTAGAAGAATTTTATATAGATTTGTATAGCTTTAAAATAGAATCAAAGACCTTTAAAATTAGGAGAAACTCCAGAGATTATGTGGTTCAAATGACATACAAGTTCATGTCTGCCAGATCCTTCATTGATATTAATTTCCTGGATGACTGTGCTTACTCTGGACCCACCAGGAAAGAATGCTATGCTCAGTGTTACACCTGTAGGGTCTAGGAGCATAGAGATTGATGATACTTCTATAAGTTTTTGTAATAAAAAAAGAGACTAGGACCCAGAGGTAAGTGATTACTCAAAAAAGACTGGCGATTTTTATACTAAATCAAATCTCAAACTATGTTAGGCATGATTGCTGAGGTAATAGGGAACTACTAATGCTATTCAAGGGAAATTTATAATATATTGTTGCTCCTCTTATTTAGTGATAAATTTAGCCTGCTTTGATATTTGTAGGATTAAAATTCAACCTTGAGACTTTGTACCACAACATTTTTTATAGTAGTGGTTAATTGGGAACCCACTGTGAAATACTTTTTTCCTTGTGGAGAACCTCATAGAACTACTTCTGCTATAGGAAAAGGGATTTTATGGCAGAGTAAAGATTAATCTGACAGTAGTGTATAATAGATTGAAATAGAAATTGAAGAAAAGGAAGGCTTGTAGAAAGCTGTATGTAGTAGTCTAGACTTCCACTACTGGTGACCCGAAGTAGGAAGAATGTCATAATGTCCTGGGAACAATCAAGACTTAGTACCTTCTTTGATATAGGGGAAACAAAGGAAGTAGTTGTAATAATAGCAATAAGAAGATTAAAAAAAAAAAAAGAATGGTTAACATTCATTGAGCATGACTGTTTGCCAGGTTTAGCTCTAACCACCTTATTTGTATTCAACATTTGTCCTGAGGCACAGAGAAATTAAGTAACTTGCCCAAGGCCAGGCAGTTTTTCAGTGGTAAGGTTAAGATTTGAACCCAGGCAGTTTGGTTATAGAGCTTTTGCTCCTAAGCAGTATGCTGTCCTTGTGACTTAAAAATGACGGCGTTAGCAAAGAAAGTAAAAGAGCTTAGGTCCATGGTGTGAAGAGACATCAGTAAACTCCAGTTTTTAATAAGTTGTTTGAAGTGATGAGGAAACATTTAAGCACATAAGTAGGAATAGCCAGTAGGAAGCTAGAAATATGGTTGAATCTTTTTCTTTTCTCCAATTTTAAATATATTTATGTGTCTTGTGCTTAACATTAAACAACCATAGGTGAGTAACACATAGGGGAAATTCTGCCATCAAATGTCTAGGGACTATGATAATTTAATATGAATTAACCTTTCTCTTTGGGTACAGTGCTAACTTTCTCTTTTTTAATTAGAAATATTTTAAACATGGAGCAAAGAATAAATAAAATTCTAATAAAGGCCTAAGTACTTACTACCTAGGAATTTTTAAAGAAATTAAGCGTCAATACTATATTTCCTTTATTTTTCCTCTGTCCCCAGAAGAAACCACTAACCTGACTTTATCATTCCCATGCATTTTATTACTGAATTTTAAGAATTCTTTTATATATTTTGGATACAAGTCCTTTGTTAGATATATATGCATTGCAAATATTTTCTCCTAGTCTGTGGCCTTCCTTTCATTTTCAGTGTTAATGAGAAAGGGAAAATTTTAACCGAAGTTCAACTTTTGTGCCTTTTGTGACCTAAGAAATCTTAGTTTACTCAAGCTTATAAAGTTTTTTTTTCCCCCTTTTTTTTGCCCTGGAAATTTCTAAGTTTTGTTTTTTATGGTTGAATCTGTGATCCATTTGAAGTTAATTTTTGTGTATGGTTGTTTGAGGTAAGGATGAAGGTTTATGTTTCTTCTATGCGGATAATCAGTTCAAGTATAATTGTTTGATAAAACCATTCTTTGATTCCTAAATTACATTTACATCTTTGTTGAAAATCTGTTGAACATACATTTGTGAGTCTTTCTGGACGTTCTGTTGTGTTCCATGTATCTATAGGTGTGTCCTTAAGCTAATACTATGTTGACTTGATGACTATAGCTGTATAATAAGCCTTGAAATTTGGTGATATGCATCTTCCACCTTTGTGTTCTGTTTTGTTTTGTTTCAAAATTGTTAGGCTATACTAGGATGTTTGCATTTCTTTATAATTTTGGAATCATATTGTAAATTCTACAAAAAAAAAAACACCTGTGGGGACTTTGATTAAGATTACATGAAAGTTATCAATTTCTGGGTAATTGTTTAAATTCTCTCAGCAGTATTTTGTAGTTTTCGTTGTATACATTTTCCACATATTTCATGTTTTTGATGCAGTTGTAAATATTTAAAAGTTCAATTATATTTTGTTGCTAATATATAGAAATACGATTGATTTTAATACAGTCACCTTTTGTCTGTTTCTGCTTTGAGTTCTGAAAGAGTTTGCCTCAGGTAGTTTGAAACTCTGCTATTGGATATGTACATATTTATGATTCTTAGAGGGTTTTTTTGATGGATTGACTTCTTTCTTAGAAGTGTTCGTTTTGGTTCCTGATAATATTTCTTACATTTTTTTAATAATACATTTTATCTCCAATATTAGCTTATTAGATGTGCGTCTTTTTTTCTTTTTTTTTTTAGTGGTTTCTGTAGGGTTTACAAGACTTGCTTAACATACCACAGTTAACTTCAAATGTTACGCTTCACAGTATACTTCTCTTTACCTCTTCCCATCCTTTGTGCTTTTGTCATACATTTTACCTTTACATGAGTTATAAACCCCAATACACTGTTATTGTATGTCCTTTAACTAGTTATCTTTGGAAGAAATTTAAGAATGAAGGAGGAAAAGTATCTTATAGTTATCCATATATCTACCCTCTCCAGCGTTCTGCCTTCCTTTGTATTGACCCATGATGCCGTCTGGTGTCATTTTTCTGCTGCCTGAAGAACTACATTCATTTCTCATAACGTAGGTGTGCCAATGATGAATACTGAGCTTTTGGTTTTTTGGTCTGAGTAAGTTTTTATTTCACCTTATATTTGAAGTCCCTTCATATCCACAGATTTTAGAGCCTACAGATCCCAAAGGCTGACTCTGTGTGTGTGTGTGTGTGTGTGTGTGTGTGTGTGTGTATATGATTCTAGATTGACAGTTTTTTTTCCTATCAGCACTTTAAGCATGATGTATGCTACCATACATAGTTTTTGAAGAAAAGTCAGCTGTCCTCTTTGTCCTTGTCCTTTATACATAATGTGTCTTATTTCTTTAACCACTTTTAAGATTTTATCTTTGTTACTGGTTTTCAGCGATTTTATTGTAATGTGCCCCTTTGGTGTGGGATTGAGTTTATGTATGTATCTGTTCATTATTTTGCTTAGGGTTAATTTTGCTTCTCTGATCTGTAGACTTTCAAGCTTCTTTCTGTGGTAACTTTTCAAATTTGCTAATTATTTTTAATACAGTGTCTAATCCAGGGAGCTTTTTATTTCGGAAATTGTATTTTTTTCAACTCTATAAGTTACATTTCCTTTTTTAGTATCTTCATTTTCCATCATTATGTTCATGTTTTAATGTCCTTATTGGCTAGCTCCATCATCTATGTCTTTTCTAAGTCATTCTATTGACTGATTTTTCTCCTGAGTTATAACCTTTTTCTGTTTTTTGGCATGTTCAGTAATTTTTAAAATGGAAATTGGACATTGTGGCCATTACCCTGCTGAATATCTGGATTTTTATTTACCTTCCTAAAAGAGGATTGAACTTTGTTCTGGTAGGGAGTTAAGTTCCTTGTGGATCAGTTTGATGGTCCTTTTAAAGTCCAGGTTTTAAGCTCTTATCGGGTTGATCTAGAATAACCTTCACTCCAGTTCAGCCCTACTACTAAGGCATAACTTCTCTGGGGTATCCACCGAATGCCCCCAAGTGATGACTGAGGACTCTTCACTTTAGCTGGTGTCCCCATCGTGTATAAGCTCTCTGAGCTTCCAATTTCCTGATCATTCTTGTCAGATTTTTGTAGATCTTTACTCTGCACAAGCTCGTACTCAGCAGAGTTTCAAGGGGAACACTTGTGTACATTTCTGAAGCTCTTTTGTTCATAGTTTCTTTTTGGAATTCTCTCACAACTTCTAGGTGCCTTATTCTCCCCTAATGCTGATTTTCATCTCCACCTCGACTCCACTGGACTGTTTGGATTTTCCCTCTCTGCACTTGTAGAGTGGGAATTAATTGCTTTTTGTTGAAAAATTGATTCATTGAAGGAACTACCTCATTTGTTTTTGCTTCTTAGGGATCACAGGCCTGCACTGTTTGATATTCAGTGTTTAAAAACATTTGTTTCATGTTTTTTGTTCAGTTTTGTAATTGTTTATAGTGGGAAGAAGGTAAGTTTTGTTCAGTTACTCCATCATGACCACAAAAAGGTCATTTCTTATATATTTATTCATAGATAATACATTGCATTGTTTTGCATGTCTTTAACATTTATTTAAATGGCAACTTTCTGTTTTCAGTCAACATTATGTATCTGAGATTTAAACTGTGTTAAATTATTTTATCCTAGTTTATTTAAAGTGCTAATATATAATACTATACTATCTCACTCTATTACAGTTAATCCATTTAATCCATTTACCTGATAAAATGCACATTTTGAATTCTTCCTAGTGTTCTGTTATAGAATGCTACAAAAAATGCATGTATGTGTCTTCTTTAAGGTCGGAGATATAGATAGAGATGTGTGTATTTGTATCCTTTCTACTCTTTTTTTGTTTTGTTTTTAATTTTATTCTCTTTACATTTTGACTCTCTTAACCCATTTCTCCCACCTCCAATCACTATGCTTTGGCAACCACCAATCTGTTCTCTTTATCTGTTTTTTTGGTTTGTTTGTTTTGTTTGTTTTTAAGATTCCACATATAAGAGAGATCATGAGTATTTATCTTTTTCAATCTGATTTTTTTCACTTAGTGTAGTGCCCTTGCGGTCTATCCATGTTGTCACAAATGGCAATATTTCCTTCTTTTTTATGACTGAAAAATATTCCACTGTGTATTTATACCACAGTTTCTTTACACCTTCATTGATTAATGGACACTTAGGTTGTTGTCATCTATTGGTGGTTGTAAATAATGTTGCAGTAAACATGGGAATGCATATATCTTTTCAACTTAGTGTTTTAATTTTCTTCAGATAAATACCCAGAAGTAGAATTGCTGGGTCGTATTGTAGTTCTATTTTTGATTTTTTCAGGAACCTTCGTACTATTTTCCGTAGTAGCTGCACCAATTTACATTTTGGCCAACAGTGCTCAAGGGTTCCTTTTTCAGCACATCCTTGCCAACACTTGTTACTTCTTGTCTTTTTGGTATTGACCATTCAGACAAGTGTGAGGTGATATCTCATTGTGGTTTTGATTTGCATTTCCCTGATGTTTAGTGATGCTGAGCATATTTTCATGTACCTGTAAGCCATCTGGGTATCTTTCGAAAAATGAATATTCAGATCTGCCCATTTTTTAATTGGATTGTTTGCTTTTTTGCTATTGGAGTGTATGAGTTCTTTATATATTTTGGATTTTAGCCCTTTATCAGATACATGCTTCACAAATATTTTCTCCTATTCAGTAGATTGCTTTTTCATTTTGTTGATGGCTTCCTTTGCTGTGGAGAAGCTTTTTAGTATGATGTAGTCCTACTTAGTTTTTTTGTTTTACTTTTGTTGCTTTTGCTTTTGTTGTCAGATTGCAAAAAGTTTTACCAGGACCTACGTCATGAAGCTTACTGCCTCTGTTTTCTTCTAGAAGTTGTATGGTTTCAGGTCTTATGTTCAAGTCTTTAATCCATTTGAATTGCTTTTTACGTATGTTGTAAGATAGTGGTCAAGTTCCATTCTTTTGCATGTAGCTATCCAGTTTTCCCACCACCGTTTATTGAAGAGACTGTTTCCTGTTGTATATTCTCGGCTCCTTTGTCATAAATTAATTGACCATATATGTGTGGGTTTATTTCTGGGCTCTCTGTTCCTTCTCATTGATCTGTGTTCCTTTTTATGCCAATACCATACTATATTTATTGCTATGACTTTGTAACATCTCTTGAAATGAGGGAGCATGATGCCTGTGATGCCTCTAGCTTTGTTTGATCTTTCACCTCCTAGATATTTTATTCTTTTTGATTCAGTTGTATATTCATTCTTCTTCTAATCTTACGGTCATGGCAAGTTCTTTAATGTGTTAGGGAATCTTGACACACTAATATGTTTTTAAAGTTGTTGTGATATAACCTCTATAAAGAGAGATTATATTGATAATATATATATATTATATTGATAGTTACTATCATTGATTTTGTATAAAGTGTTTAATAAATTGTTGCAATAAATGTTTTTATTGTGTATCTTTAACTTAAAGAGTAAATTTAATATACCTACTCTCCTTCCTAACAACACATGAATATTCAAACTTTTTAACTCTGGTCACTCTCCCTCAGTTCTAAGTGCCATTGTTTCCAGTATTTAGTTTATTCTTGTTCTTAATTGTCCCAGGTGTTGCCACAGCTCTAGTTTTTGTGCAAGAGTGTCTCCTTTTCTCATGTTATAGTTTCTTCATAAGTGATCTGATCCATGCCCATACCACCTATATGCAAGAGACTCATAGATACATGTCTCTTGCCCAAACTTCTCTAAGTTTTAGACCTAATTGTGTACCTAATTGTGTTCTCTCGATGTAGTATCTATTAGTGACAGTATCAGTGTTTCTCATCCATCAGGAAATATTGAAATTGGAATAATTCAAAGAAGGTTTATTTCCAAAGGGGTTAAAATACAGCTGAATATTAAGATAATAAGGCTGTTAGCCCGAGCGAGCGAGCAAAAGGGAGTACATACTGGTACCCAGGAGAGAGTTACAAAGAAGAGACCATGGGGACAATGTCTTCTTTTGAAGAAAACAGCCCAAGGCAACCTCACAGAGAGGAAACCAAGGGAGTAAACACTTTAGCCTACTTTCCTGTCTTTATCTGATCCTTGCCAGGGCTCCCTTGACCAAACCCAAGGAAAGCTAGTAGGTGAAGTTGCCTTTTGATACAGATAAGTTATACAATGAAGCGTAGAGAGTAGATCTGGAGGCAAACAAAAGATATTTGGTATATATGGCATCTTCAAATTGATTACATCAACAGTTAATTATGAAGGCATAATATTTCCTCTTAAAACTTGAATTTTTCTGTAATGTTTCCTATCTTGGTGAATAGTACCACAGTCTATTAGATTAAGTAAGTTAGAAACCTGAGTTTCATCCAAGACACCTTTCTTTCCCTTGTACACAAAATAGATCCATCCCCAAACCTTGACAATTTTATTTCCTAAATCTCTCTTGAATCTGCTTCCTTCTCTCTATCCCCTCTGCCTCCATCCAGTTTCTTCATCTCTCATTTAGACTACTGTAATCTTCTCTTAATTCATTTAACAGTGTCCATGCTTGCCTCATTCCAGTCTTTTTTTCACACTGAAGCTAGAATGAACTTATCCAAGTGCAGATTTTATCATGCCACTTACCTATCCCATTACTTACCACCTCCCCAAAACAAAGCAAGTACACCCAAGAACTTTAATGGCTTCATATAATTTATAAGAATCATATAATTTCACCTTTTGGCCTCACCCTGCCCTTCTAACTTCATTTTATACCTTTTCCCCCCACATTCTTGCTATTGTTGCCACAGTGGCCTTCTCTTCAGTGCCTAAGAGAGTGTTAACTTTATGTGCATCCAAATTTAGAGTTTGCATAAAACACATATAAAAATCACTATTCTTTTTCTCTTGTTTTAACCTCTGTTTCCTAAATTTTCTAAAATAACAATGCTTTTCTTTTATAATTAAAAATATAATAAATATTAAAATTTATGAAGTGCCACATAACTAGTGGGACAGGAAGAGTTTTTTAAATGTTTTTGATCCTATCTCAAGATTTCTTTTGAGTCTTCAGAAGGAAAATGTGACTTCTAGGCAGCAACATGTGGTACGATATATATGAGTGCTAAACAAAGCCTTCCTCCCTGTGTACAGTTATCCTACCATCTATCATGATAATACTACCAGTCTATCGATTTTGTCAATCTAATATCCTCTCAAGAGTTAGTCAGAGACTAGCTCAGAATAAAGATACTGCAAAATTTGGTCTGGTAGGGACTTTGAAAACATTATAAGGAAAGGTCAAACTGGAAGACAGGGAAGGTTGCAAAGATCATATTTAAATTACTGTGCTTAACATCTGGGTGTAGGCTTCTCTTTTTTTGTTTTGCTTTTTAATTAAAACTTTTTTTTAACATTTTTTATTGATTTATAATCATTTTACAATGTTGTGTCAAATTCCAGTGTTCAGCACAATTTTTCAGTTATTCATGGACATATACATACTCATTGTCACATTTTTTTCTCTGTGAGTTATCATAACATTTTGTGTATTTAATTAAAACTTTTGACATAAGAAGTGAGTATATAAACTTTCCCTCCTGTTCAGTAGGTTTAAACAGCTTTTTATATCAGAAATTCAAGTCGGCAGCAAGCTGAACAATTCTAGTCCATATTATAGTGTGGTAATACTTAAGTTAACTGATGGACATCTGATAATTTTTAGCTGATTATCTGGGCAGACACAAACCGGAAAGTAAATTATTTTTAAAAATCTTTTAAGTCCAACAGTTAGGTCTCTGATTTGTGATCTAGTCCGATTAAAGGAAGGAAGTCCATACTCTGTATTTTAATTTGTATACAATAAGTAGTCTCCCTTTTTGGTATAGTATGTGCCATTAAAGTCCAAAATCCTGGCATTCCTATATTACTACCTTCACTTTACTTGGATGTGTTGGAAACCAGTGCAGAGGAGATGACGTGTGTTGAACAGAGAGGAATTAATATTGAGTAAGGCCTGGTTATCTGGCTATCTCCAGTTAAATGCTGTTAGAACAGCAGGTATTCTTGGGACCGATTAGTGTACAGAGCCACTGTTGATTTAGAAGACAGCAACACTACAAGTCAGGGTTCTGGGAAAATTGATTGAATGAAAGGGCTGGTTAACGTATAGTTGCTGAAATTGTCCTTAAACAACTCATGACCTCTGTATTCTGTTTATAATGGTAACCTTGAGGCTTTAAGGAAAGATTGAATTATATTTTATATACCTTATTTATTAAGCAGGAAAGTATATAATACATTTTAGATAGTTTTTTTTTTAAATAAAATTGTTAAAGTTGGAAGCTAGCTCTCTTCATGTGAATTTCTGTTAATCTGGAATATGACATTGTTAGGTAGCAGTTTTGATCACTAAAGCTGTTTTTAAAAATATTGGACCTGTTCACCATTCTTTTTTGCAAAATTGTTTGAATTACCAGAAATACTGTGCATGCTTTTATACTTGTTTCATATATTTGTATAAACTTACTGGTATTTTATTGATTCAGTAATCACTGGAGTTAAAGTAAAAATGTTTTCTACATTTTTATGAAATAAAAGCTATGGTCTTTGATTAATGATTTATTTTCAAATTCTCTTTAACATAAAGTAGCAGTGACTTAATGAAGTAGACATTTGTCATTTGTGACCACGCACCATTTTTGAACAGCTTCCCTACATTTTAGTAATTTCCCATGTTGCAAGTCCTGACTTCCCAAAGTAGATGGTGAAAAATTTATATTCTCATACCCATTCACAAATAAGGTAGAAGCATGTGACCACTCATACTCTTCACACTTGAAATTGCTTGGGAACAACATGAGGTGGCAGTCTTGGGCAGGGGCGTTTATCTTTTGGCACAAGTGGTGGTGGGAGCTTCTGGCTGTTCTAGATTCCTAGTATCAGAAGTGCCGAGCAGTGGTGACAGTCTGGTTTTTCCTGGAGAAACTCTCAAAGTGTGGTTGGGATTCGTACCTTCATATCTCTTAAGATTGGCTCTGTCATCCTTAACAAAGCTTAATTCCTTTTCTGCTTTAACTAGCCAGAAGAGATTCTTTTGTTGGTAGCCAGGTAAGAAGTTTGACTGAAACTTAGTATGAATGGTTGGTCTTCCTAAAATACAATATTTTATATTACTCATTTTAGAAAATGTAAGAAAATGTCTTGCTTTCCTTTTTCATGCCAGCAATTTGCACACGTTGTACTGTTTTTTCAGTTAACACATTATTTTGGATTAAATCTCCTGTATATGTTTCTTACTAGAGTGTAAACTCTTTGAGTGTATGTGGTCCATACTTTCACCTCTTTGTATTCTCATACATAGTAAGCATTCACTAAAAGTTTATAAAACTAATAAAGCTAGGATACTTTAGGATACTTTAAAACATAATTTTCTTTTGTAAAACTGTACACTCATTAGTAGTATTCCTGCCAAGTTATACATGACCAGAATAACCTTAGGCACAGCTATTAGTATTTTACATAGTAACAGGTAAACATTCTCTAAGCCAGTAAGGACCAACATCAAAAATTAGAGCTTGTCCAAGAAAAAAATTTTGGAACACTTTTTTAGTTCATTTCATGGTGGTTACTTTTCTTTTCTAGTTTTCCCCCAGTTATATTGAGAAATGATTGAAATACATCACTGTATAAGTTTAAGGTATACAGCATGGTGGTTTGATTTACTCATATTATAAAATGATTATCACAATAGGTTTAGTTAATATCATCATCTCATATAAATATAATAAAAAGAAAAGAAAAAGATTTTTCTCCTTGTAATGAGAACTCTAGGATCTGCTCCCTTAACTTTTCCTGTAACTTTTTTTTTCATTAGCAAATGTAGTTTTTATAACCATCCTCAGGCAATCTTTTAGCATTTCTCCAATACCATAGGCTTAATTTTTTGAGCTAACATTTTTAAAACATGCAGTACTGTATCTGATTTTAGTATAATACTTTGGAACAAATTTTTAAATTGAAAATAACTTTAAAAACTTTTTTATCTGTCCTCATGAGCAAAGTGTGGTTTGCTTCAGCATTTTGTAATATAATGTTTTTTAAATGTTTTAATTATATTTTAAGTGTTTGACAAAGTTTTTTTAAATTGACAGATTATAGACATTAACTCTAGAGCTCTTTGGCAAGCTCCCATTCCATATATATCATACTGCTGAGGATCGGAGACTCACAGTCCCAGTTCTAAAGGACTGTTCTGTGTGTTAATGCTGGCTTACACCAGACTGGTCCTTGTTTTTCTTCCTCCTACCTCTTCAGTACTCATGGTCTGAGGCTAGAATCCATCATTCTCCCTTGAAAGGTTTAGCTTATAGAGAACAGAAGTGTGAGTAGCAGACCTTGAGTAACTTTAGGCAATATCCACTTTCGGCAGCATCATACCCCAGCTATGTCAAGGCTTTTCCAGGCACCTGAGCCAGCAGAATGTGTGTATTATGCAGTTGCCTTATTTTCTTCTTCTTCCAAGAGTAAGCCAATTGGTGCTAACTTTGGCCTACCAATAACAAACTGTATTTTTGGCTCTTACACTAACCCACTGTGTAAGCATAAGGAAGTTACCTTCTCACCCTTCTATGTCCTTAGTGTCCCCATCTTTAAGTTGAATAAATAGTGTCTGAAATTACCATATCTCTAACCTTTATTGGCCAAAGGTTGCTAACATTGCTTGAGGCAAAAACAAGTCCGTAAAAGTGTCTTAGTCTACTCTAACTTCTTTCATTTTCCTCCCTGAGCACTAGTTGTTACTCTCAACTCTGCAGAAACAGAGCATGATTGATTGTGACAAAGTTGACCAAAATCAGTTTCAATGCCAAGCAAACTAAATGAATGTGTTTTTTGGTGGTTGATATTCTATAGTTTTCTATACCAAACTTTTAAACAAACTTTGAGTTACATTTGAAAAAGTTAAGTATAGACATGGAGAAGATAAACAATAGACACAAATCAAACTTTTACAGATAAAACCTTTTTTCTTTAGTTAACAGCAATGTAATGAAGAAATGATTACCCTTCTCAGTATATAATGTGTAGAGAAACTCAGTTTCATAGGAAGATACACAATATCCACAAATCTAACATAAACAGGCTCTTTAAAATCTCCTGGCTAATATTTTTCAGCTTTTGAAAAGTTGACTTAAAAAAATTTTTTTTTAATTTCACATGCTCTATAATTTAAAAGTCACTTTAGTACTATTAAGACTTTTAATGAAAGACTGAGCAGCCTTACTTTAACTCACCTTCAAATCCATGACTCGGAAACATCCACCTTTAACTTTTAGCTATTTTTTCTAGTAATTATTTTCACATTTCTAAATGTATGCTTACATTGCTATTTCTTGATTTTTCAATTTGGCATTATCTATTGACATCCATCTGTGGAAGGTGAAGATTTATTTCACTTACAACTATTTCCACTGACTTAAAGGTTATGTGCTCTATTTCTGTTAATTCTGGTCTCTTCTGCCTCATCTGTCTTATATATTATTGACTAATAATTTAGCTCTATCTCATTTTTTACCCCCGAACTAGACATTATTACTGTTTCTGTAATATATTATTTATTTACCATATGATGATTCACAATTTGCTTTTCAATACTTCTTTCATCTTAGAACTTCTTTCTGTGATCATTTTTTTCTTCCTGAAGTATATACTATAGAAGTATTTCCTCTGTATCTTTGAATTAGTTTCTTTTACTGTCTTCAAATTCACTAATATTTTTTTCTGCTGTCTAATTTGCCATTAGTCCCATTCATTATATTTTCATCTCAGATATTGTAGTTTTTATCTCTAAAAGTTTGATTTGTGTCTATTTTTTATCTTCCCCATGTCTATACTTAACTTTTTCACTGTATGGATTAGTTTCAGTAACTACTTCAATGGCCTTATTTGCTAATTCTAACATTTGTTTCATTTCTGGGTCAGTTTTGATTAATTGATTTTATCTCTTCATATGGATCATGTGTTTCTACTTTGCTATATGCCTGGTACGTTTGGTTTAGATGCCAAACATTGTGAGTTTTATCTTGGTAGGTACCGGATAGTCTTATATTCCTGAGAATCTTCTAGAGCTTTTTCTCTGGAATGCAGTTAATTACTTGAAAACAGTTTTATCATTTTGGATCTTTTGTAGTTTGTTACTCGGGTCCAGAGCAATGCTTAGTATAAGGTTAATTATTCTCTACTGCCACTGCAAGACCTTGCTGAATATTCTATTCAGTGTCCCATGAATTAAGCGTTTTTCAAGAATGACTGGTAGAATAGACACTATATTTTCTAATTTTTTGGATGTTTTCTTACCACCTAGTCTTGGGCTGTTTCGTGATCAATGCATGTGTGTAAGGAATATTTGAAGGGGACTCTGTACATCTTTTGTGTTCTCACTTTATGCAACATTCCCCTCTTTAGTATTATGTCCTGTAGAGACTAGCTGCCTTGGAATCTCTGGATTCTTGACTCCTTCTCAACTCAGGGAGTCTGCTATGCTCTGCTTGGGTTCTCTGTCCTGCATCGTGGCCCAGAAATTCTCAAAGCAATAAACTGCAACAGTTATTGGGCTCCCCTTCTCTTTTTGCCACCTCTCTGAGATCACTGTCCTTTGCCTGATGTTTAGACTTTTAAAAACCACTGTTTTATCTATTTTGTCAGGGTTTTTATGGTTGGTTCAGGTGGGAGAGTAAATCTCATTCTTTGTTTCTTCATCTTGGGTGGAAGCAGAAGACACTTTAGTTAGAAAGAGTTCTGCTTTTTGTCTAATTGAAAATTTAATCTGTCCTCATCCATGAATGGTAGTTATTGTTTCTGGTTTATTTTGTTGCTGTTGAGAAATCTCTCAATCTTTTTGTCATTTCTGTATATAATCTTTTTTCCCCCCTTGACTGCTTATAAGATTTTTTTTTTGTCTATGATGTTTTATTGTTATACTATAATATGCCCAAGTGTGGTTCTCTTAATTTATTTTCTTGGGTCTTTTGAACTGGAGATGTATGTCCTTCATATTTCTGGGAAATTGTCAGGCATTATCTCTTTAAATATTGCCATCATCACTAGCCTCCTACCACTCTTCTGTAATTATATTTTCTGGAGCTCCAAATTGTTGTTTGATGTGTTTTAATCTGTCCTCCATCAGCCTTTATATTTCTTCCTTGTATTCTGTATCTTTGTCTCTTTGCACCAAATTGTTTGAAATTTCTTCAGTTCTACTTTCTTTTCCCATGTATAATCAACTATTTAACTTATCTATCAAGTATTTTATTTTTGTGTTTATATTTATTTATTTTTAGAAGTTCCTTTTGTTTCTTTTTCAAATCTGTCTGGATCATTCTGATAATTTCTTGTTACTTACTATTTTAATCTCTTTTACTTCTTTAACGTGTCTATTTTATATTTTGTTTCTAATGATTTCATTAACTAAAATTTTTGAGGTGAATTCTTGTGAAGACTTTAGGGCCCCAATTTTTCTGTATGGGGAAGATTTTAAAGTGTATAGTTTCTTTAATAGATGCAGTATTATTCAGTTTTCATTCTTGTGTCAGTTTTGTTGATTTGTATTTTTTAAAATACTTGTCTGTTTCATTTAAATTGTCTTTTGACATAAAGTTGCTTATAATATCCTTATGTCATCTCTATCTGTAGAATCTATAGGATGTACCCATTTTCTTTTTTTGTTTTTAATTAAAAAATTTTTTTTTAATGGAGGAAGTGGAGATTGAACCCAGAACCTCATGCATGCTAAGGGTGCACTCTACCACTGAGCACTACCCACCACACCCTCTACCGTCATTTTCTCTTCTAGTATTGGTTTTGTGTTTTTGTTTTCATGATCAAGCTTGGCAAGGGTTTATTAATTTTAGTAATGTTTTCAAAGAACCAACTTTTGAATTTAATGATTTTTCTATTATATATTTGCTTTATGGTGTATTGGTTTCTGCTCTATTTCCTTCTTTCAACTTTGGGGCTTTGATTTGCCGTTCTTTTTCTGACTTTTTTTTCTTTTAATGAACACATATATTTGATTTTCAGTTCTTTTCTAAATATACATTCTTAACCTATAAATATCCCTCAGACTTAATTGGTTACATGCAAAGTACATACTTCCTACCACTTTTGATTATTTTATTATTTTTCCTTCCGTGTTTCCATTTCTATTTATTTGAATATTTGAAGTCTGTTATTTGAGTATCTATAGAAACTTTCACATGAAAAGTTAACTTATTGAAGCCTAAAATTAAACAGTATTTTTATCATCTTTCTGATTAATACAAGGACCTTGGAACACTTTCAACTTTAATCATTTTTTGCTCAGCTCATTTGCTATTGTTATAATGTGTTTTAATTCTATCTTGTCTTTTTAAGCTCAACAAAACATTTTTGTCATTATTTTGTGCTGTGTCTATATCAATTATTATATTAACATTTTTTTTTTCTATTCTCCCATCTCTTATCATCAGTCAAGAATCACTGACCTTTTCTTCCATTTGAAGTAAATCTTTAGAATTTCCTTTAGGTGGAGTTCCGTTCATTCACAAATACTGAGTTTTTGTTTAGAAATATCTTTATTTTTGTCTTCATTTTAAAAATATATTTTTGTTCTAAATGGAAATTTGCATTGATAGTTATTTTTAAAGCACATTTAGATATTTCATTGTCTGCTGGCTTCCATTATTGCTGTTGAGTTAGGTGTAAATCTTTTTTTCTTTTAATTCCTTTATTTTTTCTATCTAGAGATTCTCTTTAGTTCTTTTTCAAAACTGCTTTGCCATTTTTTATATTCTTCTCTTTACTCACGTTTTCAGTTTCTTTTCACTAGAAGTATTTCCTACCTCCTATATTTCCTATATCTATAGTTTTTTGAAGGGTCATATTTTTTCCTGTCCCTCATAGTAACTTATTTCCTTTTATATTTTGTTTTCTTTGACTGTGAACTTGTTTCTTGTCACTGTATCAGTGCGAGATCCTTAAAATCTAGGTATAAGGTGCATTGCTTTAGAGATTTGCTTTTTTTCTGTTCATGTACCTGAGAACAATTTTGGCATGAGACCAGACCACGTTAAACTCATTTCTTAGTGTGGTATTTTTCTGAGCACCCAGGAAATGTGAATGTGGGCAATAAATCCACATGAGCCAGCTTATAGTTACAACTTCTTGGGAGAGATTTTATTTTTTCCATCCAACAGTCCAGTTGTGAAGACAGATTTCCTTGAAGTCCCTTGGTTGGGGCCAACAGAAGGGACTTTTGTTGCTAGTACACCCTTCTGTTGATTTTGTGGGCTTTGGGAGTACCAGCTTTGTACTGGGGAAGCCACCACCATCCCTGTTCAGTAAAAAGCAAAAACTCCTCCAAACTAGAAGCACTTTTGAGAAGATTTGAATTTACTAAAAATTTCTAACACTGTTTAGTTATTTAAATGTAATTAATATATATAAATGCCAAGTCACAAATGACAGTTTCTTTATTAACTTTTTTAATGAACCAGAACTGCTTGATCAGATAATTTGTTGTATCTGTAATAGCAAGGTAGTTACAGTGTGGCCTCTCAGCCAGAATTATAAAAGTAGGCTTCTTCTATAAAAGAGAAAGTCCTGATATTGCTAAAATAGTATTCTTACTGTGTATTTGTTTTAACAGATTACAATATGATAGTACAGAAAAATAGCCAGTGTCAGACATTATGCTTCTGTTTTCATTTAGAGCCCATGAATTAGTTACATCTCCGTGTTTTTATGCATCTTTTCTAGAGGAAGGAAAATTCAACAGTAAGGTAAATTATTATATTTTCCGTCCTTTGTTGTTGTATTCTGATTTCTCTTCTAGAACTTTATATGCTTTAATTTCTTTTTTATATAGCTTTATTGAAATATAATTTATATACCATAGAGTTCATCTATTTAAATATAAAATTTACTTATTTTCAGTATATTCACATAGTTGTGCAACCATCCCTGCAGTCAATTTTAGAACATTTCATTACCCCCAAAGGAAAGACTGTTAAGTCACTCCCTATTTCCCCTGACCTCCCCAGTCCTGGGAAACCACCAGTCTAGTTTTCGTGTCTGTAGACTTCTTGACATTTTATATAAATGAAATTGTACAACATGTAGTCTTGTGGGTGGCTTCTTTCACTTAGTACCATGTTTCAAGTTTCATCTATGTTGTAGATATGTCAGGACTTCAATTTTTTTTTTTTTGCCAAATAATTCTGTTGTACGGATATTCCACATTTTATTTATCCATTCGATAATTGATGGACAGTTGGTGTTTCCACTCTTGGCTATTATGAATAATGCTACTGTGAACATTCACATACAGGTTTTTGTGTGGACATATATTTTCATTTCTCTTGGCTATATATGTAGGAGTAGAATTGTTGGATCACATGTTGAACCTTCTGAGGAACTGCTAGATTGTTTTCCAAAGCAACTGTTCCTTTAACAGTATATGAAGTTTCCAGTTTCTCCACATTTTTACCAGTAGTTGTTATTATCTCTCCTATTATAGTCATCTTAGTGTATATGAATTGGTATCCTGTTGTGATTTTGATGTACATTTCTCTAATGGGTAATGATGTTGAGCATCTTTTCATGTGCTTATTGTTCATTTGTGTATCTTCTTTGGAAAAATGTCTATTGAGATCCTTTGCCCATGTTTTTAGTTAGGTTATTTTATCCTTTTCTTATTGCATTATAAGCAGTAGTCTCTTATTTTTAATATTCATTACAAGCAATGGTATATTATTTTCTAGATACAGGTCTCTTACTAGATACAGTATTTGATTTGCAAAAATTTTCTCATCTTCTGTTGTCTTTTCACTTTGATAGTGTCTTCAAAACACAAAAGTTTTTAGTTTTGATGGTCATCACTTTATTTTTTCTTTTGTTGCTGTGCTTTTGGTGCTGTCTCCAAAAAATTGCCTAGTGCAAGATCAGAAAGATTTCTGTCTTTTTATCTAATTTGTTTTTTTAATTAAGAAAATTTAAAGCAGTGCCAGTAAAGCAAATTTTAAGGGGAAAAAAGTACTCATAATCTCATAACCTAGGAGTCATTTATTTTTGCAGTACTGTTATCTCCTTGTTCAATGTTTGCATATTTTTATCATCACTATTATTTGCTAAGTACTTTGTTGTGTTCTGATACTTTTTGTGTTTATACGTGATATTCATAATTTTGATTTTCACAGCTACGTGACATAGCCATCATATTTCCCAATTGTGTAATACAACTTCTTCATGGTTTTATTTTTTTATATAAAATTCCAGTTAATACTGACAAACATGTAACTTTTTGCTTCTATTAAATTATTTTAGTATAACTTTTTAGAAATGGAATTATGGGGTCAAAGGGTGTAGACATCTTTACAGCTCTTATATGAAATCATATTACTTCTAGAAAGCATTAAACTGCTTTTGTTTAGTAAACATTTAAATTGTTTTCCATTTATCTTGAAATTGATACACATTGTGAGTTGAAGAGTTTTACTTTGAGTAGCAATGTCAGTGATAACCCTCCATCAGTAAAATCAGGGTCAAGTTATATGTGTATTTCTTCATCTAAAAAAAATGACTACAGTGAAGACTGGAACAGCCAGTTGCCTTGTTGAATGAAGATAAATATGACATACTTTAAATTTAGTATTTTATGATATTCACTACTTTAAGTAATAATATAATTTGTTAATTTTTCTTTAGGCTTCGGGAACAGGAAAGAAAAGAAGCAGAAGAAGCTAGTCAAAAGGAAATAGAAGACTGGGAAAGAAAACTTCTAGCTCAAGCAGCTCCAACGTGTATGGAGACCATGTGGGAAATTCCAGCTATCGGGCATTTTCTTTGTTTAGCTCAGCAAATCCTAAATTTGCCAGAAATAGTCTTTTATGAATTGGAACGTTGTCTTCTGATGCCTCAGTGTAATGCTTTTCTATCTAAAATAATGACTTCTCTATTAAGTCCTCCCCATCGCAGACCTACCTTACATCGAAGACCTACTTTGCCTTATAGGGCCTGGGAAGCAGCACTGAGGCAGAAAGTGCAACAGTGGTACACAGCTGTAGGGCAGACTGAAAATCCTGATAACAGTGCTGAAAAACTTGGGCTGTGTCCTCAGTTTTTTAAAGTTCTTGGAGAAGTTAATCCATTGGAAGAAAAACCTTTTCATGAACTACCTTTCTACCAAAAAGTGTGGCTACTTAAGGGTCTTTGTGACTTTGTGTACGAAACACAAAAAGAAGTTCAAGATGCTGTACTTGGACAGCCTATTCATGAATGCAGAGAAGTTATTCTTGGTTATGATTATTTGGAAAATGCTTACATACATTTTCCGCAGTTCTGTGGTGCAGATGTACGGATTTATAAACAGAGACCTTTTCAGGCCCCAGAATTTCCAATTCCACCCATTAAAATACAAAGAGTACCTCGGATTAAACTGGAGAAATTGAAGTGTGACTATGTTAGTGCAAGTAATGGAGAACATAGGTGTAGTAGAGAAGGCCTGCCCTCTGCCTTCAAGAAAGAGCCAGAAATTACTTTTCATCCAACTTGCTGCCCTGCTAAATTAAATTTGGATAATCATGACATCTCTGTTGAAATGGAATTGAAATCCAACTGTGAAATTAGAATTCGAAGGCCCAGTGAAATGAAAAGAACTGATTGTTGTAAAGAAAATTTAGAGAAACCAGGGAGTCCAGGGGAAGTTACTGGCTTTGGAGGGCCTCTCAGTCCTGGTGAAATAAGGTTTATAGAAAATCAGGAAAAATATGATGACACTTCCAGAGTAAAGCCTGAACCCAGTCCATTAAAAGAAAATGCTCTAAAATCTTGCCAAATACATGTAAATGGAAGTCACATTGATCATCCAGAAATCAGTTGCCACAAAGTTGTAAGGGATATTCTATTAGAACAGTCACTGCAGAGCCACAAGAAACTCAAACTAACTAAAATGAGGGCAAAAAAGAAGAAAAAGAAAAAAAAGAAATTGAAAGATGTTTTGAATGAAAACTTACAGAGAAAGCGCGAAGGTCTTCATTCTCTTGCATTCAAGTCTTGCAAACCTGAGATCCAGAATAAGTTATTGATCATCAAAAAAAAAGCAAAACATAAGAAGCACAAATCTGGTAAGCTAATACAAATGGGTGAGAATTACATTTTAGCATACTTTAAGTAATTCTTTCAGTGAGGCATCATGGAAGGCTCTGACAGAATGAAATGCATGTGTAAGTGTTTGTTTAAGGGTCAATTTTTATATTATTCCTCATAATTAAAACCTAGAGTGAAAGAGATTTTATATACTAACAATAACAAAATATTGGTGTAATACATTTGAATTTAATTCTCAGTTGAAAATATTGGGGCATTATGTTTTTACATTTCTCTAAACCAATTTCTTCATGAGTGATGCTTCCCATCTTTTATAAGGAGTGTTTTTTCCCCAGGCTAAGGGCAATACAGTACAATGGAAAAAGCACTGATATCAGGAGATACCACTCCCAGGAGTAAGGTTTATAGCAACTAGCTTCTTAAACCAAGGCAAGTTAGATTATCTTTCTAGGTTTTAGTTTTTTCCTGCATTATGTATTTTACAACACTGAAAAATACTTTTAGTATATATTTTCATACCCAGAAAAAATGTGAAATGTAAGGGAAAAGTTATATGAACTAATAAGATATGAAGCATTTTTTTTTTAAGATTTGTAAGTTTGTCTTATACCAAATTTAAATACTCACTATATTTGCTGCAAGCCTCTTTGAACAAAAACAACAAAAAAATCCTATGAATAGTGTCTTCAATAATTGGTTGCTCTGTTTTCTAATTACTCAAGTGCTTTTGCTTTACCTCTTGTTTGTTATTTAATTAATTTATGTCTGTTATCAAAAAGGTGAGATAAAAGTAGATGATCAACTTCATTTATTAACCCTAATAAAAAGTTGTCTGGGAAAAATTTGAATTGTTTACTAAAATGGGTTGTAGTTTATCTTCATCATTTTTGGTTTCAGTTTTTTCCTCCTTCCCTTAGTAACAAAGATAATTTAAATTGGACAGTAAATTTAATGAATTGACAAATGAAGGAGTGAATTTTGTTTAGCTGATACAGTTGCTGTAGTACCATAGTTACTTAAATCATTAAATACAGTTAAATGTATTTAAAAATGTGTATGTGATATATAAGTGATAAAGAAGTAGTATAAAATTTACTACCAAGAACAGGCTTAATTTGTTGAAATAAAAATTGCAAAATGGTCCACATTAACCCAGGCGATAAAAAGCTATAATTTTTTAAAGTAACTTTCAGCAATAAATCCTTTAAATTTTACAAACAGTTCATTAGACTATATAAATTTAGTTTGATTTGGCAAATTCTCTTTGAAATGTAAGCCTCTAAAATATTAAATATTTTAAAATTTGGAATATTTTTAGTGCTAAAATATGTAGTATTGTTTTATTAATACTGTTGCCACCTAAAACCTTTTTTATTAAGTGTTTATTTATGACCTACTGTTCATGTGTTCAGAAGTATGATTTATGGTGGTTTATAAAATAAAATAGATGTTGATATAGCTCTTACACTAACTATACCAATAGCGAAATAAAAATATTAACTCCTAAGGATTGGAGTAAAAGGAATTTATATTGTAAGCAAAATAAGTGTTGCTACATTTTTGAAATGGAAGTTCAGAATGTTTGTAGATCGGAGAGAAAATGTGTGGGAGGTTTGTGCCCAGTTCTAGAGAAGTCATTGAAAAAACCTCAGACACAAATTCAGAGTACTTGTGTGTACCCTCTCTGAACCTATTTGAGGGGGAGAGAATGCTTAAGGCATAAAATAGAAGAAAATAGTGCACTTGCCTATATTCTTTATCATTTTATCTTCAGAGCAAATTTTAGAAAGTCAATTTTCAGTCACAAAAATACTTGGATCTAGCTTAATATATTTCCCTTTCCCTTGTTAGTACTGCATAAGCAAAGGCCAATTCTTTTTTCTTCATCAGACACTAAACTTCTTACTGTCATAATAATATTACATAAAATTGTATAATAATCATAAAACATTTGTTTTACATCATTTCTGGACACTTGTCTTTCTGAGGCTTTGCACTGGGCTCCTTTATTAGGTATGAGACACTGGCTTTTGATAGTCAGTTTTGGGCATACCATAATCCAGTGTTTCCTTTCTCACTCTTTTTAAAAGAGAGCCTCATGATCACAGGTTTAGGAAATGTACCTCTAATAGATTGGCCTTGTGCGTTAGTGCATGTCCACAATGCATCTTATAAAACTCTTATACCAGATATGTTTTAGAATTCAAAAGTTATAAGATTTTAGAAGGGTATTATGATGTATATAATGTTTATTAAATAATATCCCCAATAGAGCTTAGGGCAGCCCCTGTAATCTGATGTATAATTTCTACAGAAAAATGTATGAGTAGTGAGACCGAATGAGATGAAAACTAAAGAATCTGATAATAGTTTAGATCAGGTTTTGCTACCATACACATTATTTTAAAAACTTTAATTTTCGGGATCTTTTGGACTTAACAATTGTGCATAAGTGATTCTGGGCCTATATGTTATGGACTCCAGAAAATCTTCAAGAAAAATGTTTAGTTTTGTTTAACCTAGCATTTTCAAGTTTACTTGAACACAGAGCTTTTGTTTTTTTTCAAGTAATGGTATTATGTAGATCAGCCGTGTCATCTATGGCTGATTCATGAATCTTACGGTGAACTGAGTGTGATTAATCTGGACTTAAGTGGTTACTGTGGTCCACTTTATGTTGATTACACAGGTCTTAAATTTTGGTGGCATCTCCAAATTTAATAAAGTCTTATTGTGATGGGAGATGGTTTTAAGTAAAAGGAAGAGACAAATTTGTTGAAAATGATTTGATAATTTTAGTGCACTATGAGGCAGTTTTGCAACTCAAGCATTTTAATCTTTTTCAGAGTTGGAGTTTTCTTTCTGCTTTTTAAATTTTGAATTCATTTTTAGTTATTTAAGCGTGTTCCTTACTCTTGGAAGCATTGTAAAATAGAAAAACATTGGAGTTTTCCCAGTCATCCGTACTTATAGCACTAGATACGTCTTCATAATACTTACTTATGAAATTTATCTTAATAGTTGCTCTTATTTCTGGTTATTTTGATGATTTATCTCCTCTCTGTTCTATAACATTCTTGAGAACAGAAGGATTATTTATGGTTTTGCAGCCCTAGCACTTAGCACAGTGATGGACACACTGTGTAGGAATCTACTGAATAAATAAATGAACAAACATAATATGGTTCACCCACGTGTAACTAAGATTAACTCCTCAATATATATCTTTTATATCCTTTCAAGGCATTTATATTTTTGAATAGGACTATATGATACATACCATGTTACAGTCTGCTTTTTTCCACATAACAGTATACCATGAACATCTTTGTACAATAAATAGATCTCTACAACATCTTTTTAAATGACTGCATAGAATTCTATTATATGTATTTTGTAGTTCATTTAATCAACCTATTTTGGATGTTTTGATTGTTTTCGTAACAACCTTTGGTTTACAACATTTGATTGTGTAGAGCAGATAGAGTTGTCTGAAATGAATTAGAAATTTAAAACATTAGAGGACATTTATAAAACCTGAAAAAACAGACAAAAAGTTTTCAAGGTACATTAATTGTTTTAAAAAAGCTTGTGTCTTAAGTTACTCATTTCATCCAGTTTGGTTTGGAGGGTTTTTCCCTCCTTACATAGTCATTACTTTCAGCCAAATCATTTTGTGTTAGCTCCTCTAAACCAATTAAAATAAGTGGTATTACTTTCTTATATGTGAAGAAACTAGAGTTCAAAAATAGTAAATAGCCTCATTTTGATAATTGTTAAGTATATAATAAAGTCTGTACAGTCAAAGGTCAAATAGAGGCTGAATGTGCTATAGCAAGATTTCATAGTTGATTAAGGACTTTGGAAAATAAAGGAGATTGGATAGGTGGAAAATGGTTAATAACATGGAGGTGTGATTAAACCAAGTGTCACTGAAAAAATTAGCGTAATTAGAGAAAAACTTAAGGAAAAAAGTTGAAAAGTTGGGGATTTAAAAGGTGTTCAAATGATAGAAATGCCATTTTGAGGTGATACCTTTCTGAGTATGTGGTGGTTTTTTAAATATTTGAATCAGGAGTACAGTGCAAGGAAATGAGCTTGAAATAAGGTATATCAAATGTATAAAAAGTAGTGAGCTGCTTTATAGGAAATAGACTGAGAAAGTAATGTCATCTACAGTATGATTATATCCAGGCCCATATTTGTAAAACAGTTGTATAATTCTGTGTTATTAGTATAGAACCTAACTGTGTGTGTCTTTATGGGGAAAAATTTTTTAGGAGCAACTCAAGATGCCAAGATTTAAGAGTGAAAGGATTGACTATACTCCATGCTTCTTTATTTTAATGCTTTCTACTTCCCCCACCTCCACCCAAAAGCTCATACTCATATAATGCTTGCTATTTACCAGGCACTATTCGAAGCCTTTGTATATATATTGTCTTGTTTAATCTTCATCAAAACTTATAAATAAATACTATTATTATCCCCATTATATAGATTTTATAGATTAAAAAAACTGAGGCACAGGAAGGTTTATTAATGTGTCCAAGATCACAGAGCTAGTAAGTGGCAGGATTAGGAGAAAGAATCTTGCAAGGTAATTAGGATGCCATAAAGAAGTATGAAAAGAAATTGGCGCTGTTTAGATGAAGAGGTAGAAGACAACTTTAGGAAGAGGAAATTCTAAATCCAAGTAGGGAATTATATGACTCTTCTGTCACATTGACAGAAGAAAATAACATTTTGAGGGAGATGTTGCAATAAGTAGCAGAATTTGACAACTGATTCAGTATTCTAAGTTAAAGGGGAAAAAATGAAATAGATTTTCAGGAGTTATTGAATTATTGATAGGGTTAAAAAAAAGGCAATACGATGAGAAATTTGCTCATAGGCAAAGAAGGAAAATCAGGTGTTTTGTTAAGGTCATATTGCTTAGAGATAAAACATTTCAGAAATTTCTATAGAATATAAATATTAGCCAAGATACGCACATTTAGTAAATAAAAGTCAAATTTAGAGTCTGTTTCTGTGACTTCACATTCTAGGCATTTTCCAGATTCACTATTTAATAATACAAATGCCCTTGGGTTTTTACTTTTAACAGTGATTAATGTCTTACTATCAGTTCACATTAAGATTCCTAAAATGAAAGCACTGAGAGAGTAGTGTTTGCTTTGGAATAATTTTTAAACATTGAGAAGCGAAACCTAAGAGCATTGAGGTGGAAGTCTGAATACTCCTAGGGGCCAAGGAGTGAATACAGGCAGGGAAATCAGGTGAAGGTAAAGATGAAGAATAAGAGTCTGAGGAAAGAGGAGTTGGATTGGAAATGATAATCACCTTCATTTTTCTAGTAAGAGGTGTATCTCCACAATCTAGAAGACTAGAATTTTATGCCTAGATTATAGTGTAAAATATATTTTTTTAGTTTTATTTTTCCCTACTAAGTTGGGCTTCCTTTTCTAGAGCTGTTCTAAGCATAGTTTTAAAAAGCCTCATTAGGCTGCCCTTCTAGCATTAATTATTAGGCCATATTAAGGTTTACTTACCCATTTCCAGGTACATGTTGACCCTCACTTTTCACCTATGTCTGTGTTTTAAGCTCAGGAATTGTGTTGAAATTCTGTGTATATTTTAAACTGACTTACGACTTCAGCACAATTCTAGATCTGAGAATTATATTTTATGGGGCCAGGTGATTTAGGACAATGAGGGTAAAAGCCCTGGGGTATGATCAAGGAGAAATGGAAGCCCACTAGGGGGCAGTATGTAACTTGCCCTATCTATATATCTTGCCCTGGAGCAAAACCAGATTACCAAATAAAGGCCTTGTGCTTTTGTAGTATCCCATGCTCCTTTTAAAAGTAATATTTATAAAAAGTAATAGCTGATTTTTATTGAAGAATACAGGATATGGTATTTAAATTTTATTGTTGAAGTTACAGACACAGTATTAAGTAATAATGAACATGAATGGATCTTCTAACCCTAATCAAAAGCAATGCTCTTAAATCAATTAGAAGCAGAAAATCTGGGGGGAAATGCAGTATTTTACCATAAAAAGAGAACAGCTTTGAAGTGAGACAGTTCTAGTACAAATATATGCTCCAGTGCATATTAGCTACAAATTCTCCATTTATTTATCTGTTTATAATTTATTTACCTGCTTATATTTACATGTGAAAAATGAGGTAATATGTACCTTACTATATATTTACAAAGATTAATGCAATAGCAAATGCATAGCACCTAACATGGTGCTGGCACACAGTAGGAATCAATAAATGGTAACTATGATTTTTAAGAGGTTAGAATTACATAATGGAAAGAAGTTGGACTTTGGAGTTAGAGTCCCTGGCTGTGAGGCTTAACTTACTACAGTGTAACACTTGAGTAAGGAATCTGTTTGATCTTCAGTTATCCTACATTAAAATGAGGTATTGCCTACCTTGAAGGTTTGTTTTGAGAATTAACTGAGGTAATTTGTATATCCCCTTACCAAGTGTCTGACACATAGTAGGCTCTCAATAAGTGTTAGTTTCCCTAGTACCACTCCTAGGTCATACTGTAATACTCTGGTAAATTGTGTAAATTATTTAAAGTCATTGTCGGTGTTTTCCTCATTATAAAATGTACTCACATGGACCCTCAGAATTGTGAACAACTACCTTCCTCCCTTTTTCTATCTCCAAACTTGTGGAATTTCTGATGAAGAGTAGGATTCTTGTATTTGAGGATCATTTCTCTTAACTTACTGTGCTAAATGCTGTAAATACAAAATGGATAGTAGGATTTCTGTTGTCAATAATTAACAGTCTAATAAGGAAGAGAAACATATAAACAGATCATTATAATACTTTATGATAAGTGTCACATTATTTGATTTATGTACAAAGTTGAGTGGTAGCCCAGAGGATATAATAGCAGGAAAAACTAAAGTGAAGGAGTAAGTTAATAAAAGAATTTGAAGAAGGTTAAAAGATACTAAACATTTTATTTAGACTCTTATCACAACTTACTGAGGCAGCTAAGGAACAACAGCTAACATTTATTGATCATTTACCTTGTGCCTAGCAGCAGTCTAAGCTCTTGACATGCTTTAACTTTTTAAATTACAAAGTAGATAATACCATTATCCTTGTTTTACAGATGAAGTAACTGTACAAGGAAATAATTTGCTCATGGTCTTGCAGGTAGTAGGTAGTTTAAAGTTGATATTCCAACCTATGTAGTTTAGTTCCAAAACTCGAACTTAAAACCGCTACACGATATTACCTTCAATTACTTAGTAACATGTAAGTATCTTAATGACACAGTGAGCGAAGATACCCAGTAGCCACCTCAGCTGCTTAATCCATTCAAATAGAGTGGCTGCTAGAGTTAACTAAGAATTTAGTACTTAAGTTTAGTGCCTGTGTGGCAACAATATGAAATTCATTGGGAGTATCAGGAGTGACCCTTGTTGTGTTTATAAATAAATATAAAATCAAACTTTTAAAAAACTAATTAGAGGAGTGCTGAGGGGGCAGGGGATAGGAATGATGAAGAATTTCAGTTTCTTCAAATTGCTGTTTTAAATCAGCAAGACAGTTAAACCTTTTTCCTGAACTTTCAAAAATGGTGAAGGTAGCACATAGAGGAAAGGCATTCTGGTGTTCAGATTCATCAGTCCCCTCGAGAGGTACCATTGCACCCAGTTTAGAAGTTAATTACTACTGTGTTATAGAAATACCAAGAATTTAATCACTTCTCCCTGAGTATTGCTTAAACAGCCCACCCACTTATATGTTTTTGTAGTTTGGTTATAGCATAGGTACTGTTCTGTGCACATAAGCAAATAACAATGATGAGAAAAGAAATACAGGTTATGTTTTAAAATTTAATTAAAAGCAAATGTCAAATAACACCAGATTGTTACTTATTAAAACAGGCCACTAAAACACTTGTGAATCCCAGCAACCGAAAATTTGCAATAGTTTAAGTATGGTGTACTTGTTTATTGAATCAAACTTAGAAATAATACAAATTGCAGTCCTGTGATATGATTAAAAAGGAATACTGTAAATTATATTGTAAACTGGAATTGTGCTTATGTGTTGAATAAAATGTTGCAAATCGATTGTTTTCACTGAATATTTATATAGGAAAATGTTTAGAAAACAACAGTAGGGATTATGTACTATAGCAGAGTTGCCTTAGGTACTTATTCATTTTCTCTTTTGAAAAGAATAGTAATTTTCAGCTGATTTTAGCCTGCAAATCATTGTGAGCTAAAATTAACTTTTAAGTCTTTTGAATTAATTTTTATTCCCTCACATAGATTGTAAGCTCCTGAAAGACAGGGTTTACATTTTATAATTTTTTGTTGTCCCCATAAATTGTACTATATCTCATGTTTATTAAATAATTAATAATTTATTAATTGATTTTACTGATTGCAAACGGGGAGAAAACATTTACTTTAACGTGTTTCTTACTGAAAAACAGAGTATATGTATATATGTATCTCTCTTGTCAGGTTAATGCATGGAGTAGATATACTTTAATCTATGCTATGAACCGGATTTCTTTAAGAATGTGGATTTATTTTTACCAGTGATTTCTGATTGCACAAATGACCAGGTGCACTTTAAAGGGAGATGTTTACCTTGTTTTTAACACTGGTTATTGAATACTGCCAACAGCAGCCCATTAGGTGAGTGCAGAGCTAAAGGGGTAGAAAGAAAACCTGGTTTCCTAAGCTACTGAGGATTTTTCACATTAGGTTGAGTAAAGACCATAGTCTTCAGAGTATAGTTGTATGCAAGTTCCTGACTACAGAAATCATTGTTAAAGGTAAGATTTTTTATTATGTAACTCATTTTAAGTTGTGAATTAGGTTTTAACTGAAGGTAGTAATGTGACTTTTTTTTGCCAAATCTTGTTTTAATAAATTCTAACACTGTGCAACACATTGGAAATGATAATTTGGTTCTCGTATAAAGAAAACAGCGTTTGTTAATATGTCTGTTTCAGGTAGTTATAGTTTAATGTTTGCTTTTACTGAGGCTTGTTTTGATTCATCATTTTTATTTGACTCACTAGAAGCCATCTGTTAGTTATAATTTAACTTTCAAGGTTCTATGTAATTTGGTTTTTGTTAATGAAGTGCTATAAACAGCATTATGAAGCTTTTCTCTTTTAATCTTGAAAGGAAAAAAATCTATATCTAAAAAAGCAGTCACAAAGAAGAGGAAAACTGTTGCAAAGTTACCTACTGTACCAGAATTTCAGGTAAATGTTTCAATTTTGTCTCAACATTTTTTTAATTTGTTGTTTTAGTGTTTATATCATTCCTCAAGAGATTGGCTAAATTCTAATATAACATACAATACTTTCAATAAAATGTTTTCCCTGCAAGTGCAGACATAGCTAATATTTAATCTGCTAGTATTTCAAAAATTTTTACCTATTTTTGTTTCTTGATGTCAGGCATTTTTGTTTTTTAATATGCTGTACTGTTTTGTAGAAGTAGTTTGATAGAAATATGTATATATATATATAGAAGTAAATGTGTAAATGAAAGTTTTCCAAGAACAAATCATGATTTGTGCATGGTAATATTGCCTAGATGATCCATTTTCATTTATTTGGGCACTATGTAAATAGACTTGTTATCTTAAAAAACAAATCTTTTAACTCTTATGAACTTCAGAGAGAATATTAAGTAAAGGTTAATTGAATGGTATTTTAACTTTTCTGCAAAAAGAAAAAAGTAATTGTATGTACTGCCATATAACTATGTGAAGAGTTTTCTGTTTGTAGCTGTTACTAATATGAAAATTTAACTCTGATTAAATAATACTTTTTTTTTATACTATGTAAAAGATGAGTTTTCTGCAACAAATGACTCTTTAAAAATTTTCTCTGTATTAATGTGTTCAGTGTACTTCTGTTTTAGGTTATAAAACTAATACTGAATTGCCAAAGAAATGATGTTAAAATGAATTTATGTGAGTCAAGTAAAGAAGGAAATAAGAGTAATAACTATGAAAATATTGATAGTGTGTAATGTGAGTTTAACAGTTACGTATATCCAAAAATATAGACATCTATTTTTCAGTCAAATCTTATTTTGGAAGTTTTTTATGGAAGTTACTAATTGGTAAAAGTTTAATACTTTTAAATGAACAGTAAAATGAAATAGACATTTTTTTCTTTTAGTATTTTAGAACATTTTTAAGGGTGAATTACAACCATTTCTACAAAATCCTTTTATATAAAGTAACCTTGGTTCCAGCACATTCAATAAAAAAAAGTGTATTTACTATTTATTTACAGACCTTTCTACCGTTGTGTTTACGTATTATTTAATACTGTGATAATACATCGTCATTCTTTCACTGATTTCATGCTAGCCTTTGCTGTTTCTCCCACTCACTTTTTTTCCTCATTCCCTCAAAGTATTATTCATCCTGGGAATATGCATCTCAGGAAAGATCTGGCCCACTGTTAATATTTGCCTCCAGTATTTTATTAGTAGATGGACTTTTATATGCATCAGTGGCACAGACAGCAGAGACAATGTTTTTAACATTGCAGGTGGTATTCATTAGTGAGGCATGAAATCAGTTTAGTGGATCGCAAGACCAGTATTTCTTTTTTAAGCTAACAAGGTTAAAATAGAAAAGAAATTATGTACAGTCAAACTGTAATAATTCTACCTAATAAATCTGAAAAAGGAAAAGAAAAAAAAGAAAAATTATAAGAGTGTGTCAAATATAGTAAGGGTAATATTGTTTCATAAAACTTTGGTTTTGTGTGTGTTTACTGGCATGCAGTGAAAAATGTCTTTTTGACCATAGGTTGTGGGCAGAATAGTTTGAAAAACACTGTCTTAAGTGATGCTTTTAGTCAATTACTGACCATTTGCTTACCACTTAGAAACTTAAGGTCAAAAGTACATGTTTTGCTAGATTGAACTGTTTAAAATAAACAAATAAAGTCCACTTCCTTGTTCTTAAGGTGTCCAAGTGAGAGAGGGAGGTAGGGTGGGAGGAGAGAGAGGAGGATAAATAGGGCAGTGGCTAGGAATGGGGACCAGATTTAGGAGAACAGTGGTTCTTACGCCTGGTTTACAATATGAATTCCAGGGTATTATTCAAAAAGAAAATTGATAGCTATCTCCCAAGAAATAAGCCATTTGCTTCAAATAAGCAAAGAATAGAGAACAGTATTGGTCACTAGTAAACTTTGTTGTTACAGGCAAAACTGTAAGTTTGCCTCTCAAAATAATTCTCTGTAATTTGTTTCTTCAATTATTTGAAAGTCTCCCACAGGTAAGAATACTGATTATCATATAATAAAGAAGTGAATTTATTTCCTTCCCAAAAACTCTAGCACAATGACATTTAGCACCTCAGATTCTGCAAATTATTCCTTTTATCCAAGTTGTTTTAAATATCACATTTCTAGTATTAAACATAAAATACTTTATAGAAATATTTAACCACAGGATTTTCTTCATACTATTCATTCTAAAATATCTTACTGCTGAAAATATTAATTATTGGTTGATAGATATTAGATCCCTTTTGCAAAACAGACTTACTTGCTAAAGGACTGATTATCTTTATATTGACAGTAAAACATGTTTAGGTAAAGAGAAGCATATCCAAGAATTAAATTGTGAAGGTTTGTTTGGGGGTTTTTTAGGTTCTAATTAATTAAAAAATGAATCCTGTTGTGACCTCAGCTACTTTTTAATTTTGATAGTGTTTGTTGACTTTTTTAAAGCTAGATATTAAACTTCAGCTTGCTTACTTCAGGAAGAATCTAGGTTTACTTATATAAACAACTAATATCTATAGCTCAGTGTAGGAAAATAATCACCCCATCTCTATTTAAAGTATACACTGTAGGCATTCAAAGGCTTGTTATGTTTATATGTGTGTATATATTGTAATGGGACTAACCATTATCTGTGCCACTTTTTCCAGAGTCAGTGGTTCTCAAATCTTAGGTAGTATAAAAATAATCTTATACCTTCATTAAAAATGAAAAATCCTGGGTTTTATCCTCTAAGGGTTCATCCTTGATTCAGTGATTCTAGGTGGGTACAGTAATCTGAATAGTGCTTAACCATATGGATTCTGGAACTAGGCTCTTTTGGGTTTGAATCCCACCTTAGCACTAACTGTATAAGCTTGGGTAAGTTACTTAACCTCTCAGTGTTTCCAATTCCTCATCTATACAATGGGGTAATAATTGTTCCCTCCTCATAGGGTTGTTGTGAGGATTAAATGATAGTGCTTACTGTTTTATTACTTTATTCTTACTTATTTTTTCAACTAAGCATGCCAGAAACTTTAGACAAAAAAAAAATGTGTTTATGAGTAGGAAAATGAATTAAGAACTGATTTAAGAGCATCTATTATTGACCTTTACCACTTTTTCCACCAACTTAAGACTTGGAAATAAGTCTTGGATTTGGTCATGTTTCATAAATCATGAAATTTCATGATTAAGCCTGCAAGAATTTGACAAGTGAAAAACCAACTAATATTATTTGCATCATACATTAATCACAGGAAACACTTACGCTTAGCCCTACTCTAGTAGTATGGTGGGTTATACAGTTGAAATATAGGGGAACTTGTCGTATTTTTTTATTTAGCCATAGTTGCAAAAAATTAGGAGATATTTTTATTTTTAGTGTATAGCATGTTGGTGATTTAAGCTTTTAGGCCACATTTAACAGTTACTGATTACTTTGATAAATCAACTAAACTATTTTTTCTTTATCAATTTTTTAATATAAGAAAGACTTAGATTGAAAAGTGAATATTGACTATCTTAATAAAGCTAATTTTTACCAAAAAGTCTTCTACTTTAGTTTCTTTAATATTTGAGAGAGAAATCTAATATTATATGAATTCTCTTTTTATTCACAATTATAGCAAAACGATAGAAAGTTTTTACAACTTAGTTTGGCAGGTCTCAATAAGTTTTTTAAATAATGTAAAAGCCTTAGTTACCATGACTCTGCTTTTCATTGGTAACCAAAATCTTTCCTATAATGTGTACTTGCTCCTGTTTCATATGTGATTCATTCTAAAGGCTCCTTTGCAGAAGTCTAGAATTCAGCTGTTGACTAAGACTTACATAGTAGTATTGTTTTTAAACGTAATCATAAACTCACTGATCTTTAACATACCTCTGGAAAAAATGTATTTCTCCATTTAACCAATGGAGAAACTAAGGGATATGGAATAAAGTACTATCCTCAATATGAGAAATTGGGACCAAAATTAAAATTAGAGTTTAACTGCTTCACTGAGTTAAAGACCTTTTGATTATATTATTTTGAATTGCTGCCTCTTGGAATGAATATTTTCAACTTCAGCTTTTTGTTTCACTTTAAATATCATGGGATTATACTTCCCTGTTAAATTTTTTTTTTCAATTTTTAAATATAGTGCATTGAGAGAAACATCTGTTTTCATTCATATAGTGGTATAAAAATGTTTTAACTTGTTAATCAGCCTTACTTGTCATGTCACACGATACCATTATTTGCAGGTTTTGAAGCAGTCATTATTGCCGGTATGATAATCATAAGACGTGAGGAGGGATTTTCCTGTTTCAGTTTTAACAGATATTAATATAATCTTAGTTTAAATATAAAATATTTAAAATTTTAAATTTACAACATGCATTTAGTATTTTGCTTGTAATTTTTGTGGTTAAGCTATATATGTTTTATTAAAATGGTAGTGAATGTGAGACATTTTATTTGGACCTGTTCATTATGACTTTTCTGCATTTGTTTTCCCTTTGCTTCTTAATGTAATTTACTGTATTGTTTATTTTTGTATGCTATCATATGTCCTTTTTGGAATAAATAATTATCTCTCAAACCTATTGAGTTTATACCCAAAGAGTGTAATATATAGCTTGAAGTAGTGATAAAATAAGGAATGAATTTATTTTGTAATTTTTCTAAGATGTGATTATGAAATTCTTTTGATCTCTACAGGACCTCCCCTGCCCCATTATATACATGCATTTCTGGCTTCTTGAGTTGAAGAGGGCCTTTTAATATTTACCATTTAATAGAAATAAAAGGTATAACTTAAATCCTAAAACTATAATACATGTTCAATTATTGTTAGATTTTTCAATTTTGTTTAGAAAGACCCCTTAAAAAATATGATATAGTAGGAAGAAGATGAGTCTTCATTCTTTGGTTTCCTCTACCAGTGTGTCACTGTAGGTAACTTTACCTGTTAATTTTGATTAGCTCGTACATGAATTAGAGATACAGCTTTTTAGCCCAGTCCAAGGTTTCGACCAAATTATACTTTTTTCATCACTTTCAGCTCTGAGATTTATGATTTTGTGGCTCTGTCATGAGTTGTATCAAATGAAAGATTAATTTGAGGGAAATGTGACAGCCTTAAAGAGGTTCTTCCTGGGGAATAAAACTCTTAGAATTTCTACAATATGACTGAAAACCTCTCATGAGTGTTGGCAGTGTGATCCGACTGTAATCTGAGCTGCTATTGAGCTTTCCTTCTCACCCCTGGAGGCCCTGATCCTTAGATACGTTTTTCAAATTTAAGGTAATGAGAAGGAGGTTTTAATTAGGTGTTCTGCTTTGTTCAAAAAATGCATCTGTTCTCCTTATTAAGGTGAACTTTTCTTACTGGATTGATTCTGTTTTTAAAAGAACCATTTAAAGTTGAGTTCAGTTTAAAGGCCACACATATGCCTTACTTTGTAAAGAGAAAGAATAGAGAATGAATATGACAGAATTGGCATAAGTCAAACTATTTCCCTTGATATCAGTAACAAAATTAGAACTATGTTCCTGTACAAGAATTTTCTAATATCTTAACTTGACTCTGTATTTTGGGTATCTATATTAGGTATTGCATATTTATGTAGAGAGAGGTATGTATTAGTATATAGAGAGTATAAATTGTTATGTAGATATTAAGCCATTTTAAGATAACTGCAAAGTAAATATTGCTAAAACTATTTTGACCCTCAGATTCAACAAAAATTATATTTGAGTCATGTTATTTATTTTAAGGAATATTTGCCTTTAAGGAATATTTGTCTTATCTTTGTGCATTTAATTCAGTGTTCCATCCCCTATTTGGAAGTTAATCTTTTTGAATTTTCATATTCATTTAGCTCCATAGTATCAGAACACTTCAGTAGCCATGCAGATTTGTAATTCATTATTTGATATTTGGTACCTTATTACTCAAAAGTATGAGCTGCAGACCATACCTGGGAACCTGTTACAAATTCAGAATCCTAGGTCCTACCTCAGACCTACTAAATCAAAAACTACATTTTAGCAAGATTCCCAAGTGGTTCTGGTTCTCATGCACATTAAAATTTGAGAAGCACTAATTTAGTACAGCTTACTAGCTAGGTAAGCCACTTGCAAGTGTTATTTTGCATAGCTGTTAAGCTGTAGAAATCATTCATGATTTGATTTCAGAACTGTGTTATCAGTTCCTTTAAACAGAGTATAAATTATTTGTTGATCTCTTGACTAATTGCTAATTAAAAGATGTTAAACCTTTTAGGATGTATTTAGTTGTAGGGGTATATGTTTTCATTGTTACTGTAAGTTTCTACAACCTACATGCAAAATCTACCCTTATTCCTTGTATAATTGGACTGCTAAGATGCAAGTGAGAATTCCTCTGAGCTTTGCCATATGTGTAAATGAGAAATCTCTGCTGTGATATTAACTAGTATATCAAGTTCAGTGAAAGGAGTGTAACTGTCTGCAAACTCAGTGGCAATTTTGACGTGGTAGTCATGGTAGAACGTATTATACAATCAGAAGTTTAGTTCTTATTGAGTACTTACTACAAATCTAGTGTAGTGCCAATACTGTTCTGAGGCATTATAGATATAATAAAACTTGAAGACATTATCTAGTTCTCGAGGCACTTACTTAGCTGGCCAATACACTGCTTAGCCATCAGTGTTTCTTCCATAATTCTAGATTTGGCAGATAGGAATATGTAGTTTGTAATAAGTATCAGCTGCACTGTCCTGCTACATCATTGTGTACTGTTTTGTACTCTGAAATTATTTAATTTGGATTACTTAAATACATATTTTCCCTGCTTTGTCAGTTCTATAAGTTTGAAATTATGTAGATAATTCTAATAATTATTGAAACAAATTATAATTTATATTATCTGAGATAATTTTTTCTTAGTCTGTTGTGTTGAACCATATTGCCATTTTTGTAGGAGTCATATCAACAATTTCATATGGTTCAACTGGATGATAAAGTGTCAGGGGCTCCTGCTCTCCCATTTTTGTCACACAGTAGTCACTAAGAATGATCTTGTTGTAACGCACTTTTGTTTTTGTTTTGTTTTCTTTTTTTAAAAAAGTATGCCTTTTAGGGAAACTGTCCTTACAAGAAATTAATGAATGTAGAAACATAAGACTGATAAAAAATTAATTGTGAATTAATAGCTTTTTAAGTATAGGTTGTTCTTTTTTTCATTATCACACAATATAAACATTACAAGACTCTCATTAATCTAAATAAAATTTTTCTTTTGTATGTGGTTGCAGTTCTGTTTTAGAAATCTTCTATTTCTTTTTCACAATAGTTTTTTAAATATAAGCTTAAATTATTTTAGAAAAAAGTTAAATATATTGAACTAATCAGAAAAACCTCAGTTTAATTTTACAAGAACTAAAATGTCATTAATATTTTTGTTGTAGTTGCTGACATTTCACTGTTTAAAACTTTAGTAGTTAAGCTAAACTAGTTTGATTATTAATTAATAACTTAAAAAAATTGTTTTGGCCATTTGCCAACATTACCAAGGTGAAATAAAATGAGCCACAGTTATAAAAGGGAATAGTGCTATCTGTGGAGATGGTTTTGTTAAAAACTACTAAGATCATATTAAAAATGTATAATTTCATTAACTTATTTGAATATATTCATATAGTTGAAGTCCCTCTTTATTAGCAATCCCAACAGCAATAATACAGTTTGTTAAATTGTATAGTTAGCAAACCAAAGCAAAGGTAAAATAATAGTTCTCCAGGGGTACATTTATTTACCTGCTAGGAGACGCTTGATGAAGCATTTCTTAAAGGTGATTCGGTAACTTTTGAAGTCTAGGGTGGATTTCCAGATCTTTGTCATTCTGGGCTGAAAGTTAAGAATGTTTAAAAAGTAACTGGATTATAAAGCAAACTGAAAGGTGGGGATGTGGGATGAAATCACCAATGTTGAAATTTCAACTATTTTTATACTAAGCCTGAAGTTCATACATCCTAACAAGTAAATACCTTTTAAAATATAAACCGCAAAGCTTTCTTTTCTTTTTTGCTGTTACAAAGACAAATAATTGTGAATTCAGTGTGTGTTGAAACAACTTCTGTTACCACATTTTGGGTGTTTAATATGTGTTATCAAGCTGTGTTTTTGTGTTTTATTTTAGCTTATTTGCACTAATCTTGATGAACTCAGGGAATTAATCACAAAAATCGAGAATGAACTCAAAGATCTGGAAAACAGTAGAAAAAAATCGGTAGGTGTTGATCCAAAAGTTCTATCTATTATTGTCAGCGTTAAAATTTATTCCTGCTTTTTTCTAAACCTTTTTTTATCTTATTGCCCAGGATTACATAAAAATTTGCGATGAAAAATAGAAACATTGTTTCTTTTATTTCTCCTATGTGATCTAGTTTTCATTTTTAATGGACAAAAATGGTGTTGGAGCAAGTAAATTAATTTTGTTTGCCTGGTTTATATCAGGTATAGTTTTAGATATTTCCCAATATACTGATTGGTTGTTTTCTGACTGGTAGTATTTGGGTAGTGCTTACCTTGCAGATATTCTTAAGTAATAATTATTTACTTTTAATGGAAGTTTATTGCTAAGTAGCATGTAATTTTAATTAGCTGTGACATGAATAACATATAAATTGTTTAATCTTCCCCCTGATGTTTTTGATACATGCGAAACAATGTCTTTTTTACGAACCTTTATCAGCTGAAGGGTTCTTTTTTAACTTCTGCTGTACTAAATTCACAATTAATCTTTACCTTCACTTTTTACTGTTCTTAAGAAAATAGAGTATATGGGCATTATTTTTATTCACTCAATACTTGGTAGAACGTTTAATTGTGTCATTAAATCAGTAATACCTGTTAAACTGGCATTTGCAGTTTGATTATATCACAGATTGGAAACACAACTACATACTAATAAATAAATGGGGAAAGCCTTAAGCAATAAAGAAAATCACCATTTTTTTTTAAATCCCTTTTTCTTATGCCTTAGGAAGGTCATGAAACCACTTTTAGGACTGCTCAGAACCTATTAATCTAGAATAGTGTATGATAATAAAGTTAGTAATACAGCAAGCTTCATTCATATCAGCAAGTTTGTAATAATCATTTTATATACTGTTCAGAAAGGACATACTAGTAGCACTCTGAAGGGAAGAAACTAAAGTACCATAAAAGTACAACCTTCTGAGGTCATTTAATACTGGAGTAACACAGCCTTAAACATTTCTAAAGTCTCTCTTATGATACCACTGAAAACATGTTTGATGTACATTGTGTAAAATATACAATCTGAGACTGTATATTTTAGAAATATTCCCATTAAAAATGGTTTAGATCCCTATTAGACTCCTAGGCTCATCGATAGATAGATAGATAGATAGATAGATAGATAGATAGATAGATAGATAGATAGATAGATATATGCAGTACACATATATATGAAAGTGAAAACCTACATATACATATATGTGCGTGTATATATATATATATTTTTTGATATATGGGAGTCTGTTGATGTGGAATGAGCCCCAAGTATTGTTTTAAAATTTACCTCTGTGATATATTTCTCACACTATATTGTATTAGAATATTTTCTCCTCAGCCAAAGTTTTTTTTTTAGTTTATTTTATATATATGCTCACAAGGACTGATTCTGTTCTTTAATAGGAAAGAATAGTCTTTTATTCAGGGTGTTATTTATGATTTTTTTTGCAGAAGCCATTGTTTTTAGTGAGTTGTCCATACTTCATGACTCTAAACAATTCTGTTAAGTAAATTTGCTGATAATTTGGTTTTTATGCTGCAGTTAAACAATAACATGCATCTTAATTTTTTTCTGTATTATAAATTAGGGTTTTATTTGTTTTTAATGGAGAGTTTTAAGCATAATTGATTTATGTACTTAACAGTATATATTGTAAGAGAAAAAGACTTTTGCAAGAATCCTAGAATTTTTCTGTAAAGCCATCCACCTCACTTCCGTGGGTGGTATGTGGTATATTGCCTTCCTTCACAGGAACAAGTACAAAAGTCAGAGAAGACATAAATTACAAATACTTGGCAATATAGTCCTTGGGGGAATCTGTATCAGAAAATTTTAGGTTACGTGTGGACCTTAATTGATTAGATTTAGTGTCTCTAAATTTTTAATTTGTCCATTGGTATTTGCATTTTAGTTTTAAGATGTTTTCTGCTCTTCAAGAAATAGAAAGCCTTGGAACTATACTTAGTGGGGAAATCTTATTGAGATTACCAATATATAGGCTACTTCCCGAATTTAAGCTGACTAAAAGATTGTTTTCATGAATAGCTTATCTCAATCAATGAAATGGCCACACAGCATAAAGGAAGTAGACAGTAAAAGTTTGTGTCTCAGTTTCATTCCTTATTTTTTACAGAAATTAATTCTGAGTGTAATAGATGTTAGTTGTAGGAGTTCATTTTATTGAATGTTTATGTTAATATTGAATGCCAGTTTCTTTGTCTAGCATCATTTGGGAATAAGGTTTTCCACTTAACTGAATTTTCTAGAAAACTGAAACCTTAATCTTCAGTACTAAAGCTCTTTAATTATTTAATGAAAAATTTCCCTGCCTCCTTGTACTAAACTGAACACAATTTAACCCTTTCTCTATGACTCATGGTTCATTATGAATATTCCTAATTGTACTGATACCCTAAAAAATCTATTGGTGTCAGTAACTCTAATTAAAATTCACCAAAAGGCCCTTAGGCTGTGTATTTTGAAGGTTTTTGTTTGTTTATATTTTTGCTTTTGTTCTGTCTCTTCATTGTCAGCCTGTCATTTCTTGTGTGTGTCCATGTACTTGCCCTAGCTGATATGCTGTGGATTATAAAGCAACTAGCCATATTATTGGAATATAGCTCATGGTAAGGACCTGAGGGACTTTCTTAATAATGAAATAAATGAACATGGTGATAGTCATAGTCATTTTGACTTATTCCTTGCCTGGTACGCTTCCTTCACTATTGCCAGACAAATGAAGTATTAATATTGATCTTCATAAGACAGCATTAGTGTCAAAACTAAAATAGTATTTAGAGTCAAAACAATTTTATTATTGATCATCAATTTTCATATCTACAATAATGGCACCAATAACAAACAGGGTATATTCCATATAAACATTTGATAGAAATTATATATGTGACAGAGGTTTTAACATGGACTCATTTAAATGCCTGGCTGCTTTGGGAGGCTTCTTTGCATGGCCTTTCCAGATAGTTTTTCCTACCAAAGCAACAAGGAAGAATTATCCCATTTCCTCCTCCAAATCAGCATTCCATTAAAAAGCTTTCTTAACCTCTTAGAGATTTTGCCAATGAGCTACTCATTATATTAGAAGGTTTACAATCTTTTAAAATCTGGGTTGTTTACTCATTCTTGCAAGACAACTATTCTACTTATGGTTAATAATGTGAGGAGAGAAAAATGCTTTAATTTTCTTGAGCTTGCTTTAGTTCATTTGATCCCTTTACTTCATGTAAAGGCTTATTCAAAAAGAGGTCAGTGTCCTTTACATCCTCCAGTGGTATACCAGTTATCTACTTGAGGTTGTTTGAAGTGAAGCATCTGGTTGAGATAAATAGAAGTATGTAGCTTGACAAAATCCTTTAATTTTGTCTATCTCATTATTATTTAGATCATAGGATTTTTTTAGTGCTTTATTTAAAGGAGAAATCATGATATTTTATTATTTTTATTTTTGTGGTTTTACTCAAGAAATAAAAAGTTGCATTTTGCTTAATTATTTGGAAAATATCCTTTTTAAACTAGGAAATTTATTAGCTTTTCAGAAAGGTACAGCTAAGATGCTGAAAAATTTGCCTGATCCTATTGTATTTGAAATTTATGAGACATTGCTTTCTAAATAATCAAACTTGGAAGATTTTGTCAGGCTGATACAGAAGTGGCAATATTTCTGAATTTTTCATGTTACCCCTTTTTTCTCTTATCAGCTTAATTTCCTTACGTTTTGTATCATAGTTTAGATCTTCAAAGAGGTTTTATTCTTTTTTTCTTTGATAAGAAAAAATTAGTATAGAGATTGGGCATAAGGAAAAGTGAACATTTGGAAAAAAAAGTTATTAAGAAAAGAAACCTTGTCTGGATTATAAAATGATAAATGATAGTCCTATCAATATAGATAAACTAAAATTTAAAATATGCAGCCGTATCTTGCTAATGCATCTTTTAATTAAGCACTTCAGCACTGGGCAGGATTTAAGACAGACTTCAAATATTTCTAAATTCCATATTCAGTATATAAGAAAAGCTATAAAACTGCCTGTATTCTTTGATTCTATAATCCTAATTGACATTCAACTTTTGTTCTCCCCAATTTTCACCCTCCTCCTCCATTCTCCCCAAAAGTAATTTACACAGTGGTATGTTCAGCGTAATATTTCTAATAGTGGAAGTTCAGGAAAAGCCCATTAGTCCGAAAGTAGGGAGGTGACTAACCAAGCTATAATATTAGCACAATGTTATATCACATGGGTAGTAAAATAAAATATTTTTAGGTCATTGTTACTGCATGGAAATATTTGTGTTCTAAAAACGTACAGAAGGTATGTGCATAATAATTAGAGTATATCAAAGGCATATTTAAAAGCACTGGAAAGGAATTTCAAGTCATTAATACAATTAATTTTTATTATGTTCTTAAAATGATTTAAATGCATAATACAGTAATAGTACTTCTCTTGCCTAACCAAAGGCTGTACATAAGCTAGATCAAACATTAGAGAAATCAGAAGCTTAGATGAGAAATGGTGACACCCCAATTTTTGGTCACAGAATTTTGTAAAAGCCAGTAGTTATTAATAAAGGATGATTTTGTGCCCTCCCCTCACCAAACCCCACCACCCCTTTGAGACTTTTGGCAGTGTCTGAAGACAGTTTTTGGTTGACATAGTTGAAGAGGTGGTACTGGCACTTAATGTATAGAGGCCAGCAGTGCTGCTAAAAATAATTCTCATTGTAATGATCCTACAATGCACATGACAGCCCCCCACAGCAAAGAATTATCTGGCTTCAAATGTCAGTTGTGCAGAGTTTCCAAAACCCTGGCATATGCCTTTGTTTGCTATGGGTCCTTTTCTCTCATTTTGCCTGCTGCTGCCAACTTTTTATGGGGAAAAAGTAAGTTGATGTTTTGAAAGTTAGAAATAAGTGAAATCATACACCAGGTTCCATAATTGAAAGTATTTTATTATATCATATATTTCTAATTAAGACTTGTATTTGATGGAACTTGTGAATGTCAGTGTTAACCTTTACCTTTTTTGATTCTATTAGATAGTTACAAGAATTCTTGACCTTAGCTTCAGATTCATCTTAGCTGTCCATAGTCCAGTATGAAATAGGGCCTCTTTTAAGTATGTTCATCATTATTTACCTTTTCCCTTCTTTAGTATAGTAAATGAAGTTACAAATGAGATGATTGTATATGTATTTTCTTTATTCGTTTTTAGAATGATAATGTCACATTTTCTTAAAAAGTGAAGCTATAATAAGGATTGATACACAGGTAAATGGTAAAATACAGTCAAAGAACATATAAAACTTCACTTGTGTGAATTTGTATGAAGCCAGAAAACCTAATTGCTTATAGTGAAAGCTTGATGTAAGGCAAAAAAATTATACATTAATCTTATTTTCTAACTCCAGTAGAAATTTTACTCTGTTGTAATGTAGGATTATGGGATTTTTCCCTCTTCTCTCCACTCATATCCCCTTTGCTCACAGTGAGGCAGCAGATCAAAATTATTTTATAGCCGTCTATTTAGAGTAAAAAAAAATCTATTTTGCCACAGTATAATGAACTTTAGATACATTCAGAATCCTGAATATGCCCTAATTGACTTATTTAATGGCTTTATTTATAGATATGGTTGCAAATAATTGCTAAATTGGCCTTAAATTAGTTTTATTTAAGTTTTTGACAGTTATATCATTATCTTGTTTTCTTATTCTAGATCTTTTGGTAAACTAATGGTCAACAAAACTGAAAACTGTTTGAGCTGTGGGGGGAGAAACCCTGTCTTTAGTCATTTAATGCTTTCAAAAAATTAAAATGATCTTTTGGAAACTCTGTACAACAAATAAAATAAATTTCCTTACTTGTCTCAGTTACATATTCTAGTCTTATTCATTAGGCAAATACTTCCTCATTGTCTCTGTGTGCTATGCACAGTACCAAGGAACTTGGTGGAAATTCAGAGACTCAAATGAAATCCTTCTCTTCAAGGAGTTCACTTAATAGAGCTCAAGAGTTTTATCCCCGACCTTGGGGATAAATTTTTAATTTTAATCAGGATTGGTTGGGCTATATCCAATTATTTTATAAAAGACTTAATCTCATATTTTCAGTATGTTTTTTTATTCAGAAATCACCACTCTAGACACTTGCTTCACCTCCCTTAATCCACATGTTTATATTTTGTTTGGGAGTAGGGTGGAGAGCCAGATAATATATGGACTTTATGAAGAATCAAATATTAACTGATATGTTCAAAATAATAGTAAGAAAAGGAACCTAGGTGACAGAAAACGTGAACCAGAGCAATAGATTACTGGTAAGACAAAGTGAAGTATAGTCCCTGAATTATCTGATAATGCATTTATCTTCATTTGTCTATGGTAAGCCTTGCTTTTGAGCATTTTTTGACATTTAATAACTACTCTGCTCAACTAAAAACTGGATTTTAACCCTTGTTAATAGTGCTCACTGTTTCAACTTACTACAATTTGGCATAGTTTGTATCCCATCAGGGAAACTTTCATAAAAGCAGTATTTGAACACCTCTTTTCTTTTAATGAAAGTTCCTGTTGAAAGGGAGAGTATTGTTTGATGTTTTTACATCAGCCGCAAAATTAATACTGCATATTTCCAGCATGGGGTGAGCTTCAAGGAAGAATTGAATTAGGTGACAGATCCTTCTATATTTAGAGCTTCATAATGTGACCTTTATAATTTGACCTAATCTTTTTTGAATTACATATCCCACACACTTATTCAAATGTAAGTAACAATTTAAATGCCAACTGTTTTTCAGAGCCCCAGGTAAATTTGTATTGTTTTCTATTTAATAATTACTTTACTACCTTTCACTGACAAGAGTTCTGGAAAATTGACCTTAAATCCATGAAGTGCTTAAGGCCAAAAAAATGAGCTTCACATCATTCTGGTTTTTCATGTTACAAAAGATACCAAAAATCTTTGGAAAGCCCCTAAAACTTAAAGATAGAATAGTTCAGTGCCTTTTGTGAACTAGGGAAGAATATCATGGAAAAACTGAGACAATTGAACACTAATAAAACTTTCATACCATTTTACCAGGCTCTGCAGAAAAAGAATTTTAAATGATATATATTGAAGGAAAATTAACCTAAGATCTATCAGAGAATAAAAGGAGTCTAAATAGAGGGCAGAGTCCACATGTGGATCTCTGGTACTTTAAAAATAGAAAAAAGTCCTTGCATGAAACCAGTCCCTTTTAATGAAGCTACGATACTAACTAGTAGTAGTGTGTGCTTTTAATTAGAACAAGAGCATTTAAGGTAGATTTATTGACAGCATGAAATACTGATAGACAATTTTAGAAAACCTACAAAAGCAGCTTTTAGGAGTCCAAAAGTATTAGTAATAAATAACCATTTAATATAGGAACATGGGTTATAGCCCTAGAAACCCAATAGTCACTGCTTTAAAAAATAAAAGAGTAACTTGTTTGTAATGATGACCCAAGTCATCAAGAGTTAAATTATATTCAAGACATATGTATATTTTGGGAGCATTTCTATCAATTTTTAAAAATCTTTTGCACCTAAGGAGAAAACCTCAGTTAGCCTAAGAAATTTACTTACGTAGTTTGAATACTTATTGTGGGCCTACTCTCTGCGAGGCATTGTGATAAAGCCTGAAAATGTAAAAATAACTAGGATACTGTCCTTGCTTTTAAGATATTCCCAGTCTTAATTTCACTTACATGGAACTTTTAATGCTCTGTTTACCAAATGTAGCATTACTTAGCGATTCAGATTATGCAGTGAATTGCTGGAGAATCCTTTCAGATATCAGGGATAATAGATTTGGTAAAATTTTATTAACTTCTTTGCTACTACCAATTTACTAAAAGGCCAAAAAATTTACTAAAAAGGATCAAATTTAGATAGTTACCCAGTAGTTAATTTCTAGTTCAGGATTTTTTCTTATATGTGAATGAAAATGTCTACCTATTATCAGTTAGTTACATATTGTTAGATTTTCTTCCAGAGTAACAGTAACTGCCTCACTGGGAATGTGATCCGTCCACTCAGTTTTCCCTCTCTGCAAAACCAAATTACACTGAAACTTGAAATATTATCACTGATGAAGTTGTCTTCATGATTTCTAGTTAAATACTGATTTAGAAGGATAGTGGAAATGTTGTACATGCTGTTCAATGCGTGGAGTATCTTTGAAATAAAGTACAAATGCTTTCCTTTTCTACTGAATTAGTCTTAAGAGAAAATGGGTGAAAGTACCTCAAGAGAAAATACTAGTATATGATAGTTCACATTGGAACCCCTGGCAGTGTTAAAATACTTTTTAACTTTTTCCATATTAATATGCACACATTTTACTATACTCTCAAACTAGTACTTTTTCAAGGGGCCAACTAGATGAATGCAATGTTTTACCCCCAGAACGGAATATGTAGGAATATACTAACATATTGGTAGTTTCTTTAGGCAATCAATAAGAAAAAAAAAGTGAATACTTACTACCTTTTCATTTACTATTACTTAGACTAAGGAGAATGCCAAATATTTAGTTTATTAAAGTACGTAATTATAGTTCGTTTGATTTGTGCTGTGTTTTTATACATTTGATTTTAAATTATTTGCAACTTACCTTTGGCTATTGCTAGTGATTTTAAATGAGACATCTTTGTATATGGATCCATGTGACTTTTCTAAAAGTTATTTGAATTTTATTTGAAAAGCATGATATATTACTATGTAATCCCTTTCTGCCATGTGATTTATGTCTGACAAGAACCAAGCCTGTAAAAAAAAATTTTTGTCGTGATCTCTGTATCTGTGCTCTAAGCTCTGACAAAATATTTATAAGTAAAAAGCATGTAGAAAAAGAGCATTGATGCTTTTTTATATACATTTTTGTACTATTTTTAATGAAAATTATTTTTATTATCTTCACAATAATACCCTTTTAATTTTAAAAAGCATTTGTTGCTTATTTATATATGATGTTAATTTTTTCTTCGAACAATTGATAATACCTATGTTGTTAAAAGAAAGTTGATATAAATAACAGAATTTGTGTAAACAAATTACTTTCACCTAAGTTTTAACATTCAAAGTATCTAAACTTAAAATGTGCAAAAAGATGTCCATGGTAATAAGACATTTAACAAGTCTGGAATTTATTTGTTTTCCTCTTTTCTTCCTTTCAGATGTCCAGTGTCCCCAGCATCAGTAGATTGCCAACTCCCTCTCCTTGCGACACCCCAGCCAGCATTATGCTGGTGCTGTCATACCTATCCCAGATTACTGCAGCAGAATGGAGTTATTTTTTAGTTGTAAGGTAAGTTTCCCTCCCCACTCATTTCACACACATAGACTCAGCTTTTTATTTTACAATATTGTGTAGTTTTGTAAGTTGTTTTGGAATTTCTTTTCTCTTATGGTTCCTTAAGTTATTAACATATGACATTCAAAAACTTATAAAACTGCATAATATAATAAAAGACTTACCTTGTGACCATAAACCAGCTCCTTTTTGTAGAAATCCCTATGAGGTTATAAAACCATTACTGTTTGACAGTTGGGTCATCTCATGGAAAGGGAGCTGGCAATCTGCAGCTGCTGTGGACATTGGATGAGGAAGTATTGAAAGGTAAGCCTCAAATGTAGACCATGTTATATACCTTTGCTTCCGTGGTGTATGCTTGAATTCATAGTTAATTTTATGTTAAACTTTATAGTAAATTTTTTTTTTAAATACTCTCTTTAAAGTGACCTTCAGTAAATGTTTGAATTATTAAGTTCACATAACACATTGAGATTATCTTAGAAAAAAATTTTAGCCCTGAAAATAGTGAGAGTTCAAATATTGAGAATAGTTCATTTACCCCCATATTCACTGTTTATAAAGAAAAGTCAGGACTAAGTTTATATATGTAAAGCTTATTAAATATATATTTTATTAGAGGAACAGTTATAACAGTGTTCCACAAATGATCGTTTATTATTTAATCCTTCTACCTACCATCTTTATCTTTGATTCTGTATTGATCAGTGCAGATAAAGATTTTAAGAGTCTGATTTTCATTACATCCATATTCTCTCTTACGTGTTTGAAGATGGGGAGCTTGCTGTTTTCCTTGTTTTTTAATTCACTTTTAAACTTTAGATCACTATAGTTTTAAGTACTGTTGTAACTTTTAAAATTGAAATAAATTTTAGACATTTTAATGTTTGCATTACAGAGATACCTTCATGCAAATATAGGAACTTACACAATACAGTCTCTTTCTTCTTTAGTAGTTGTCTGTGTGTAGGCCAAGAGAGAAAGCATTATGTAGTGGAATGAGTGGATTTTAGCACTCAAGAGATCCAGAATTCAGATCTAAAGTCTACTTCTGTCTACAAGTACTTTCCTGTTTAATTTAGCCACTTGCCTTCTGTAGTTCTCTTTTAGCTTTTAATAATTTCATCCTGGAAGAAACATGAGACTTGTTCTTACTTAGTTTTTCCTTTATCTGTATATGTAAATAAAGTTGATCAGTCAGGAAGGCTATTGCTAGCTTCTAGTTAGTGACCTGATTTAAAGTTCAGGAAATATTTGTTTGATTTTTAAATAGTTTTTTATGTTAGACTCAAGTTAAGGCTGATTGTTACCATTTCTGACTAACATCATTTAAAAATTCGTAACTTTTCTTCTCTACATTAGTTCTATTATATACTGTGACACAATGAAACTGTCACTATGTAGAAAAGGACATGTTATTTTAATTCCATTTGGGTTGTATTGACCAAAGACGATAATAAATGAAACAAATATGAGTTTCTGTTTTACTGTCGAGTGATTAAAGCATCTCTTACTACCTGAAACACCACCAGTCTCAGAGTACTGATTCTGAATGTTTTAAAACCTATGCCCTCTTTTGATCAACATAGAAACTATGACACATGCACCCCATGGCCAGGTATAGGATTGCCCTTTGTTGAGGTCATTGTATCCTTTATATGTATCTTCTAGTCAAAACATTTTATCAATCTTTGCTTTCTATAATTTGTGTTACGAAAATAATAAATTTTTGTTTGTTTTCCAAATACAGAGAGATTAATACAGAGGCATTTTCAAATATAAATGAGATGCCATACTATCACTACCGCAAGTTAAGAATATGTAATATAAAGGAAAGGAGGAAGGGTCCCTCTCTCTCCCACTTTGGAGACGGCCCACATTCTGTCTATGGAGTGTGTACCTACTTTTAATCTGTGCACCCAACCCCACACCTCGTGGCCTTTCTCTTGCCTTTCAATGTATCTCTTTGAGTAAATCTACCTTTACTCAATAAATAAATAAATTAAATAAATAAATAAAGGAAGGAAGGAAGGAAGGAAGGAAGGGAGGAAGGAAGGAAGGGAGGAAGAGGAAGACCAAAAAATGTACATAAAGTTAGAAGGCTTTAGACATTTCTGAACACGTCAGTGGGTAAGACAGCGTTACATGAAAGTTAGGACTCTATCCACTGATTCATTTATATGACCTCTTGTATTCAGTCTGTTAGTTCAGTAATGTGTATTCTGAGCACTGGATTGATTAAAATTTAGTAACCAAAATAAAATCAAAAGTAAAATCTTTCTAATATTTTTAAAACTCTTTCCTACAAAAATTAATGTTATAATTTAGTAGAGATACAAACACAGCTGATAAATATCTTGAAGTAATATCCAGCTATATGGTCTCTTCCTATACCTCATCTACCTAGTTCTGAAAGTTCCCTAACACTGATAGTTCTGCATTCCCTACCACATCACCATCACACTAGTCCATACAGCAACCATACAGCTCAGGTTAACTCTGCATCTGTCATTCTTCCCCATAAAACTCCCAGTTAATAAGGAATTTAGTAAGCCTGATGGTCCCTAGTTTTTTTTTAACACTTTTCCAATTATACCATGAAGAGAATGTTCTCTCTACCTCATCCTTTATACCTTTCCTCTTTCGGCTCTCTGTAGCTTAGGAAAAGTTTACTTCTACTCTCACCATTTCATTTTTGAGCCTAATAGTAGTTGAGAAGTAGAAAAAAAATAATGTTGATGATATATCTTGTTAAAGGGGAATCTCTCCATAAACCTCTTCTATTTTTTATTGAAAGAAAATCTTACCTCATTCCTAACTGGGTTTGAGGTGGTTGTCATCTGCCTTTCATCTTCCTCAGTTAACTTTCCCTAGATGAAAGTTACTTCTTTTTCAGTTTTACTTATCGTTTAATAGTTTTGTTTTCATAGGTTAGAGTAAGCACTTTATACTATCTCATAATATTTCTGTGAGAAAAATAAACTTGAGGTATAACTCAATGTTAGTTGAGTCTTTTTAGAAAGCTTTTGACAAGAGGGAAGGTCTATTCAAGTTAGTATATCATATGAAATAAAAAGTACCTTTCTTGGAATTTTTTCACAATACTATAGTTTGTTATGCCACTAAAAAGACACAGAAATTAGTCAGTGAGCCTAGGTTCCATATTCATTGTGAGAACATGTACAGATAATCCCACCTCTTCCTTCTCTTCTAATAAACAGTCTCCCTTTTAAGGTATAAAAACCTCAGAGTTAGAAATGTAGTTGTTTATTTTTATGTGCATAAACATTTTAGGGAATAGAAACTATACAATTATTAATCACTTAGATTTATATGTGCCTAAAATTTACATGACTGAAGGAAAAGTTTTAGATCTATATAAAGTTGGGGGATTTATGCACAGGTTTAGAATATAGTTTACTCTAGGGAGTGATTATTTTTCTGTCTTTATGTTCTACCTATGTACAAATTGACTCACAGTTCCTGTGGAATGAAACCTAATTTTATGCAGGTTAAATGTGATATGTAACATTTATAGTTGTATGTCTTTTGTTAGAAATAAAATGAGAATACTGTATGGTATGTAAATTTTATCTCAAAGCTGGTACCAAATATGAAGGAAATACAACATAGTTACATAACATTAAATGATGATAGTGGTGGTGGTGGTGTTGATAACAGTAGGTGTACACTAACATTGTGGAGAAGAGGAAGTTGGCTACCTAAAGATATCACTTCTATAACCTTACTGTTCTTGTGGTATTCAAATAATTTTATGGATACTGGTGAAACCTATGTCAGATTGAAATTATGCGATACAGTTTTTAAGAGGGAGGGATATAGTTCTAAAGAACTTGGACTTCACCTCTAGGCAGATCTGGGTTCAGTCAGAGAACCTTAAACAAGTCATTTAATCTCTCTGAGCCTTAGTTTTATCATTTGTTAAGTGAGACTAAAAATGCACACCCTCCAGAGGGCTTTTGTAACTGCTAGTACACCTGCACTCTCATGGTCACTCGATCTCTCTCCCTCCCTCCTTCTCTCTGTCTCTCTTTGCCTCTTACCATGTATGAATGAAATACTTAGGATAAACTTAGCAAATGGGGGTGGTGTCAGAAATTATTAACCCTTAGTATAGCATTATAATATTGAAAATGATGACCACTTGTTTGCTTTTCTGTGCTGGAGACATTTTTAAATAAAATAATTGTAAAATTTCCTAAGGAAGTTTGTTAAGAAGACTTCTTTTGGTTATAACAATTCTGACTTTTGGCTTTTTTCCTCCTACTCTTTTAGAAAAATTACAAAACTTTTAGAAGTGAACAATATCATTTACATATTTAAGGAATTTATGTAAATGTTTGTATCTTTACATGTATTTTAGTAAGGGACTTATTAAAATATTTATAATTGACCAATTAAAAACTTTAAAATTTTTTAAAATTAAAAATTTTTTATTATTTTATTTGGCGTGGGGGTAGGTTTGTTTATTTATTTTTAATGGAGGTGCTGGGGATTGAACTCAGAACCTCATGTGTGCTAAGCCAGCACTCTACCATTAAATCATACCCTCCCCCCTAAAAATGTGTTTGTCTCCTGGTTTGATTAAATGGGTATATAATTAAGAATCTTTAAAATGTATCATGTAAGATTTATTACAGAATATTTTCCTCCTTTCTGCAATCTTCTGAAGAAGAGATAATGGACTTATTTGATGGCTATTGGCATTTTTGTTTTATTTTTTTACTCAGAGAATAAGACTTGGCATTCACTTTTAGGTTAAATCTAAGCAATTTACTTTTAAAATTTTGTTTTTAGGTCAAATGGTATCATCGGAAGCAAGCAGTAAAAGAATTGCATAGTACATTGATACGTCTTTTAAATGAATTGCTGCCGTGGGAACCAAAGCTAATGAAAGCTTTTCAAAGAAACAGGTAAATCAAGCTTTATTATCTGTTTGACTTATTTCAGGACTCTTCTGGAAGGTGTCCTGGAATCATTTAGTAGTTTTCTACTGATTTGTAATTCAGCAGATATTTTTGAGGGCCTATTTTGTGGAGGGAACTTCCTAAGCCCTGACAAAGTAGTGTTGATAAAATAAAATCCCTACTCTGTTTATATTCTTTGTCTATATTCTGATATTCTCTGTGATGTTTATTATTTTTGCCCATTTTTTCTTTCATTGTGGTAAAATGCACAAATAAAATTTACCATCTTAACTAGTTTTAAGTTTATAGTTCAGTTGTATTAAATACATTCATGACATTGTGTTACTATTACCCCATCCATCTTGTGAAACTGAAACTCTCTATGCCTATTGAACAGTAACTCCCCATTCCCCCAACCCCATCCCCTGCCAACCACCATCCTACTTTGTCTCTGTGATTTGACTACTCTAAATACCTCATGTAGTACAAAATATTTGTCTGTCACTGGCTTATTTCACTTAGCGTAATGTTCTCAAGGTTCATCCATGCTGTAGCATATGTCAGAATTCACCTACTTTTAAAGGCTGAATAATGCATTGTGTGCATATACCACATTGTGCTTATCCATGCATCTGTAATGAGCATTTGGGTGGCTTTCATGTTTTAGCTATTATGAATAATGCTGCTATGAACACGGGTGTACAAATATCTCTTTAAGACCTTACTTTCAAATTTTAGGGGGTATATACCTAGAAGTGGAATATGGTAATTTTATTTTTAACTTTTTGAGAAACTACCATACTGTTTTCTACAGTTTTACGTTCCCACCAACAGTGCACAAGGGTTCCAGTTACTTCACATCCTCACCAACATTTGTTGCTCTCTTTTTTAATAGCTGCCCTAGTGAATAATGAGGTGGTATATCACTGTAGTTTGGATTTGCATTTCCCTGATAATTAGGGAAATTGAGTATCTTTTCCTGTGCTAATTGGCCATTTGTGTATCTTTGGAGAAATATCTAGAGATTTTTTGATTGTTGATTCAGTCTAGTTACTAGTTATAGGTCTTTTCAGATTTCCTGTCTCTTTTTGGTTTTTTTTTTAAATATATTTTTATTGAAGTACAGTCTGTTTACAATGTTGTGTCAGTTTTGTGGTGTACAGCACAATACTTCAGTCACATAGACGCATACATACATGTTATCATATTCTTCTTCACCATAGGTTACTACAAGATATTGAATATGGTTCCCTGTGCTATACAGTATAACTTGTTGTTTATCTATTTTGTATGTGTTAGTTAGTATCTGCAAATCTCAAACTCCCAATTTATCCCTTCCCATCCCCTTTCCCCCCTGGTAACCATAAGTTTGTTTTCTTTGTTCTTCGTGGTTTAGTGTTTGTAGGTTTTGTTTCTAGGAATTTGCCCATTTCATCTAAGTTACCCAGTTTTTTGTCATACAGCTCTTCATAGTGCTCTTACAATCCTTTTTATTTCTATAGACTCAGTATTAATGGCCCCACGTTCATTTCTGATTATAGTAACTTGAGTCTTTTTTTCTTAGCCCATCTAGCTAAAATAAAGGTTTGTCGATTTTGTTGATGCTTTAAAAGAACGGACTTTTGGTTTCATTGATTTTCTCTGTTTCCCTATTCTCTATTTCATTTATCTCTGATCTAATCTTATTTCCTTTCTTCTGCTAGCTTTGACTTTTTTTCTTCTTTTTCTAGTTCCTTAAGGTTCAAAGTTAGTTTGTTGATTTGAGATTCCTTTGTTTTTAATTTTTTAATGTAAGCATCTACAGGTATAATTTTCCCCCTTAGCACTGCTTTTTCACTGTGTCCCATAAGTTTTGATATGTTGTGTTTCCAGTTCCATTTATCTATAACTATTTTCCAGTTTCCCTTATGATTTTTTTAATCCATTGGTTAAGAATGTGTTGTTTAATTTCCACAAAGTTGTGAATTTTCCAGTTTTCCTTCTGTTATTGATTTCTGACTTCCCTGTAGCTTACATTCTAATGGAAGAAACAAACAAACTCAAATGTCTAATGGTGATAAGTGCTGTGAGGAAAAATAAAGCAAGGTAAAGGGAATAAGAAGTGCCTGGTTTGGATGGGATGATGATTGCTCTTTTACCAGCTGGCGGGGAAAGCCTCCCCGATGAGTTGGTGTTTGAGTAAAGTCCTAAAGGAAATGAAAGAGCCATGTGGATTTCTGAGGGAGAAGAAGATGCAGAAGTCCTAAGGCTGAAAAGCATGTTTGACATATAGTGGGAATACAAAGGGCAAGCATAACCAGAGCTGAGAGAGGAGGATGGTGGTAAGAGTTAAGAGTCAGAGAAGTATACGGAAAGATAGCCAGATCATGTAGGTCTTTAAGAACTTTGGTTTTTAATGAGATGAGAAGCCATTGAAGGGTTTTAAACAGAGGAAGGACATGATCTAACTTACATTTTAAAGCACTCACTCTGCCTGCTGTGTTGAGATTAGTGTAGTGTGGGACAAAGATGAAAGCTGGGAAGTCAATTACAATGTAGGGGTAGTCCAGGCAAAAATGATAGTGACTTGGGCCAGGATAGTAGCAATGCATATGGCAGGGAATGGTTAGATTTTTGGATATATCTTGAAGTAGGATTTCCTTAAGGATTGGATATGGAGTGTCAAAAAATGAGGAGTAAAAAGATGATGCTCAATATTTTTTATCTAAACAACTAGAATAATGGAATTGCCATTTGCTGAGATAGGGGAAACTAAAGGAGTAGCACATTTTGGGACAGGGTTGGATTCAAGAGTTTGAATTTCAACGTGTTAAGTTTGGTATGCCTTTTAGACATCTAATTGGAGTTATTGAGTAGGTAGTTAAGTATATGAGTCCCAGTTCAAGGGATTAAGCCAGGCTGGAGGTATAAATTTGGGAGTTGTCAGCATATAGATAATATTTAGGATATGAGACTGGTAGAAATCACTTAGTATATGAGCATAGATGAGAGAAGAGAGACTGAACCCTGGGACATTCCAGCATTTAGAGGTGGTAGAGATGAGTAGGACTCAGCAGAAGAGACAGAGAAGGAGGGAAGGTGGTGGGTATTGCTCAGTGGTGGAGTGCATGCCTAGCAGACACAAGGTCCTGAGTTCAGTTCCCAGTACCCCCATTAAAAAATAAATACATAAATTAACATTTAAAAAAATAAAAGGATAGACAGAAAAGGAGTATTCGGCAAGATAGAAGCATAACCAAGAGAAAGAGTGGTATCTTGGAAACCACTTACAGAAAATGTTTCAAAAAGGAGGGCTGCTCATGATGGAATGAGAAAGATGAGGACTGAGAATTTGTTATTAAATTTGGCAACATTGTTGACAACCTTGATAAGCTGTGTTGATAGAGATATGGGTAAAAGTCTTGGGATTCTGTTCAAGAGAATTTAGGGGAGAGGAATTGGAGTGTTGCTATAAAGTAGAGCAGAGAAATAGGGCAGTACCTGGAAGGACAAGTTGGGGTCAAGATAGGGTGCTTTGGTTTTTGTTGTTGTTTGTTTTTATTAATTGGAGAAATAACATGTTTGTATACTGGTGGAAATGATTGAGTGGAGAGACAAAAATGGACTCAGACAAAGAAGAGACATTTGGCTGACTGAGATTCTTGAATAGGTGAAAGAGGATGCATAAGCTTGTATAGGAAGACAGAATATGAGAACTGATGAACGTCTTAAGTTGCAGATGAGGTGTAAGCATGTGAAAGTTCCTGTCTGATTGCTTCTGTTTCTCTGAAATAAGGAGCACAGTCATTAGCTGAGGCTGAGAAGGGAGAAACTTTATACTACCCCCATACAGGTATTTCTACAAAGAAATTAACTTTACAATTATAATTATCCTTTGTTAACCCATTCTAGTATTTTACAGCCATCATCTGCTCTATAAAAACCTTAAGCAATAATTAAAACATAAATAGTATTAACGAACATTTGTCGAATATTTATGTGCCACACATACTGTGAGGTAAGTACTATTTTTATCCCTATTGTACAAATAAGTAAACCGACCCTTAGAAATTTTAAGGAACTTGCCCAGTGTCTTACAACTGTTAAGTGACAGAGGTAAAATTTAAATTCCAATATGCGCAGATAAGAATTTATAGCAAAGTAAATTGGAGAGTGTATGTTCAGAATTGTTTTAAAACAAAGAAAAAATAGAGTAAAAGTAGAATAGAGAAATTCACTTGAAAGCAAGAATAACAGAGGATCTCTAAAATATCATGTAATCATTTGGAAATGTTTCTTTCTCTTCATAGTTTCATAGAAACATAGGTATTAAGTTTTTATGTGAAAAGGATTTCTGAGAGGTCACGTTTCAGTTTTGTTTCCCTATGCTTAATTTTAAACAAATTTAGTGAAACCCAGAGGTTTAGCTATCATTGCTCTCGGGATTAAATGATGGATTTGTTTGTTACTCTTTGTATAATAGTCAAAAGTAATAGATACTGTTTCTTAGAATTTTTAATTTTCTTTAAGTAATCTTTTAAACTGTATTATAATCAGTAATTTTAAGGCTATCTCAAATCTACTTCTGTCAGGGCAGCTAGCAAAAAAATTCTACCTTTCTTTCATTTAATAGGCCTAATTGCTGCCTTCAGAAAGATAAATAGGTGATATGTTCAAACACTTTGTTCTGAAATTGCAGATAAAATCTTTTCTTATGCCTACATCCTGGGTTTTGACTTCTTGAACAAAAATCATTGGCATCTTAGGCACACAGCTTTAATGACTTAATTGAAAATGCTAAAATGTTTAAAACATTGAAAGTTAGTTTAGCTTCCAAGAGTTTAATACATATATATTTTTCATTATGTTGGGCATTTTATTTCAGGAGTCGCCTAAAGAAAGACTATGATGACTTCAGAAGACAGCCTGATCATGATAAATTTACTAGAGAACTATGGACTACTGACGAAGGTGAAGGAGATCCTGGAAAAGAATCTCCTAAAGTAGAAATCAGTATTAAGTCTATAGACTTGACAGAACCTCCGGATATCCTGGAGAAAGATCACTTTGATTCAGGTGGGCATTCAAACTTTCTTTAAATCAACACTAAAAGCACAGAGAGAGGTTTTAGTATCTTTTGTGGTGATAAAGGATAATTTAATCTGGTTAATTACATTTAATCTGGTTAATGAAGTTTATTGACTGGGGACTCTTTTATGTTTGAGGGTATACTAATGTCTTGTAAAAGGTTCTTTGGAATCATTATTACATAGTAGTTTCTGGAGCTAGTGCCTGCTTCCAAACTTAGGCATGTTCCTCATTACAGACCACACGTCCTTGATATGCAGTCAATCCTTTTGAAATAGGTTTATCCTCTTTTATTATTACTGTTTTTGAAGCACTGTTTCTGCTGTTTGCTTTAAAATGGAACTTGGCAAGTCTCTAATAATTGTGAAGTTTTTTTTCATGAGGAATGACCAAGGTTGATGGCCTGATGAGACCAGAGTAGGCACCTCATTTTAATAAGGAGACTGGATTAGATTATCTATAATGAATTTTGTAATTCATTTCAACTCATCAAATTCTGTAAATCTGGTCAAATAAGTTTCTTTAGTTATATAAGAAGTTAATGTGAAATTTTGTGGAGAAATGCATTAACCTGTTGTTTTCCATGTCTTCAGTGAATTGAAAAAGAGTAACTTCTTGTCAATCCACTTTGACCACATAAATCTAAATTCTCAACCCTAATTGCTGGCTTGAGTATCTCTTTAAAAGATGTAGTTTCCTTTTACACTTGTATTCCCAGCAGAATTAGCAGAATTTGACCAAAAATAATTTTCTAATTAATAGTAGGTTTTTCTTGAGAGTGGTTACAATATCCAGATTACCATGTCAAGGGTCAACTTAGCTTAATTTCTGTCAGTGGTAGTGATGCTTTTGAATCACACTACAGGTTTCTTAACAAATTTCTGGTTCAAAGATTGACTTCTTTTTTATAATTGGTCTTATCGTTGCTATTCAGTTGCTGTTTTATGTAAACAAAATGTTTGTTTTTATAATTTTCAGATGATATGAAATTATCAGAAATAGATTTTCCTATGGCCAGAAGCAAATTGTTGAAAAAGGAATTGCCTTCTAAAGATGTATCGAAGACACTGCCTAAAACACTTAAACGACATTCAAGACAAACTAGTTATCTGGATGATAGCACAAAACAGCTTTCCCCAAGAAAGAAAGCAAGGTTAAGCACAAATGAGACAATAGTTGAGAATGTAGAAGGTGATATGCAGGTTGACTGTTTGAATGAATCAAAACATACAGAGCCACTGTTTCCAGAGCCATTTGCCTCATTGGATTCAACACCAGTGTCTACTCTCCAGAAGGGGACCAAACCTATTCAGGCCTTGCTTGCAAAGAATATTGGGAACAAAGTGACCTTAACAAATCAACTACCCCCTTTCACAGGTAGAAGTGCCTCCGCTGTGGAAAAGCCAGTTCTATCTCCTCCAGAAGCAAGCCCCATAAAGCCAGCGTTGACCTGCCACACCAATACAAAAGGTCCTTTACAGATGGTCTACAAAATGCCCTGTGGCCAGTGGTTGCCCATAGATCTTCATAACAGCTCTGTAAAGATTCAAATGCAGCCTGTGCTGGATCCTAAAAGAGGAGAAAAAATCATGCAGCAGGTTCTGATTCTACCTAAGAATTTTGTAATTCAGCACAAGGAAGGGAAAGCAATTGCAAAAGAAATCCCACCACTTCAACAAAAAGGTACTGAACAACATGGTTCATCTTTCCCAGAGGCAGCAAATGCAAACCCTTCTTTACCATCAGGTCTTGTCAGCTCAACAGGAACTGTTTGTACCCAACTACCTAATCCAATTTGCAACAAGACAGTTATACCTTTGTCGAGTGTGAGTAGTGCTAGACCACAGCCTTTGCCACCAGTAACCTCCGTAAGTAATTTATTAGCACCACCAGTTAAGACTAGCCAGAATGAGGTAGGAAGAGTCAAGAATGCAGTTTCAGCAGCCACATTCCCCCAGCCCATTGTTTCACCTACCATTTCCTCAACAGTGCAGCCTCAGTTATCATCTGCAAAGCTAAGTGGATCTACAAATCCTGGTAGTTCCCTCAACTGTTTTGCACAACAGACTGCTGATTCTTCTGAAGCAAAGCAAGAACTACAAACTGTGTGTATAAGAGATTCACAGTCAATTCTTGTTAGGACACGAGGTGGGAACACTGGAGTTGTAAAAGTACAGACCAATCCGGATCAAAATTCACCCAAAAGTTTATCTTCAAGTTCAGTTTTTACTTTTGCTCCTCAACTTCAGGCATTTCTGGTGCCAAAATCAACAGCTTCATCATCCTCTGCTTTTTCACCAGTAGCTGGAACAACTGCTACATCTAGTCTCCCACCTTTTGGCCAAACACCTACTTCTGTTTCCATTCCAGCTGGTTTTAATCCATCCGCGGGGAGAAATCTTAAATTTACATTAGGCCAACCTTCCTGCAGTGATAATTTGGGCCACATGATAGATAAAACTTCACATATGCCCTCCTCTCCCTTAAAGTCTTCTGTTTCTTCTAGCACTCTACTACCATCAACAGCAAATAGTTCAGTAAGCGTAATTAGCATATCAACAGGAAACTTTGGACAAACCAATGCAAATGTTATTCATAATCCAGCTAAACAGCAACAACTAGATTATGTCACAAAAAGTTACCCTGTTACAAGATCAGAAGCAACAGCATCAACAAATGGAGAAATGATCTGTGGGACTCCAGTTCAGAAACTTATGCTGGTGTCAGCTCCATCTGTTCTTTCTTCTGGCAGTGGAACTGCGATTAATGTAACACCTGCCCCAACACCTACAGGTGTTTCTGCCCAGAAATTAGTTTTTATTAATACTGCAATTCCCAGTGGCACTTCAACCCCAACTATTGTGGCAGAACCATTGAAACAAACTCTTCCTTCTACCTTGAATAAAACATACGTTAAGACCCCAGAGCAGCCCCAGATAGTACTAATTCCATCTACAGTGGGAACACCAATAAAAATAAATTCATCACCAACTGTGTCTCAGATAAAAGATGTGAAAATTGGGCTAAACATAGGTCAAGCAATTGTGAATACTTCAGGCAGTGTGCCAGCTATACCATCAATTAACATATTGCAAAATGTAGCCCCAAAAGGAGAAGAAAAAAGTACCAAGGGCTATGTTTTGCCATTGTCAACAAGTGGTAATTCAATTCCAGTAAGCTCAAATTTTGTGAGTCAAAATATCACCCCTGTTAATGAATCAGTGGTTTCTGCAGCAAGAGCAGTAAACATGTTTTCAGTAACAGGAGCAAATGTATCTTTGGGTTCTCTTTCAGTGACCTCAACCTCTGCCTCAGTTGGGACACAACCTCCTGTTTTAGTCAGTGGAAATGATACCTCTTCAAGAATTATGCCTGTTTTGTCAAATAGACTTTGCACGTCAAATCTCGGAAACACTGTGGCTATATCAACTGTGAAAACAGGACATCTTGCATCATCTGTTCTGATTTCAACTACACAACCAACAGTGTCCCCTAAATGTTTAACATCAGCTTTGCAAATCCCTGTTACTGTTGCCTTGCCTACACCTGTGACTGTATCCCCTAAAATAATCAACACAGTTCCACAAGCCTCAACAGTACCAGGAGCCACACGTTCTGTATCTCTTTCTAAAAAACAGTCTCGGACTTCCATTCAGTTTCAATCACCAGAGGTTTCAACTACAGTGCCAACAAATATAAATACAAATAAACCTCATACTGAATTGCCATCCCTTTCACCAAATTCAGGTAAAATAATTAACATTTCCAATTTTGCTTCTCCACCAAGCCAGCAAATGTCCCCAGCTTTTGTAAAATCCAGCACCAGTTACAATTCTGCTCCAAGTGGCTCTGCCATTCACACTGCTACAGCACCGTCAAATGTAAATTGTGTAGTAGGGGGTCATTTCAGTGAGCCTTGTATTCAGCAAAAAATAGTCATCAATACCAGTACACCTTTGGCACCTGGTACTCAGATCATGATTAATGGAACCCGGTTTATTGTTCCACCGCAGGGTCTTGGAGCTGGCAGCCATGTTCTCCTTATATCTACTAATCCAAAATATGGACCTCCCTTAGTTCTTAACAGTGGCATTCAGCCTACACCAGTAGATAACCCTGCCCAGAAGATCACACTAGCATCAAATAATTCTTTAAGTGGGCAACCTGTAAAACATTCTCTAAGAAGCTCTACAAAAATTGTAAACTCTCTTGGGAATGCAAGTTCTCTGCCCACAGTACACGCAGCACCACAAATCATACACCCAACTGCTAAAGGTCCTTTTCCACCTCCTGCACCAACAGTGTCATTGACTTCAGTAATTAAGTCTTCTCCAGCTACTCTTTTGGCTAAGACATCTTTGGTTTCTACCATTTGCTCTAGTAATCCTCCACTGCCAAGTAGCACTTCAGTATTTCATTTGGACACATCAGTCAAAAAATTGTTGGTCAGCCCAGAAGGAGCCATTTTGAATACCATAAATACTCCAGCATCTAAGGTTTCTTCACTGTCTCCATCACTTTCTCAGATTGTCGTATCTGCCAGTCGAAATCCTGCCTCCGTCTTCCCTGCTTTTCAGTCATCCGGCTTAGAGAAGCCTGACACAGCTGCATCTTGAATTTAGACTAAAGGAGCCAGTTTTTTAATAATGGGGCATTGTTATGACTCCCATAAAAATTTTAACTGTTTTATTATACTGTTGAAACATACTATACATAGTTTGTGTGTGTGTGTGTGTGTGTGTGTGTGTGCGCGTGCACGTGTACGCGCTATAATGTATCTTTTCATTAGCTTGCAACAAGGCTTTGTTTTTCTTGGGGTGGGGGCGGATCTGTTCCATTTCACTCATTGGTATGAGTAAGTTTTCAAAAGTTATTTGTTTAAAATGGACAGGACTTACCTGTCTGTATAACATAAATTGAATAAAGTCAAGTTTGACTAGTTCGGAGTAAGCTAGGCTTTTGCACACTTGTATTGACATGTTTTTTTCTTGAATTTGGACTATTGCAGCACGTATCTATGATATGGTATTTTGTGTCATTAGTGAAATCTTATTTTTGTTTCTGTAAAAATATATATATATATTTATGCATTGTGAAAATGCTTCCATGGTGTAAAATTGTACATATTCCTAAATCCCTAACAACCTGTACTAAACTATATGTACAAAGAACTATGCTGTCTTATTTATGTTTTGTTTACATAATGTATAGTTTTTTAAGTATTTTAGTAATTTTGGACCAGTGAACTGTTAGCAACAATGCAGAAGAATCTGCATGTAATAAACTGAGTTGCTGTATTTCTTTGAATACCATTTTTAAAGTTCATTCTTGTTCCATTGAAAGATTACATGGTATAAAATGAAGACAATATTTACAAAAAGGAATTTAGGCTAGGAAATTCAAATTAACTTGTACAAGTCTTTTCAGTTTACAGACTTGACTTCCACATATCTCATTTGATTTTCTTAGTGCTCTTGAGAAGTTAAATGATGTACCCAAAGTCACTCAACTAGTGGGTAGTATAGCCAGTATTTGAACCCAATATGTTAAATCCTTTTTCCATAATTTTATATTACTTCTGTTACAAAATTTTACTCTAGATTTTATTTTTTAAACTTTTTTCTCTTAATCCACCACCAAATTCTACATTGATCAGAATAAGTAATCTTCTTAAAGGCCAGTGTGTTTGGTCTGTATTTTATATACCCCAATTTTTATTATTTTTTTTTTTTAGTTTTAAAGTAATTTTAGATTCATAGGAAGTTGCAGTGATAGTACAGAGAGGTTCCAGGTACTCATTACCTAGTTTCCCCCAATTTATTTTTATATTGAGGTATTGGTTCATAGTGACTGATTTTCCAAAATGATATTTAAAAACATGAATTTTTTTTTGTTTAGAGTAACGAATGTGGACACCTTTTATTATAAGTACTCTCTGCTTTTTTTATATTTTTTTTTCAATTACAGAGCAGTTAATTAAATTCCATTGTCAAGCAGTGTTTATAGGTCAGTTTATTCTTGGGGTTTAATTTTATATTTCAGAATATGCCTCATTTTAAATACAAGGTAGATTTTGAACTTACTAGATGTTTATATCCATTATCTTATTTGGGATACTGATTGTATATTCATCCACATCTCATTTATAATGATACTGTTAAACTTCATCACATGGAGTTATGGAGTTGAAGATGGTAGGGAAGATTAGGCTTAAAGACATCTTTTGAAACTACATTGAAAACTATTAGTTACCAAACTGAAGAGGGCGGTCAGGGTATTCCTGCAAAGTTGCTAAAGACTCTCAAAAGCCTGTATTTATGCTCTAAGCCACTACCGTTGCCAGTCATGTCTATGCTGTACTCTGTGGTCACCCTCCCCCTTTTCCTGTCAGTTTAGAAACATCTTGGGTTTCAGGGGGAAGTGGGTAATGTTTGAAGTACATTGCATTGTACATATATGGTACTCAATAAATGAATGTATTTATGTACTCAACTTTTAGAAGAACAACCTAAAACTGTTCATCTTTTGTCTGGAAGTAATTCTCTAAACCACTCCCAGAAACTAATTTACTGAGTTACCTATCACCCACTTTTTTAATCCCAGTGAAAGCTCTTACTTATTATTAACCACTAATTCTTTTCTAACTCCTAAATCAAAATCCTAATATGACTTTCAAAGCTCTGTCTGATCTGGTGAACCTTTAGAGTAAAGTTCCTCTTCCCTGCTTAGGGTGTAAAATGTTCTTCAGTCTGTTCCTGCTTACCTCTCCAAGTGACTCTCCCGTTGCTGACTGTACTCTAGTTTTCTTTTAGTTCCTGGAAAGTTTGAGACCTGAGGTTCTTCCCAGATGTTCTCTTTGGCTTCATGTTTCATTACAGGTTCTTAACTACATATTACAGAACCCATTCTCCTTACTGTACCCCAGGTAGGATCATGATATTGCAGTCCTTCAGAGGTTGAGGATGCAGAGTGAGAAGTGCATAACACTCCTTCACAGCTGTGATAAAATGATCTGTATGCAATGCCTGTCCTCCTTAAAAAGAGACCTTGTCAGTCATCATTGTCACCCAGCAACTGGCACACAGTAGATACTCAATATTTGTTGAATGAGGGAAAAATCTAGTTAGCTTCTTATATTATTTAAGGTCTGATTTGCTTTTTAAAACTAGTACCCTGTTTTTACTAGAAATTTGACTAAAGTGATGGATTTATATAATCAAAAAGACAAATTCTTTTTCCTTTGCTTCCAGTTTGGTAGGTCATGTGGATTTCTGGGATCCTGGCCAAAGAGTTCAAAGTCAAATACCTCAGTTCTTTGTGTTCAGTGTTATCATTAAGTATTCATTAAAGGTCGTCCAGAAAGAAAAAAAAAGAAGAAGAAAAAGAAAAGGAAAAAAAAAAAGAAAGGAGGTCATCCATAAAAGCATTCACATAAAGGAAGAAAAGTCACCACAGTGCAACCTGAAAGGCATCATGATATTAGAAGGGTATGTTTACACACTTAGTATAGAATTAGGCCATTTGGATATCAGTATTCAGTATCATTTTAAATGCTAAGTTAAAACATGCTGAAATAACATACCTCCTTCTGATACGTTAGCTCTTTTCTCTCATTCCCTATGATTTTTTCCTACAAAAAAATTAATTTCCCTTTGTAATTAGTAATACATGTGTATATTATATATATATATATATATATATATATATATGGATATATACAAAATACTAATTGTGTATATATATATGTATAAAATACTAAGTGGCTGTTTAGATCCTTACTTCCATTCCAAGCCTCCAATTTTATTGGTGACTTTATTTAATAATTTTAATTGACATCAATAGTTCAGCAGTTTTATGATCAAAGCAGTGATGTCTATAATATGTACACTAAGGTAAATGAAAATGTTTACTTGATCCAGTATATCATTGACCTAAAGAATGAATTAGAAATATTCAATATTAAAAGTTAGAGAAGGTGGCGAGTTCTGAAAGTGATATGACATTTGATGGGAAGTTTACTTGTCCACAATTATGCTGTACTGTAACACAGAGATGATGTGTAATTTACCTTAAGTCATTCCAGAAGTTGTTTTGCCATCACCTGAACCTGAAGCCTCATTGTTGCTATAATGCTGTCATCTGCTCCAGGTACTTTTACTCATTTGTTGAAAAAGTGTTCACTGTGCACACCATGGTGATTGATGCTTACTTGTTTATAAAGAAGAAAACTGGGTGGGCAGGGGAAGGGGAGGCAGTGCCGATAACTCTCTGATAGAGCAATTGCTTAGCATGTATGAGGTCCTGGGTTCAATCCACAGTACCTCTATTTAGAAAAAGAAAGAAAGAAAACTGAAGGGGGTGACATAGTTCAGGTTCTTTTTTTTTTTTTTTTTTGAGAATAGAAAAGGAGTTCATTAGGTTACACTGCCATAGACAACAGTGGGCCACACAGATGAGAGGTGCCTGTGTGAGCACTGAGGGTTGTTGGGGGTCTTTTATAAGGTAGGGTCACAAGGTGCCTGATCAGTTTGTGAACAAGTCTCTGATTAGCTGTAGGTGAGGTAAGAAGTTTAGGGTCCATGAAGAGTGGTGGGTTTTATAAATGATAAGTTGGGCTGAAACAAGCCATCCTGAGCTATTGTGAGATTAGGCATTATGCAGGACTATTAGTTTGTTAAGGCAAATGTGCCCAGTAAAGAGTGTAATTTATCTGTTGAGGGATCACAGGCAGACATCTGGAAGAGGGATCATTGGACTTTGAAGGACATTACTTGGCCCCTCATTCCCCCATGACAGATTGGCAATGACAAATCTTTGGACAGGGGTGAAGGTCTCATATTCCATATTTACTTACGCTGTATGGAGGGGGCGGCAATCATGCTGTCCCTGTCATGCCAATCTGCCTGGGGTTATGGGGCCCTGACATCCTGGCAGCCCTAAAGGTGGGAGTGGAAGGAGACCCCAGTGGCGTCCAAGGGCTGCACCACTAGGCTGTTGGCTTGGTTCGTGGCCGCAACTTTGATAGGAGGGATGTATTTTGTTCCTAAGTTCTTGGACCTCAAAGAGACACAATCGTTTTTGTCAGAGAGGAATACAATGCAAAAGTAAGCATATACCAAGATGAACAGCTAAACCCAGTAAAAACAGAAGAAATTTGAGAATGTCTGAAAAGAAGGACCTTATCCCTTCAAGGATCTAGGTAAAGGCTTTGAAAAACCAGTCAGAGACCTGTTTAGTGACTATGACAAAGTAGTAAACATCGGCATAAGGATGTCAAGAGCCATGTGGTTTTGTAAGACAGCTCTCTTTAATGGCCAAAGCAAATGTCACCATTAATGATCTTAGTGTTTTTCTAGATATGAGGAGGTGCAAGAATTTGGGCTTATAAAATCTTCTCCATTTAACTATTTGAAGGCCTGTTTCTCCAGTTTTCCCAGACAGCACAGAGTGCCTCATTCCAGATTTCCACCCTGAGCTCGTTTCAGGGTGTGCAGAAGGTCAGCAACTTCAGTGGCTTGAGACTTAATCCTTGTAGAGGCAGATGGAACATGCCCTCATGATCATAAATTCAACCATGGCTTGGAAGGCATTTCATGACCATTTCCTCCCATGATGTTCTGGTCAGGTAATGATTTGTTGATAGGCCACTCAATGTGCTATTACTGGACTAGGCCTTATTAACAGTAGCAAAAAGTCTCTGGACCACCTATCTTACTAGCCTGTTGTGGTCCAGGAAAATATCCCCTCTTGTTGCTGCTTCCCATATTTAGAGTTACTCTATTATAATCACAGACCTCCTATAGAACTATGTATATGGTTAACTGTTTCAAGTTGCTACTTGTTGCTCTGATTGAGCTTGAGTAACTTTAGAGGAAAATTCATATTTATGTCCAGGATTAGATCAGGTATTAATTGGCCAGGTGAAGGAATCCCACCTAGTAACATCACTAGGATCCTAAACAGAGAGAGCTATAATTTCTTTCTTCTAGAATAAATTTCATAAGGACCTACCAATTAGACCCTTTGAGTGGAGAAATCCACCAAGGTAACCCAGAAGTACTGGATATGGGTAGTTGACCATAAACCTAACAATTGGATTAACTTTAACTGAGTGCACGATTGTGAAATACATTTAGATTACTGAGCTTTAGAAACAAACTTAGAGTGTTCTTTTGATAATTCAATTAAACTTTGTAACAATCCCCAGGGGCAGGCCAGCTTTTTCTTTGGCTGTGCCCTGCCCCCTTATAACCTAGGGGCAAGGAATGGTCTGGGAAGTGAGTATTAATAAATATAAATCTCAATTAACAAAACTAGAATTTAATGTACACTGAAACATAATATTTTCCTGTCTATATAATTACCCTCATTTTTCTCAAATATAGCCAAATAAAGACTAATTGATCATATAGGGTCTTTTAAACTGGTTGTGTTGAAGTTCCTCAAGGAGTCTTAGACTGAATTCCTGAAAGGCCTCTCAAGGCCAGGAAAGCCATTTCAAGGACCTGTAGAAAGTGACTTTTTCTAATTTACCTAATAAGTGGTTGAGAACCTAAGAGTGAAAAAAGATAAATGTTTCAGTTCTGTTTACAAAGACAGAGTTTACCAAATTGCTGTAAGTCAAAATTAGTTTGAGAAGGATTCTTTACATCTGGTAAACACAGACTAAAAGCTAGTAATATTTTAGACAAAACCAAAAACTATAGTTATGTTAACCACTATACTTAGTCCTGTGTAACTAATCCTTTTTGTTAAGTTTTATGAAATCAGAGTTTCCATTAGACTTTTAAAATTTCTTACCCAGTTCAGCAGTATTGATGCAGGAAAATGGATGTGGGCATGAGGAGGGCCATGTCCCAGGTCTCAGGTCATCCCCTGGGATGTGCCCCACCAGGTGTGGGTCCTTGGCTTCATGCAGGAAAGAATTCAAGTGTGAGTCACAGTTGAGTAAAAGTGGATTTACTTAGAGAGATACATACTGCATAGAGTGTAAGGCAAAAGAAAGGCAAGGAAAGAGGTGTGGGAATTGGGTGCTCATATTAAAATAGAAGTAGGTACACAGTCCATGGGCAGAGAAGGGAGCGAAAAGGGCCACTAGGCATGCTGTTGCCAGTTTTTATGGGCTCAGTAGCTTCACATGCCTACAAGTGGGACCATTCCAACTACTGTGGGGAAGGGGCTGGGATTCCCAGAAATTGGGCCACTGCCCATTCTTTGGCCTTTTGTGGTTAGCCTTGGAACTGTCATGGTGCCTGCGGGCATGTTATTTATCACGCACTTACAATGAGCATATAATGAAGCTCAAGGTCTACTAGAAGTCAAACCTCTTAATCCTCAAGGCCAACTAGGAGCTGAATCTTCTCATTTTGGTGAATCTTCCACCATTTTGGTATTAAATTGCTGTCATTTCTTGAGTGGCTATGCCCTGCCCCCTTCCCTCCTGTCTCAGTATGATTTAAAAGTTATCAGAAACCTATATTTGTCAAAAAGTCCTTTTCTATAGAACTTCTTGAAGAGAAAGCATTTCTCAAAGGCATCAGAGTAAAAGCATAACTGTTTATAAATGACAAAAGACTTAAGAAGCATGGTTGAACACCTGGTTACACTGTAATTGATGAAGAAACCTGGTTATAATGAACAGAATTGTGACTGGTAACATTTTAGACCTACCAGATTTTGGGGAATTCCATATAGAATATCTATATTAACAACATTTTTCCATGCAGTATGCCTAAGAAGACTTATTACTTATTTGATAATACTTCCCATGTAATTTAACATATCAAATGAACCTAATTAGCTTAATATTTCTCTTCAGGGGCCCTCTGAAGCATCCCAAAATTAGGATGGGTCAAAAGAAGTTTACTGAAGTTTATTATTTGGGGAATTTACCAAAAAGTCTTAAAACACTTGGTCAGATAAGATTATAGGTCATTGTGAAACAATACTTATTCATTAAACCAAAATAACAGTAACAGATCACCTAAGAAGTAGAGAAACTTTACAGTCTGTTACCAAAAGCAAGTTAACATTTTAAGAAAGCTTTGTCCTCTTAGTTAAATTTCAGTTTCAATTATTTCAATCAAACATTCCTAAAACAGAATTATTTTTAAAGAGTTCACCCAAAAGCTTTTGTCTCATTTGTGTTCAGTTTACTTGTAAGAATTTTATCACACCAACTCATTTTTTTGACAAATCTGTAACAAATATAACAAGATCCCATTTGACTTCTATTAAACCTAGGTATAACGGAAGTATTATGTTCAACGTTGATGACTCTAAAGACATGCCTATATTAATCAGATCAGCAAAATTTAATACCAGATATTAATTTAATACTGAATATTTCCCAGTTCATGTGAACCTGAAATTTATTCTGGCCAGTTTTCCTCTTGATAATTTATATAAGCACTTAATTTCCCTTAATTAAATAGAGCTCCTTTATTAATTAATTTTGGCAATACCATACATCTATGACACACATACAAACACACAAAACAAAGAGATCTCATAGTTCCCATTTCAAAATTTTAACTATAAATCTGGGACAATAATGTAAAACTCATCAGTTCCAAAAAAGATTGGATTCAAATTGGGTGTCTGGCAGATGGAACAAATCAAAGTCATCTAGATTGCTAAATCCTTTTTACTAACATTTATGGAAAAGAGACTAAATTTCTATTTGTCCTTAACAGGTCATATTCCAAATTACTTACCCCCCTTTCTCAAAATTTCCATTTTAAAAAGATGGCCAGAGAAGGGTTCCAGAAGACCCGGTAGAATACATGCATCTCAAAGGCAAGTTCCTCCTAGAATAACTTTGTTCCCTTAGGGTCAGGAAAAGGTTTTTTCCTGATACTTAAAAGTTTCTTAAGATAAGTAGGGGATGTTTTGGGAGTGGTAAAAGGATTCTTGTGTTTTGGATTATTTCTGGAGCCACACCTCTGGTCCTGGCACAGAATGAGCAATGGCTGTGGCCATATATCTGCCTTGCTGTTTGTCTCTTTCCTCATCTCCTTCCTCCAATTCAGCCCTTGATATTTCCTCCCAGTTGTTGTCTACAGCAGGGTAACCTAGTAAACTCCTATCCTCATCCCTTGCCTTTTGTAAATTCTTTTACCACCTGTGACACTGGCCTGTCCTTGTCTCCCGAACATTTGGCAGCTCATACATGGCTAAGACTCCAAGGGAGCCCTGTGAGCAGAAGGTCTCTTTCTCTCTCTCTCTCTCTCCTCCCTACGGGGGTCTCCCCCTGGCTGGATTGGATGCTCCATTCTGCAGGCCAGAATCTTTAGAGCAGACTTCCCTCTTCTGCTTTCCTTTCCACTCATACTTTTCTGCTCTTCCCTAGCATTTGGGAATTCCCCGAAGTCTTGCCAAGGATTGAAGAACCCTGGCTAGGCTACTCTCAGAGGGCTCTGAAACTTGGTCTGACAGACTGAAATGACCCCCGGCCCTCAGGGGTGGACACACATGGGAAAGGCATCTTCTCTTTTCCAAATACCCTTCTCTCTATCTCCCCTTCCTCTATCTCTCTCTTCCTCTGACTCTGGCCCTCAAGGCACTCCTTGGTTCTCGGGCCCAACCATGTGGTGCACCTCTGTGCCTTCTCTCCACTTTTTGCAGATCACACCTCCAGATTGGCCAAGCCTCCTGCCTTCAATCTCTCACTCCAGGTAGAAGTCACCAGTGGGTGAGCCCCACCTTTTTTCCCTTTACTTTTTTGACCCCTTGTGCCAGCTTTTCACCTGGTTTTGGCCCTGTGCCGGTTGGCTTCTCTTTCTTGGGAGACGCCCAAAATAAGAAGATCTGCAAGTTAGGTTCTCCCTTTCTGGGGGATGCCCTGGAATAGAGTCTGCGCTGGTTTCCTTCTCTTTGATGCCTCCCTAAATACCATGGGGAACACTTCCTCTATTCCCTGAGACTCACCTTTAGGTTGCATTTTAAAATACTGGAATAAGTTTGATCCCCAAACATTAAAGAAAAAAAGGCTTATCTTTTTCTGTAATGTTGCCTGGCCCCAATACCAATTTCCAAATCAGGAGACTCAGCCTCTTCATGAGACTCTGAACTATAATACAGTCTTCCAGCTTGATTCTTTCTGTCGCAAATTGGGCAAATGATCTAAGGTCCCCTTTATGGTTCTCTCCCAAAATTCAGATATTTGTAAAAATTCCTGCATGTGTCTCTCCTGGTTCTCTTTCCTGTTTTATTGGACACTGCCTTTAAGGTTTTCAACAAACAAGAGGTGCCTGTGTGAGCCTACTTCAGGTTCTTATAATTTAACTTGGAGACAAAATCTGAAGGTAAAAAAATTCTTTAGTTAAAAAATAATATACAAAGAAGTGGCAGAGAATCAAAAGTATAAGTGTTCTTATCTATGTGATCTTTAATATCATTTTAATGTAATTATCAACATAAATTCAAAGCACAATTATCAATATGAAATCAAATTCAGAGAGTTGTGTAAATTCATTCCACACATTATTAAGAACCATATAGTACAAAGATGTACGAACAACATAGATGAGTAAGATTCCATCCCTGTCCTCAACACAAAAAAACAGTAAAAAGAATATAACATTAAAAGTAAATGTCAGAGGAATAAATAACTTAAGAGTTTAGTAGGGAGATGCCAGAGAAGGCTTCATACAAGAAGTGTTATTTGTGCTGGGACAAAGTATTTTTAGAACGGAGTCTGCAGACTCAGTCTTAGAAAAGCACAAGGAAGTTAACAATACTATAGATTTGAAAGCTGCAAAGAGAGTAGATCTTAAAAGCTCTTATCACAAGAAAAAATATATAACTATGGTGATGGATGTTTAGTTATCGTGCTTTTATGTCAATTATTTTAAAGAGAAAGGCACAAAGAACATATAGGGAACAGAGCAGTTGAGTTTGAATGGAATATTATGGGTTAAGAGCACTAATCAGGAATATTAAACAACAGATTGCATTGGGTGTTGGAGGACTGGAAAATATGCTGAAAGTAGCTGGGGAACTACTGTAGTTATAGAAGCAGAAGTAACATTCACAGGTAAGGTGAAGATAATTAAATTTTCAGGATTGCTGTGAGAATTAGGTAATTTATGTAGAATGCTTGGCTCAATGCCTGCCACATAGTAAATGTTAATAAATAGTAGCTGCTATCGTTCACCTGACTAGCGACTGGGAGAGCAACTAATTACTAGGTGAGTGTGAAGCCCTGTTACCTGGTAGCAACAGAGAGGTGAGGAAGGAAAAAAATACTATTTAGATTGAGAAGGCTAGAGAAGGATTTTTTTTTAAGAGAAAGCTTTTAGACTGTATAGAATTTAGAAACATTTAAGCAGCAAAGAATATTATGAACAAAGTGTTATTATCTCCTCTAAATTAACCTATGGACTTAGTGCTAAACTAATGAAAGTACTGATGGGTTTAATTGGGGGTGGTATTTTGTTTGGTTTTGTTTGGGGTTTTGTTTTTGGTACATTTCTTGTTTTATATCATTTTTAAACCAAAATTTATTGAGACAAATATTAAGATTTTTCCCAAGATTTCTTCTCTAACAGTTTATAGTATATATAAATGGTCTTTATTGATTTAAATATCTCTCCCTGATCTCCCTGAATAAAAATTCAGTAATGGCTTAGGTAATAGTGAACCATTGAGTTCAATCTAAATACAATACTTATACAGATCTAATTTTAGAGAGTCTAATGAAATGATCTAATATACATACAAATTTCAATAAAACCATCTAGATTTGCAAAACACTATCTTAGGAATTATAATTCTATTGAACTTCTATTTGAGCAACTGTAGCATCAATTAGGTAAAAGCATTTAAATGAAAATAGATTGTATTTCTCCCTTTAAAAATAATTTAAATCAGTCAAATCTCCTGCTGTGGATGTTTAGGAGTTGGCTACCATAAACCTGCAGGTGACCCTCACCCCTGAGCCCTCACAGCTTAACCCTCCCCTCTTCCTTGGGTACCTGATGATTCAGGGAGTCCCCTGAGACTCTCCCAACCTTTGCCCAGGGCTGCATGTAGAACAGTGGGGACCACTTGGGAAAAGCTGGAATTTAAACTACTGAGCCAATTTTTGTTTTGATGATTTTCTTAGCTCAGTGAACTTTGTTTTAGCCAAGCTGCCAACCAACTTTCTTGAGCTTTTCTTCTCACGGTAGACAATCCAGCTTTGATAAAAGGGAGTGCTTCTTTCCAAATCTTTCTCAAGGCCGTCCTTCTGTAAGAGTCATGCTTCTGATGTACATGACTAATGTTTTGTGCACTTTGGGACATTTGTTTTCAATTTCTACACGGTAAATTTCTTCCTCAGTTGATGTTTCAGCAAATTTTCGTCACATGTTTTTGAAATAGTTCAGACAGTATTTGAAGTTTTAGCTCAAGTTTTGTAATAATACTTTCAGACTGTGAATTAAGACTGCAAAGACTTTGTTCAGTTTGGACAGCATTCATCTGAACTGTAAATTGTTGACTTAATTTTCTTCACTTTTTAAATAATCCTTGGTTTTTCTCCTTCAAGCCTTTTAAAGGAAACATTTGTCAACATTAGTATATCTCTTCAAATTGACTTCTGATTGACAGTCTAGGAAATTGTCAATTTCTGATTTTCTCTTTAATTTCAAATCGCCATCAACCAGGTAATCTTCTTTAGAGAAATCAGACAAACTTACCAACTTTAGTGCAGTTTCAGAGATTTTAATGGGCTCTCTTTATCATTTAAAGCCTCTTTCATTTGTGCTTTCAATCATTTTTTTTTCTGTTCCTTTATTTCCCACTTCTATCCCATTTTGTAGTTTCTTAGGATAGCCGTTTTAGGCTTTCTTTAAAATAAATGTTTTCAAACCATGATTTCCCTCTGAAGTTGTTCTGTGTCCTTCTAAGATGCTTTTAAGATGTTTTGGGTCTGTCATTTGAGATTTAGAAATTGATGTATCTTTGAGTGACTGTGTCTGTCCTTAAGTCAAGTCATGGAATGAGAGTTTAGGGGGCTCATTGCTGTTCTTTTTGGAGAAGATCTACAATATTCTCAAGTGATGAGTGAACCTGTTCAGATATTTATAAGCGCTGCTAAACTCAGTGTTTGTAACTTCAGAGGACTGGTCTCCACTGGAAGTGATGTGAGGACTTCATTGGTTTGTATAATCAGTCTAATCCTTTCACTGATTAACTCAAGCAAAAACCTCTTTTGGCCAGCTCCTTTTCCCTCTTTAGCATCAGAATCTCTTAGGGTAATCCATGGAGACTTGGGCCTTGTCTCAAGCTTCAGACAGCACTGTCTGAGAGCTGATGCAGAGTGGGAGGAGGAGGGAAGACCAGAGCTGTCTAACTTCTGCCCACTGCACAAATAGAAAGTGATACTATCTGTCCAGTGCATTTGGGCAGGTAGAAAACACTGATTGCAGCCAGGGGGGATCAGTCATGAGCTCTGACCACTCTGGTCCTGACCCAGTGCTTCAGGAAGCCTACGAGCTCAAAGTAGTTCCATTCTGTTACCTGTTTTCTGCCCACAAGCACATCAGGCATAATGGTGGGGCACACTGCAGTAGAGAACTCATGCCCATAGCCCTGAGTGAGGCTCATTCTCTAGAGTTCAAGTTTCTGTTACCAGGGAGGGACGGCTGATCTGCCTGTGAAGGTCACAGGGGTCCTCCCTCCCCTGGTTCAGCTTGGTCAGTTTAAGTGGGCAGGATCAGAGCACTGAAGGTACCTCAACAGAGGTATTAACTAACAGCCTTGGATTTCAGTATCAGATTTGGCAGTATGTTAACAGTTCACGGATTTCCTGTAGGGCCAGTTTGTCCCCATTCAATCCAAACATTCTTAGATGGAGAGACTCTCCTCCAATGGTGACTCAGTGACCCAGCCTCTTCCCATCATATGAATCTGCCATCTTCAGCTTGCGGCTCCCAAGTTTGTCCTGCAGTTGGTCTCCAATCAAGTCATTTTCAGAAGTGTGGCTGCCTCTGTGAAGGCACTAGGTCTAACTGGGGCACCTTCTATTACTTTAAACAAAATCTCACTCTCCTAGTTTCTCTCTGGCAAACTCGGCCCAAGCCTTCTTGTCTATTGCCTGGGACATTGCCTTCAGGGACTCATGTGAGGAGAGCCTCTGTTTATGGGGAAAGGAGAGAACTCTCAGCGGATGCTGGTCTGGGGGATCCTGGAGGGGTCTGGGGGATCCTGGAGGGGTCCAGCGCTCAAACCAAACGTTCTTCTTTTTTTAATATTTGCAAAATTGTGAGGCAGGGTGGGGGTAATGGCAGTGGCCAGTGAGTGGTGAAGGGATCTGTGTGGAAGGAAGAGAACATCTCTGGGAAGGTGAGGGCAGGAGTGGCTTTCACCCAGAGTGGAGTGAGCAGCCAGAGAAGTTTGAGGAGGGCATGTGCACAGGGGGGTGGTGATCACTCAGCCAGTGTTGTGGGAGCCTAGTTGTGATAAGGATGACGTTTGAGCAGGGGATATCATAGGATTTCTGTGTTGAGGGGAGGCAGCCATGGTTAGAAGCTTAGGAACAGGGTATTGAAACCTGAGCAGGGTGAGGAGTGTTCCAGTTAGGGAGCTGGTAGTGGTCCATAGCAAGACATTAGGGTCTGAGCAAGGACTAGAGGGCATCTGATGAGGGGAGAGGGACGACATGACCGCTAGATGGTATATGGTTATATACAAAGGTGATTCATGCAGTAAGTTAGTATTTTGAAATTAATAGAAGTCATTTTCTCACTGTTGAGAGAAATGGATTTAAAAACACGAAGAGAGAAAAGTTAGAATGAACCCTTTGCAGTTGATTTGGAATTGGAGTTATCACTGGAATTGGAGTTATCAGTGTGAGCTCATAATCTTCTATATATATAGAAATAAGTAATGATGTAAATTGGCTCACTTTTTAATTGGATTGTCTTTTTGTTGTTGAGTTGTAAGAGATCTTTATGTGTACCAAACACAAGTCTCTTATCAGTTATATCATTTGCAAAATTTTCTCCAAATGCTGTGTGTTGTCTTCTCTTCGATTGTGTCCTTCGTTTGAAACACAGTGCTTTTAATTTTGAAGAATTCTGATTTATCAACATCACTTGTGGCTTTGTGTAATATTTAAGAAACCATTATTTAATCTAACATTGCAAAGACTTGGTTTTTTCTTTTGTTTTCTACTAAGAGTTTCAGAGTCTAAACTCCTATGCTTAGCTCTATGGCGTTTTTTTAGCGAATTTTGTAATGCTTTGAGATAGGAATCCAACTTTATTCTTTTGTTAAAACTTTTTTTGACACTCCCACTACTACTGTATTAATTACAGGAGGATTGGTTATAGCAGAGGAAGAAGTGGCAGGGAGGCTCAGACCTGACTCCTACCTACCATCGATGACACACAATAGTAAATGAATAGCTGTGGTTGGCATGGGGGACGCAGGTTCTTCAGTAGAAGTAGAAACAAGGTCTTGGGATGAGGACAGGAGCTGGCCAAAACCCTAATGAAGTTTTCTTTGTTCTGAATTTATTCATTTGTTTTAGTCATTTGTTTGAAAAGAGGAGGGAGAGGGCTTATTTTAAGTGATAAGACTGGACAGAATCAGGAAGGGTAGGGAAGTCTGTTAGTGTTTTGTTGAATGACATTTTTTTTTCAATGGCTGTAATAATCTCTCTCTTCTGTGTAGTCTTCTCTTCCGTAGAAAATGGTGCCGTTGTGGTACACTGGTGTTTCCAGTGACACAAGATGATTTTAGGTGGTTTACTGACTCAGCATTAAATAACACTGAGTCATATAGTGGGAAAGTCATTTCTTTCTCTTGTAAGCCTTCTAATTACATCAGAAGCTTTTCTCTGATTCTTGCTTGTCTACCTCTTTAATAACAAGGGCAGGTTTCAAATTGACAGCCTTCTGTGACCAGTATCATCCTAGGTTTCAATAAAAGTAATTTACTTTCATTATCTTCATTTTTATGGTTATCCTCTACTTATGGAAAATTATACTGATTTTCCATTTAGGTTGATGATATAAATTTAAGTCAAAAGAACTGTTAAATAAGCTGACTAAATGAAAAATACGTAGATTTCACACACAAAGAAATGCAGTGTTGCCATACAAATAATGACAACATTCCAGAATCTCTGATTGTTTATCATTTCTTCTATATATTCTTTTGAGAGGGATTTGGGAGCCCGGAAGAATTAAATTATCTTTGGGACATTTAAGGCCAGACATCAGCCAAACTATAGTAGTTTTTACTTGTTTTAAGTCATTACACCACCTTCTTGTTTAATAGAAAATTCTTGTCATTAATTATGATAGCACTGAACCTTGAAGTGGAATGCAATTAGAACTGCATGATGTGTATTACTGAAGATACGGGATCTCTCCAGTATATTATTGTAGCATCATGGAATCTTAGAATACAAAGAGACATTACTGACACTTTCCTGAATCTGACTATAATTTGGTAGGTCATTCAGCTCTTGGTCTTGAACCTGTAAAGGTATCCTTTGTGAGCCCTCCATAGCACAGACTCACCTGCAACAATTCTGTTAGAGTTCATACTGGTCAAGAGGCTGCTTCTTCAAAAATCAGGATAGTGGTTTGTTATTAGCTGAATTTCAGCTTAAAAAGAAATTGGGTGGTCCCAGAACACACACTTGAATTCTGTCACTCAGAAAATAACACTGTAGATATATTACTACTGGCGCAGATAGTATCATGCGTTACAATATTTATTGACAAAGCTTTTCCCATTTTAAAATTTCTCATCATTTCCTCAATCAGTGTTGCTAGTCACACAATGAGGAATTTAACACTTAGCTTATTAGAGATGAGGGACACTGTTTCTACAGAATTCTAAAGCAGGACCTAAGATGTCCATACGAAGATCAAGCAAAAGTGTGAGGGAAATCATTTCAGCACCTCTCAGGGGCCTTGCTGGCTCTCATGGAGAATAAGGTGGTGGTGACTGTTCTGTAGAGAGTTTCTCATAAGCAGGTGGAGCATTGGGCACCTGTGAGAATGAGAAAGGAGACCATGGGCTTAGCAACAGCACACAAGGTTCTGGAATAGGAATTAAGTCAAAATAGTTAGCATCTTGTTTATACTTTTGCTCTGGGCTGAAACTTGTTTAAGTGTTCACATCTAGTTTCCACCCAATGAGGTAATCATTAAATTTCACAAGTGTGGATGTTGAAACATTTTTGGGGGGAACAGCACTAGAGAAAAAAGGGCTAAGCGGCTTCCCCCAAATCTCAAAAATTTATTTGCACCTGGATTATCCTTGTGAGGAAAAGTCCCGAGCACTAACTAATGAATTCTTGAACCCTGTTACAGACACTGACACAGACTGTATCTTTACCTCAAGCATAAATCCTTATAGTTGTGTCTGAAGGCTGTTGCTGCTATCAGCAGAGCACAAGTGTGTCAGGCCTTCATTTAATGCTCACAACAACTCGAGGAGTATTTTCATTGCTCTTAGGTTACAGGTCAGGAAACTGAGGCACAAAGAGTTTAAGTCACTTGCCCAAGGTCACACGACTGATAAGTTATGAGCTAAGAATCAAATGTAGTAATTTGGCTCCAGAATCAGTGCTCTTAACCATTATGATGTACTGCATCTATACTGGCACTGTCCAACAAAAACAGAGTGCACCACATATGTGATTTTAAAACTTCGAGTAGCTACATTTAAAAAAGTTAAACAGGTAAAATTGATTTCACTAATATTTTTATTTAACCCCACATATCAAATATTATCATTTCAACATGGGCTCAATATAAAAATCACTAATGAGTTATTTATATTCTTCTCCTCATACTAAATTTTGAAATCTGGTATGTATTCCAGCACATCTTAATTCAGACTACTGTGTTTTAAGTGCTTAATAGCCACATGTGACTAGTGGCTCTTCTAGTGGACAGTGCAACTCTATACAATTAATGGTAAGTACTTTTTTTCTCTGTTGGATCAATCTATGTTCAGGACAAAGGCAATTATACTAAAAACGCAAGACAAAAATATAGTGTATCCAGAACCAAATCCTTCCCTTGGATCTTACATGTAGGGATTTCATTATTGACCCTGGAAAATGGGTATGAGAGGACACAATTTAAGAAAATCTCTGTGATTCCTTTTTTTTAATCTTACTATTTATTTTTTATTATGGTAAATTATACATAATATAAAACTTACCATTTTAACCATTTTTAAGTGGGTAGCATTAAGTACATTCACATTGCCCTTGTTTTTTAGTAGGAATAATTTTATCCATTTGAGTTAAAAGCAGCCATACATGAAAACACCAAGATGCAAGATCTCAACCTACCACGGGTTCACAATTGTTCTCTTGAGAAGGCAGTTTGCTGTCCTGGTGACCAAGTCCCTCACCTGGACATCTTCTTGTTAAGGTACTTTGAGTACCAGCATGAATGCTTTTGTCCTGAAATATGAATTCATGAAGGTTAGTGGGTAAGAAAAAATAATGGAGTCCATTAAAAAAAAAAAAAGAAGGAAACCATTTTAAGACTGGGTTTTAATCTTGGTTCTGTCACGTAATCGCTGTATGTCCTCAGACTAGTCACTTTACTTTTCTGAATTCCAGTTTTTTGCATCTGTAATATGAAGGTGATGTCACTTACCTCTCAGAGTTCTTGAGAGAGTTAACTAAAGGTAAAGTGTCTTGTATGCTGCCTGACACCCATCAGTTAGTATTTTTGACGGGAAGGAAAAAAGAGTGAATCTAACAAATGGACTTCAGAGAATGGTTGCAAGTGGAGTAGATCAGGGCTAGTGAGGCAGGAGCTGGTATCACAGTGATGAAAAGCATTAGAACAACATGACAGCAGGGACACTCTATGCACCTTGAATTATTCAGGGGAGCTTAATTTAGTGCTTTTCTCCATCCCTAGAAAAAAATGACAATAGTTTGTGCAAGACAGAGACATATAACCAAAGTGGAGACTGCAGGAGTGGTCTGCCCTAGTAAGGTGGAGTATTTCATCACTGATATTACTTAAAATTCCTGGCACATTGTGATCATAAAAAAAAACTTTTAGTTGCTTTTACTGTTGTAAAGTTCTCCACAGCAGTGGTTCTCAGACTTAAGCATGCATCACCATCACCTGGAGGGCTTTTTAAACGCAGATTACTGGGCTCACATGTAGAATTTCTGACAGAGCAGTCTAGGATGAAGCCCCAGATTTGCATTTCTAACAAGTTACCAGGTGATGCCGCTACTGCTGGTCCAGGGCCACATAGAGAACCACTTCTCCAGACAGTGTGCCTCCTCATTTCCTGTGCCTGGGGTGACAAAGACATTTAGAGGGAAGAGGAGGTCCACTGGGGCCAGGTGGGGGCCATAGAAAAGGAGAGAGTGTATATCCCATTTATAGAGACAACACTGCATAGCTGCCAGGTTTTGCCAGATCTTTTGATTTTTTTTTTTAAAAAAGAGACTAGAAATTAAGATTTTTATGTAAAATGTGACTTTTAAATGTTGGCACCTAATTCAGTTTTTTCAGATACAACCGCAAGTATATCTGAGCCAAATCCTCCAGTAGGGCATGAGCAGCAATCTGTGGTCCTGGCCGAGAGGGGCTGGGGCAGGGAGGTTGTGCAGGTGTTCAATAGCTCCGCAGCCTTGTCTGCAGACTGTGGCTGATCGCAGGGGTGACTAGGTTGGAAGAGAAGGACATCAAGTAGGTCTCCCAGGGAGGAGAGGTGTTTGGAACATCAATTGGACAAGGCCAAGCACTGATGGGGCTGATACCTGTATGGTCTACAGACTGTGAAGTAGTTTTCCTAAGCTCTAGTCTGAAATTTTTAGTGACCCTACCCCTTGGAAGGAGATACGCACAGGACTCCAATCTTGACATGAGGACCCAGGGAGGTTCTGCTCCCTTCCACAACTCCCAACAACATACCTCAGGTAAGATGTTTAATGCATTCTCTCCCTTTACCTCAAGTATTGCTTTTATTCCTTTTCTTTTCTTTCTTTTTGTTTCTTTTTAATCTCTCACCTGCCATAGGGTAGGAGCATGATCTACTTCCCCAGTTCACTACCAATTTTCTGCATTTGCATTCAAACCTCAGTGTGCAAATTAAAATATAGGCTCCTGGGTCCCACCACTAGAGATGGTCCCAGAGGCTGCATTTTAACAAGAACCGTAGGTGATTCGAGTGCAGGGGCCCCTGACCATATATACACTGAGGAACATGACACTGTGAGACAGAAATGTAAACTGAGTTGTCAGCAGAGCCTTTAAATTCTTTTCCAAGAATCAAGGGTATTATGTCCTAAACTTACAAGTAGAAGAGTAAACTTGGTAAATATGAAAACCAACTTCCAGTCCCTTACAGATCGTTTTCCTGCAGAAACTCGTAACTGCAAAAAGCAGTCTTTTCTTTCCAAAGATATCGTTCAGGCTTGAGGAATTGTTAGCCAAGGGAGAAATTTTAGGAGACCTTAATTCCAACCAACTTTGCTACCATTCTGTGGTCAATGGAAGTGGGAAAATAAACACATTTCAAAGCTTAATAAAGGTGGAGTAATTTCAGGTACCTGAAGCTTTCATTTATCATCATTTATGTTCTTCTGCTCTAAAATGAAACTAGAACCACCAAAGAGAGACAGGGAGGTAAATTATATAGTTAAATGCAATACTTAATGCACTATTTTACATAATTTGACCTAAATTTCTTAGACTGCTGATCCCCAACCTGGCTTGTCAGGAGATATGAAAGTCTCAGAACAAGATTTTAATATTAATTTAAAAAATAAATGACAGCATCTTTAAACATTAGGGAACCAGGAAACTGAAACACAGTTCTATCTCATAAAAATTCCAGAAACTCTGCAAATCACTGATCTAGACCTAGAGGAATGGAGGATGGTAGGTTGAACTTGAACCTTGGGGGTAAAGTGTCTGAGCCTGTGACACTAAGGCTGTTATTCTTCAACTGAATATGTTTCAGGTGAGTGTGTTGAAGCATAAAGGAAAAAAACCATTGCCTTTTTGTCCAGTAGCATCAAGCTAGCAATAGTGGACAGTTAGGAAATGGGTACCAACATATCAGGTTTGTACAGCTTTTACAAAAATTAAATCATTATGTTTTTATATGCAAACATCGAATGAAAATGTTTTAAATATAGAAGAAAACATACATTACATAAAAACTGATACATGTTATGTTACATTGCATGTGTCTAGGTACAGAACAGAACAAACAAGGCTCGGAGAAGTTGAAATCTGAGGTCACCACACAAGTCAGTGGCAGTGAGACCAAATCCTGATACCATACAATGGGGGGACTGCTAAGTGCCAGGCACTGTGCTAGGCACTGGAGGCACAAAGATGAATAAGAAATGTTCTCTGTTCCAGTTCATAAATGGGGGGAAGAGAAGGGGTGGGAGAGGCAAAAAGTAAATAACCAATTACAAGGTAATGTCATAACCCTGTCCTAGAGGTACACGTGGAGTTCAGTGGCAGAGAGGAAAGAGTTTCATCTGTAACCTCCTAACCCAAGGCTTTGCTATCGTACTTGGTTTGGAGTCTTATTCAGACTCAGAAACTTCTCCTTCCCATAAACGTCACACTTTGGAGGGCTGCTGCTTTGTGGCTGTGTGCCCTCCAAACTCACCCTTTCTTTCATGGTTTGTGTCTGGGACACTATGGCAAGATGTGCATTAGGGAAAGGAAGTCATGGACTGTCCGGCTGCCCAAGCTTCCTGGCAAGGAGGAGAAGAACTCAAAGCTATGGCTCCTACCTTCTCCTTTTCCTCCTCAGACATCTAGTCTCCAAGCCCTTACCCACACCAACCCTTCTTTGCATCACAGAAACTTTTTTTCTGAATGAAGTGCTTGGTGAATGAGGAATGGGACTTTCCAAAATTTTTTGTAAAGATAAAAAATTTTCCATTATGTATCAGCCCCAGAAACTTTCAGATCTGTAATTACAAGAAAGAGGGAGGCAGGTGGGAATTGCATCTCTTCTTCCATCCCATTGCTCACTGTGGAGAATGCCTTTGGATGCTTAAGTGCTACCGGGCTTTGGAGCAAATTTTCTGAAACCTATCATCTTTATAGTGTGGATACTCAGTTGTTTCTCATTTGTTGAAGATCCTACTGCCCCAAGACTGGACTTTGTCATTCATTAACTTCCTACTCATATGGGTAAAGAAGCAAACATCCTATTAAAACTGCATTGGCCATTGACAGAGGATGGAGCCTGTTAAAAACCCAGTGGTCCTTTGTGCTGTTGAGTGGTAGATGGTTTCCTCACTGAAATGATGGCTGGATGGGTCCTGGGTATGCTAGGTTGTTGGTATAACAGATTTAGAAGAACTCGGATTCCCAGGTAACCTTGAAGGAAATGACTGAAGAGAGAAGAAATGACTTAGAGCCGACGGCTAAGTGGCATAACAGGACCAGTAGGAATCTGCAGGAGGATTGGTAAGACCTGGAGTTCTTGTATGCTGCTGTTTGCTGTGCAAGAGGACCATGAACCCTTCCCCTGTGCCCCAGAAACCATCAGAGCTCAGCTACACACACACAGACAGGCACTCGAGTTTGCTGTCAGTGGAACCAAAGAGATAAGCCAAGTTCCTGGTTGGAGTTCATGCCTGGGAAGAGGCAAAGGAAGAGTTACAAGTAAAATGTAGAGAAAGACTCTGGTGGGTGGGGCGGGGGTGGTGTGGGGGGTATAGCTCAAGTGGTAAACCACATGCTTATCACGCACAAGGTACTGGGTTTAATCAACAGCACCTCCTCTAAAAATAAATAAGTAAATAAACCTAATTACCTCCCCCTACAAAAAAAGACTCCTCACCCAGGAATCAGAGCTAGAGGCAATCCTAAGAATATCACCGCATTGCCCAGAAAGTCAGACAAAGAAGGGGAAGGCAGGTCCTGGATCTTGACAGACTCAGCAGTGGGAACTTTACCAACCTTCAAGCTTCTGTATCCACTTCGTCTTCTACAGTACCAGCAGCTGATAAGCAGTAAAATTCCCAAGATCACGGTCAGGATGCCAATCCCTGCAGCCCTGGCCCAAGAGAGAGACAACTCCATCTTGTCACAGAAACCTTGTTCCAGATTGTGATGAATCATGCATCAATCTTCTCTCTTCACAGGGGCTTTGACAGCAGAGCAGTACACTCCCAAGGTGTGTCCCACCCCACACCCGACCAGGTACCCACCAGACCTCCAGCAACCTTCTCCAGGGTCAGGACCGTCTCGAGGAACCTCTTAGGTGTGTGCCCACAGCAGCAGAGCTAACTGGCATGGGCCCCAGCGCCCAAGTTCCAGGTGCAACTGATGCAGTAGCAACTGACCCTTATGTGGACAACATATTTGAGACCGAATTGTCTTTCCATTAGGGCTAGTTTAAAACCTTTTCCCCATCTATCAGTTGACAAAAAGGAAATACAAATCAACATTGACTTAATGTCTGCTGTAAGCTGGGTGCCTTGCTAACCATTCTACTTGCATTAGCTTATTTAATTCTCACAACAGCCCTGTAAGGTAGGCATCATTTACCATCCCCATCTTATACAGATGAGGAGATAAATGCAGAGGTTAAGTGCCTTGCTATTGGTCATACAGTGGTAGCACAAGACTGAGCTAGGATTTGCACTTGAGTCTGTCTCAGCTGTGTTTGTACTCTCTCCTTACCCAACCCCTCCCTCTATTCCTGCCCTGACTAATGCTCCTAGATGCCAGGATGATGGCAGCCTGTGGTGGTAGTTAGCAGTTTGCTTGCCTGTCTCTTCCAGAAAAAGGGCTCCCAGAGAAGTTTTTTGGGTTTTGGCTTATTTGTTTTTAATTTGTGTCCTCTGTGCCTAAGAAGGGTCAAGCACACAGGTGTTTCAAGAAATATTTCTTGAAGATAGATGCATGGATGGATGGATGGATGGATGGATGGATGGATGGATGGATAAATGGATAGTTGGATGTATGGCCAAACAAATGAATAAAAATGAACAAATGAATTATGGGTGATAAATAACACCAGTCTCTGTGAAAAATAAATAAGCCATTTAATATCTTCTTTAAAATAACTATTTACAAATATGTGGATTTGTGGCATAATGTTAGCCCCAACATTATCTTCTCTTTTGCATTTGCATTTGGAACTAAAGACCCACTTGAAATACTGTCTTCAGAGATTTATTCCTTTGGCTCATTCCTAACAGCTTAATTCTCTGTTACTTTAACGTCAGTAACCTCTTGTGGGTGGATCAGCAACTTTCCACACAGCAGATTTTGGGTGGGGGTGGAGAGAAGGTAATGAAGAAAAGGAAAGGCCTTGGAGACCAGCCACAGAGGGTTCAGAGCTGGCACATTGTGGCTGAAGGGATGGAAGTAGGACTTGTGGTATTTAGAAGTCTCTGAGAATATAACTATCTCACAAGGATGCTAGCGGCCAGCCCCACTGGTGAGACGTGTGTCCCATGTTTATGCTCAGCTAGGCAAGCTCCTGTCTGGCTTCCACTTGTTCCAGGAATCCAGTGCAGGGTCATCAAGGATCAAACTAATTAGGTCAGTGCTTGATGCTTCCTCTGGTCTCACCTGAGTGACCAGGAAGGGACACCTCAGAATGGAAGTGGTAGATCCTGGGGATGCTGAGACAAGAGGTCTGACCTCTCCAGCCTGCCTAGCTGCCAAGTCAGAGAGGCCAGCTGACATTTGGAGTCAGGTACTCAGTAGGTATGTACTAAGCACCTCTTGGCTGGGCAGACATGGACTACCTGGAAGAAACAGCACAGGGGATCAGCTCTGGGAGAAATGACTGAGCTGCTCCTAGAGCAAAGCTGCAGGTCATTGAGCAGGCTCTCCTCAGGAGGACACAGTCTGGGCATCTGAACCAGCATCTGGGGCCTTGTGTCCAGTGGCCCATGGAAGTATTAGCTACCACGAAGGCCCTGGAGACGGGTCCTGGGACTGCACTTCCCTGCATGACACTGTCAATTAGCTAACATTTGCCTGGTTTTCCACATCACAACATAATCAATGTGAGGAGTGCTGAGTCTCTTATCTGTGACTTGGCTAGAGAAAGGCTTTGCAGTACTGGGTGATTTATAAGAGGCTGAGCAGCTGCTGGTGAAGCAAGGTCTAATTGAGCCATCTCCTGGAGAGACCTTTGCACAGTACCACCCACTGGACCACCATCTCAAGGCTGCTGGGGCATCCAGCCTATCCTTTCATCTCTGAACAGAATAACAGCCCTGGATGAAAATGCTGACCCAATAATGCACCCAGTCAACCCACTTTATAGATCATGAGGCTGAGACCTACTGCATGTCTCCAGTGTCACCACCACCTAAGCAGCTACTCTACCATTTGTTGAGCACCGATTTGTGCCAAGCACAGTAGCAAGCCCACTACTGAAGACTTTGATTCCATCCTCACAAGAATCCTCTGAAGTAAGTAGTATGTTCATTTTCCATCTGACATCTCCAAGACTTTAGGCTGGTAAAAGTCCAAGGTTGCACAAGCAGAGAGCAGCAGAACCAGCATTCACAGCGACTGGCCCCAGATACCCAGCCAGTGCTCTTCTGCTGCATCACCCTTTCCTGAGATGAAGCCGTTACAGGAAGCATTCGTGGGCTCTCGTGACTGAAGGCAGCTGATTCATTCTCAGCATGCCTGCACTCTAATTTTACCCCCTCCCCTCCAGGTCTGTGGTCATCCCTTTGGACATCATGGCACAGACAGCGCTCTGTTCCAGCTCTTTTGCCCAGTCACGTTGCACTGTCACATGCTGAGTAACAACCGAGAACACTGGGATGTGCCTGACACAGCAGAAGAACCCACCGCCCAGCCGGGCAGGGGTCCTCAGATATCATCCAAATACCTCCAGCAGCAGAATTGCCTGAGATGCATGTTATAGTGCAGATCCTGTTCCCCCGACCCTCAGACCTCCTGAGTCAGCCTCTTGGGCAGCAGTGTCTAGAAAGCTGCATTTTCACAAGCTCCACGGGTGGCTTATGCCCCCTCAAGTGAGAACCCCTCTTGACTGGGGTTTCGCAGAGATATAGAATCTGCTGAGTCACCATACAGAAGCTGATACAATATCCTACCTAATACCACATGCAATGGACCCCCAAGAGTGTATGTTTGCTCTTGGGACATTTTCTTCAGAAGATCTCCCTACCTCCACTCCCAGTTGACCATGCAGGGATTTTGGAGAATCACAGCAGGGTCTTCTGAGGAAATGCTCCCAGCCTGAATTCTTCCCTGGTGCCATTGATGGTTTCTACATCTTACTTGCCCCTGCTACTTCACTCTAGTAAATATTATTCGACAGTTCTTTCATGAGAGAGAGCAAGTTTGAGGGAAGTTTTGAGCAGACCACTTAAGAAATGCTCCAGATAAAAACTGGGTTACTTGTTTGTCCTGTTGGAATCTCCACTCGGGGTTGTGGGGAGCCCCTTCCCACCACCACCTGTTCCCACTCGAGTCGATGCAGAGTGTGTCCTGCAGCCTGTGTTCCCATCACAGCACTTAAACTTGCTGAAACTTCCCTCAAACTTAAGTCACCCACTAGATTGTAAGATTTTTTCAAAGACAAGAATAGTGTCTTGGGCTGGTATACAATGTTTAGCTCTTAGAAATGCTTAATCATATAAATACTTATTTTAAATTAACTCTTAATACCAAACAGCTTTCCTTGAGATAAAGTATTGATGCAAAGGTTATGACCACCATCTTCACCATGCAGCCAGTCAGCAGGTGGAGTTGCACACACAAACCTGCCATTCCTCCTCACTCGCTCTTTGGCAATTTACCTTTGTTCTGTCTGCAAACCACATCCAGGATCCTGAATGAAGCAGACATGCGAGGCTTGAGGAAAGAGGCATTTTGCTTCCAGACAGATGTTGTTCAGCCTGGGCACCTACAGTGTAGATCTAATAGCTAAGAATGCAGACAAAAATGGCAAGATCCAGCTTTTTACCATTCCTACATCGCCTTTTTTGGCTTCAGAGAAGCTTGAGGCCCCTTGTAGGACCACAAATTCTCCTTACCTCGTTGCCGGGGTTTTTGCTTTCTGGAGAAATAAACACTAGAGAGATTTACAGGCAGGACGTGCATGTGCTGATGGAAGCCAGCAGGCTGTGTCAGCAAACGGCAAACTGGAAACCCCACTAGGTCTAGTTTTGAACTTACTCTTCAGCTGTGATGTGGGAGTGGCCGTGCCCTTTCCTGGGGGACCCATTGATGAAGTAAGCCTCTTCTTTTGGCATCTTGTGGGATCAGGCCACAGGACACCTAATAGCAGGGGCACACAGGTGTCATTTAATGCATCCAGAAAGTCTTTACCATAAACCCCCATGAAGACATTCTCGTTAGGTGACCAATAATGACAGCCAAACCAGACAGCTCTTGTTTCTCTCTGTGAGAGGATTTGTACCTGCTTCTTTCAGTCACATCAAGTGGAAATTGCTCAGGATTCTAACTCTTTCTACCAACTGAAAATTAAGTTCCAAGAAGAAACCCACAAACAAAAGCAAAACACTTTCAAATTGAGTTATTATTTGGGGGTGGAAATGGGACGTTCAGTTTGACTCAGTACCATAAATTTGTAGAGAAAAAGCATTTTATTCACTCCTTACTTTCCCTGGCCCAAGACTGGTTAATAAGAAAAGTTATTTCTCTTCAAAGGTATTATTTTGTATCTAATCCTTGGAGAAGTAGTGGCCATGATATAGTGTATGTGTGGCCTAACACAGCATCGTCCAAGCCCATTTTCCAACAAAGGAGACCACCCCAAACAGGTTCCTGGGTGTGTCCACGTCCACTCATCCATGATAAGCTGAGGAAGCTTGACCTGGTCTAACAATTGTCTTCCCTCCACTGAAATCAATTTCTTCCTCTCCCTGTTCAAGTCTCATGACTTGGGTTTTAAATACATACATACATATATATAATAATACAAAATTTTAATTTTAATTGTCCATCATACAAATACACAAAAAGCTCATGAACTTCAGTGGTCATGATCAAAGTGTGCTTGTCAAAACCAATAATGGTTTCTCCTCTCTTCTCTCCTGGCTGTTGTGTATTTTTCTTCCCTCTTATTGTTCTCATGAATCCCAAAGGTCTGATCCCCTTAGAGTTATATTAATGAGCCTGTTGAAAACAGCTGGGAGAGAAGTGGGAGCGTGGAGGGGAGCGTTCACCCCATGAACCCTTTCCATGGGGCATTTCATGTGTCATCTGCCCTTCCCAGTTGTAAAGAAGAAATCACACTTGAACTCACTGATCCTCTCAGGTGAATCATGTAGGGGTGAGCACTTGGTTTAAAATTACAGACACAAAATTCAATTCATTCTGGGTTAAATTTTGTAAATCTATACCTCCAGCTTCAAGCCTTGGCAAACAGCATAGGGACAGCAAATGCACCTCATCCCACCTGAACTAAGAAAAGTGGTTCTTCAAGGGACCTGACAACAGCTGCTCACAAGCTGACTGCAGCCTGAACAGCTGCTGCTTCTGATTCTCTGCTTTGCTTCCCAGCAGTCTGGAGGGAGGACCTAGGAGGAGACTTAGTGAACCTTCAGAAGTCAGAGAATTATAAATGTTGAGGAGAAATTCTGCTGACAGCCAAGCCTCAGGGAGGCAATGAGGAAGGACTGAGGAGTCCACCAGAATCCTCCAAACCCAATTCTCTTCTGAAGGAATGGACGAGAAAGCAATGCTCTTACCTGCTTGCGTAGGACTGACTCCGTCTGCTGGCTGGCCTGTATGTGAAGACTGCTTCTCTGGCTCTTAATCTCAAAAACTTTTTTTTCCTGGTCTTGAATCCCATGTTAGTCACAAGTTTGGATTTCTGATGGGGTCATCTGTGATTGCTTAATTGGCGTGAAAGAAACCAGCTTCATTCCTCTCCTCAAAAAGTCACGGCTCATTGTGGCCTCTGTTTTTCCCAACCCCAGGGTTTCATCTTAGGGAAGGCGATTTATTTCAAATGCTGGTCCTCCTCGGTGGGGTTCCCAGGGCAAGATACAAGATGCCCAGTTACGACTGAATTCGAGATAAACAATGAATAATTTTTTAGTTTAACTGTGTCCCAAGCAAAACTTTTTAGTGTAAGTGTGCCCCACCTTTTGCATGTGACATATTTTTACTAAAAAATAATATTGGTTATTTACCTGAAATTCAAATGTACCTGGCACTCTATACCCTCCCTCATCTTCATGGGGTTGGAGAGACTTTGGGCTCAGACCTGGAGGTCATCTGGTCCCATGCCCTTCTGATCAAGAAAAGGAAACAGGATCCCTAAGACTTCCTAAGCTGAGCTCCCTTTGTGGCACCCTCAGAGATGTCTGTCCCCTGAAAAGAGTGGGTTCCCTGCATTTTCAAGGGGCAGACAAAATTTTCTCTTTGAAGGTAGATATGACCTACCTAAAAATTTAACTGAAACCAGGGCTGATTCGACCTGACATCATAACCTACTCTGAGAGTCAAATGTGTTCAGCCCAGAAGCATTTCAGTTAGGCAGAATTATCTTTGCTCACCATCTCTCTGTAACCATTGTGGACAAGCAAAACCAAACCAAACACCCACCAGAAGTAAGGAATGTGAGAGTTCCCATCAGCTGAGGACTTCAATTAAGTGACCACTAAAGTCCCCTTCCCCATAACATCTGACAACCCCACTCCATCCAGATCCTGTGGCTTTCCAGTTTCCATTCTGGATCGTCCTGTGTCAGGGTATTATCAACCTACTGGACACTGAACAGTTATCACTGGAACTGGCAAGGGAGAAACAAAACAGGGTTGGGGAGGTTGAGTCTTACTAGGTGAGATCGTTATTCTCTCCAAGGAGATAAAATGTAAACAGATTTCAATGACAAGAAGGAGTCAACCATACAAAGATGGAGAAAAGAGCATTTCAAACAGAGAGATGAATCAGTGCAAAGGCCCTGAGGTAGAGTAATAGAACAAGACTTGGACTAAATTCCCAGAACTGAGGTTGATTCAGGAGATTTTGTAAGAAAATCAAGAAGGATACAAGCCCTTGGTGTTGACAGATTTGGAGAGAGCAGTTTCATCCTGAACCTCGTGTTATGCCTGATAACTCCCAGGAATGCCTGGTGGTGGGTGCTAGTCTAAAAGAAGGCTTCAGTTCTGAACCTAGAAGCCAAAGGTTTGTGTTGAGCTGAACTCTGCAACTAACATGGGCCCCTGGATGATGGGCAGCAAGACCAGAGAGGAGGAAGGTACCAACCTGGATCTCAGGGCAAGGGGAGATTTCCTGGTTCTCTCTCAAGTTCCCTTGTGATGTGAGCTAATTCAGGGGCCCTGAGTGTGCCCAGGCATTGTTCCAGGGTGGAAACTACAGGACAGCTGGCATCATCCCCTCCCCCAGGAGTTGGGGCTACAAGACTAGACCCAGCATATAGGAGGCACTGTGATCTGTCTGGGCACCTTCTCCCTAGCTCATCTGATTTTTGGAGCTCAGCAAGGAAGCCTTGATCATATCTTACAGGGACATCTCTTTGGATATTGGAGTGGTTTGCAGTCTGAGGTGCTCAGTCCTGTCAGGGTGAAGTGCCCAGGATAAGCTGGGATGGCTTCTTCAAATAAGAGTTCCCAGGAAACCTCAGCCTGAAAATCCTACCATATCCTGTTTCCTGGAAGTGGCTCCAGAAGTTCCCTGGACTAAGGCTCCAAATCACTATCCTTGGACTGGACTAGGCCTCAGGCTCTGCCCCAGAGCCAGCCCAAACCAGGCCCCACCTGCCCTCACCCTGCACACTTCCTAGTGACTTCCTTTATTCCCTGGCAGGGTAACTCTCCCCCTCCTGCTCCCCCACCCCCCTCCCCACCACCAGGCTGAGCAGGGGCTCTAGAGTCCAAACTGTCTGCATTTCATCTCTTCAGTCTGTATGAACTTGGACAAATCATAAACCTCTTGGAGCCTTATTAAATGCATCCAAAAAAGAGTGCTAATAACAGTACCTATTCCTAGGGTAGTTAGGAGAATTAAAAGAGATAATGCCCACCATGTGCTTGGCACAGGATCTGGCAAAGAATAAGTTTAGCAACAATAGGGTGAGCTGTTACTCCAAGGCTGCCCCACCCATTAATTACTCCTTGTGTTTGGTTTTTTGTGGAGGAGGGGATTGAGGAGTTTTTTTGTATATACATTTTTATTGAAGTATAGTTAGTTTATAATGTTGTATCAGTTTTTAGTGCACAGCATAATACTTCAGTCATACATGAACATATATATATGCATTTGTTTTCATATTCTTTTTCACCATGACTTACTACAAGATATTGAATACAGTTTCCTGTGCTACACAGTATAAACTTGTTGTTTATCTATTTTATATATATTAGTATCTGCAAATCTCAAACTCCTGGTATATCCCTTCCCACCCTCTTCATCCCTGGTAACCATGTTTATTTTCTATGTCTGTGAGTCTGTTTCTGTTTCTGTTTTGTAAATAAGTTAGTCTTTTTTTTGTTTTTTTTAGATTCCACATATAAATGATATCATATGGTATTTTTCTTTCTCTTTCTGGCTTACTTCACTTAGAATGACAATCTCCAGGTACATCCATGTTGCTACACTTGGCATTATTTTGTTATTTTTTATGGCTGAGTAGTATGCCATTGTATAAATATACCACAGCTTCTTTATCCAGTCATCTGTCAATGGACATTTAGGTTGTTTCCATGTCTTGGCTATTGTAAATAGTGCTGCTATGATTGGGATGCATGTGTCTTTTTGAATTAAGGTTCCCTCTGGATATATGCCCAGGAGTGGGATTGCTGGATCATATGGTAAGTCTGTTTTTAGTCTTTTGAGGAATCACCATACTGTTTTCCATAACAGCTGTGCCAAACTACATTCCCACTGGCAGTGTAGGAGGGTTCCCTTTTTACCACATCCTTTTATCGTTTGTGGACTTTTGAATGATGGCCATTCTGAGTGGTATGAAGTGATACCTCATTGTAGTTTTGATTTGCATTTCTCTGATAATTAGTGATATTGAACATCTTTTCATGTACCAACTGGCCATCTATATGTCTTCACTGGAGAGTTGTTTGTTTAGATCTGCCCATTTTTGGATTTTTTTTCCTTATTAAGTTGTATGAGCTGTTTATATATTTTGGAAATTATGCCTTGAGTTTGGATGTGGTGCTGCCACTTCCTCTGCCCCAGTCCCAAGGTTAGAGCTTGGACCAAGGCACACCTTGCTGGTGCTGGCCACTGGCTGGTTCTCTGCTGCCACCTGGTGGACCCTCCTCCCCTTGCACTCAGGTCCACCTAATGAAGCAGCTAGGACTGATTGCAGAGATGCCTCTTTGATCCTTTCAAAATCCTCCTGCTCACAGAGCTCAGGGGCCAGAATCCTCTTTACTCATCCTCCTTGGGGCTTAGAACCTTCTTCAGTGCCCCCCCAAGATTATGAACTTCTTCTCTCTCGCAAATACCTCTACAGAAAATGCTAGAATGTTATAAAAGGCATTGCTGTAAATGTGTGCTGGTGCTGCTGCCCTTTTGTAGAAAAAGCTGAACAAATAACTTGTTTTTCAGAAGGCAGAGAAGGCAGGTAGACATCCCTGCAGTAACTGAAGCAGGCTGCCAACAGTACTCTCTCAGACAGATAGAATGGCCTTGAATCCCAGCTCCCATTACTACCTGTGTGACCTTGGGTGAGTTACTTAACCTCTCTGAGCTTTAGTAGCCTCATCTACAAAAATGAGAGTAAATAATAATTACAAAATTGCTGTGAGATTTAAATGACATAAAATATGTAAAAGCATCCAGGGCAGTGCCTGGCAAATTAGTAAAGCTTGAGAAAGGCTGATGCCTCTGGGAATCTCCTATAAATGTGCAAACAGAGAGGGCGGGATAGCAGGGTAAGCTGTGAACTCACCATCAGCTGTGGCTGCTTAGTGCTAATCAGCAAACAAGTTATTGCCTGTGGAGTAAAGTCAGATGGAGAAGTCCTGAGGGCAGAGGGGCAGTGGTGAGGTAGAGAGGGGAACAGAATGAAGGTATGTTTACCTGGGGGCCTAACGGGGAAGCCCTAGTAGCCTGGGGGCCACTGGAGGACAGCAGGGGCCACTCCCTCCCTCAGGGACCCTGGAGCAAGAGCCAGCTTCTGCTGGCCTCAGACTGGGCTCTCAGGAAGAAGGCGGGAGGACTCCGGCGGCTTAACTTTCAGGAGAACTAGCATCAGCCCTGACCCATGCACAGATGCTGGTTCAAGTGTGAGAACGACGGCCCAGTTCCTGAGGCTGTCCAGGGCAGAGAAGAGCACCAGTAAATCTGCAATGAGATTTAATAATCCCGCGGCCACTTCTGACCCGTCACTATCAAGAAGAATTGGATTGCAGAGCTGGATTAGAATGACCTTTGGAGTGGCAAGCTATTGAAGTCAACCTCGGTGTCCGCCATGATGTCGGATAATACAGGAGCCACCCCAGACGCCTGCCCCAGGCACAGCAGAGATATTGGTTCTACCTGGGGGAAGGAGGCACGCGAGGGGTTTCCTAGAGGAAGATGAGCGTCCTCTGGAAAGGTAAGCAGGGGTTCGCGAGGTGTGAGCATTCCGTGAGGCTGGGGGCATTCCGTGCAGAAGATAAGTAAATGTTTACTAGTCAGGATGGGGGTTGGGGGGGAAGGTGATATGTGGCGGGAGGGCTCAGAGACGTGGAATGGCCTGGCAGGTTTGGGGAACTGCTGGTAGTTCTGTACGGCTGGAGCTCAAAGTACAGAAAGGGAGTGAATCTCAGAGCATGTGGCTCAGGCTTTTGGCTTTATTTTGCAGGCTGTGTTGAGTTGCAGAACGATTTTAAGCAGGGAGAAAACTAAAGCTAACCAGACTCAGGGTCAATCAACTTTTCAGTGTTATGAAAACATCTACCTCCCAGGTGGCTGTGAGGATTGTATGTGCTGTTGTGTGGGAAAATATTTTGTAAACTGTAAATCATATTGGCATGAAATCTAGAAGCAGCAGTTTGTCCTTAAATGTCAGGGCAATGGAGTGGCAACATGGAGGGATGAATAGGAGAGAGCCTGGGCTTTGGATTCTGATTCTGAGTGGAACGCTGGCTCTAGCATGGACTAGCTATGGTTCTCAGGCATGCAAGGCTCTCAGCACCGGTCTCTTCATCAGCAGAAGGGAAACATAGAATCTGTCTCTTGGTGAGGCCTCATGTGCGTGAACTCTTAGATAAGCCAAGGTTCTTTAATTGCTGGCAACAGAAGCTCAACTCTGGCTGCTTAAGGATATAAGGAAATTAATGGGAGGTTATGAATGTATCCCACAGAACTTAAAACAAAAATCCAAGTAAACCAGGTCTTAAGAAGGAATAGAATTGAGAAGTTCTGTGGACACAGGTAGAAGGAATTAACTAATGGATGACCCTTCAGGTTGTTGCTGTCAGAAAGAAATCAGCTCTATGTTTATCCTTGTTCGCGAACGAGATTTAGATTGCTTGGAGAATCCTGCTTGGGTCTCGTGCCAAATCCTTGTCCAGGCATGATGTGATCTTGGGGGCAGGGGTGTTTAACATCAAGGCTGATGAAACAGAGAAGGAGAAATTTTCAGAGGGAATCTGTTTTTTGTTGTTGTTGTTGTTACCAAAATAAGAAGGAAGGGATTCATGAGAGACAAAGGCAGGCCGCCCTCGATATTTGGCAAATGGGGGCTGTTGCAGTTACACAGGGTTCCTCACACCAGAACTGATCCTTGAGAAGTCTCCCTCGTCTTTGCTGTTTGCTAATAAGCCCTGCGAGAGGACAACTATGGAAGGTGCCAGGTGCTCCGTGTCTGCACGCCCATCCTTCCACTCACTGCCTGATACTGATTTATCTATTCATCTCTGATGTATCCTGAGCTCCCAGTGTGTAGGGGTCACATATCTCTGTGTCTTTGCTGCCTGGCACCCGGTAGAGCTTCAGTGAACTGAACCTTTACTTGATGTCATCTCCAGTGAGGTTTTTAAGAAGTAACATTGTCAGAGAAAATGGGGTAATATTTCAACATTAAGACAATCATCTGCTTCAGTATATATTTCTGTTTTCAGTGATGAAAGGTGGGGAGGGTATAGCTCATTCGTAGAGCACATGCCTAGCATGTACGAAGTCCTGGGTACAATCCCCAGTACCTCCTCTAAAACAAACAAATAAACAAACAGACCTAATTACCCCCAACCCCGAAAGAAAGAAATGGTTAAAGAATTCCTCCTTTCCCTACCCAACCATCATCACTCAAAGCCTGATATCCTTTGTGACAGGTATTGCTCTGAAGACTTGGCAGAGGTTTAATGATGGGAAAGGGTTTTCATCACTGTTCACAGCTCTTCAACAGCTCCTGCCAAGGACAGAAGGTCTCCAGAGTGCAGCCCTGAGGGTCCCTGGGTCCTGGCACCCCTGGGGAAGGCAGCCATGATCTCCAGCCTCCCTCTCCCCTTTTAGCATAAAAAAGCTTTAAGGGGTTAGGACAATTTCTAAAAGTAATAAATGTGTGAAGTATTAGGCTGCCATCTTCCTTTGTGCTTCTGGAGGCACTTTTCCCAGCCTTTCCACTATGGCCTCCAAGTCTACAAAACCCCAAGAAATTCTGGCTTCTCAGGGATGATATTTTGACGTTCCCATAGTTTTGGTATTTGGGGTGAGTCACCGTTTGTGACGGGCTTTTGACTCTTTCAGTAAGAGAGGGGCCTTTGGCTCTCCCATAATCCCTGCTCAGTTCTGCCTTCCTGCTGGTCCCCCCCAAATGCCTAGAAATAAACCCCAGGTGTTAAACAGATGAAAACACCAACTATCTCCCTGCAAAAGGGGCATTTTCTGTGTGTGCAGCAGAAAGAACAAACTCATTGGGGAGTGAAGATAATTTCGTAGGTCTGGGGTAAGATCTTGGGATTTCAAGGGTAACTTCGGGGGAAAAGGGAGAACTTGATATTGCTCAGGGTCAGAGTTATGCTTTATAATCTCCTCCTGACCATGTCTGTGGAGATGATGGGGGTTATGTTGTCTCAGATTTTGTCTCAACCCCGATTTATTTTTTTTAAAGAAGTTCCTACATAGTATTTTGATTTTATGTTAAAATAACCTGATTTACTTGCATTATATCTGAAGGGGAGATCTTTTTATAATAATAGTCGTGGATTGGATAAATCCATCATCCCTGACATTCTGCTGGTAAACAAGCTGCAATCTAGATAGACTGACCTTCTGAGTCAAATCATCTGGTTGCCTTATTTCTGTGTTTCCTTCCTGTGAGTTATCTCTGAGCTTTTTCAATTGGTCTAACCTAGTGTCCACTTGTCAGTTAGATTAGGGAAGCTTCATGGGCCCAAGCTTGATGCCTCATTTTAAAGAGCCTGTGGTGGCCCCCAGGACCAACGTGGGAACAGTGTCAGGGCTGCTGACTTTTGAGATGAGGGCTGGATTTGAGCAAGAGAACAGCAGATTTCCTTTTGCCCATTACTGTCTTTGGAGGTTTGTGCAACCCTTTGAGGGCCAAAAGAAGGCAGCTCAGCCAGAGCCTCAAGGGGATGAAGCCTGAGAACATCAGGCTGTGATGGGACTGTGGGCCTGCACCCCAGAAATCAGGCTGTTAGTGTGTTTCTTGATGTTTCTTTGTGTTTTTCTAGAGGTGTTCATTAAAATCTGTATAATATTTCAGCCAGTACCAGCTCTACTAGGAGGAACTGAAGAGTTATTTTTTTTAATTGAAGTATAGTCAATTTGCAATGTTATATTAATTTCTGGTGTACAACATAGTGATTCACTTATACATATATATATTCTTTTTCATTATAGACCATAACGAGGTATTGAATATAGTTTCCTGTGCTATACAATAGGCTTGTTTATCTATTTTGTACGTTGTAGTTAGTATCTACAAATCTTGAACTCCCAATTTATCTCTTCCCACCCTCTTTCTGCCCTGGTAACCATAAGTTTGTTTTCTATGCCTGTGAGTCTCTCTCTGTTTTTGTAAATAAGTCCATTTGTGTCCCTTTTTTTAATATTCCACATATAAACAATATCATATGGTATTTTTCTTTCTCTTTCTGACTTACTTCACTTAGTATGATGATCTCCAGGTCACCCATGTTGCTGCAAGTGTCATTATTTTATTCCTTTTTATGGCTGAATAGTATTCATATATATATATATGTGTGTGTGTGTGTGTGTGTGTGTGTGTGTGTGTGTGTGTGTGTGTGTGTGTATCTCTCTCTCACAACTTCTTTATCCAGTTATCTGTAGATGGATATTTAAGTTGTTTCCATGTCTTGGCTATTGTAAAGAGTGCTGCCGTGAACACTGGTGTGCATGTGTCTTTTTGAATTAGTGTTTCCTCTGGATATATACCCAGGAGCGGTATTGCTGGATCATAGGGTAAATCTATTTTCATTATTTTAAGGACTTTTCATACTGTTTTCCATAGTGGCTGCACCAAACTACATTCCCATTCACAGTATAGGAGGGTTCCCTTTTCTCCTCGCCCTCTCCAGCATTTATCATTGTGGACTTTTATATAATGGCTGTGAGGCATCAGAACAGCCCTGGAAGTCAACAGGATGTCAATAGAAAGTAAAGTGCCAGAGCCCCAAGGGGAAAAAAAAAACTCAGAGGAGAGCCAGGCATCTGGGGCCCAACCAGTTCTCTCTGCCCAGAGTTTCCTTCCAAGTCTAAATTTCAGGAGTTGGGATTTTCCAGACTATGTTACTGGTCTAATAATGTTGGAACACACTGAGCTAAACAAACTTCAATAGATTTCTTCACTACAACTCTTCAGACATCCTTAGTACGCTACTGTACATTATGAATCTTCAAGGGAAGGCCATCGCCAGTAGAGTTTCTGAAACCATCTCATCATGGTGTAAGATCTTGCTGGCTCCAAGAACACCCTTTGGGCTGTATCACCCTGAAGGGTCATGATAGGTCCACCTTCTCCTGTGATTGGCCTTTTCCTTCAAGTATTTAATAGACAGCCTATAATGAGCCCCTTTCCACAAAGAGTTCAGCACATGAATGTATATTACATGTATTGTATTCTTGCTGGGTGCCACAAACTGAGTGAAGTGATTAATGTGGATTATCTCATTTTCTCCTTGGGTGTTTTTTTTTTTTAACATTTTTTATTTATTTATAATCATTTTACAATGTTGTATCAAATTCCAGTGTAGAGCATAATTTTTCAGTTATACATGAGTATATATATATTCATTGTCACAGTTTTTTCTCCGTGAGCTACCATAGATCTTGTATATATTTCCCTGTGCTATACAGTATAATCTTGTTTATCTAGTCTACAATTTTGAAATCCCAGTCTATCCCTTCCCACCCTCCGCCCCCTTGGCAACTACAAGTTTGTATTCTATCTATGAGTCTGTTTCTGTTTTGTATTTATGCTTTGTGTGTGTGTTTTTTTTTTTTTAAGATTCCACATAAGAGCGATCTCATATGGTATTTTTCTTTCTATTTCTGGCTTACTTCACTTAGAATGAAATTCTCCAGTAGCATCCATGTTGCTGCAAATGGCATTATGTTGTCGGTTTTTATGGCTGAGTAGTATTCCATTGTATAAATATACCACATCTTCTTTATCCAGTCATCTGTTGATGGACATTTAGGCTGTCTCCATGTCTTGGCTATTGTAAATAGTGCTGCTATGAACATTGGGGTGCAGGTGTCTCTTTGAACTAGGGTTCCTTCTGGATATATGCCCAGGAGTGGGATTCCTGGGTCATATGGTAGGTCTATTCCTAGTCCTTTGAGGAATCTCCATACTGTTTTCCACAGTGGCTGCACCAAACTGCATTCCCACCAGCAGTGTATCTCCTTGGGTGTTATTATTATCTCCACTTAACAGAGGAGGTTCATGAAGGTCAGGTAATTTACTCAAGGTCAGGAGATAGAGTTTGGCCATCTCCACTCTGCCAAGTACTAACACTTAAATATGGTGCTTTCCCCAGGGGAAAATGGCCCAGGAATTAAACACAGTCCAGCATAAGACAAGGGAAAGACAGGTGACCCTTCCCCAGTCGGTTATTTATTTAGAACATGTGTCTGGGGACCCTCCGTGTGGGTTATTCCTTGATCTTCTCAAGGGCAGGGACTGCGTCTCATTCACCTTTGCATTATCAGTCACTCGCACAACGCAAGGGCTTAACAGCTATTTCCATTTTTTTTAATTGAAGTATAGTTGATGTACAGCCGGTATTTCTTGGATGAATTAATAAATGAATGAAGAGATGGCTCTAGAGCTAATCCTGATGATGTGTATTTCCTAACAAAAACATTGCCCAAATTCTTCCACTTAATCAATAAATATTTGTTGAGCACCTCTCTGTATGCCAAGGGCTGAATTCAGTAGTCACCAAAATAATTTGAGTTGCTTTTGCCTTTTCTGAACCTCTGTGCCATGTGAGAAGTATGCCCTTCTCAGACGACGCATGGACGGTGTGAGGTGCACACCCCTTTCCTGTATAGTATGAGTCATGATGGCTGCTCGGGGAGGCGGGGTACTGTGCTAGCAGTTAAGAGTTGGGAGAATAATGCCTCAAATGAAAGAACTGCTTAGACCACTAACACTCTGGGAAGCACAGAAGGTACTTACTAGATGTTTACTAGAGAAATGCACCTAGATGTGCAGGATTCAGTCCATTTTGGGGCCCCAGAGCCGGAGAGAGACTGATCCCCTCTTAGCAGCTTGTCCAGGTCACTGTGTGCTGGAAAAATGCCCAGGTCCATGGTGTGGCCATTATGTACTCTCCAGGGAGCACTGACTGAAACGTGGGATGCTAACAATAGAATCAACTTCACCCCAAGAGTTTCGGCTTGGGCCTTTCCCATGAGATAGAAATGAATATGGTGATAAAACAGGAGCCGGAGGTTCAAGTGCTTTTTTTGCAGTTTATTAGCCACGTGCACTTGGATAAGTTACCTGACCTTTTCTAGTCTCAGTTTGCTCAACTGTAAAGTGGGGCTAATAATTTTTTATTTAGGATTATTCCTGTTCAGGTTCCTCTAGATTGTAAAGAGAGACCCAGAGGCAGCCTCAGATAAGGTAAAGTGTATTGTCAGGAAGGACAGGACTTTCCCAAGGCTGAGCTGGCAGCTGCTTCATGGAGGCCAGGGAGCCCCATTTTCATGAAGGAGATGACCGCAGCAAAGGGCACCCACTACTCCTGCTTATATTTGTCATCTTCTTATCACTTGTGTGCAGGTCAAGGAGCTGAAGAGGCTGGTTTGTCATTGTCCAGAGTGGAGCACCCCCAGTGGGCACCAGGCCCCCTCACGTCCATCACTCTCTCTGGCTCTGGAAGGGCTCCCTGGTCTTGCCAGTTGGAGGCATGGCATTTGAGGAGTGGCAGAGCCATCTGGAGAGAACAGCTTAAGCCCCTTTTGGTTTCCTATGTGTACTGGTTTCCTAGTGCTGCTCTAATGAAGTAACAAGCTGGGAGGTTTCAGCAACAGAAGTGTGTCCTCTCACAGTTCTGGGGAACGCAAGTCTGAAAGCAGAGTGTCAGAGGGCCACTCTCCCTCTGAGCCCTGGAGGGGACAATCCTTCCTTGCTGCTTCTTCCAGCTTCTGGTGTTTGCTGGCAGCTCTCGGCACACCTTGATTTGTGGGTGCATTACTTCAGTGCCTGTTGCACCAGTTGTCACGTGTCTGTCTGCGTCTCTGTCTTCACACGGTCTCTGTCTTCTTACAGGGGCACCAGTCATATCAGATGAAAGGCTCATCCTACTCCAATAGGACCTCATCTTAACTAATTACATCTATGGCAACCCTATTTCAACTAAGGTCACTTTCTGAGGCACTAGGAGTTAGGACTTCAGTGTATCTTTTTGGGGATACAACCTGTAACAGAATTTCACAGACTTCCCAGCATCTGCCCAGCAGGGTTGTGGTGAGTGGTTGCATGAGATGATAAGCATGCAGTTTCTACCATGATGTCACATAAAATTGTCTTCCCATAGTTCATGGGTTCTTAAACTGTAGTCCTCAATCAGCAGCAGCAACAGCTCCTGGGGACTCGTTAGAAAAACTTATTCTCATGACCCCCTCCAGACATACTGGGTCAGAAACTCTTGGGTGCAGCTCAGCAATCTGTGTTCTAATAACTCCTCTAGGTGATTCTAACACAAGCTAAAGTTTGAGAACCATTGGCTTTATTCAATTCTCTGGCCTTGGCAGAAGTACAGGCTGATAGAGGAAAGTCCAACTGGTGAGCCCACCCACAGCTTCCCAGGAAAGCCTTAAGCTGCCCCTCCTTGGCCTCAGGCCAGGCCATCCCAGCATGGCCTGTTGACACCCTCATATGTTGGGCCACGTCTGGTCTGCTACGATTATGCCTTTGTGGAAACATTCTCAGTCTCACAATCTAGGGGCAGTAGCTCTAAGGACAGGGGCACCCCCACCTTCCACAGACATCCAGCCCAGCTCTTCACCTGCTCCTCTGCCCTCTGCAGAGAGAATGGGCTGATGTAAATGAATTGGACATAGTGAGTGGTCTCTTCCAAGAGCAGAAGCAGAGACACAGGTGAGATGCCCCACCTAGGTCACGTAAAGGTCTGTGGCAGAGCCAGGCCCAACACCCAGTGCTCCCTCCCAGCACTAGCTCGAGAATTTTTTCCACTAGTGTTGCAAATTCCATCTCTGGCATTGGGTTTGCTGACCCTGTGACACATCACTAGGCAAATGCCTAAACCATTATGTTGATTCTGAACTAAGCAGTCTACCATCTTTGACCAAAGATGACCAAGCAGAGTCCCTGGCAGGAGAGACCCAGCTCATTTTTGCCTTTACAGGCATGTTGAGCTCTGAGGGCAGGCAGGTCTCTGAGAGGTCAACCCAGCAAGGCTTTCCCAGTTCCATTTCCCAATTTCCTCTGCCCTACCTCCCACCAGTGGCAGCCTGTGTCCTCTTGCTCCATGGCAGTTCTCCTGAGCATGGAACTTTGAAGTTCAAATCTCTAGCCTGGGGATTTCTTTCTCTGCGTTTGGCTAACAAGGCGCAGAAACAAGAAGGAAAGCCATGGATCATGAATTTCCTCTCCAGGCTGCTTCAAGCTAGAGGTGCAGGCAAGGCCTCGTGGTGGCAAGTTCAGGCTGTGTCTGCAGTTCCTGGTTTACTGCTCTGATGTTGAGTCATCTCTGGCATGTCTGAAACTTTCATCATCCCCAGTCTTCACGGGGCCTCTGGTGGCCCCTCAATAATGTTGCTTCTTCCTGTGGTCAGTGGGATCCCTCACGTGGCCTCTCTTCCTTTTTCCTTTCCTCTGGTCTTAAGTGAAAGACTGCCGGCCGGCAAGCTAAACATCCGGCTCCTGCCTGGACAGGATGTCTTCTTGTGGGTAGGTTTGGGCCTTCCCTTTCCCGTCTTCCCCCCCCAGGGGAGTATAGGCCCCCAGCCCAGGCAGAAGCAAGCACCACCCATCCAGGTCTGGGTCAGGTCCCTGTGCCCTGGGCTTCCTTACCCCTGAGAGATTCCCTCCTTCCCTTTTCCTTGAGGGAGCGATGCCTTTCCCCCAACGACTCTGAGTCATCCTTCCTTCAGCCAAGATACTCAGTCTAAAAGCACATGACCTGTGAATCATGTATGGGTGTGTGTGTGTGTGTGTGTGTGTGTGTGTGTGTTTCACTTCAGAAATGTGAAATTTTACCTTCATTTATTCCTTTTCTTACAGCCTCCTTAGACCTAAATTTCTTCTCCATACCATTTCCATCCCTCTAAGGAACTTCTTTTAACATTTCTTGCAAAGTATTTCTCCTGGAAACAAATTCATTTTTGTTTGCCTGAGAAAATCTTCATTTCTCCTTCACTTTAGAGGATGATTTCACAGAAGACAGAATTCTAAGTCAGGTTTTTTTCCCCCTCTCAATACTTTAAATATTTCACTCCACTCTCTTTTGCTTGGATGGTTTATGAGAAGTTGGGTACAATTCTTATCTTGGCTGTTTCATAGGTAAGGTGCTTTCCCCTCTCTGGTTTCTTTTAAGATTTTTTCTTTATCTTTTATTCTCTGCAGTTGGAATATGACACATCTAGGTGTAGTTTTTGTTGGCATTTATCCTGTTTGGTGTTCTCTCAGCTTCCTGTAACTGTGGTTTGCTCTCTGACAGTAATTTGAGGAAATTCTCTATCATTATTTCTTCAAATATTTCTTCTATTTCTTTCTCTCTTCTCCTTCTAGTGATATTGAAAGAAATAAAATAAGAGATCTTCTTGCTTTAAACTTTTGTCCTGATGAGCTTCCTATATATCCAGCATAGAAAAGACTATTGGGCTCATGGGCCCCATTTCAGCCTCGTCTGCCCACAGACAGACAGCACCACCACTCGGCCTTTGCCTGTGTGAGTGAATGCAGTTTGGACATCAGGTGGAAGCCCCACTGCCCCAAAGGGTTAAATTTATCTACAGATCCAGCCCCTGCTTGGATTTCAGTGCCCTCCCTGGCACTACATGCTTCTGTCCCGTACACATGTGCCCACAACTGCTGCCCTGCTTCTTCCTATGTCCGTTCAGAAGCAAAGTCAAGCACCTTCTGTGGTTTGCACCCCCATATCCACTGAAACCACTCTAGCTAATGAGATGCAGGCTGAGTTGTTTAAAAGTGTACTGATGTCTGCAGCTTACTTCGGAAGGCATCAAAAAATAAGATGGATTGCTGGGTGGATAGAAGGGTGTGTCGATGAGTAGATACGGAATAAATATAGTGAGATATTAGTTGGAAAAACTAGGTAGTGGGTTTATGATGGGTTGCTGTTTAATGTTTTCAATTTCTCTATGTGAAATTTTTCACAGTAAAGTTTTGGGGGGAAAATCCATTTACACCCAGAATTTTGTGATTTTCATAACTTTTAAAAAGAAGAAAGGGGTTGAAGGAAAGGCATCGCAGGCATTCAGCCTTCTGGCAGCTCACTCCCTCTGTTGCCTTTTCCTCTCTCTCTGCTCCCTCGCCCCCAGGAAAACCAACACAATTCTGCCCCTCTTCCAAGCAGAGCAATTCTACCCACCCCATAAAGCCCTTTGGAGCCTCACTTTCCCCCTGGGGTCTCACTTTCCCCCTGGGATAGAGTCACTAAAGAAACAATGCTTTGCCTGAAGTCTGTGCAGACATCTTCTCTGTCTCCTGTGAAGAACCTCATCCCTGAGGTTGACAGGGGCCTCTGGCTTCACCCAATCTTGTCTCCACTTCTCTCTAGTGTAGGAGCATGGGGATCAACACTCTCCTCATTTTCATGGAACTCTCGGGCTTTGGGGAAAGTCTAAGACACCACAGGACCTGTAACTCCAACACTCTCTTGTATTTCAATGGATTTATATTACTTTATTAGGGCTGCTGTAGAAAAAAATTACCACAAACTCAGTGGCTTAAAGAACAGAGATTTATTCTCTCACCAGTCTGGAGACCTAAAGTCCAGAGTCTGTTTCACTGGGTCAGAGTCAAGGTGTTGTCAGGGCTACCCTCCTGCTTGGAGGCTCTAGGGGAGAAGCCTTTCCTTGGCGCTTCCAGCCTCTGGTGGCTGCTGGCATTCCTTGACTTGGCTTCATCATTCTCATGTCTGCTTCTGTGGTCACACTGCCTTCTGTCTTCTATCTGTAGTCAAATCTCCCTTTGCCCCCTCTTATAAGGACTTTTGTGATTGCGTTTAGGGCCCTCCTAGGTAATCCAGGATAATCTACCCATCCCAGATTCCTTAATTTAATCACATCTACAAACGCCATTTTTCCACATAAGGTTACATTCACAGATTCCAGGAATTAGGACCAGGGTATCTTTTGGGGCTATTATTTAACCTACCACAAAACTATATACATTTAAATCCATGGTCTTCTGACAAGTGAGGCAAGTATTATTATCCCCACTTTAAAGATGAGAAAACTGAGGTTCAGAGAGGTCATTCTCTAAGGTCACACAGTTAGCAATAAAGTAGAGCATTGCATTGGAATCAGTCTTGTGACCTTGAATTTATCATCTTTACTTCATACAGGATGAATCTGGGCCAAAAGCAACTAACAGAGGACAATTATTAACAAATACCATAATCAGACTGTTGTTTACACTTGTAAGGTTACCACTGGCTTGTAGTGAAATCTCCTTCAAGCTTCACTAAGTATTGGAGTCCTGAAACTGCAAAGTGCACACAGGTCTTTCTTGGCTGTATTGGGCCTGCCTTACTGATCTTTCTTCATGTGTATTAAAATATTTGGATGTAAGCAATACTAAACTTAAATTCTTCTTTCTTGAGAGCTCTGGTTTGGGGATCAGGAGACTCAGACCTTATTCTTGACTTACTATTCTGAGTGCAGAACCACAGGCAAGCCACTTCTAGTCTCTCCCTCTATCTTGATTCCTTCATCTGTAAAGTGGGTAGATTCTGGTGGAGAGGGTTGAAATAGATGGTCTCCAAGTGTCCTTTCAACTCTATCACTCTTGATTCAATTTTTGCAACTACAAACAAGGCTGGGTGTGCCAGCTGATACCAGTCTGTGTGGTGTTGGTATGTGCCCTTCACATGCCCTATGGCCCACTGCCAACCACATCATGTTTGCTTAGACAAGTCATGGCCGGCCGCACTCACAATGAGGCGTCCATCCACATTTGTCCAGTCTTCAAAAAGTGGATTCCAAGCCCTGAAAAAGCAGAAAGACTACACCCCAAACACTAATGCCTGTGCTCCAGACAGGAAACTGCAGTGTGAGAAAAAAGCACAGCAAAACAGAAGTTTCCCAAAGAAATCTTTCTGAATTCTACACCATTTGAAAATAGTCCCCTAGCAATTTCTTATCTTAAGAAAAAAAAAAAAAGGAACTATAGAAAAATGGTAAAAGAACTTTGCATAGAAGGAATCAATACAATGTTTTATCAAGTCGCATTATATGATTACGATTATTATGTTTGACTGATTGGTTCTAAGGAAAACTCTATCCTGTGCAGAACAGTGGGTGCTATTTGTAGCTGACTGAGATGGTGTCATGTCCAGAACTGGCACGACCCCTGGGTTGGGCTCTTGTACTTGTTCCCACACAGGGTGTGATCTGGTGTAATCTTTAGGACAATGATTTGGCAACATGTCTCAAAAGCCCTAAAAATGTGCTTCCCTTTTTGTTAGTCATGAAGAGATGGACAGATACTTGGCCAGGGCTCCTCATCCCCACATCCTCAGCCTTCTGCTACCACAGGTGCAGAAGGGAGATGTGCGCTGGGGACATTCTACACAAGGGCTCAGCAGTTGGACCCAGACCCCTTCGTGGCCCCTCCGTGCCTGCTAAGCTGGGCTGAAGCTTATGGGAGCCAGAGTGCTTATTTTATACCTTTGAGCTAAGACTTAGCCCCTGTACTGACTGCGTTCACCTTTGTCCCCAAGGCCTATCTCCTAATTTTGGTTCGATAGGACTTATCACCTGAGAGCAGGAAGAAACAGGGGAAGACAACCCAAAAGAAAGAGAATCTTTCTCCCTAAAGCCTTGAGCAAAACTGGACTTAAAAGACCCCGCACTCCTAGACTTTTCCAGGGCCCAGGTCCAAGTGGGAGGCAGTCCCAAATCCATCATGTTACCTCAACTTGAAAAAAGAGACCCCAAAGGCCATTACCCTACTCTTTCTTCATAAAATAGCATCCTTTCTTCTGAGAAGCCCCCTCCTGACACCATGAGGTACATGTGGGAGTTTTCATGTTCTGATAGACTCTACCCTCCTGGCTTAGTTTGTCTGTTCAGGAGTTGGTACCTGATAGGGGAAGTGCTGACATCACTTGAGTCTCTGGTCCCTATTTCCCCTGAGGCTCAGCTGTGTCCCTGCCCTTCCTACCGCCTGGTTATAAGTCCTTCTGTTGATTACATGAGGTACTCCAGTGTTCTTCCAATTGACTCCCTTTTTGCTTAAGGTAATTTTAGATGCGTTTCTAATACAGTGGGCCAGGAGCCTAGAGAACAGAGGCCCCAAAAGGAGGAGCCTAGACAGAGCTATCCCCATGTGGACAGCAGAATGTTCCGTCTGTCATCACTGAGAGCCTCGCCTGTTAGCACTGTGTCCTGGTAATGATTTTTTCTGGATCTATGTCAGCAGCCCCCATCCTGGTCTTCATTCCCAAGGGGCCCTAGGCGGGAAGTGTTGCATTCTTCCTAATGCTAGGAGAATGCAGAATCTTAGTTAAGTCCCAGTCTAGGAGTTTAGCCTCAGGACGTAGAGATAAGCACACATATTTAACTATAAAAGGCTTAAGGCTGCAATGCTCATAGCTATAAAAAAAAATTGGAAATGACCTAAATGTCTAATAATGGTAAAAAAAAAATTATGGTCCAGCCATCCGCTAGGATGCTTTGTAGCAATTAAAAATGGTATTTTGGAGAACATACTTAATGACGTGGAAAAGTTCTGATAATATATGAAAATCAGGATATAAAATTTAATGGACTTTATAATCTCAGTTATATCAAATTACATACTATAATGTATATATAATCAAATGTCAAAAAGAACCACACAAAAGTGATTTTTTTCCTTCATGTTTTCTAAACTGTTTATGATGAGCACATTTTACTTTTTAATTCTGGTATTATATTTTAGTATATTATTTTGTATTAAATTAGAATATTTTTTTCCTGTAGAAAAATCAGGTTTTTCTCTAGGCTGGTTACTCTAAGCCTTTACCAACTACCTGTCCAGCAGGAACTCTAGGGCCCCATATTTTGCCATGTGATTCCCTACAGATGGCCCGTTCTCAAGTCACCTGTGTCTCTGGAACACTGGGCTTGGCTGGCTCAGGGGGCTGCTGTTCCACCCCCAGGGTGGGTTAGTTGCTTTAGTGGCTGGTGGCTTTTAGCACCAAACTAGTAACCAGCCTTTCACATGAGCTTATTTGTAGCCCCAACCTTATCCGCAATAATTTGGCAGGGAGCCTGCAGATTCCTGGGTCCCAAAGAGGTGACAGCAATTAAGGAGCTCATTTCTGAGATCCAGGACAGGCTTTTGCCTGAAGTCACCGATGTGTGGCTACACAGGGAGCACAAAGGAGCCGGAGTCAAGGAACGAAGGTTCCTGGTCTCCCTGTGCTCTGACTGTGTGAGCTTGGACAGGCCTCTCTTTGAAGCTCTCTGCTACCTGTCCACAGGTACAAACCATGATGCAGAGGAAACACAATTGTGGGCACCTTTCCTGATCCAAACTCTGTTCTGTTCATTCCATAGAGTGTGACTAATAATAAGAGTGAACCCTTGCCACGTACCAGACACAGACTGACACCACAGGTTCCCATGTCAGTGGCCACAGGGCAGTGGCCACCTGGGAACACTGTTCAGGCCCACATGGTCAGGTGTAGGCTATAAAAGGCTTAGGGCTGCATTGCTTATAACTCATAGGTCAAGGAGGCCTGCCAGGGATGGAGTCTGAGGGGCCTTGGTCATGATGATTAAAGCTGCCATCTTGAGGGAAAAAAAAAAAAAAGACTTTGTTTTACCTTGAAAACAACGCTGAAAGCTAGGTTGTGTCAGCACCATCATCATCTCTTTTTAGTAGATGAGGAAGCCAAGGCACAGGGAGGCCAAATGCACACAGCAGGGACGTTGGGGGACAGGGATTCAGACCCTGGTGGCCATCGAATCTGGGCCATCAACCCTCTTTTCTTCTGCCCCTCTGTGGCATGAATTCTGCTCATCTTATTTTCTGCCTCCATTCCAGACTTGGCCAGAGATTGTCAGTCAACAACAGTGACTCACTAGCAAAACAGCAGAGTGGGTGCAGCCCACCTTCCCTGCCCTTCAGCTGCCTCAGGGACCCCTGCCTACCATTATCCTTCCTCTTCAACTAGCAAGGATGGTGGGGCCTGCCCCTGCAGCCCAGGCTTCCTAAAGTAGGTCTGTGGTCTGTGGGGATCCCATCCACTTGAGCACTACTTTCCTGATTTGGGGAAAAAGAAGAGATATAACACTCACTGCACACATACACTTACATAACTTAACTCATTTGGTTTTTAAATTGACTCATTCTTACTACTAGTCCCATTTTACAGATGCACTTTAAGGGGCTTGTGTGCCTTGCCTACAGGCCCACAACTAGAAAGGGAACAGGAAATACCCCACAATTAGATGCACTTGCCCTCTTCATCTCTCCACCCTTTCTTCCCACATCTGGTCCCTTCCTCTCCTTGACTCTCAACACCAGTCTAATTTGTGAGGGAAAAAACCTTAATAACATTATTGATTCAAATGAATTATTTCGGGTTTAAATGCCTTCTTTTCAAATTTGATGGCAGGTTTCCTTGATTTTTCCATGTCTCTAGTTCTATGAAATTAAAAGTTTAACCATTCCTGGCATAAGTCAGTCTTTTAGAGTGGTTGAGAGAGGTGAGGTGAACAAATGATTTCCCAAGCATCAAGTCATCTACCAATTCCAGGCTATTATTTTGTCATCTCCTTTATCACTGGCATCTGGCACCGTTTCCAGACTGTGTGGAGGAGCAGCTCTGAGAAGCCCAGAACAGAGCCAGTAGCACCCAAACCTAACATGTTCTATTCAACCTAAACAGCACAAAGGTAACTGGGAACAGTTCTACAAACAGCATGATCCTGACACTAATGGAAACTGATGTAAAAGAAAGGGTTCACCCACAGTCGACCCCAAAACTGAAGCGTTTTTTCATTTCCACAAGAAACTTTATAGAGTCTTCCCCATACTTAATGAATATACATATGTGTAATTGCAAGGCTAAGCTTTTGAAATATGCTTTTATTCACTTATATTCTACCAAATACACAGTCACATAATGATAAATAAGTTTATAATTTCTTTGATAAAAAGTCATTATTCTGAAAGTAATACCAATTGCCAAAAACTTCGAAAGTGCAAGAAGATTAAGGAAGAAATTTAAAATCAATAATAACTTCAGAATCCAGATATAACCCCTGCTAACTTTCTGTTCTATTGCCTTATATTTGCATATAAAGTTTAAAATATAATTGGGCAGCAAACTATAGATACTGTTTTGTATATGTAAGTTTTTCATCTACCTTTATATAAGGAAACATTTTCCTTTGCCCTAAAGATCATTTTTAATGGCTGTATACCTTTCCCCTCCAGCTTTATTGAGATACTATTGACATATAACATAGTTAAGTTTAAGGTGTACAGTGTGATGACTGGATACATGTACATCCTACAAAGTGATCACCACAATAAGGTTAGTTAACATCTCTGTCTCCTCATATAATTATGACTGTGTGTGTGTGGATAACATTTAAGATATAATCTTAAAAACTTTCAAGTACGTAATTATTGATAATTGCAGTCACCATGCAGTGCATTAGATTCCCAGATCTTATTTATCATATAATTATGAATCTGTACCTTTTGACCAACCCTCAGCCCCTGGAAACCACCATTCTACTCCTTATTTCTGTTGAGTTTGGCTTTTTTAGAGTCCACTTATAGGTGAGAACATACAGTATTTGTCTTTCTTTGTCTGAATTATTTCATGTAGCACAAGGTCCTTAAGGTCCATTTATATTGTCATAAAAGGCAGGATTTCCTTCTTTTGTATGGCTGAGTAATATATTCCATTGTACATATACCACAGTGATTACATAACTTTTAATCCAGGAGATATACCACAATTTACTCTCCTATTTCTGAATCATCGGCTGGTTGTGTTGCAATAAACATCTTCATGAGTACAGGCATTTTTCCCCCATGGTAATTCTTTCCCTTGAAACCACTCCCAGGAGAAATATTACTGGATCAAAGGTTAGGATCCCATGTTATATCTGAAGCAGCCTGATATCTTGCAGAAAAGGTGCTAACTTACTCATTTTAACTTCATGTTACTAGGCTGGAAATCAGCATCAACACACACATTAGGCGGCTTTCTGAGACAAGTTAAAATCAAGGCAGAGAACTGGGACATGGAAAAATCAAGGAAACCTGCAGTCAAATTTGGAAATAAGGAATTCTGCAGGGCGTCAGCTAACTGAAGTTCAGAACCTAGGCTCTGGAGGTATAGAGGTTAACACTGAAACCCAGGCCTCTTGTCCGGTGGTCACTTACTTCTAGCAGGCCAGCCCACCTCCTGGCAAGGAGGGTGCTAGAATTTTCATAGATCTGGAAAAGTTGGTGTCCCCCTCTACACCCCCACCCCCCAAATATCTCACCATCTCTTGATGAAGCCCTGTCATTTTGACAGCTTTGATCATTTAGTTTAAGGTTTTAGATATATTAAATACTCCTGAGAAGAGTAGTGCAACAATACCTCTATCAGTCTCTTCTACTCTAGTATAAATGAGCTTTTAATTTTTTTTTCCTGACAGTGAGTTTTGATGGGTGAATAAAGGGGCACTAGAGCCTGAAGTGGGAGGACAGGATCCTAGTGAGGAGTTTTGTCTGCTTTACAGTGTTTCTCCCGGTTGGCCCCCTTCCTTTCCCTGAGTAAACAGCAGCATCCACTGACGGTGAGGAGGTGTTAGCGCAGACTAGAAGAACATAAACCGTTTTCACTCAGAGATACTGTTTCCTTTGGAAAATGGCCTTGGGCAAAAAAAATCTATGGGGAAAACATTCAACCTCACTAGTCAACGAAATAAATATAAATTAAGACAACAGTCAGTCAACAGTTTCCAACAATCATATTGGCAACATCATGTTCACCACTAGTGAGAATAATGTACAATATAGTCAAAGTGTATATTCTGGAGGTCCACTTAGCAATGCCCATCAAAAGGTTTTAAAATGTATTTTACAAGGACTATGGACTGTATTTTACAAGGCTGTCGGCTGCAATGTTTTTTATAAAAGTGAAAAAATGCAATGATCAAAATACCTGATAAAAGAGTTCAAATAAAGTATAGCAGATCTATATTACTGGACTATTATATTAGTCCCTAAAAATGATGTAGATAAATATTTGTTAACACACCAAAAGAAAAAAAATGCCCATACTATATTGTTAAGTGAAATATGCTAGTTACAGAATAGAACAATCCCATTTTTGTAAAAAAAAAAAAAGAAAAGAAAAGAAAAAGACATATACCTGGAAACATACAACTAATGTATTAAGTTTCGATGATGATTAAGTAAGGCTTCTGTGGATAAGAAAATTATGTTTTAAAATTACGTTTTGAAGCCTCCAAGAACATCTGCTTGGCTTCTAAAAGGTACGCATGCCCTTGACCTTCCCCTGGTCAAGGGGACCTTGCAGAGTGTGTCAACAATGAGACTTGCCAGCATGCAGATGTGCCCAGCCAGGGAGGGGAACCAGTACCAGCCCCGAAGGAGGTCATGGTGGGCCCCACCCTCTCCCAGCTCAGCACCCCCCATTGTCATCACTGCTGGTGGAACAGATTTTCCCCCTGGTTCTTAGCACTTTCATTTTCTTACCTCAGTAAAAACAACAGTCATCTTGGTGCAAGGAGTAAAAATGGGAAATTGGCTTTTCAGTGGTTTGATCAGAAAAAAGTGACGGTAATGGAAAGGCAATCCTTGGAACTTTCTGGGTCCCAGGTTATGGCCCAGTGTATTTTTAAGTCATTGAATGACAATATTTGCAGAAACTCCTGTTATGAAATACTGCCTTTAAACTCCCGCAGCTGGCCAGCCTCAGAAGTGGACATTTCTAACATTAGATGTCTACTGGGGCCTAAGACAGCACGGTCTTGGTCCTTTCCCTAAGGAGACTAGATTTCTCACTCCCATAATGGTGGGATACTAGTGGTGTTTCCACTGCTTCAGGAGATGGGTTTTCAAACTCATACCAGAAATTGTCCCCAAAGAGTCTTTCTCAACCCATATGCTCCCAGAAACAGATGTTTCAGTCTCCTCCTCTTCCCTAAATGCCTCAAAAAGAAGTAAAAGTGAGTTATGAAAACTCAGTCAAGTACCCCGAGTACAAAGTGGCTAGAATATGTTTCCCTAAATCTTCCTTTTTTACTCAAATCCAGCACAGCCTAAGGCCAGTAACAACAAATTGAGATAATACTTTGAGTTATTAACTGGTTTTTTTCCCCTCCCTGGTAGTTCATATTTCCTTACATTTTACTTACTTAAACACACACACACACACACAACCCTAGGCTATTGTGTGTTTATTGTCTCAGGAAATGCAGAAACATCTTGATAGCACAGCATCTTACCAAACCCGCTACCTTCCGATAGACTAGAGAAGATTCCTTGACCTAAGATGAGGCCAGAACAGAAGGGAAGGGATGAAATGGGTGTGTTTTGGATGGGGCCCTGGGCTCTGCTTCCCTGGCAAGTCCTCAGAGAGGGGATGTCAGAGGCTCCAGGCAAGCAGGGCCTTCAGTGACTTCGCAAGGTCACAAGGAGCCTGAATGACTCCTGTGCCTCCAGTTGGCAGGCTGGGAGCAGAAATATCCTGCACCTGAAGGTGCCAAGAGGGCGAGAACCCAAACATTGCACAGGGATTGGCAAAGACAAATAGCAGGGCCCTGATGGAATCTCTGTTTCATGAGGTTTATTTCCAGTACTCCTGGGAATCAGGCACTTGACAGAAATTGAATTGAGGAACCCCAAAATAAAGCAGATGACATGTCTTCCCTCCTGAGCCCCAGCTGATGCTCCCCGCACCACACCGTCTAGTGTTCTCCCAGTGTCGGAGGTAGCCTGCAGGGAGCTGAAGACAGGATGGGATGGGATGGGGAACAAGTTCAGGGTCACCCAGGATTCTCATGAACGTGATTTTGGAACGTCTCTCTTCCTGTTGCTCTTGCCAAGCCAGACTCGTGCTTTGAATCAGAATCTCAGGGAGGATGGTTCTCTCTTGGCCTCACATAGCCCCTTGGCCAGACTTAGAGCCCCGCATTCTCTCTCCTTCCCCCAGGGCTGTTATCCCCTATATAACAATCAGGGGGTCTGAACACTAGAAGGCACCTTGACTTTGGGACCTTGCTTGTGGCTATTTGCTCCTTGGTATGTGTAACCACATTTGTGTGTATCCACATCCACATGTGCATACACAAAGCGGTCACCACTGACATCATCTTAGATGTCCAAAGTGTTCACATTCAGAGGATTTTGAGAGAAAATGTGGGTTAAAAGTGTAGGAATTGTCCTGGCAACTTTCATGGCCAATAGAGGGAGGTCCTATGACATGTCACTAGTTAAAATCAGCAAATGGCTCTCAGCTTCACAAAAGAGATGTGTTTTTCCAAGTTATGTCTAAGGCCATGTGTGACAAATATATATTTGGTCAAATACATTTGGTTCCTGGAACATTGTTCCTAAAACCCTTGGAATTTCCGGAGCAAAAAGAGTCTTTTGTAGTCTTTTGTATGCTAATGAAATGACTGGTGGCTGGAGGTCCCTAAATATCTCCAGGATGGGTGCTGGTCTTCAGAAAGACTTAGTAATGAAAAGGAAAGCATGATTAGGGTGTTGGAACTTTTACCCCAACGCCAACCACCAGGGAAGGAAGAGGGGCTGGAGATTGAGTTAATCACCAATGAACAAGAAGGTAATCAATCATGCCTGTGTAAAGAAGCCTCCATAAAGTCCCTAAATAATGGAGTTTAGAGAGCTTCCAGGTTGGTAAACACATCGAGGTCCTGGGAGGTGACACCTCCAGAGAAAGCATGGAAGCTCCACACCCCTTTCCCCATACCTTGCCCTATTTAAAAAATCAATTTTCTATTTAAAAAAATCAATGTTGTAAGTAAAATGTTTTCCTGAGTTCTGTAAGCTGTTTCTAGTGAATTACCAAACCTGAAGAGGGGGTCATGGGAACCTCAATTTAGAGCCAGTTGGTCGAAGTACAGGTGGCAACCTGGATGTTATGACTTTGGAATTGAACCCTTAACCTGTAGGGTCTCTGCTAATTCTGGGTAGTTAGTGTCCGAGTTGAATTGAATTTTGGGGCACCCAGTTGGTATCCAGAGAATTGCAGAATTGGTTGCTATTGGGAAAAACACCACATCTTTGGTTAGAATTATTGTGAGTAAAAACAGCTCGCCCTGTTTAATTTTAGCTGAATCAGAATGTTTATTTATGATCAACTTGAATGGCTATAAATGTAGCTATGTAGCCCGGCTCAGTGCCTGATAAACAGTAGTCACTCAATAAATTACAGTACCTCTCTGTACTGAGCATCAACTTTGTGCCAGGCTAAGAGAATTATCGTAATTCTTCATTAAAGTAAGAAACAACAGAAGGCTTAGAAATAGTTATGGTAAGTCAGCATAGCAAATACCAAGTACAGGTGCCTTCCTTTACCTCTTCTCCCCCAACTCCTGGTCCTCCTACCACCTCCCCCGCATCTCCCACGGCAGACATTGCTAATCAATTACAGGTCTCTTTCCCATTGAGCCTGAACACAGCCTCAGAATCCTTCTCTCAGTCAAAGATACAGCTCGTTAGCTGTTCCCATTCCTAGGCTAAGAGAAAGAACCTGGGAGTCTAGAGAGTCTAACTTATTTTGTCTCAAGGTAAGGATGCATGACTTTGAATTAAGTCATTAAATTCCTCTGAGCATGGGTTTACTCATCTGTAGAATGGAGACCATAACTTCCTGTAACTTCCCTGTACAGCACTTAGGAGATTTAAAGGCTGTGAGTGATGGTACAGTGCTTGAAAGAGTAAAAGAGCAAGCCACCCACAAGAGGGTAGCAGGAGCTCCCAGAATCCACAAAAAAGAAAATAGCATCTTTGTCAGGTGACAAAGCTCCTTTAAGGCCTGTTCAGAACAGAGGAGACACTGTTTAGAAAGGATTTCCTTCTTACTAACGAAAAAGAAAGGAGAAGAGGAAGCAAAATGGAAAAGGAACAAAGAGGACATGACTTGGAGGCAAAGGTCTGAGATCTGCCTCCTGAAAGGCAGGGAGCTGGAATGTGTTACTAAGCTTTCCAGGGCTCATATTCCTCATCCATTAAATGGAGGAGGCAACGTCAACCTCTAGGGTTACTGGATGTGTGAAGGGAGTCCCCATCTGTGAGAGGGCTTAGCGAAGAGCCAGGCACACAGGAGGGACTTGGTAAAATCCCTGCCTTGTGAGAGGAAAGAACCACAGCTGGGAGCCAGCCCAGTGCCACACAATGTAGAGAATGCAGGTTTTGCTTTGCCCCGTCCCTCCTTCCCTCCTTCCCTCCTTCCTTCCTTCCTTCCTTCCTTCCTTCCTTCCTTCCTTCCTTCCAACCTCTAACTGAGTGTGCCCTGCTTGATGCTGAGCCAGGAGAGTCCATACAGTGTTGTTGAACATTTCTCTGGTCTCAAGACCACCATGGGGGCAAAGAGGGCCATTTTACATGATGTGATTTGAACATTTCCTCAGTATTCCAATTGCCCCCACAGTTTTACCCCCTTTAAGCTTTTGAGTCTCTGTAGGGAATTTTGCTTACAACTCTGACTTTTGAGCTCCAAAGTGGGAGATGGGTCTCCCTGGGTGACTCAAGGCAGCTGCAGGCTAGAAGAATGAGTGCCATCAGGTGGTGACGGGCAGGCAGTGTGTGTGACCAGTGCAGAGGATGGGGAGGGGTGAAGTCAGTCCTTGCTTTACAAAGTTACTACAGTGAGCCAGGAGCTCTAGAAAAACTTGCCTGGTTCTTCACTACAGGCCCCAAGTCCTCCTCACCCTTTTAGGGCCAGTTCAGCGTGACCTTGCCTTCCCATGAACTCCCGCAGTGCTTATCTCTTCCTCTCATCGGCACTTCTCAGCATTTGGACACAGAATGTAATCCCATTTGTGCACAGACATGGCTTCACCTCTCGCCTTTCTTATTTCCCTTGCTCTGGGCTCCTGGCACTGACTCAGAGTCTCTCAAGCTGCACTTTGCTGCCTCTAGAAAGCTCTCCCTGAATATTCCACGGTCACTCTTTCTGCCCTAATTAGATCTGAGGCCTCTCATGTTTCCCCTGACTAGTAGAGGTGCCTGTGTTTCACTTAGCATCCCAGAGCATGTCCTTCACTCACCTGTCTTTCCTCCTGCTCTGCAAGTTCTGTCAGGGCAGGGACGTTTCGTACATCCTGCTACAGCCTGGGCACCTAAAACAGGGTCTGGAATGTAGGAGATGCTCAAATACCTCAAAGGGAACTGTATCTTCTTTCTATTTATCTATTTATTTATTATTGAACTGTAGTTGATTTACAACATTGTCTTAGTTTTGAGTGAGGAACTGTATCTTCCCACCTTTTTAACTTTCTACTACACAGATTAGAGTGCATAGCCTAGTGCTAGGTGCTCAGTAAATGCTTAATGAATGAATAAGTGTGTGAATGAATGAAGTAATAGCTTATAAAATAGGCAGATACCCTAGGATCTCAGCCAAGTCTCTAAATAATAAGGATGATGCACAAAATATTTTCTACACTCTCTCCAAATCTACTCTCCACATTTTCCCATTCGTATCAGTATCTTTGAAAGCTGATCTTTATAAAACTGTACCAACAAGTCCTTTTACCCTCAGGTTGGGTTCAGTCAGTGGGAGGCACCAGTGGATTGGGTGGGGGGCTGGGCTGTTAGAGAGAAGAATGAAGTCTAGGTAGAGTTGTTCCTACTTATTTGCAGATTCTGCAGCTGCAAACTTGCCTATTTACAATCTGTAATCCCCAAATCTGTGCTCATGGTGCTTTCCTGGTCATCCATAGACATGCAAAAAGTGGAAAAAATTTTTTGTTGCCCAATGTGCACATTTCCAGCTGAGACCAAACAAGGCAACTGCTCTGCCTTCTTGTTTCAGCCCTCATACTCTGAACAATCATCCTTTTCACAATCCATTTAGCGCCATATTTTTACATGTTTGTGCTTTTTGTTGGTGATTAAACAGCCCCCACGTGGAGTGCTGAAGTGCTGTCTAGTAGTCCTTATGGGAAAATATGTGTTAGATAAGCTTCGTTCAGGTGCTCTTGGCCATGAGTTCAAAGTTAATGAATCAATGATAGATATTAAATAATGTGTCTTTAAATAGAAACACACATGAAACAAGGATGTATATACTGATCCACTGATGAAAATATTGTGGCCAGAGAGTGCAGGAGCCTAACTGTGTATCTCCCCTAGGGGCAATGATCTGGTATTCACTAATTTAGTGTTAGCAGCGACTTTATAGAGCATAACCGCCTTGAGAATCATGACAATTTACTGTTTATTCCCAAGACAGGCTCCTACCTGCTGGATTGATACGGGGTTGATTCCATCCATCTGCCAAAAGCCACAGGTCCCATCAAGGCAGCTTCCTTGAGCTACAGCTAGCGTCTTAGACTTCTGGTAGCAATTCCCTCTCTTTGTCTCTTTAGGTGCCTGGGGGTGGAAACAGGTCCTCACTGAAGCTAGCCCCAGGGTGCTTCACCATCCCATGCTGATTTCCTTGCATCCTTCCCACATCTTCGTAAACAGTCCCTGTATTAAACTCCCTTCTTACCCCATCTAAGTGTGCTATCAGTCTCCTGCCAGAATCCTGACTAATACTGACAGTTTATGGAAAATTCCAGCTGTTTTCTTTTTAGCACCTAAATGCCCACATGATCATGACTCTGCTTTTCCCTCCAGTCCTGGATTCATCTTCAACCATGACAGCTCCTTTCTCTCCATGTCAGCCCAACCAGATAGGCCTAACTCTAGGGCAGTGCTACTTAGTGTGGTCCCCGGACCAGCTATTCGAAATGCAAATTGCTGGGCCTCCTAGATCTGCTGGATAGGGTTGGGGCAGAGCCCTGGAATCCACATTTGAATAAACCCCTCATATGACTCTAATGCACACTCAAGTTTGAGAACCACTTCCTGGAGAACTGGGGGTGCAGAGCAATTGTTCAGGACCTTTGCCTGGGCCTCTAACTCCCACTGACCTGGCTTTACAAGGCTGAAGCCCAGGTAGTAACACACAAGCTGGAGTGCTGAATCCTTTGAACCCCACATGGTGGCTGTTTCCTTCCCTGGCAGAGCATGATTCCCTTCAGAACACATGTAACAGTGCTGGGTGCTCAGCCCTGAAACCTCAGGCATCTCTGAGTGCAGCCACAGGGGTGGGAAGACAAGGGATGGGGTGAAGGGGCTCAAGATAGGCTATGCCAAGTATGCCATTTTGGCATATTGATTTTTTTGAACTGGAGGCAATTGAGAAACAGCAGATATAAGAAGAGCTCTCTGCTCTCTCCCTGTTGTTGTTTTAAGCAGGGCATAAATTTCCCTTTTGAAGATGGCAATAATTCACCCCACCTCCTGTCTGAGATGAGGAGAATGACCTGTATCACTGTAGATGGAGAGCTGGCACCAAGAGGAGTCTGAAGGAACAGACTGTACTAAAATAACCCTTATCTTCTACCTGCTAGTGGTTTCCACCATGTATTTCCTAATCACTACCACATAATTTATTACCCCTAGAAGCCCAAACCCCCTTTCCTTTTTCTAGTCACTTCCCCACTATTTATCACTTTGTTAAAATGGTATATAAAATCTAACTGCTTCACTGAGTTTTCACCTTTTTTCTGTGAAGCCTCTGTGCACATAAGATGTGGATGCCTTTTCTCTTGTCAGTCTGTCTTCTGTCAGTTTAATTCAGAGGTCCCAGTGACCTGACTGAGAATGGAGGAAAAGTATCTCTCCCCCTCCCCACGCATCCCCTCAGACAGAGCAAAGAACAGACAGGCTGGATGGCCCTGTGGCATTGAAAGAAGAAAAAAAGTTTCCTGTCACTTATTTACATGTCTGAGTGTGGTAAATGGAATCTCTTCTGTTGCTGTTATTAATTTTCCTATAACCTCTCATTTCAAAGTACAGTTTGAGGCAGTTTATTAAGATATATATAGCACAAGGCTAAAAAATAAATACATATCACTGCGGTTTGTAAGTTGTTCATTTAAAACATTCTTAAATTGGTTGGTTTCTTTGCCAATAGGGTAGCAATCAAAGGTTCCAGTGTTTGAGCTTATTTGTGCTAGAAATAACAGCATCTAAAGACTTAAGAAAAGCCTAGTAACTTCAGTGGGGCGGGTATAGCTAGCATACTTGAGGTCCTGAGTTCAATTCTCAGTACCTGCACTAAATCAATCAATCTAATTACCTCCCACCCCTACACATAAAAAAGTGTACTGAATTTGAGATTATCCTTAAGGTTCTGCATTTTCCCTATTGTTTTTGTTTATTAAAAAGGAAGGCACATTTGTCACAGAAATCTAATTTACACTCTTACAACTGAAAATGTATGTCACTTAGATAAATGTAATTGCTGTAAATGTCTATATGATCTGGGATTTAGTTTTTGTTTTGAAATGGGAGCTTTTTGGTTTACAAGGTCATAAAAAATGAAAAAATGTTTATGTAAAGAAATGAATTTTTTTTTAAACAGCAACAAAAATACCCTGCTGACTCACTATGAAATCAAAATCTCCCTAATTTGTCACTAGACTACTTCAAACCATTTGTAAAACAATATTCCTTTGCAAATCATTTTAGGTGTAGTGTTATAACTTTCTTTCTCTCTTTTTGCTTTAAAATAAATTTTGGGGTGTGTGTGTGTGTGTGTGACGAGGAAAGATATTCTTTCATTTTCTTCCTTTGTTTTTTCATTTCCTGTTTTTAATGACTTATTGTCACAATACCTAGTACCCCAATTGCCAGGCCTTGATATTTTAGCTCCTGCTGCTACTGACTTAACAACTGGACTGAATTTAAATAAGAATGAAAGTGTTAAAGGGTTTGACCACAAAAGAAAGTTTTTAAAAATCCATGTGAAGTGGTTCTGAGCAGATGGACTCTCACCCTTGGAGAGCATCACGCTGCAAACTTCTCACCTGCCCCAGTCTCCGCCACCCACTCCTGTAGGTTATCTGTGTGCAGGTGCTTCCTTTCCAGACTTACTCGCATGCTCCTTTCTTTTTCTCTCTCTGGACCCAAGAAAAAGAAAAATGTATTGACAACAACTCTTTAAATAGTGTAATTTATTCATTTATAGCATGTCAGAATAAATTAAGAGAACATGTGTCAAGAAAGAAGAAAAGTAAGAGAAAAAGAAATATCAACGCAGAAACAAGTGATGTAAAACCTCACTAATTTGCAGATGAGGTTGCTGATCCAAAGCCCTGGGGTTCTCAGGGGAGCCAACTTTGTTCCTCATTCCTTCTCCATTCTCACTAAGCCTCGCACTTCCTCCTCAGAGCCTGCAAGCTAGGACACGGCCAGAAGGATAGGATTAATTTGCTTGGGGAGTTACTCTGATTTTGGGATATAGTACTTGTTATCACTGCTCACAGGGCTCTGGGTTTCAAAGTCTGCACTTTACAATCATCTGGGCAACTTTCCAAAATTATATAATTGCCTGGGCACCACCCAGATGAACTGAATATAGACCTCTGGGTTTGGGCCCAGGAATTCATATATATTTTTATTTATTTATTTATTTTTAATTTTATTTTTAATTTTTTTGTGGGGGAGGTTAATTAGGTTTATCTATTTATTTATTACTTTTGGTGGAGGTACCAGGGATCAAACCATGACCTTGTGCATGCTGGGCACACATTCTACCACTGAGCTATACCCTCCCCCATATATATTTTCGATTGTTCCAGCTAATTCTTATGTACAACCAGCTGAGTAGAGACCCACTGACATTTGCGTCTACTCAAGAGGTCTACAAACCTGAGTATGTATCAGTCACCTGAGGAGCTTGTTAAACATTCAGATTCCCCAGCCACACTCTTCCTCCTAATCCTCCCAGCCTCCAGCTCAGAAGGCCAGGGTATTCTATATTTTTAACAAGAATCTCAGGTAATTCTGAGGCAGCCCATCCACAGATTCACAGTAGTCCGTGAAGCTTAAAGAGGGAACGACCTGGGCTCCAGTCTGCTCTGACAACAGCAAACTGTGTGATCTTGGACCTATTATTAAGTAGTCTGGTTTTGTTCCTTACTGGTAAAATGCTTATAGAAATAATCAGGTATACTTACATCTTACCAGGCTCCACCAAGTCAAGGACTAGGGCCTATTAATTTTTGTATCCTTCAAAACTAGATCAATGCCTGGTATGTAGTAGACACTCAAGCTGAAAATGACCTTCTATTTGGGAAAGCAGATTTAAAAAGATTAAGTTTATCTGTGGCCACCAAGTATGCATTTTTATTTGGAGGGGAGGGGTAGGAGGGCGATACATGTGTATACAGACGGCTGGATCCACAAGCCCAGGATGGAAATCTGGGTCTCTGGTTTCATTCGTTTCAAGCATGTGTGTGTATAAGTGTGTGTGAGCTTAAGGCATGGACGGAGGAGTGCCCTTTGGCCTGGTTTTGTTCATCTTATGTCAGATGTGGGTGGATTTAGATGTAATCCAACAGGCAGATGGTTATATTTGCCATTGTTGGCTTAGGCACTTATGCAAGAACTGAACTTGCTACATGTTCTGCAACAGAATGAGTTGTTTTTTTTTTTAACACATGTGGCTCTGAAATAAACCTGTTATAACAGCATAGGTTTTATTGGTTAAGTATAATAGGACGATTTACTGAAGCATGGACATTTCTTGGTGATCTAAGAGATTGTCTACAAATAACCACCCTCTGAACAGTGACCAAACTGTGACCATATTTCTGTGAAATGCCCAATTAGTGTACACAAACTTCACCAGGTTCCAAGGTGGGGGGCATGGGCAGAGCAAGAGACTGGGGCCAGGGTCCAACCCTGGGCTCTAGTCCTGGCCTAGGGCTCACTGTGTACCTTGGACAAGTTGGCTCTCCTCCCTGGGACCAAGTTCCTCATCTGTAAAATGAAGGGGTTAGATGATTACTTTCTGTCCCCCACAGGCCCTGAGTGTCTGATTGCAAGACTGAAGCTCAGAAAGACTTCTCCATTCATTCTCTCTGCTCTCTGTGTGGGTCCCTCCTCTTTCTGGTGTTCACCGGCACTCATGCTGACACCCCTGTAAACCAGTCCCCACTATTCACTCCTTCAGAGAGGTGATATGCAAGTAGTTTCACCAATAATTTCCAACTCTATAGTCTTTATGTCTTTAATAATTCTTATTAAACCAGAATTCTAGCTACAAATAACAACCTTCAAACACCAACGGGCTTTTTGGTGGGTGGAGGTGGGGAGAGGACATTTAGCTCTGTGGTTAAGAGTTCAGGCTCTGGGCATTAAAAAATAATTGTGGGGGTAGGGTACTGCTCAGGGCTAAAGTGTGTGCTTAGCATGCATGAGATCCTGGGTTCAATCCCAGCACCTCCATGAAAAAAAAACTAATAAACAAACAAACATAATTTCTTCCCCCAAAGCTTTTAGAAAGATTAAAATAATAATAAATTTTAAAAATAATTTAAAAATTACAATTCCCTAAATCCACATGGAAAGCCAGAAATGTCTCACAGCAACATACACAGGACTCAACAGCAAAATCAGACTTTTCTATCTGCTATTCCTTGTATCAGTGCAGGCAGACCTTGTTTTATTGTGCTTCACTTTATTGCACTTGACAGGGAATACATTTATTTTTTACAGCTTGAAGGTTTGTGGCAACCCTGTATCGAGCAAGTCTTTTGGCTCCATTTTTCCAACAGCATTTGCTCACTTCGTGTCTCTGTCACATTTTGGTAATTCTTGCAGTATTTCAAACTTTTTCATTATTATTATATTTGTTATGGAGATCTTTGATGTTACTGTTGCAAAAAGATTATGACTCGCTGAAGGCTCAGATGGTTTTTAGCAATAACGTAATTGTTAAACTAAAATATGCACATTGTTCTGTTAGACATAATTCTATTATACAGTTAATGGATGACAGTATAGATAAACCTAAATTCTTTATGCACTGATAAACAAGAAAATTTGGGTGACTCACTTTGTTGCAATATTTGTCTTATTGTGGTGGTCTGGAACTGAACCGGCAATATCTTAGAGATGTGTCTGTATATATGTTAGTTTCCTATTGCTGCTGTAAGAAATTACCATAAATTTAGTGGCTTAAACAACCCAGATATATTATCTTACTATACTGGACATCGGAAGTCCAAAATGGCTTAGCTGGGCTGTGTTCCTCTTCGAGGTTCTAGGGTCGAATCCATATCCCTGCCTTTTCCAGCTCCAAAATGCTGTCTTTGTTCCTTGGCTTGTGGGTCTGCATCTCCCAACCTGAGCTTCTGTCACTTCTCTGACCCTCCTGCCTCCCACTTTCCCTTTTAAGGACCCTTGTACTCATATTGGGCCCATCCAGAGAATCCAGGATAATATCCCATCTCAAGTCCCTAATTTAAGCAACCTGCAAAGTCCCTTTTGCAAATAAGGCAACATATTCACAGGTTCTGGGATTAGGGTGTAGACATCTTTGGGGGGCTGTTATCTTGCCTGCCACGCAGACTTACCTTCAAATCCCACCTTGGCCACTTACTGCCTGTGTGACCTTTGGCATATTAGATTCTTTCTCTGAGCTTCAGTTCCCTCATCCATAAAAGTGGTTGATAACAAACTTACTTTATAGGTTTGTTTGTTTTTTTTTTAAATTGAAGTACTATCAGTTACAATGTATCAATTTCTGGTATACAGCACAATGTCCCAGTCATACATACACGTTCATATATTCATTTTCATATTCTTTTTCATTAAAGGTTATTACAAGATATTGAGCATAGTTCCCTGTGCTATGCAGCATAAAACTAGGCTTTTTGTTTTGTTTTAATTGGTTTTTTGAGGATGAAATGAGGTAATGCTTGCCAAGCACGTGGCATATCTCCTGCCTGCTATGTGTTATTCATAAGAGAAGGAGAAAAATTGGGGCTTTATTTTAAAATCAACTTGGAGCCTGTCTACCTTTATCTACATCTTGGCATCATCGCCTTGTAGTCAGTGATGATAATGACTCAGACGCTGCAAAATCTGAATCTTCAAAAACATTAAGTGATTGTTCAGGATATTCTCCTAATTAAGGTAGTAAATTGGAGTGCACTGTTTTAGAGAAAATTTTGATTATAAGAATAGGGTGGAGGAAACCTCTGTATTTTCCAGATACAATGTTGAGTTAAACAGAAAATTCCACTTGCCTGAGTCTCCCCCTACCCATCCCTGGGTATTCTTGGTCCTTGAGGCCTGCCTAGGGGTGCCCGTGCCTCAGTGCTGAGGGGAGTAGGACATGACTGAGTCTGGTGCCATCACACTCTCTGGCAACTTTGAAGGAAAATGAGCCCTGTTTTCAGAAGGCACCGGTAACACATCTTTGTAGCCTACCTATTTGGAGTTTCCTAAAGAATCTTGTCCCATGTCAAACAGGAAAATCAGCTATTCTGCCCAAGGCTGTAGGTGAAATGTGAGAAAGCCCAAAATAGAAAAGAGGAATTTCCATCAACACAAACATGCCCTTTATCCTTTCAGAGAGGAATAATCATCCCATAAAAAAAGGAAAGTGATTGACATTGAACCAGAGGGGTAGCATAGGCCTGGGCCGTGGACTGTGAACATGGCGCAAAGGCTTTGAAGGATGAGATACAAGTTCCTCCTCTTCAGTCTTATGGGCGTAAGTGTTCCCCTGGTGCTCTGAGAAATGTAGTTACATTTGGCTATTTCTCATCTGTGGAGGAACCCGTGCAATGCTATCAGCATAATCATAGACTACATTTGCAAAGTACTTTGGCATCTGCAAAGAGCTTCCTCATATTTATTTCATGGAATGCTCAGGGTAACCCTGGGAAGCTGCCAAGGTAGGTTTTATTATCCCTGTTTTTACAGAAGAGGAAACCGAGGCACCAAGAGATGAAATGACTTCCTTATGGTCACACAGAAAATTAGTGGCAGAGCCAGAATTTGAACCCAGATCCGTCTGCCACTGGCGGTCTTGTTCTACTCTTCGCCTCACTGTCAGACTGTCCATCTATTGCCTTAGTGGTGCAGTGGTTTGTCTGCTTTCTCCTTCCTTCTTCCCCTCACCTCCACTTACTTTTATGCTGTGCCTGGTTCCCCAAATACTCTATCATTTTGCTTCCAAAAGTGCAGTTCACTAGTGTGGTGAAGCAGCAGCACCTGGCGACTTCAGGGAGCCTGTTAGACATGCAGCATCTCTCCCACCCTTGACCTCCAGCCTCAGATCCTAGGTGTTTCCTATGCACAGTCAAGTTCAAAAAGCCCTTCTCTACCACATCTGCCCACCCAGGCCTGCCTGATATTCCAAAATGGCCCCTTCTCTCCCCTTTCCCTGTCCCAAGCACCATGAGGGCTTGAACAGTGGAATTTCACTGATTTCCTTTTTTCTTCAGGAACTTCTCCCATACCAGTCAATGGCTTTGTGGCCTCGAAACAACTCATTAGGCCTACTCAGTACCCTCATTTTTTCTCCCCTTAAGCTCGTCCACCTTGGAGTCCTGGCCCACACTAGCAAGGAGTTCACTCAAAGAATTTTCTCACATAGTGCCAGTAAGGTGTGCTTTTTTGAGAGATGAGCACAGACCCCACCATTTGCTTGAAGAAAGGCCAAGATAAGACTTGGACCCCACCAACTGCTCTTGGGTAATCAAAGAAACCTAATTTGAGTTTTTACTTCCTTCTCCTGCAGCAGGAAAAACAAAGACACTTGGTAGCAAAAGGAGTGGGTAGGGTGTGTGTGGTTAATCCACAGGATGAGATGAGCCCAGATAATGTCAATCGTTGGTTTTGTGAGAGAGAGAAAAGAGAGAAAATAAATAAATAACTTGAACAAACTGTTCTCTCATTCTCATGCTTTCCCTCTCTCCTCCTTACTCCTCCAAACTTTAAGAAATTTTTTAAGAGCGCTAATAATTGTCAGATCCTCTCAGGGTCATAGGTCAGGGGCATTACAAGTTTAAAAATAAACCATGATTTAAAAAAAAAAAAAACAGCACCGAAAGAACACTGAAGGCTGCCTGATGAAAAGAGAAACAAGAAAAACACCCAAGATACAGGTTTTAGGCTCAGCAAGTGGAGCTTTAAAAGTTCCTAAGGCCCTATGCTGTTCCCAAGGGTGAGGCCCAGGAAACGTGGAGGGGGGCATTTTCCCTTGTTCATGTCAGCGGGAAACCCAGCTAAGCTACCAGTGAGGCCAGGGCATGTCTTGCACCCTGGAGAAAACCAGAAGGGTGACATGCTCAAACCAGCTGAAACTTACGGTAGACCAGTTGGAAAGAATGCGGTATTTGTTGATTTTTATCTCTATGGTCAGGACAGTGTCTCTGGAAGGAAGAAGTGGGGTTGACCTAACCAGAAAGCATGAGTGTCAACTGGAAATTTATTTATGGTTTCCTGCAAGGTTGATAAAGCTGAAAAGATTGCCCAATATACACAAAATGGGAGTGAGGAGGGGTGCAGGTAGCATGCCTAGGTTTCTTCTAGAGAAGTGCCCTTCGGTCTGACCCAAATGGCTTTTTGTCAGGTCTCAGCAAGGTGGAGTGTAGCAGTTTCTCTTTAGCTCTTATGAAAGTTGAGTTCAGTCTCCCCTGCTGGGTCATTGTGGCTCCTTGGCCACTTAGGTCTGAGCAGGGGCAGAAAGAGCTAGAAGCTGCAGGAAGGAAGTCTCAGCATTTGAAATGCCAGTGTTTTCCAGGACAGGGTGTCTAATTTTAAGAAGAAAGTGCTTCCTTCACATCAGTACCGATTTGTAGTTTTGACTGCGTCTCAGCTCCTAGAAACGCCCTCAGAGTTTACAGAGGATTCTACTTCGAATTAAGAGTCGGTGCACTGAGACTGGCCACAGTGTGGAGTGAGGCTCTTCGTCCCCTGCAGCTGTGGGCTTTCTTTGGGCCCACTCCCTCTCTGCTCTTCCCTTGCTTCCTCCCCACCGGACACACAGAGAGAGTAAATATAGCTGCAGAGCCCCAGGCTTGGTCCAGACTCTAAGAAGGTGGAACAGTGCTATAACTGCATTTCAGTTTCATGCTCCAGTGTGTTCAAAGCAAAATAAAGATGGAGGTGGGGGGCAGGGAGCAGGGGAGGGGGAATAGAAGGGGGAAGCATTTGAGCAGACTCACTTCTTAAGAAGAGAAGAAAGAGGCCTGGCTATATCTGATCTACTCTAGCACTGTCAACTTTCCCTTAAATCGAGAGCTAAGAAGTCTGTGTATAATCTGATTCTTACTCAGAGAAATATTTTATCTTTTGCACATGTGTCCTTGAGGACTTAGAGGTGTGAGGGCTTGGAGGTTCCAAACTGGCAGCCAGTGGGCAGGATCCAGTGTGCAGACCTGTTTTGTTTGGCACATATAATGATCTCCTCTTTGTGAAATTAGTTTCCAACATCAGCAGGATAATGATTTCACATAAATATCCAAATTTCTACTAGAAGACCTGGCTATGTTGAGCCCTGCATTTCACTGAGCAATAGTTACTGATTTAGGTGGGGCTTAGGGATCACAGTTCACCCCAGTTCCTACCACTCCCTGCAACACTAATCTCAACTGTTTTATTCTTACCTTATCTGCTCATTTCAGAAAATGGTTTGTAAATTCTCTATTTCGTCACTCCAAATAGGTCACAACCACCTTGTGGACATAACAGCACATTCACTTGGGTTTTATTTCTGAATCTCTCTAAGGGCCTTGCAGGAGTCCCTTAAAGATTAGCCTTACCTCTGCCTAGGATATTTGGGTAGCTCTTTATGTTAACAGAAATTAGAACCATGGAGAAATCTGGGAGGAAATGGTTTAAAAAACGTGAGGCTATGAATGAAGCTCCTTCCTTTGCCTTCTCTAAAGATCAGCATCTCTCCAGATCTGCTTATTGATTTTCTTTAAAAAAACAAAAACAAAACCAAAAAACCCTCAGAGCAGAAATCTCAATCTGAGTTGCTTCGAAATAAGAGGCTATTGAAACCCAAACACTTGATTATTATCATCATAATTTATAACAATAACACTTGAGTAGCAAATCATTTTACTGTAACTTTGAACTTGGACAGGCATCAGTCTCTGGAGCTAAGAATTCTTTTTAAATTCCACTTACTATATAGTCAGCTGTGAAAATTTTATAGTGAATAAAACTTTATTGTTATAGAAGTAAAACTTACATAATATAAAATGAAGCATTTTTAAAGTATACAATAGTACATTCACAATATTGTGCAAGCTGCCACTTCTATTTGTTCCAAAACATTTGCATCACCCAAAAGGAAACCTTGTACCTATAAAGCATTTGATTCCATTCCCCTCTCCTCCATGTCCCTGCTAATTACCAATCTGTGTTCTGTCTGTATGAGTTCACCTATTCTGGATATTTCATGTGAACAAAATCAGACAATATGCAACCTTTTGTGTCTAGCTTCTTTCACACAGCATAATGTTTTCCCCGTTCATCCACATTGTAGCATGTATCGACACTTCATTCCTTTTTATGACTGAATAATATTGTGAATACATTTTTATTATTTTAAAAAATAGAGTACCTCCTCTTGGTACTTCTGATACTTTTTCTCATTGACTGCTTATGTACCAAGGGTGACCAAGACTTGCAATAAGAGAGGAAAACAGGTTTTTTACAAACCCTCTCATGGAGAAGGCAGGAATAAAAAGGAATGTACTTGGAGGAATGTGAATGCATGCATTTCAAGGGGTGGAGAGAGCAGAGCAGTTGCCCTTTAGTAAAGATATAAGTCAAGTTTATGTTGCTTACTGAATTGAGACTCAAGGACAGAGTTTTGGATAAAGCAGAAAAGGCAGCTTTATTTTTTTGCCAGGCAAGGAGGTCACAGTGGGCTAATGTCTCTAAGACTATGAGCCTGCTGGGGAGAGAAGGCAGGGGGTTTTATAGTAAAAGTTCAAGAGTTCAAGGGGCAGATCTCATGGAGATAGCATACAGGGAACAATTGTTGCAAAGTTGTCCTTGTTTTCGTGGATTCAGTGGTCCCTTTCTCTCTGCTGGATATGAAGTTCATCTTTGGCTTTGGGACTCTTTTAATGTTCTTGTACCTAGAACAAAGGATGCATAGGAAGGAACTCTTTGGAAAAGAGCTCTAGAGAAAAACTTGTGCAGTTTAAAGTCAGGTTGATAAATGCTGTTAGTATTTTAAGTACACTGAGGCCTGGGATCTCCTGCTTTGGGCTGAAGCCTGCAGCTCAAACAACAGGATACAAGGAAACCATGAGGGGTCAAGAGGAGGGCACTGGGGTCAGTCAAGAGTAGGGCCCTGAGCATAACCGCTGCACACAGCATCATGAGGGGGTTGGACAGACCACCCAAGCCTCCCTCCTCTCCAGTCCAACCCTTGTCAGCAAGAGCATGAGAAAAACCCTTTAAACTATTACACAGTTAAGCAATTACGAACACCATTACAGATATCAGATGGTCACCGAGGATGACAATAGGATCCTGCTCAGTTACATTTCCCTCAGGCTAAGGATGCAAATTGTCTTTCACAACTTAGAGTTACTATGAAAGAGTTTGTTCCCGAGTTCTCTAATTTCCTTTCACCCATGTAGCCACCTGTGAAAGAGTGACTGGAGGATTTGGAAACTGAGTCAGAGACCCAGAGATGTTCTCTCTCCACCTTCCAAATGTCCTGCAGAAAAAAAGTTTGAACCACAGAATAGAAGCAGCAGCTGTCACATCTTGAGTTCTTGCCAGGTCTCCCGGTCTAGGCCCTCAAAACAGCCCTATTAGCCCTACTTCTCAGTTGGAGAAACTGCAGAAATGCAAGGTTAAATAAGTCACTTAAGGAGGTCACACAGCAGGTCATGGTAGAGAGCACAGATGGCAGCAGTTTGAGTGCAGAACCCACACTCTTAACCAATGCACCTTCTGCCTCTGGCATCCCTCTTTTCTCATGAGGTGTAACAAGGTGCTTACAGTTCCTCTGGCCACTTGGGGTGGGGGTGAGGTATGGCAGGGAGGGAGAAGGTGGCAGTGGCAATGCTTACTCCACAAAGGTGAGGGGGTGCAATCTGGCCTAGGCTCCACTCACAGCAGCCTATGTGCCATCTTGGATGAGATAAAGACCCTCGATGGCTTGGTGGTTTACCATTTTGGCCTATGTGGGAATCTCAATTTTTCCCAGGCCCTACCTCTGGAGAGTCAGATGCAGTAGGTGTGTAGGACACAGAAAGATGATTTTTTTTAAAGCAGGTCCCCAAGTGATTCTCATGTCATATGGTCCTCAGACTACACTTTGAGTGGTATTTGTTATTCTCATCCAAGATCCATTGTTGTCCTTTTTCTCCTTTGGGCATCTTGGAGAAGCAGCAGTTGAAGAGGCTATTTTTGGCTAGTAAAGATCTGATGAAGGTCACAGGCTCACAAGCCAAGAAAAACAGGTCCAGGACAGAGCCTGCAAGAGGAACACCGGGGCTGCAGAGCAGACAGCTACTCAGAGATGGGGATTCCGGGTGTGCACTCTAGATGCGCTAAGCCCTGGCACCATATGTGCCCATTAATTTTTCAGTTGTCTAAAATAACAGAGCTCCAGCTCAAAGTCAGCTTCCCTCAACACCCAAACTGCTGAGTCACACGTCTCTGTCCTGGCTCACCTGCCTCTGCAGCCCGGGTAGGAAGGCAGACAAAGCCCCAGGTACAGAGCCCTCTTGGGCTCTTTCCCTCTAATGCAAGGAATATACTATGGATGGAGGGAAGAGAAAATGCAATATTCAAAGCCATTTAAAAGTCTACACACCAATTCTTCTCTTATTTCTTATGTCACAGGCTGAATTTAAAGAATGAGAATTAAGTGAAAATTCTCTCAAAAAAGGTTTTTTTTTTTTTTTTATTGGTTCAGCAATTCCTTAATTCCTGAAGCTTTACCCTAAACCTTTTAGTCTAGAAATGTACTTGAGGATCTCAGGCCAGAGATGAGGTTTTGACACTGCATTTCCCTGTTAGATCACATCCATGCTGGAATCAGTTTAAAAACTGCCTTCCTGAGGATGAAAATGTGGCAGATTTTAAGTGTCTTCCAAGGCACAGTGTTGAGGAGCCTGACCTCACAGCCTGAGGCTCTTAAAGGGAACACTAAGATCATGGTAGGAAAGGTGGAAGACAGAGAAATGAATACAGAAGAAAAAAAAATCACCCCTAGATAACCACTGTCACTGCAGCTGTGTATTTCCTTCCACATATTTAATATTCATAAATATATTCTTTATTCAGCTTTGTGTATTTTTTCCTTTCTCTTAATATTTATAACACGAGCATTTCTCCCACATTATTGACTAGACTTTGGTAATGTTGTATTTAATTCTACATGATGTCCCACACTCTGGATGTAATTTATTTGACCTTTGTTTTTATATGCTAAAGTCATTTCCACATATTTGATTTTTACAGATGAGCATTCTTTTGCATTTTTCTTTTTAAAATTTTATCACATCTACATATTCCTATATATGAAAACACTATCAAAAGCTCTGAATTCTTTTAAGGCTCCTGGTACATCTTGCCAAATTGCTTTCCAGAAAGGCATTCTGATATGTATTCCACCTGCATCATATAAAAAGTGTTTATCAAACTTTTGCCAGCAGTGCATATTATAATTTAAAATGACACAAAAGCCTTTTTCAATGTGAGAAGTTAAAAATGGTCTACATTTTCATATGTACTCCTTTGATACAAAGCGTGAGTGGTTTACATATTTTCCTATTGAGGCATTGGTATTTTTCTTACTGATTTTATTATATATTGAGTTAAATATATCTATTAAATTATAATTATATAATATAAAATAACATAATAAATTATAAATATATACATTAAATCTATCAGGACAGAAAATGGGAAACAGAGTATACAGTACATTAGTCTCCTGTTTTAAAAATTTATTGAAAATAATGTTTCAAGTTTGTCATTTTTTGACTTTTTGGTGATTGTTTTTGACATACAGAAGTTTTCAATTTTGTGTGGTCAACATGTGATTTTTCCCTTTATGATTTCTTATACTTCTTTTTTGATTAAAGGGTCCTTGGCCATTTTGAATCTTAATTATTATAATTACTTATGTTTACCTTATTTTTATCAGTTAAAAAGTTGTTTAATTCTGATTTTTACTTGTTTTGTTGTGGGGTTTTTGGTGTATAATATGGCATGTTTTCAATTTTTCCCCCTCAACAGAGCCAATTTTCTCACCCCAGTTGATTCCAAAAGGTCTTTTTAGCCAGATATAGCCTCTTCCAAAATCAGGGAATCTCCTTTCCAACTGTCTTCAGAAAAGGGTAATTGGATATGGCAGCTTCAGCTAATAAAGCAACTGGACTGGTTTTCTACCTCCTATGTGGCTACCAGCTAACAGGGACTAGGGAGCAGGAGGGGCCCACCTGGAGTTTGAAGGGGAGGAAAGAGTGGTGCACCCTTGCCCTCTTCCTAAGCTCCAAGGACAGGTCAGCTTATGAGGGTAGAAAAGCTCTGAAGAAAAAGGGGGTTTACAGATCTGGCCTCTGCGCTCTTTAGAAAACTCCTTTCCACCAGCACTGTCAGCTCCCAGGTTGCCTGGCTTATTGGAGATTCTTCCTGTAGCTGATCATTGTCACCAGCTCCCAAATGTTCCATTGCAGAGCTCCGTAATCAGGAAGACCACCAGCACCCTGAGGCACCTGCTTAAGCCTGAAGGATCTAAATCCACTCCCCCAAAACCAAAAAAACAAAAAACTAATGGTGTCCCTTGAACCTGGACATGAGCCCCATCCCTGGCCCTTTAAACAAAGCTGGGCCACCCTCATACAACCTATGTGAGCACTTTAAACCCAGCAGTAGACAGCAGGACCTGTCTACAGTATTTTCCCAAGATCTCTTTTGCATTTGTAATCATTGGTCCTGATTTCTCAAACTTTGATTCACTCTATCTGTCTGCTTTTGACATCTGCTCTGTCTTTTACAACTGCTTTGGATTCTCTTCTCATGTCTTTTCATCTCCCTTGATTTTAATGTCACTGTAACATCAGGTAAAAGTCCTCCTTCTGCCAGCCTAAGTCCCAGAGAACTTTCACTAAGTGCCCCTGTAGCCCTCTTCCAAGGAAGGAGGCACACAGGCCATGGGATGACCTCTGTGAAATATAGAGACTGGCAATTCACCTGACTCCTTACAGCTTGCATGCCCTTCCACTCATCTTGGCCAGGTTACTAGGGCATCCCGGAGAGATGGCAAAACAGAAGAGACTTGGGACATCTCAATGCTTGTCAGCTGGTTTAGCTCTCACTTTGTCACAGAGGGACACATAAGAAAAACATAATTGTCTGTCAAGCCAGATGAATTGAGTAAATCCCACTGATCATTGGCTCAGAAGATGGGGCCACCCAAGACTCTCACATCCCATTCTGTCCTCATCCACAATTTGATATCTGGGAACTAGAGTATGTGTTTCAATTGACTGTGGTCTACTTCCCATGCAATTAAAACTGCAGATTAATGGCCTCAAATACTTCAAAGGCCAGACATTAGCGAAGTCTTTTATTAGCCTCTGTGATCTAGGTGTGGTCATTGTGCTGCTCTGCCCGGCCCTGAGACACTGAGTGATCTCATGAAACATAACCTAAAGCATGACCTTTCACTGCTCAAAATCACTCCAGAGTCCTTGCTGTGACCCAGGAGGCCCTCTTTGCACTGGCCCCTGCCTGCTTCTCTGACCATCTCTATCACTGTTCCCTATGCTCAGTCTCCTTTAACCACATGCCCTACTCCATGCTGCTTCTGGACATCTCAGTTCATTTCCCCCTGCCTGGAACATTATCTCCTCTGGCTTTTATGGCCCCATTCCTCACTTCATGCAGGTCACATCAAATATCATCTCCTCAGAGAGATGTGCCTTGATCATGCTACTTAAAACAGCAGCCTTGGTCACTCTCAATTCTCTGCTTTCTTCATAACCCTTTATCTGACATTTTATTCACAAAGAAATAGACCACACACACACACACACACACACACACACACACACACTTATAGCTTGATTTATTATCTCCCCACTAGAATGTAAGCTCTGGAAAAGCAGAAACACTGATTTGTTCATCTCTCTATTTCTGCACGTGGATCAACCCCTGACACAAAGTAGATAGCCAACAACTGGTAGCTTAAAAATATTCAAATGTGAATACCATTTACATAAGTCTAGGGAAAGACTTCCTTCCAAGACCCCAACTATAATAACTTCTATCACCTATGGTGGGCTCTGTGATTCTCATGATAGGAAAATGGCTTTTAATCCAATCTTTAAGGGATTGCATAAGAAGGAATATTCTGGAAAATAGTATTTAATGAGATTTATGTGTGAGAATCTTTCACATAGATTAGCTGGTTAATCCTCATTGAAGCCCTTTAAGGCAGGCATTATCTCCATTATCACAGATAAGGACAATGAGACTGAGATTTTATCTTGCATAATGCCAGGTGTATTGAAGGTGGGTGATTCAGGAACTCAGATCTATGTGACTCCGGCAGCCAGGCTTTTTTTCTACTATGGTACACTGCCTCCCATGGAATATTGTCAGAGATGCTTAACATATATTATCTGTTTAGAAAAAGAGAGCTCAGATGACTTAACCAGTAACGCAACTCCTGAGAGGACAGGTTTTTGACAGCTACCCAGTCCAGCAAGTCACAGCATAAAATAAGTAAAGATTAAAAGACCATGAGACATTTGTGCTCTACTCCTAGGAACTAGCAACCTCTACATCTTGTTATGCTGCAGTGGACAGAGTAGTTTCTGAGGTTTTACCTTCCAAAGATGGTGGAGGTACTGAGTTTTTGGAAGGAAACAAGATAGGAAGACAGCTGGTTCTTATAAAAGACAATGTATATTCACTTGCCCATTCAATAAATATGTATCGAACGATGACCTTGGGCTAGGCATAGAGCTAAGTACTGGGGACATAGTGATGAATAAATAAGATAGATATTGCCTTTGTTCTCAAGAATATTAGAGGCTAAAAAGGATCTTTTGAGCTAAAATTATGCTGCTGCTATAAAATTATGTACTCATTTATTCACATGATCAAGAAAAATTTATTGACTACATATGACATGCCATGTTTAAGACTATAGTATTAAGAGAAGGAAATAAAAGGGTGAGCAAAACTAGACATAATTCCTGCCTGCATGGAGCTTACTGCCTAATGGAGAAGATATTAAATATTTACATGCATACCAGGTGCCCTGAGAGCCTACAAATAGGAGAAACTGGCTTAATTAGATTAGGAGATTCCTGCTTGAGGTACTTACCACTTAAACTGAGGTTTGAAGGATGAATAGGGGTTAACTAGGCACTGAGGGGGAGAAAGAACATTCCAGACAACTCAGCCTGTGAGAAGATCCTGTTGGAGAAGGAAAGATGGTGAGCAGGGAGGATGGTGAAAGGTGAAAGAGGTCAGTGTGGCTGGAGAGCTGGGAATAAGGAGCGTCCTGGTCTCCGAGGGCTGGAGCAGTGGGCGGGAGCAGACCCTAGGGTAATGCACCTAACCAGTTGGTCTCTAGGTTAAAAGACACGGTACCACATCAACTCCATGCTGGAGACACAGAACTCTGAAGCAGAGAGGCTGGCGGCACCAGCAGGCCGGAAGATTAAATGCTCACTAGGATCTACAGTAAAACCAAGGCTCTGCCTCTTACAACCCACGGTGACATGGAGGGTGGAATATCTTTTCCGAACCTTTCTTTCCAGAGTGCCATATTCAGTAGTGGAACAGAATGCTGTTTGGGGAGCCTACTGAATTAGATTCAAGTTCTTCATCTGTTACCTATAAGCTCTTCAGCTATTAAGTGGGAATAAAAATATTTTATTGTCAGGGTTCTTATGAGAATTAAATGAGATAGTGTTATTAAGGCACTTAGCACAGTGCTTGGCTCCTGGCAGGTATTCAAAAAATAACAACTTATTTCTCCTCGTCTGTTAAATGGAGACAATGATAGTGCTTGCTACCCGACGTGGTTATGAAGATCTGTGATTAGATCATGTATGTGGAAGCCTGAAGCTAGGCCTCCTCTGCGCAACCCTATTTCTAATCTGAAGAGCCGGGAGCTTACTTTTTCCAGAGGCTGTTCTGTTTCTGAAAGCCGGGCCGTTGCCTTCTTTATGATGTATAAATGATGCACCATGTGCATTCTTTTAAAAGCGCTTTCTCTTTTCCCACGTTTCCAGGTTTATGGGTATCTTTCCACTTATGAATCTCTGTACCACAGCAGACCCTGCACAAGAATGCACAGCCATCACGCACAGCTGGGGCCCCTGCCGCGGCGCCGACGGGCAATTTGCCCAAAGAACCTGAGGCGCGGGGCGGCGCGGCGGGGCGGCGCGGCGCGGCGCGGCGCGGCGGGGCGGGCCAATCAGAACAAGTTTGGCCCTCTGCAGTTTCCGTCCGCTCACTAGGAGGCGCTGCGGCGGCCGCGGCGGCTCCCGGGCTGTCGCGGGCCGAAGCGGTTGGGCTGGCGGCTGGCGCTCGTGACTATGGAGTGGAGTGCGGAGTCGGGGGCCGTGAGGCGGCACCGCATCGGAGGGGAACGCCGGGACGGTCCGGCGGCCGCGCCGCAACCGGAGAGGGAGGCCCCGGCGCAGGAGCCCCTGGCGGACGCGTGCGGCTGCGCCGCGAGGACGCGGAAGCGGAGCGCGGAGGGGAGCGGCGGCGCGAGCCGGGGAGCGAGGACCGGACTGTCTGAGGCGCGCGCCGCGCTGGGGCTGGCGCTCTACTTGCTCGCGCTGCGGGCGCTCGTGCAGCTGTCGCTGCAGCAGCTCGTGCTGCGCGGGACCGCTGGCCACCACGGGGAGTTCGACGCGCGCCGAGCCAGGTACCGCCGCTCCCGCCCGGCCTGCGAGTCCCTTTGTGGCCCCGGGCACCGCACCGGTGTGCACCCGTCCCTGCGGGACCGCCCAGGCTCGCCGGCCCCGCCTGGCTGCACGTGGCGTGGGGTGGCCTTGCGCGTCCCCCTTCTGGAGTCCCCGTTTACAGGACGCGGGGCTTGTGTGGTACCTTGTTAAGCTCGTGGTGCAGGTGCGGGTGGTTAAGGTGATTGCTCCGAGTTTTCCGCCCCCTTTTTGCCTCACCTGCGTAAGATTGGTTGTTAGTCGTCTCCCATCTTCCAGAGCAGCTTCCTCTTTCGACTACCCCTCCTACTTTCCAGATGAAACGAAAGGGAAATTTGTGTACCTCGACCGTTGTGTGAGTTTGGTTTTTGGGAAGGTGTCCGAAGCGGATAATGCAGTGGTCCAAGTTTTTGAGGGTCACGGGTCTCAAACTTGAGAGCTATGGAGGCTTTCCCCGGGAGACTGCACGTTCAAAATTTTACAGTCTCAGAAGTTCCCATTTTCATGGAGCTTGTCCTTGGGTTCTTGGTGTGTAAGGTTTGACTTTGTTTTTAATTAAAAATGAGATATTTAAGTATGCTAGAACACGTGATTAAGTCAAAGGTGTTGTAACCTAAGTGTGTCAAAGGTCTTAAAATCATAAAATAGCAGAGTTTTAACAGCCATTGTGTCTCATAAAACTTTTTCTTTTAAATACAAAGTGCTGAAAGCTTATTTTCTTAAAGACTTTCTGGAACACACGTCTCCACCCCACTTTCCTCCCACTTGGAATGCAGTGAAAAGATAAAAAAATTTTTGTTTGTTTTAGGCGTAGAGTTGGTTTTGGCTTGAATTGAAGTTACTAGGCCTTGTGTGCACACTAGGAGGGCTGGGTCCATTCTTTAAAATCAGAAGTTTTTCTTTGCTTATTTAGCCTCTTGACTTAGTTGTTTTTGCTCATTGGTTTCTGCTACTTAGAATCAGTAACCCAGAGTCAATAACCCTCCAGAGTGTGACACAATGAAGTTGTATTCTCTCCTGTCCAGCCTACGGTAGTTACATATTTTAAATAAAATCCCTGGTTTTTGTATTGATTGGATATGGTGATTGGGAGAAGTTGGGAGTGGGGTGGGTGAAGAAAATTGAAGGGATGAACTCATGAAAGACAAAATGGAACTTTGCAAGCAATTTTAACATGGTATCTGAAATTATAAAGACAGTGTTTTTATATGTGAGAAGTCAAATAATTTGTTTTTGGGGAAGGGGAGTGTAGAGGAAAAGTTGCTCTGTGCTGTGTTAGTTTTAAGCCTAGCATGCCTTGTCATTATGATTCTTTTGGTTGCTCTCAGGGATTATCTTGAACACATAACATCCATTGGCCCCAGGACTACAGGGAGTCCAGAAAATGAAATTCTGACGGTGCATTACCTTTTGGAACAGATTAAACTAATTGAAGTTCAAAGCAACAGCCTTCACAAGATTTCAGTCAACGTACAGAGGCCCACAGGCTCCTTTAGCATTGACTTCTTGGGAGGGTTTACAAGCTATTATGACAACATCACCAACGTTGCGGTAAAGCTGGAACCCAGAGATGGAGCCCAGCATGCTGTCCTGGCTAACTGTCATTTTGACTCAGTGGCGAACTCACCAGGTATGTACCTGTTTTTCAGTCATTTTGAAGTCATCACAGCCCAGAAAGTTGGTTAACTACATGCTGTTTGAGCAATTGTGGGGCACCATTTTCTTAGACGAACCCTTTTTCATTGTGATGGAAGGCATGATGATTAGAATAGTATCACTTAAAGATCTACCTTCCTGTATTCTCTCAAGTGCTTTATTTACTTAATTTTTAAATATTAGTGCTAGCAGCGCAGTGACAGGACATTGAGTGTTTCTGGCAGACTGAAGCTGTCTTATCAGCGTTACCAGTGTGTGTTTCTGAGTCCTAGAGTTAGGTTCTGCCACTTCAGGTGTTTACTCAGCTAGGTGTTGTGCTAGCCTTTGGGGATATGGAATAAAGGAATAGTCCTGGCCTACAAGGAACACATGGTTTGGAGGCTCGCTCTCCTAGCAGTTTCTGTCCACCTGTAAAGTGAGAATATATTGGGGGTGCCATACTGTTAGATTATCTCATTAATCCATAAATCTTGCTCTGAAAATACTTTGGCAAAATAGAATACTTGTTTAGGACAGTGCCTGACACAATAAATATTTGTTGGATGAATGAGTATCTCCTAAATTGAACTTCCATTTTTTAAAATAAGTTTCCTCAGAAAAAGGTTTCAGTAGCTAGAGATTGTAAATAGAAAAGGACAGAAAATAGTAGCATTTTACAGTGAGATGACATGTGGTTCAGCCCCCTTATTGACATAGGAATAAGCTTAGCTGAACACCACTGATCTGAGACATGGCCAGGACTGGGTTTCCTGGCTAGGCAGTTCTTTTAGTTATATTTGAAAGGAAGGAGAGTACTAGAATGTAGTTAATGTTCCCTTTCGCAAACTAACTTCTTTCCTCAGTTTCTGATCTGTAAGAATAGTACTTTTTCTAATGGCATTGCTTAGAGGTTTAAATGAGGATTAAATGCAAGTAAAATAGAATAGCAACTGGCATGAAAAATCTTTTTTTTTGCTTTTAATTGTTATTAAATACTTCCAGATTGCTTAAACTTAAACTAGACCGAATAGAAACATCTAGAGTTATGCAAAATATTAAAAAAATTTATGTGCTTGATTAAATTATACTAAGATATCTTTAATTAGAAATCTTGCCAGTTGTATTTAGAATGTAACATGCTTTTACAAAAATCAGTATGCATTCATCTGTTTTATAAAGTCAGAAATAGCCTGTGTGTGCTGGGGAAATTGGTGGTCTTTTATGTCCATTTCAGAGCGGTAATAAAATAATGCTCACTATTAATAATACTTACAATCTAGGAAGGGACAGATTAACACCATGGTTATTTAAAAGCATTGTATAAGAAAGATTTGTATACAAGTCTCACAAACAAATCGTGCCAAATGTTGGAAATAACATATATGGAGTTCGATAATGAAAGAATGGCATTTTGTGGGTCATTGGAACCCATTTTTAACTAAACTTCTGTGAGAATACCTATACCAACAGTCTCAAGGAAATTTCTGTCATTAATACATTGTTAAAAAAATAATTTTAAAAACATTCATAAAATACACCATCACCTAAACCTTTTTAGTGAATGAAATAACTGAAGCATGATTATTTTTAAAAGGTACTTCTCAGCAAGGTGTCTGGAACTCAGGAGCTGATACCAATTAGGAGTAATGTTACCCACAGAAAGTCCTTAAGTATCTTCTTGGGTTTGCTACTTAGCTCCAAGTTGTTGGTAGAAGAGACATTGAGTTATTCTGGGGGTGGCTTCAATTTCAGGGTTAATTCTAAGTGGAAAGGGACCGTGCAGCCCTTATAGATACTGTCCTCTAATTTCTGTCACTTTCTTAAAGATACCTTCCCCTTCTCTAGTTCTGTTCTCAGACACCAGAGCCATTAAAATAAAGGAAGATAAAAGGACAGTTTAACTTTTAATCAACGCTGTGGAGATAAATATCTTTCAACATCCCTTTCTCTTCCTTTGAATAAGGAAAAATTTTATTGCTTGCTTTTTATTTAAAAGTAACTCACAGTCTCAAAGTTACTTATTTCATTTGGTTTTTTGAAAGGTGGCACTTTTTTCTGATAGCTACATGTACTTCCTGCTGGATAGTAATTAGGTAATTATTACTTTGTTCCACTTTGATTAAATTACTGTCCAATAATCACTACCAAGACAAGTATAGCTAATAAGTAGTTTCTTCTCAAGTAGGAATGGGGCCTGGAATTAAACAGCGCCCAAACCAAGCATTTTCACTGGCTGCAGAGCCTTCCTTAAGTTTGCAAATAGGAGAAGGAAGAACTAACATTGAATGCCTACCACATGCTAGGCACTGTGCATTATCTTGTAATCCTCACAACACACCTGTGCAGTAGGTATCATTAACCTGCCCTCTAGACCAGGAAATAGTAAGGTAAAGGGTCAGAGCTAGAATTTATATCCAAGTCTTTCTTACTCTAAAACCCACACTAATCTCTGTAGCACCCTGCCTTGCAGTATGTAAACCCAGAAATGCTCTTTCTTGGATTATTTATGTGCCTGTTTACTTTGATTGTTCTTTAAACTTTTCATTATGGAAAATTTCAAATAGATACAAATAGAGAACTGTTTAATGAACCTGAGTGAATCTGTCACCCAGCTTCAACAGTTTGGTCTTGCTTCTTCTCTGCCCTGACCCACCCTTGACTATTTTGAAGCAGATCTCAGTTATATCAGTTACTCTGTTAAGTATTTTGGTCTATATGGGTGAAAGTTAAGGACTTTTTTTTTTTTTTTGACATGCTCATAAAACCATGAATTACTGAAAAACTTAATAATTCCTTAATATCATCAAATATCCAGTCAGTTCTTTTAAGTACCTTTGATAGTACTTTAAAAAAGTCAAGGCACTAAAGTCATCTTTATAATTACCTTTAATTAATAATATAAGGTTTCTGAATCAAGAGGTTAAGTGATTTGATGAGGTCCTCTGCTTTTATCAGTGCTGGGATCAGGGGTACTTCCTAGGTCATTGGTCTCCTTTCCTGTATCTTACTAGATTAGGTGTCTTCTTCGTTCTTTTTCATCACATGATACCTTTGGAGAACCTTAAAAAATGCTACAGTAACCAAACTGATCCCTTTATAAATGTGGAATGGTCTGTATCTTTTATGATTTTGGCAGGAAAACAAGCAGGAAAGGAGTGGCTAGTTGGAGGTGATATAGGAAGCTGTGAACACCAGGAGTGAGAATGCTACGAAGGATGTGGGATAAGGATAAAGAGTAAAACAAATTGCTCTGGGTGATGAGAATGCCAGTTTTCCATATTGCTTTCAATCCCCTCTAATTATTTAACAAATAATAATTTAGCAACTGCCGTGGGTCAGGCACAGTTCTAGATATTGAGGGTACATCAGCAAACAAACCGCAGATTCCTGCCCTCATGGAGTTTACTGCTGGTGGGTGTAACTGTCACCTTATGTTCACAGAACTATGCTCCTTGAGGCTGTTGTGATGCTTCGTTGATGAGAAAACTCCATTTTTTTCCATGATGGTTCATCTTGTAAAGGTTTTAAAATCTCAGAAGCAAATCTGTTCCTCTGATTTAAAGGTGCCAGTGATGATGCAGTTAGCTGTTCCGTGTTGCTGGAAGTCCTTCGTGTCTTGTCCACGTCTTCAGAAGCCTTACATCACGCCATCATATTTCTCTTCAATGGTGCTGAGGAAAACGTCTTGCAAGTAAGATTTTACAGTTTTAAATACCAGGCTAGAGTAATAATGATAATGAGAATAATAGTAATGATAATTGCTAACACTTAGGCATTTTATTTGAGTAGTATCATAAAATGACATGCAAAAGAAATGCTATACTGGGCAGTGCTTTAAAAAAATCTACAGCCTCTTATGTACGCATGTTCAGTATTGGAAAACTCAACTTAGACGAGATCATCTTGTCAGTGTTTGTGTCATGTAAGGGCTTCGTGATGACATAATTATTTGCTGCAGGTTTTCTTTGGCCCTAGAGTTCCATAGATGTTTTGAGGCAGGCTCACAGCAGCATGAATGCTCAACCATAGCGATTGTCCCTTCACTTCTATTGCTTTGGCCTTTCTTTTGCACAGGCTCACACTACAGTAAGATGTTGTTTGGCTCCACTCATGAAAATCAGGCTGCCTTCTGTGATGAATGACTTTCCACTGAGCAAACTGCACACAGCCATTAGGCAGAGAGAGAGAAGCAGATAGATGTCTTTAGACCCTGCCTTAGAAAAAAATGATTGTTTTGTTTTCCTATCCTTCCCCTCATCAACATAGACGTTCCATCTTTAAAAAAGCAAAATAAAAACTTTAATAATTTAAGATTGTTTAACAGCTGTTTTCTTTCCTTCTCATTCAGGCCAGTCATGGTTTTATTACCCAGCACCCCTGGGCCAGCTTGATTCGTGCATTTATTAACCTGGAGGCAGCGGGTGTAGGAGGGAAAGAACTTGTATTCCAAACAGGTGAGTGAGGCTGTGCGTTTTATATTTTAATGCAATTCTTGTTTCTATAAAAGTGGAAATTTTTAAAATGTATGTAATCTCACTAATGAACTGAACATTCTTTTTAAAACATGAGATAGTTTTAGTTTTTCTTTGTTAAAGTTTTTAACAAAATAATATTAATTGGAATGTCATAAAAATCCAATAATAGTAATCATAATTCATAGCTCAGATTTGTCCAGTCAGGGCATACTAAAATCTGACGCTGATAGTTTCATGCCATTTTCCTGCTCTTTTAGAAATTTGAATAAAAGATTTTAGCCAGAGATGTAGCATTTGCTAGAAGCTTAATGAGTGTGTTGAGGCATGAGATGGGCCAGAGGGAGTGAGGAAGGTGATATGGGAACTTGTTTTTTACTTTTAGCACCCTTCACAGACATATTGTTTAAGTTATAAAAGATATGCTAAGTATGGCTTCATAACCTAAGCACTACCATATTTTAATATTCTCCATCCAACGTATTTTAAACTTTTACTGCTTAAAATGCGTGTATATTTTAACTTGAGCTAAACTTTTGAGAATTCAAGGTTTTATGAGGTTAGAAGTAGGGCTCTCCTTTCTTTTCAACTCAGATCTTTCTGCTTACTCTGCATCTGACTAGTGAGAAGAAGCTCGTCCAGTATCTATAGGAGTAAGTGATGCTACACTATTATCTCTTTCACTCTAATTCTGGATGTCAGTCAGGATAGGAAGAACACTTGATATAACAACCACCAGATCAAAAAGCAGCAAGAGAACATTCTGTAAGCGGAGAGGACACTGCGTCTTTCTTTCCTCTGGTGAAAATATTAGCACTGCACATGGGCAGGAGGGTGTCTTTGTATGATTTCCCTCCTGGAAGTGTACAGTATGTTAAGTACCTTCATATCCATGCTTTTACTTTGTTATCACAGCACCCTGCCCCTGTACTTCTACAGCCCAGAGAAGAACCAGTCTTAAGGTTTGGTCTATGCCTTCCCTGCACTTTTTTCTGTGCATATATATTAATGCATACATATTCTGTGTGTATATATTAATATATTTTTCATATATATAGTCTAGAGAGGTAAAAACATATTTACCTAACTCCTGGGTATATATCTGAAAAAAACAAAAACACTACTTTGAAAAGATACAAGCACCTCAATGTTCCTAGCAGCATTATTCACAGTTGCAAGGATATGGAAGCAATCTAAGTGTCCATCAACAGATGAATGGATAAATAAGATATGGTGTGTATATATATATATACACACACAATAGAATACCACTCAGCCATAGGAAGGAATGAAATTTTCCATTTGTAGCAACGTGGGTGGACTTGGAGGGCATTATGCTAAGTGGAATAAGTCAGACAGAGAAAGACAAATACTGTATGATATCACTTATATGTAGAATCTAAAAAATACAGCAAATTAGTGAATATAACAAAAAAGAATCAGACTCACAGATATAGGGGACAAACTAGTGGTTACCAATGAGGGGAGTGGCAATGGAAGGGTAGAGGGATGTGAGGTACATACTGTTGGGTGGAAAATGGGCTAATATCGCCAATACTTTGTAATAATTGTAAATGGAAAGTAGCCTTTAAAAATTGTATTAAAAATTAAAAAAAATTTACCTGGATTTAGTGAGGTCTTGACCCAAGTCATTTCTTTCATTTATTTACTCACTTGCTGGGTCTGACTAACTTATAGTTCATGCTCTCTTTACTAAATGCAGAAAGTTGTACATAAAAATTCTGCAGTTTACATTTTAGATATAATTGCATTATTTGGAAGGATATAAACAAACTGTTAATAACAGTCATCCCTGGATGGTGGGCACTGGCTGGCAGAGCTGTGGTGGGTGTGGCTGGCATAGAGGATGGGACAGAATGTAAAAAACCAGTTTGAACTCTCCATCCCTTCACGAACTTAAAACCGGAACTTGCCATTATTGCTTTACTTACACTCTTAATAGTTTTCTGTGTTGTTTACATTTTTCCATTGAATGTAATAACTTTAATAATAAAGCAAAAACAGACTTGTCACTAGTTAGCAGTATGTATATACAAATTAAGTTTTACTCATTCTAAAATAAAGTCCCCGTATTTCAAAATTAATATTTTTCTGGAAGGCCTCCTACAAAAGACTTGGAAAGAATGTCCCCTTTGTCTGAGTCTGTGTGTGCTGTGTCCCCTCTCGGTTTTTGTAGCTTATTCTTGTGGCTGAACTGTATGCCTGAAAGCTTTCTGGGTGCTTTTTGAAGGTCCGGTATCTTTCCCAGTATCTCTCTCAGTTCCAGATGCCCTTCCTACAAAAGACTAGCTTTCTTATGGGGGTTGCATCCAGAAGCTAGCGTTGCTTCCATGTCTGACTGACGGAGGATGAGGCCTCTTGGGTCTGGAGTCCTGGGGAGCATTGCCAGACTGCTGCGTCCTCTGCTTTGCAACAGCTCTTTTATCCTGCACAGTAGTGCTTGTCCTGCCCTGGGAATGTTTCAGTTAAAACAGTTTGTACTCTCTAATGCTCCATTGTCACTTCCGAGAGACATTCGTTTGGGGAGTTTTTAGTGACTAGAATAATCATTACTACCTAATTTTTAAAAAGGGCTAGGATGCATGAAAGAATGACTTGATTTATCAGACTAGTGATTTATATCATGAGTTAAGGAGGCTTGATTTAATAATTTTGAAGGTTTTATAAAATCCATTGTTAAAAAATTTAAAGAGATTAAACCAGTAATATATGTTCCTTGTGAAAAATTTAGATGCTACCAACCTTGAGTAGAAGAAAGCCCATAAGCAAATGGGTCACAGAATTCTTTTTTTCTCATGTGAAAAGTATCCATGACCCTGTAATCTTACCACCAGTGTTACAGTTTTGTTTCTACCCTTCTGGAATTTTTTCAAGTTGTACATATATGTATATACACATACATATATATATATACACATATAATTTTTTCTTACAAAAGTGGGATCATACTCTGCCATTTTATAGTGTGCTTGAGATTCCATTCTTGTTTGTTTTTAATTACAGCTTTACTGAGATATAGTCTACATACCCTACAATTTCCCATTTAAAGTGTTAAATTTAGTAGTTTTAGATATATTCACAGGGTTGTGTAGTGTACAGTTAATTTTAGAATCTTTTCATCACTCCAGAGAGAAACCCCATATTCATGAGTGGTCTGGCTTCGTTCAGTTCTTACAATAATTTTGAGGTTCATCCACGTTGTAGTGTGTATCAGTACTTCATTCTTTTTTTATGGCTGGATTATTTTCCATTGTATGGATAGCCTACATTTCATTGATCTGTTCATCAGCTGATGGACACTTGTATTGTTTCTACTTAAAGCCATCATGAATAATGCTGCTATGAATATTTGTGGGTAAATCTTTGTGTGGACATATATTTTCATTTCTTTTGGTTGGATACTTGAGAATAGAATTTCTGGGTCATATGGTAAATTTATGTTTTAACTTTTTAAGAAACTGCTCCGCTAAGTTTTATTTTAGAAGAAATGTAAATTCAAATAACACTAAATTTTTTTATTAGATTTGCAAAAAGTAAATAAAATGATAATGCCCAGTTCTGATGAATACAGAGGAACAAGCATTTGCATACACTGTTGGTGGGAGATTAGACAGGTACAGTTTGGGGGCAGTTTGGCCGTATGTACCACTTAAAAAATGTGCACTTTTCTGTCCAGCAGGTCCACTTGTAGGAATTTATCCTGTAGAAATAGTTGCACATAGATGTACAGATCTAAGTACTGCATAATCTTTTTGGCTTTTTAAACAGGAGTGAAAAATTGAAAACACCTTCCAGGTCCAAGCATACGAGACTGGTTATTATTAATGATGAGTTAAATTTTTTTTTAGCCTCTTCTGTCATTAATTTTTCCTCCCTATGAGTGATTCCTATCATTACACAAAGATGCTTTTTTCCTCTTCTTTGAGAAAACAACTTTTGACTCCTCCTCAGCCCCCAGCTACTGCCTCACTTCTCTGTTCCCATCAGTTGAAAAATTCCTCAAGAGTGGAACTCCTTTGTTCCTGTTCTTGAATCAGTTCTAGTTAGCTTTAAGTTCCCCGTTCCTCCAGGTTTGCTCTTGTAAAAGTCATGCGGTAAATTCACTGGTCAGTTCTCAGGCCTCATCTTACTTGGCTTCCATAATAATATTCGCTGCTCTCAGTCTCCTTTATTAGTGCCTCCTTGTTTTGGTTTCTTCTGGGCATTGATGCTACCTACCAACTGAAGTTAGAAGGAAGTGGAGCTGAGGGATGATGCTGTGTGTGACTGAGTTGGGTCTGCTTTTACTGGTCTTCCAAGAAACTTTGACTTTTCACTGTTGACACTGAGATCTGCATTTCCTCAACATGACACATGCTCATACCCTTTGCTTTAAGAAAGATGGGGCTCATTCTTTAAGAAGAAATGGATGCACTAGAAACTGGAAGCATTGTAGGATTTATTTTATTTTATTTTTTCTGACTTTTTATTTTAAGATAATTATAGATGGACAGGAAGTTACAATGATAATACAGAATGGTCTCTTGTACCCCTTCACTTAGTTTACCCAATATGTTACATCTTGTGTAACTATAATACAGTATCAGAACTAGGAAATTTCCATTGGTAGAAAATTAGTATATAGCTTTGATTGAAAGACATTTTGAAAGTGTTATGATGTATTACAGCATATATTGCAGAAATTTTTGTTTTGCTTTTTGGGTTTTTTTTTTTTTTTTTTTTTTGTAGATGACAGCAAGAGAAAGACTGTAAGGTGAAAATACTTCTGTGTCTGCCTCCCACCTTTCTCTATGAGTTAATTAAAATAGAAGTTTTTTGGGGGGAGGCAGGGAGGGATGTAGTGATTAAGAGCACTGACTCAAGTTCAGCTCTCAGCCGTAGTGCACTGTAGGCTTGCAGCCTTGGACAAGTCAGATGTAACTGCTCTGTGTTCAGTTCCTCATCTGTGAAGTTGGGATGGTAGTGGTTTCTACCTCTTAGGATTAATAACCACTGAGTAAAATCCTCAAGTCTGTAGTTTCTTGTTGAAGAGCTCCCTGTGCCTTGTCTATATCATGGAGAGTATCTTACTAAGAAGCTCGTCTGCCTTCCCCATCCCAGTTTCCCCAGTCTTCCCTTTTCCACCAATACTTGACCTGTCTGTGACCTGTAGGCCTCAGTGGACAAGCTGTGGGATCTGTTAGGGGTCAAGGGCCAAGTAGTGGATATTCAAAACTATAAATCCCTTTTCTGCTGATGGGTCTGATGTTTTTCTCAAATATTTCTTTTGATACAGTGTATAAAATGAACTTAAACTTTAATCTTTCAGTGTCTTTATTGCAAGAAGAGCTCACAGCTCTGACTGTTCAGCTTAATGAATTTTTACAGACTAAGTCATGTAACTAGAATCCAGATCAAGATCCAGAGTATTGTGGGTACTTCAGACACTTCTCTTGTGGCCCTTCTCAGTCTTTCCTCCCCAAGCATTACCCTATTCTGACTTAAGTGTGGATGGATTTAATTTTGCTTGTATTTGAACTTCCTGTAAGTTGACTCATACACTGTTTTCATTTGTGTATGACTTCTCACTTAGTATTATGTCTGTAAGATTCATTTCTTGTGTTTAGCAGTGGTCATTCTTTTTTGTTGCTGAATGATATTCCATTGGCAAGGATATCCATTCTGTTGGTGATGTTAGATTGTTTCTTGGTTTTGGCTCTTTTGAATGGTCTTAGGAACATTCTTATGAGTGTCTTTCATATACATATACATGTATGCACATTTCTGAGTGGAACTACCGAGTCATAAGGTGTGCGTATTTTCAGCTTTGGTATATACTTTTGATAGATAAATGCCATACTTAGATGCAAAAATCCTAAATAAAGTATTAGCAAACTGAATCCAGTGATGTCTGTGTATTTTTTTATCTGTGTGTATATGTAAATATTACATATACATATAATATATACTTAACCAAGATGAGCTTATTTCATGAATACAAGATTTTTTTAAGTTACAAGATCACAACATACTGATTGAATATTTGTATATATTGCAAAATGGTCATCACAGTAAATCAGTTAACATCCATCACCACACAGTTACAAATTTTTTTTCTTGTGCTGAGAACTTTTCAGACTTACTTTCTTAACAACTTTCAGGTATGCAGTATAGTATTATTAACTGTACTCACCATGCCTTACATTACATCCCCTGACTTACTTATTTTATAACTGGAAGTTTGTAACTTTTGACCACCTTCACCCATTTCATCCACCTCCCACCCTGACCTCTGGCAACCAGTCTGTTCCCTGTCTCTGTGCAGTCCTTTTCTTCTTTTTTCTCTTTCTTGTCTTTGATAATAACCATTCTGACAGGTATGAGGTAGTATCTCATGTGGGGTTTTTTTTTTTTAACGTTAGTTTTTCTTTCCTCTTTTAAATCTTTTTTTAATTTTTTTGTGGTGGGGAAGTAGTTCGGTTTGATTACTTATTTACTGAAGGTACTGGGGATTGAACCCAGGACCTTATGCGTGCTAAGCACACACTCTACCACTAAGCTATACTGTGGTTTTGATTTGCATTTCCCTGATGATTAATGATGTTGAGCACTTTTGCAGGTGCCTGTTGGCTATCTGTGTGTTGTCTTTGGGAAAATGTCTATTCAGGTCCTCTGCCCATTTTTAAATCAGATTGAGATTTTTTTTGCTGTTGAATTGTATGAGTTCTTTATATTTTGAATATTAACCCTTTATCAGATATATGATTTGCAAATCTTTTCTCATTTAGTACACAGCCTTTTCATTTTGTTGGTGGTTTCCTTTGCTGTACAGAGGCTTTTTAGTTTAATGTAGTCCCACTTGTTTATTTTTGCTTCGATGCCTTTGCTTTTGGTGTCAAATCCAAAAAATTGTCTCCAAGACCAATGTCAAGGAGCTTACTGCCTGTGTTTTCTTCTTGGAGTTACATGGTTTCAGGTCTTATGTTCACATCTTTAATCCACTTTGAGTTATTTTTTGTGTGTGGTATAAGATAATGGTTCATTTTCATTATTTTGCATGTGGCTGTTCAGTTTCCCCAAAATCATTAAAAAGACTGTCTCTTACCCATTGTACATGCTTGGCTCCTTTGTTGTAAATTAATTGACCATATATGAGTGGGTTTATTCCTGGGCTCTCTGTTCTGTTCCATTGATCTATGTGTCTGTTTTTGTCCAGTATCACAGTGTTTTCATTCTATAGCTTTGTAGTAGACTTTGAAATCAGGAAGTGTGATGTCTCCAGCTTTGTTTTTCTTTCCTAAAGTTGCTTTGACTATTTGGGGTCTTTTGTGGCTCCATACAAATTATAGGATTGCTTGTTCTATTTCTGTGAAAAATGCCTTTGGAATTTTGATAGGGATTGCATTGAATTTGTAGATTGCTTTGCATAGCATGACATTTTAACAGTATTAATTCTTCCAGCCCATAAGCATTCAATTTCTTTACATTTATTTGTGTTTTCTTCAGTTTCTTTCATCACCATCTTATAGTTTTCAGTGCACATATCTTTCACCTCCTTGGTTAAATTTACTTCTAGACATTTTATTCTTTTTGATGCACTAGTAAATGGGATTTAAAAAATTTTCTGCTGATAGTTCATTATTAATGTATAGAAATGCAACTTATTTCTGTGTATTGATTTTACATTCTGCAACTTTACTGAACAGTAAATGAAGATGGCTTAAAATCTGAAAATCAATCTATGTAATTCACATTATCAGAGTAAAGGAGAAAAATCTCGATTGATAATCTGAACGTGATCATCTTAGATAAAGAACAAGGATATGTTCCTTCAATAAAAGTACATTTATAACACTCAAAAAATACGGCATTAATATAAAACTGTTAGCAAATAATCTACATATTCAGTTTTCTCCAGTTGTTCCAATAACATCCTAGTTGTTTTTGTTTTGTTTTCTAATCTAAATTCCAGTGCAGGATCAAATACAGCATTTAATTGTCATGTTTTATTTGATATATCACAACCATTATATAACATACACAAAAAATATGTGTGACCTTAATTATTGTAAAGTGAATCCGTTTCCAACCCCGACGTGCGAAAGAGGATGAATTCTTGCCACACCCTCCCAGAAGCTTCCCACTGCCCCATCTCAGATACAGCTGCCTCCTTCTCATCTCAGGGTAGCTGTTACTCTAATTTTTACAATAATCACGCTTTCCTTTGTAATTTAGCTTTACTTGTTTTTCAGTGTGGTTTTGATATTTTAATCATATAACTTTATTAATATCTAATTGTCACAGTAATACTATTTTAGTAATAGTATTTTAACATGATCAGTTTTCATGTTTCCCCACCATTGTTATTCTTTTTCCTTTTACATATGTGTTCTCACTGCATCACATCAGAAGCATATAATGTCTCTGATTACTGATGGTGTTAACTTTTGATCACTTGATTATATTTATTGGGTCTTTCTACTTTGTAAAACTACCCCTTTGTAATGGGTAGTTTGAGACTGTGTAAATACCCTGATTCTTATGAAACTTTGATCCCAGTTTTAGCAGTCACTCAGGATTCTTGCCTCAGGGCATTTTTGCTATAATGTTAGCTGGATGCTATATTAAGAGTTTTCTAGCTCCATTATTCCATCTATAATTAATAGTTGGAATTCTGCTAGGCTTTCTCTTTTCCCTTATGTATTTGTTTCAGTATTTAATGTATATTTTATTTTGCGGATTATATATCCTGTTCTAATCATTTTGATGCATGGATTGTCCCAGTTTAGGCCAGTGATATTCCCTTCAACTGGTGCCTTTTGACAGGTCTCTGACACATTTATCTGAGCTCTTTCTTACTCTGGTGCAAGATGTTCCCACTTAACATATTCTAGCCTCAGATCTGGAATTAGGCATTTCTCTAAGGAGAAACCTGGCCCTTTTTGTGGATAATGGTATTCAGGAGCAAAAATCTTGGTGATGAGTGTGTGTTTCCTTCATGTTTATCCTGTTTGGGGTTTGTAGGGCTTTTTGAATTCATAGCTTGGTGTTTTCTATAAACTTTAGAAAATTACTGGCCATTACCTCTTTTTTTTTTAACTTTTTTTTATTGATTTATAATCATTTTACAATGTTGTGTCAAATTCCAGTGTTCAGCACAATTTTTCAGTCATTCATGGACATATACACACTCATTGTCACATTTTTTTCTCTGTGAGTTATCATAACATTTTGTGTATATTTCCCTGTGCTATACAGTGTAATCTTGTTTGTCTATTCTACAATTTTGAAATCCCAGTCTATCCCTTCCCACCCTTCACCCCCCTGGCAACCACAAGTCTGTATTCTCTGTCTATGAGTCTATTTCTGTCCTGTATTTACGCTTTGTTTTTGTTTGCTTGTTTGTTTGTTTTTTTTAGATTCCACATAAGAGAGATCTCATACGGTATTTTTCTTTCTCTTTCTGGCTTACTTCACTTAGAATGACATTCTCCAGGAGCATCCATGTTGCTGCAAATGGCATTATGTTGTCGGTTTTTATGGCTGAGTAGTATTCCATTGTATAAATATACCACATCTTCTTTATCCAGTCACCTGTTGATGGACATTTAGGCTGTTTCCATGTTTTGGCTATTGTAAATAGTGCTGCTATGAACATTGGGGTGCAGATGTCATCCTGAAGTAGGGTTCCTTATGGATACAAGCCCAGGAGTGGGATTCCTGGGTCATATGGTAAGTCTGTTCCTAGTCTTTTGAAGAATCTCCACACTGTTTTCCATAGTGGCTGCACCAAACTGCATTCCCACCAGCAGTGTAGGAGGGTTCCCCTTTCTCCACAGCCTCTCCAGCATTTGTCATTTGTGGATTTTGGAATGACGGCCATTCTGACTGGTGTGAGGTGATGCCTCATTGTAGTTTTGATTTGCATTTCTCTGATAATTAGTGATATTGAGCATTTTTTCATGTGCCTTTTGATCATTTGTATGTCTTCCTTGGAGAATTGCTTGTTTAGGTCTTCTGCCCATTTTTGGATTGGGTGGTTTATTTTTTTCTTATTGAGTCGTATGAGCTGCTTATATATTCTGGAGATCAAGCCTTTGTCGGTTTCATTTGCAAAAATTTTCTCCCATTCCGTAGGTTGTCTTCTTGTTTTACTTATGGTTTCCTTTGCTGTGCAGAAGCTTGTAAGTTTCATTAGGTCCCATTTGTTTATTCTTGCTTTTATTTCTTCTAGGAGAAAATTTTTTAAATGTATGTCAGATAATGTTTTGCCTATGTTTTCCTCTAGGAGGTTTATTGTATCTTGTCTTATGTTTAAGTCTTTAATCCATTTTGAGTTGATTTTTGTATATGGTGTAAGGGACTGTTCTAGCTTCATTGTTTTACATGCTGGTGTCCAGTTTTCCCAACACCATTTGCTGAAGAGACTGTCTTTATTCCATTGTATATTCTTGCCTCCTTTGTCGAAGATGAGTTGACCAAAAGTTTGTGGGTTCATTTCTGGGCTCTCTATTCTGTTCCATTGGTCTGTATGTCTGTTTTGGTACCAATACCATGCTGTCTTGATGACTATAGCTCTGTAGTATTGTCTGAAGTCTGGGAGAGTTATTCCTCCAGCCTCTTTCTTTCTCTTCAGTAATGCTTTGGCAATTCTAGGTCTTTGATGGTTCCATATAAATTTTATTATGATTTGTTCTAGTTCTGTGAAATATGTCCTGGGTAATTTGATAGGGATTGCATTAAATCTGTAGATTGCCTTGGGCAGTGTGACCATTTTAACGATATTGATTCTTCCAATCCAAGAGCATGGGATATCTTTCCATTTTTCAAAGTCTTCTTTAATTTCCTTCATCAGTGGTTTATAGTTTTCTGTGTATAATTCTTTCACCTCCTTGGTTAGATTTATTCCCAGATATTTTATTACTTTGGGTGCTATTTTAAAGGGGATTGTTTCTTTACTTTCTTTTTCTGTTGATTCCTCGTTAGTGTAAAAAAATGCAACTGATTTTTGAACGTTAATTTTATAACCTGCTACCTTGCTGAATTCTTCAATCAGCTCTAGTAGGTTTTGTGTGGTGCTTTTAGGGTTTTCTGTATATAGTAACATGTCATCAGCATATAGTGACAATTTAACCTCTTCTTTTCCAATTTGGATCCCTTTTATTTCTTTCTCTTGCCTGATTGCTGTGGCTAGGACTTCCAGGACTATGTTGAATAGGAGTGGTGATAGTGGGCATCCTTGTCCCAGATTTTAGTGGGAAGCTTTTGAGTTTTTCACTGTTGAGTACTATGCTGGCTGTAGGTTTGTCATATATAGCTTTTATTATGTTGAGATATGTTCCCTCTATACCCACTTTGGCGAGAGTTTTTATCATAAATGGGTGTTGAATTTTATCAAATGCTTTTTCTGCATCGATGGAGATGATCATGTGGTTTTTGTCCTTTCTCTTGTTGATGTGATGTATTACATTGATTGATTTGCATATGTTGAACCAGCCTTGTGTCCCTGGGATGAACCCCACTTGGTCATGATGTATAATCTTTTTTATGTGTTGTTGGATTCTATTTGCTGAAATGTTGGTGAGGATTTTGGCGTCTATGTTCATCAGTGATATTGGCCTATAATTCTCTTTTTTTGTAGTGTCTTTGCCTGGTTTTGGTATCAGGGTGATGGTGGCTTCATAGACTGAGTTTGGGAGTATTCCCTCCTTTTCAATCGTCTGGAAGAGTTTGAGAAGGACTGGTATGAGTTCTTCTTTGTATGTTTGGTAGAATTCCCCGGTGAAGCCGTCCGGTCCTGGACTTTTATTTGTAGGGAGGTTTTTAATTGCTATTTCTATTTCCTTTCTAGTGATCGGATTGTTCAAGTGTTCAGATTCTTCTTGATTCAGTTTTGGTGGATAGTATGTTTCCAGAAACTTGTCCATCTCCTCTAGGTTATCCAGTTTGGTTCCATATAGTTTTTCATAATATTCTCGTATGATATTCTGTATTTCTATTTTGTTTGTTGTAATTTCTCCATTTTCCTTTCTTATTTTGCTAATTTGTGCTGTCTCTTTTTTCTTCTTTGTGAGTTTGGCCAGAGGTTTGTCGATTTTATTTACTTTTTCAAAAAACCAGCTTTTGGTTTGGTTGATTTTTTCTATGGTCTTGTTAATCTCTATTGTATTTAATTCCTCTCTGATCTTTATTATTTCCTTCCTTCTGCTGCTTTTTGGGGCTTTTTGTTCTTCTTTTTCTAATTCATTCAGGTGGTGGGTTAAATTGTTTATTTGAGATTGTTCTTCTTTTTTGAGGAAGGCCTGTATTAGCACTGCCTTTGCTGTGTCCCATAGGTTTTGAGTGGTTGTGCTTTCATTATCATTTGTCTCAAGGTATTTTTTAATTTCAGCTTTGATTTCCTCATTGACCCATTGTTTTTTCAATAACATATTGTTTAATCTCCGTGCTTTCCTTTTTTTCTCCTTTGTTTCTCTGTTGTTAATTTCCAGTTTCATGGCATTGTGGTCAGTAAAGATGCTTGAGATATTTCTATCTTCTTAAAATTGTTGAGGTTTCTTTTGTGCCCAAGTACATGATCGATCCTGGAAAATGTTCCATGTGCACTTGAAAAGAATGTATATCCTATTTTTGGGGGGTGTAATGCTCTGAAAATATCCACCAAATCTAGTTTTTCTATTGTAGTATTTAATTTCTCTGTTGTCTTGTTTATTTTCTGTCTGGAAGATCTGTCTAGTGATGTTAATGCAGTGTTAAAATCTCCAACTATGATTGTATTCCCATCAATATCCCCCTTTATCTCTGTTAGTAATTCTTGTATGTACTTAGGTGCTCCTATATTGGGTGCATATATATTAACGAGTGTAATATCCTCATCTTGTATCACTCCTTTAATCATTATAAAATGTCCTTCTTTATCTTTCTTTATGGCCTTTGTTTTAAAGTCTATTTTGTCTGCAATCAGTACTGCAACACCTGCTTTTTTGGCTTTTCCATTTGCATGGAATATCCTTTTCCATCCTTTCACTCTCAATCTGTATGTGTCCTTCTCCCTAAAGTGGGTCTCTTGTATGCAGCATATTGAAGGTTCTTACTTTATTATCCAGTGTGCCACTCTATGTCTTTTGACTGGAGCATTTAGTCCATTAACATTTACAGTAATTAATGATAGATGTGTGTTTATTGCCATTTTGGACTTATCTTTGCAGTTGAATTGGTATATCCTCTTTGTTCCTTTCTTCTTCCTTTTGTGGTTTGGTAATTTTCCTTTGTATTACCATGGATTTTATTTAATTTTTGTGACTCCCTTGTAAGTTTTTGGCTTGTGGTTACCCTTTTTTGTAAATCTATTAGCCCATTACTATAACTGTTTTTATTAAACTGATAGTAACATGATCTCAAACCCATCCTACTGTTAAAAAATTTAAAAAAGAAAGAAAAAAATATATTCTATATTTCCCTGCCTCCCTCTCCCACTGTCAGTAATTTGTATGTTGTCTTTTATAATTTCGTGTTTACTTTATTTGTAATTCATGAGGTATCACCTTTCCAGTTGTGAGTTTCTCATTTCTGTAGCATCCTGCTGCTTTTGTATTTAGAATAGACTTTTCAATATTTCTTTTAGCATGGGTTTAGTGTTGCTAAACTCCTGCAGCTTTTTTTGTGTCTGTGAAACTCTTTATTTCTCCTTCTATCCTAAAGGATAGCCTTGCTGGATAAAGTATCCTAGGCTGCGTCTTTTTTTCATTCAGGGCTTTGAATATATCTTGCCACTCCCTTCTGGCCTGTAGTGTTTGTGTAGAGAAATCAGCTGAGACCGTTATGGGGGTTCCCTTGTAACTTACTCTTTGCTTTTCTCTTGCTGCCTTTAGAACCATTTCTTTATCCTTGACTCTGGCCATCTTGATTATGATATGTCTTGGTGTGGGTCTATTTGGGTTCTTCCTGTTGGGACCCTCTGAGCTTCCTATACTTGGATATCTCATTCCTTCTTTAAGTTTGTGAAGTTTTCAGTCATGATTTCTTCAAAAACCTTTTCAATCCCCTTTGATCTTTCTTCCCCTTCTGGGACCCCTATTATGCGAAGATAGGGACGCTTTATATTATCCCATAGGTCCCTTATGCTATTTTCATTATTTTTTATTTGTTATCTTGTAGCTCTTCTGAATGGGTGCTTTCTATTGTCCTGTCTTCTAGGTCACTAATTCGTTCCTCTGCATTATCTAGTCAGCTTTGCACAGCTATTAGATCATTCCTCATCTCTGTCAATGAGTTTACCCATTCTACTTGGCTCTTCTTTATAGCTTCAATTTCATTTTTGACATATTTTATATCTCTAAACACTATCTCTTTTAATTCCTTCAGCACTTTGATCACCCCTTTTTTGAAATCTTGATCTAGTAGGCTATTGATACCTATTTCATTGATCTTTCTTTCAGGGGATTTCTCTTGTTCTTTTAATTGGGAAAGGTTTCTCTGCTTCTTCATCTTGCTCATACCTCTCTGGCACTGTGGTTTATGGAGTATCAGTTGTCTATTTTGGTCCTTAAGGAGTTTATCAATCTAATGCCTATTTAGGAATAGAACTTAGGAAAAAAAGAAAAAAATAGAGAGAGAGAAAGAATTTTAAAAGAAGGGAGAAAGAAGGTTTGAAAACAGTGTATAATGAATAATAGAAGAGCGAGTTGAAGCAGAGTATTAATTGGGTTGAGACGTCCTTTTAAAACCTTTAAAAAAAAAAGGGGGGGTGGGGGAAGATGAATAGATGTATTTGAAACCTATGTCTAATCAATAACAGGACATCAAAACCCAAGAGAAATAGAAATGAATTAAGAAGTAAAAATTAAGAGGGTAATAGAAAATAGAACAGGTAAAAACAGATTTAAAAAAAAAGGGGGGGTTGTCTGTGTTCTCCTTGAGTCTGTGCGCTTTTAATGTGAAGTCTTTCTGTCTGCGTCCTGTTTTGCAAGCTCAGCTTGCTGTTTTCAGAGGCCCTCCGTTGGCGCCCTCTTCTGTGCTGCTCCCAGTACCTGTCAGCAAGCGGATCGCGCCTCCTCCTAACACTGGGTCAGGTGCAGCTCTCTGCTGTGGGCGGGCGGGTCGCTGCCCCTCCGGATGCCGCAGTCAGATGTTGCAGACTGGCCAGGTAGGAGGGCGGGTCGTGCCCCCTCCCAGCACCTCGGTCAGGGGCTGTGTTCCTGCCTGAAAGGCGGGGGGGGGGGGGCGCCCTCCCTCTCCTGGCGCCGGTAGCTCCGCTGCTCTGTGCGGCTGCGCGCTCCGCCCTTGTCGGCGCTCTGCAGGTGGGCTCAGGGAAGACCGAGGGATAGCCTTGTCCCTGTTCCGGGCCAAAGCTCAGTTTCTTGTTTGTCTTTGTGGAGCAAGTTCTCTGAGGGACCAGGATGGAAGGATCCTATCTGCCTCTGGCTGTAGGCAAGTCTCAGTCTGGCCTTTGAGGCTGCTAAGCCCTTCAGTGGGGATGCAGGTTTTGCCCCCGCCCCCACCTGGATGCTAAGCACCGGAGGACATGGCGGCTGTGCCTGAGCCCCGCCTCTCTTCCCCCAAAAACTTTCCGCGGGTTTTCAGAGATGGGGGTGTGCACCCTTCCCCTGAGAGCACATCAACCTTGCTGTTTTATGGAGGGCCCAGATTGTTCTGCCCTGTACACCCACAGCCACGGCGTGCAGCCCCTTGCGTTCCCCCGGGGCTGCCTCAGTGCAGCCGCCCCCGTCCTCTGCCCGGCTTGGGCAGCCTGGCCCAGCCTGCCGCTGCCGGCTTGCATCTCAGGCTGGGTGTTGGGGGGACGCTCTGTTCCCGTTTAACTTAGTTCTGTCAGTCAAGGGCTGCTCCGTATAGATCCGAGTCTCGGAGGCTTCCCCTCTGTCCCGCTGGCCTCTCAGTTGGAGAGGGGAGACCCAGCGAACGAGCGCCAGTCCTCCTTTGCCGCTCCCTCCCCGCGGGGCCCTTCCCACTCTGCTTTGCCTTTTGTTCTTTCTTTTTTCCTTTTCTCCTACCAGATTTTTGGTGTCTTTATCTTTTGAAGAGGGCGATGTTCCGCAGGTGCTCTGGTTGGCTGAGTGGGTCTGTGGATGTGAGTCTTGGTGCATTTGTGGGAGAGGGTGAGCTGCGAGCGCCCTTCTACTCCGCCATCTTCTCTGAGTCTCCGCCATTACCTCTTTAAACGTTGCTTCTGCTCTATTCTTTTTCCTCTTCCTCTCAGACTCCAGTTAGTCATATGTTAGACCTTTTCACTGTACCCCATATGTCTCTTATAAACATTCCTTTATTTCCCTTTTTCCTTCTGGGATTTAATTCTATGGATCTCTTTTTCTTTCTTCTGCTGTGTTTAACTTTGCGTTAAATCATCTAAGTGTTAAAATTCTTAACATCAGTTACGCTTTTCAGTTAAAGGGTTTCCATGTCTATTTCTTTGTTAATAGATTGTACTTGTCTAGTGAAATTCTTGCTGTCATCTGTGTTTTTGAATAATTAATCGTATTTATTTTAAAATCCATGCCTGGTAACTCTAGTATCTGGTTCACCTGGGCATCTGGTTCTGTAGTGTTTCTCCATCCTTTCCCTCCTCCCACATTTTATGGTTATTTTTTTCTATAGGAAAGCAATTTGATTATCTATTTATAAAAGTATAAAAATGTTAGTATTCTTTTGGGGGGTGGGAAGGGATAGACGGGATTTCAAAATTGTAGAATAATTGTAGAATAAACAAGATTATACTGTATAGCACAGGGAAATATATACAAGATCTTATGGTAGCTCACAGAGAAAAAAATATGACAATGAATATATATATGTTCATGTATAACTGAAAAATTGTGCTCTACACTGGAATTTGACACAACATTGTAAAATGATTATAAATCAAAAAATAATGTTAGTATTCTTAGATTCCCTGAAATACAGTTACTTGATCTATCTACATCAGACAACTTTTTGCTAAATTTAGTTGTAATAAACAACCCCCAAATCTCAGTGGGTTACAACAGCGAAGAATTATTTCTTGCTCACGCTACATTCTGCTTCCTGGGTAACTGCATTTATATCCCATTGTTATTAAGTTCCATGTTTCTTATTCATTCTGGGATCCAGGCTAAAGGAGAAGCCCCCATCAGGGATGTACTGATCTCATAGCCAAAGTTAGTGGGAGGGATGGAGCATGTCATGGCTCTTAGAAGTCTTTTCAGTTAAAGTTCATGTCTCTCCCATTTGCAGTCAGTTGGCCAAAAGTAAGTCATGTTTGTGCTACCTCCACAGGAAGGCATTATAAATTACGTGGGACAAGAGTGAATAATTGGGAACAATAATACAATTTATCTCTCTGTCCTAAGGAAAAAACTCCCACATTTGAGAAAAGCTGTGCATGAAGATGTTAATTTAAAATTATTAATAATGATAAAAAGATATAAGCAGTAGTAATAAGGAATTTTATGGTATGTTCAGTGATTTATGCAGTTATTAAAGTGCCACTGTAATAACTAGCAACATAGGAAAATGCATTTAGTACAATGTTAAGTGAAACAGCAGTGTATAGAGTGCATATACTCTTATCGGTGCAGCTGTGTGTACACACGGTCATACATTTCTAAGAAAACTGAAGATGTAAAAATGGTAATAGTTATCTTAGGATGATGGGCTTCAGAGTGATTCTTCATTTTTAAACTTAAACTTTTTATGGTGCTGTTATTTTATAATTAAAAATAATTTTGTTTTCTTAGAGGTTGTTTTTCATTCTAAGACTTATATACATTTATGAAAGAAATGTTGGAAACTACAGAAAATAGGATTAAAAAACAAATTCTTGACCTGTTTCCCCAGATCACCACAGTAATTATTTTAGGTGTCTTAAAAAAAGCATGTTAAAAAAATGTTTACCAGATTAACCTTGTATTGTGTTGTCGTGTTTCATTTCAGGACCTGAAAATCCTTGGTTGGTCCAAGCTTACGTTTCAGCAGCTAAACACCCATTTGCTTCTGTGGTGGCTCAGGAGGTTTTCCAGAGTGGGATCATTCCCTCAGATACGGACTTCCGCATCTACAGGGACTTTGGGAACATTCCAGGTATTCTGTCAGTTGTTACGAGCTTTTGTGTGACAATGATTAATCAGAAACAAGTTTGCTTTCTGGAAGTTTGTGAGTAAATAGCATTTTCTGAGAGCAGATTATCTATATGAGAACAGTATATTCTGACTCACTGAAAGAGAGTTCCTGACAGTTTCCTTTTCTTTAAACGCCTGTCTAATTTAAGTGCGTCCCTTTTCTGGAACACGTCCTCTTGCCCCACAGGGGAGAACTATTCAGCACTTTGTCCCCAGAAGATGGTAACAGATCCTTCCGGGGTCTTTTCCGTTGTTACCTTGCTTTGCCAGCTGCCCTGGGGGCTTGTACAGAGTATCTGATGTTAAAATTTGGCTCTGGCCTGACAAGGATGTAGATGGCAAAGTTCTGATTCCTCTCCCTTGCTGTGTGACTTGCGATGCCCCAGTCATTATGTATTGAATTATGTTCCATAGCTGTAGATTCTGTGAGAATTTGAAAGAGAATCTGCATCATTCATTCCTAAATGTGACGAAGCAGTCATGCCACTGCTTGACATTTTGTCTGACTTTAGGAACTTAATACATTAAACAAACAGGCCTAAAGCAAGGTTGATCTTTAAAGCAAAATGACTTTTTTTCCCTGTATGTCTTAGGAATAGACTTAGCTTTTATTGAGAATGGATACATTTATCACACCAAGTATGACACAGCGGACAGAATCCTAACAGACTCCATTCAGAGAGCAGGTTGGTATTCTAATTTCGACTTTTGACATATGGTAAGATAGAATATCATGGATGACCTATATATATTCTGTGTCCTGTGCATTTGAGAGGCAGTGTGTGGTGTGAATGAGCTGGGGCTTTGGAGTTAGAGAGATGAGGCTTTGAATTTTAGCTCTGAAGTCTAGTTCAGCAATGAAGAACATAGGACTCGTCATCTTGAGGAATATGAAAGGGAGTTGACCCAGGGTTATGGTAGGATTGCTGAGCAATGACAGTGTAGCCAAAGTGGAAGCTATATATTGGAGTTGGCACCAGCACATGTTTGAGCAACTTGCCCGGGTGTGGAAAAGTTACATAGATCCAAGGTTGAGTGGTGAGGGCAGGTGAGCGGGTTATAGGACCGGTGTCAGGACAAGGGGCAAGGGAGTCGAAGTGTTTTCCAGAGAGATCTGTAGGAGTCAGGGGAGGTGAGCCTGATGCTGAGCCTTGAAAACAGTTGGTAGGACTTGGCCCAGTGGAAAAGAGACGATATTCCAAGTAAGCACAGCATGACTAGGGGGGATGTGTGTGTATGAGGGGCTGTTGGTGAGCAGGCTGTTAGACTACAGTATAAACGAAGGTCACATTTTCAGAAATAGAGGGAAATGAGGTAGGAGCATATCAGGGTGAAGAAGGCTTTAAAAATCAGCAAGAAGGTGCTGTAAGAATAAGGAATCACTAAAGGGCTCAGTACATGAATGAATGGTGGTTTAAAATACTGTCAGTCTCATGGTGCAGAGAGGAGTGGATGGTGGAGAAGGAGAGAGAGCCCGGAGTCAGAGCTGTTCTGGCAGTAATTTTAGTGTGGAAAAACGAGGACCTAGACTGGTGTTGACAAAAGATAGAAACAAAAGCGGGGGGTGGGGTGGTGGAAAATTAGGTACAATTTGAATGTAAATCCAACAGGACCTGACAGGGTAGATAGAAGGGATGAATCCGATGGACGGCAGCAAAGATGACTGCAGAGTAACTGGCTGGGTGAGATGGCGCTATTGATCATCACAGGGATGTAGGTAGGCGGCCCCATGTGAGCTCTGTCAGACCTAAGACAGAGGGCCTATGAACCACCCGGATGAAAATACAGGTGCAGTGTTAGAGCTCTGCCAGAACTGGGTGTTTGGGTTTGGAAATTAAAGGCATAGAGAAAAGCACAGAAGTATGGAGCACGGTAATGTTTTTGGAAGAGTGAAGCCTAGGTGGAGAACTAACCTGAGCTTTGGGGAAGACACATTTTAAGGCCAACAAAGAAGCCAATGAAAGAAATTCCATGGTAAGACAGTGTGGTGTCTTCAGTGAAAAGAAGAGAAAGTGCAGGATGGGAAGAAATGCCAGTCATTCAAGACTTCTTATTGCTTCTGAGTTTAAGTTCAAGCTCATTCAGTTGTTGCTCAATACAACAGAATTTCCTGGCAGCCCCTGACGTGCTGGGTTCTGCCTAATAATGACTCTCCCAGCTCTCCAGCTTCATTGCTGAGTACGCTCTCCTCATTCTGGGACTTCTTTTTTTTTCCCTATTTGGAACTTTCCCTCCCTGGGGCCTTCCTCTACACGGTTGTCTTAGTCTGGACAAGCTCTGCCCCGCTGTAGCTCCTGTCCGTCCTTTAGCTATAAACACTGCTTCCTTGGGATGCTCCCCTGACTTCTCAGACTCCGTTAGTCTCCCATGATGTGTTCCGAGGGGACTCTCTCCTTATTTCTTTTTCTAAATTGAGATATCATTGACACGTTCCTTATTAATTCTTAACATGTGTAATAACTTGTTTAGTGTCTGAAAGCTTCACAAGGGGCCTTTATCTTCTGTTTGCCCACTGAATTTCTCACAGCTAGAGCAGTGTCTGCTACATTTATATATTAAATGAATAGGGACTGAGAAACAGCTGTTGGGTTTGTCAACAGTGAGGGTATAAGTGATCGGAGAATAGCTCTAATAGAAGGGAAAGGATGAAGGCCAGGCAGCTGAGCTTCAAAGAGGAGAGGAAAGAATAGGGGGCTTGGACCTCATCTGAGAAATTTAGTAAGAAAAGGGAGAGCAGTGGGATGGTAGAAAGCTATTTCTGTTCACAGTCTTTCTAGGTATTTCTTAAACAGTGGATGGTTTATTAAAGTGTGTTACCTTTCTTTTATCTTTTTCTTTTTTTTTTCTTTTTCACTAATAGGTGACAACATTTTAGCAGTTCTTAAATATCTATCCACGTCTGATATGTTGGCTGCTGCTTCTGAGTATCAACATGGAAACATGGTCTTCTTTGATGTGCTTGGCCTGTTTGTCATCGCCTACCCTTATCGTGTTGGCTTGATCATTAACTACATGGTGATAACGGCTGTTGCTTTATACCTGGGAAGGAAATTGTTGCAGCCCAAACATAAGTGTAAGTATTTTCCTCTACAACTACAATACTGACATAGGTATAGAATTTGCCTGAAGTTTTTCAGTCAGTTTGCTTATATCTTCCCAAGAGGTTAAAAAAAATCTTAAGGAAAATAACATTTGTTTTATACTGTTATGAGACATTTCTAAATGGATGTCAGGTTGATAGGCTCATTAGTCTTGGTGAGCAGGCAGTTTTTATGTACTTAGGCACTTCACAGAAGTGCCATAAAAGCTTTTGGAAAGTGGTTTGTAAAGATTGATTTTAGTGAAAAGTCTCACTAAAAAGTCTTGTCCTCACTATAGACCAGTAGTTCTGAAGTGTGAATGAGCTGCTGCTGGTTGAATTGGTCTCTTTCTGCTTGAAATATTTTATAGTCTTAAGTTGGTGTGTGCTGTTATAAGATAAAATATCTAGCAGCAGTTTAAATAATCCTTTATCAACTATTTTCTCAAGCTTCTTCTCTTCCCACATTCGCTTCTTTTAGCAAGATTTTATATGGAACTTTGCCTTCCATTTTTGCTGTTATTTTGGTACGCAAAGCGCCCCAGAAGTGATGAAGGTTAAGACTTCCCACTTGCCTAGTCAGCAGTGTATCTGAACTCTTCCTGAAGACATCTCTCTTTGAATCTTTTGTGCCCACAGACTCTCAGTAAATGTTAATACTTGAATATTATTTGTTGATGCCTTCCCTGTTCTAGTGTTTAACAGACCTCACCCCTAGGGAATTTCAGTATTTTCAGTTACAGTGGTGAATTTTTTGTTTTAACGCGTTTGCCTCTTTAATTCTGACTGGTGGTGAAATTGATTTGGTAAAGACAGTGATCTCCACTTCGTGTTTTCTCTCCATTAGCTGCAACCTACACAAAGGACTTCTTCTGTGGCCTTGGCATCACTCTGATAAGCTGGTTCACTAGCTTGGTCACTGTGCTCATTATAGCAGTGTTCATCTCTCTTATTGGACAGTCTCTCTCATGGTATAACCACTTCTATGTCTCCGTTTGTCTGTATGGAACTGCTGCTGTAACCAAAATAATATTCATACATACCCTCGCAAAAAGATTTTATTACGTGGTAAGTGTCGGGCATATTTATTGACTTCTTTTTGCTGCCTTCAAGGATTGAAGACAAACTCAGGTGGGGTTCATTGTATTTGGCCTTTTGAACTATCAAAAATTGGCATAGCATAGAAAATTGGCTCCCCCAAACTGTGTTGACTTTCTAGAAGGCTTTTTATTCTGAGGGTTGTGTTGCAAATTTCAAATGAGGTTATAAAGCTGCAGACAGTATTTTGGGTGTTGGTGACAGAAAGGTGTGTTAGCACAGCCTCTGCCTTTGCTGAATCTTCTGTAGTTTTTGTAACCAGGCTGTTGAATCAACCAGCCCTCCCTGGGATCATCTGGTTACTTATATTTGAATAGCTCTTTTCTTTGAATTGTGCACTCCATGAAGGTGTGGATTGTTTTGTCCATTAGCCCCTGTGCTTAGGCAGTGTCTGACACAGAGCACTGACACACGGTATTTGCTGCCTGAAAAAATGTGCAAAGTTTCCTTTTCAGTTTCCTTCACTTTTTTTTTTTAAACTTTGATGCAGATTCTGACAGCATGCATATGTGATGTGAGGGTTAATGACGCATTGCTAAGGAAGAAAGGGAAGGGAGATAGGGTTCCCAAATGATTTATGCTGACTTAGAGAACATAGCCATATTGTTAGGGTTTCAACTGTATGCATTTGTCTCTTAAAGACAAAATTAGGAATTAGAGTTATGAGATAATAGGACTAAAATTATAGTGAGAGAGTAAGCTGTAGTTTCTGATTTTCTAAGAGAGTTAGAGGAAAAATCTTTTAGTTCCACCATTTTCAAGACAGCCAGTGTACACCTGTTTTTTTAATTTGTCCTTCTGAGGATTAGAATGGAGACATGGAAGACTATAATTCAGTATTCTACTACAAGGATGTGTTTGGTACCTGAACCTTAGTCTCATTTTCAGTTCATGTTGGGATATGGTCTGAGGGCCCTTTTCTGTTAGCAGGCCATATTGAAGAAAGGTTCTTTGGGGTTAGCCACCCATTTATGGTTGAGCCAATACTTGCATCTTAGTGACTTCAGTTTACAAAAGAATTACACCATGGGGCTCAATTTCACATGATTACTCTTAGTGCAGTGGGATGTAACCAGAGTGTGGCTGACTGTTGTTGATGTGGCATTGGGGTGAGGGTGGGGGGTGAGACAGAAATGCTTAGTAAAATTCCACTTACTGTGACTAATTTCAGTTGTGCAGTCATAAAACTGTGGGCTGAAGGCACATGGAAAGAGTAATGTGTTTCATTTTCGTTTCACAAGTACTCTTTGAATACCCAGTGGGCATGGTACCGTGCTGAGGCCTGGTACAGAGGTTCGTAAGGATGTGGTCTTTCTTCAAGGAGCTCGCAGTTTCATTTGGGAAGACAGGGAAACCACAGTGATTAGAGGACTTAGGGATGAAGTGAAATAGAGTGACATAGTCACAGTGCTAGAAATATGGGGCCAGGAGAGATGAATTTTGTTTGTGGAAGTTGGGAAGTCTCCACGAAGGAGGCGTTGACATTTGAAATGGGTTTTTGAGGGCTGAGTAGAAGCGTGCCAGAAAGAGAGCAGATCAGTGGGCAGTTAGAGGTGGGAATGCATGCGAGACATTCGGTCATAGTCAGTAAAAGCTCAGGGTGGTGAAGGTCAGGTTGATAGCACAGTACGTGGGAAAGCAGGCCAGGGCGAAGTTGGAGTGTGACCCTCAAAATCACTGGGGCCACAATTAAAAATTTCTAAGTAGGATTTTAAGTGAGAGAGTCTGGTGATTTAGTAAGAACTGTGGTAGCAGTGGATAGAATGGATTGGAAGGGGTAGAGGCGGGCAGGGATCACAGAGATGGGTAGAAAGGAGGTAGATTTGAGGGTGTTTGGGTTTTGGGTACAGTGTTGGAACAGTGTAAAACATTGTCAGTTATTACAGTGTTCATCATTGAGATTGTTGTATTTAAATATCTGAATGGAATTGGGCTTCACATTGAATCCTCAGACTCATTTTATTCTCTTTAAAGATCATGACTCTTTATTAACAGTGTGGAACATCTAATTATTTAACGACGAGAGCCTATCTTTCATTGTCCAAAGGAGGTTTGTCAAGTGAACTTTAACTTGTTTTGAAAACGTGACTGAAACTCTTTTGAGCTCTTGAGGTAGAGTCCCTTATGACAAACATGCCCTGGACAAAACAGAAATCAGAAGGCAGAGGAGAGAAAAGCTTAATATATCTATTTCAATTTTGATATTTCTGCACTGAAATTATAACTTTCATGTTTACATGAATAAAATCTCTGGTACTGATGTTAAAATGTATTAAGTTCATATGGCAGTTTTCTTCTGAATAACTCAAGATACTACACAGGAATCCTCAGACTTCAAAGATCAAAAAATATAGATCAAATTTTATCTCATGAAGGAACCAGGAATCCGGGACGGGGGCAAAGTTAGAGATAGAAAAGACTCAGCAATCCAGCAAAACCCTCATGGCCCTGTGCTCTAAAGGCCCTGCAGTTCTCCATGTGTGCTGTTGGTGGCGCTGCAGCAGCTTGTACTGTTCTTCACAGGTCATTTCTCTTGTTTGCTTGAAATTCTTTGGAAATTGCATGAATAGAAGAACTTACAGAGTGAAAGTTTTTAAGAGAGGTCTTTCTTTTATTTAGAACATTTCCAAAGGTTACTTTTAACCTTGTAAAGGGAAAGCACAGATTATATATACAACATCTTGTTAAATTAAATTCCCCTTTCCTGTGCAGCAATTTGAATTTATTATTTCATGATAGGAGATAGCTTTGTCAGTGTTTACATTAAAGCTTAAAGGTTAGACCCTGCTCAAAACAAAATGTAGCTTTCCTATGCAGTGGAAATTATGCTGTAATAGAAGATCTTTATGAGTGGCCCATGAATGAGACTCCTTGTGTATTTTTTTCTTTCTTTCAGAATGCCAGTGACCAGTATCTGGGAGAAGTGTTTTTTGATGTCTCGCTGTTCGTGCACTGTGGGTTCCTCACCGTTCTCACTTACCAAGGGCTCTGCTCGGCATTTATTAGCGCCATCTGGGTGGTGTTTCCATTGCTCACAAAGCTTTGCGTGCACAAGGACTTTAAGCGGCATGGTAGGGTATTTTTGGTTGCAATGCAAATGGGAAATACCTTAAAAGATATAAGGCTTCCTTCCTTATTTGATTTTTTGGGTAGGCTTTCTGAATTGTTACTTTTAAAATTTTTCAAGTCATGTAGATTTTCATCTTGTACCTTATACTCCAGCATTCTCATGCAGATGAGCGCATGGTAATATATTATCTACGTGTTTTGTTTTCTTTTTTGGATCTTACTGTCTCTGAGTCATAGTGTTTTATCTCACTAGGTAACACATACCAGGCAGGTGTCACAGCTAACCTAATTTCTGTTAGGCGCGGAGGTGTAGCAGCACTATAAAAAGCTGTGATCTCACTGCAGAATTTCAGAGATATGTATTCTCTTTCTCTTTTTCCCTAGGTGCTGGAGGAAAATTTATTGCCTTCTACCTTTTGGGGATGTTTATTCCTTACCTATACGCATTGTACCTCATCTGGGCTGTATTTGAGATGTTTACCCCTATCCTCGGGAGGAGTGGTTCTGAAATTCCACCTGATGTTGTGCTGGCTTCTATTTTGGCTGGTTGTACAATGACTCTCTCATCCTATTTTGTAAGGAAAAAAAATTTTTTTTAAATTTCCTTCTTTCTTCATTTTACATAGAAATGTGTGATGAGTTTAGCTGTTCTGCTTATACTCTTCAAGCAAAAGAACTGGTGAATGGCCGGGCATATTGCGGGTTCAGTATGGTAAGAAGATGTAGAATGGGTTTTTTGTTATTATTTTTGCCTCCTCATCCTCCAGTTACACTTCTTTTCAGATAGCTTTCCAAGTACCTGAATGTGAATGTGTGGAACAAAAACCAGACGAGAACTGGTAGAGATCACTTGGTGAATTTTTAGAATGATTCCTAATAGTGTGTTTTGGCACTTACTAATTAAAGGCAAATGTTAATAAATGCATGGTAGTTTCATTAGTGCTGTTAGAGTTGGTGAAGGAATACTAACTCTGGTGAGGATTTTTCCATTGTCATTTCTGGCCTCGCTGTTAGCACAGCGAAGTTCATTAATTGAGTATGTCTCCTTAAGTGACTTATACTTACGACTCCCAAACCTGCCCTCATTTACCAAGTATTCTGCTGCGTCAGTGTTCTGTCCTCATTAGAGAGAGTCCTACCTTTGCTATCTCTGCTGCTTTTCCCTGGAACGCTCTGGAGGGAAAAAGAGACATGATGCAGAGTTGACACCCAGACCGCCCTTTGTTGGAGCAAGCTCCAGGCAGAGTTTCGCTCTTTGCACGGTGCCAGCACTCTCCAGGACTCAGGCTTGGCCCTCCAGAGGAGGCAGTTCTCTGTTTTGTGGTTCTTTTCATTGGAATTCCTAAGAATAAGAAGTATTTACAGAATATCCATAGGTACGCTCTGAGATTTGAAGCTAGGGGACCAAATAGAAAAAGTAGTTTTGACTTTATTATAGTTCTTTCCTCCATGGAGATGATAGTGAGCTTTTTTCGCATTGATTTAGTGAAGGGCATCTCATGTGGAGGTTAGGATCTAGAGACAGCGGGTAAGAGTACCAAATGTATGGTCAGCACTATCCATGGAAGTCCCTTATAGCCAGTAAATAGCTGTGTATGTGACTGCATATGTAGCCCTGTTGAGTAATTACGCTCACTTTTGTCAGGCGTCAGCTGTCCGAGTCCTGAAAGAAATCTGAGCATTCCAGCCATTTCACCTTTAATATAATGACTAAGTCCTTACTGGCATTTGCAGGGATGGATGGAAAATTATGAAATGTCTTTTGTTGCCTTTAAAGTTTACTTCTTTTGGTTTTAATATTAAGCCCTTAAATCCCCTGTACATCTTAATAGATAGGGTTGCTGTTGTACGGATTAAAGGAGATGTAATTTCATCATATGTAGATTAGGTTGTAATTTACAGTCAGCTATGTTGTGAACGGACCCCCGAGTGTATTTAAATCATAGTAAATGAATGAAAGTTATTGATGCTCATAAAAGATGATCAAAATGTGGGGAATTTCATTTCTCTTCTATGTGAAAGGGGACAAAACGAACCCTGAAAACATCACTGTGGAAATTGAAAATGACCCAAAGCATGGAAATCTTGGAATCCATGAGAAAGTGGATTAAAATATTTTGTCTTCTAAATTATGTTTTATTAAGAAAGCTTTTGGAGAATGCCTCTTGGAATACTTTAACCCCTCATTTAATTTTCATTATAATGTGAAATAGCTCTGCTGCTCTTTGATGCTGTGGGTAATCATTCTCGACATTATTTTCTTTTTCATGTGCAGCCCTGTTACAGATAGTGGCTTATTAATAGAGTGAGCCTTTTCTCCTTGGGTGATGGAGAAATGAACCACAGAGCATACTTCAGAGAGCTTTTCTTTTAGTCCTTGGGGATTTATTAAGTATATTTGCTAGAAAGCAGTTAAATTAAATCACTGTCAAGTAATCAGTTAACAGATTCCTCGGGTTACCCTGTGCTGGGGCTGTCACGGTCGTATTGACTAAGTGAGACTGCTGATAGGAGTGGGCTCAGGAGCAGAGAAACAGGCAGCACACATTGGATATTCATGGTCCCTTCTCATGCTTCTTTTCATTTCACACCCATTTCAGAACCTAGAGTGACACAAGATGTAATGTTTAAGACAAATGAAAGACAGTGAAATTTAAGACAGTGGGATCCAAACACACTGTCTCTGAGGCCACTGTCTCTGAGGCCATTGTCTTCTTCCTTCTTTTCCACTCTGATCGCCATTTCATTTACCACCGTTACCAAACTCCAGAAGCGGGGTGGAAGAGGCAGAAGATGAGCCTCAGGATTTGGAGAAGAGAGCATGTGGCTGTGGAAACTATAGCTTAACCTGAAGTTTTAAGACAACTTTGGGTAATAGCAGGGCTGAGAATGGCAGGAACCACAGCATTAGGACGAGGAGGTTTTCTTTTGAGTAGAAGACTCCTGTATACCTAAACTTAACTAGCCTTCCAGTGCAGGGGAACTCATTAGTTGGCAGGCTATTGTTCTAAGGAGCCACATTTAATTTAATTTTACATGATTGCTAAATTTAATTAATGGCTACACCCACTCCTGCCTTGTAAAAAGAACAGAATGGTTCAAAGTTACACTGTGATGTGAGCACAGGTTTGGTGTTTCTGACACAGCTCTACAAAAATGTTGGCACCAAATGCACATAAAAGGAGTTTTAAGGCTTAATAAAAATACAGACTAGTCATTTCTCAATGCAGCTTGGAGGTTGAGAACAGGATGCTAAGAGTTAATCTTTCAAATACAAATGGCCTCCTCCATCAGGTTCAAAGGAGCAAATACGTGTCTTCTGAGGAGCCACATTTTAAATACTGGGACTGTTAGGAGAAAGAGGGTCAGACAGGATAGCAAATTGTGTTTTGCTATCCTGCCTTAGTTGAGTCCTTGGGTACTTTGATTTCTGTGCTCCAGTGTAAAAACATAAGATCTTTGACTTAATACAAGTACTGTTTTGCTGGAGATTACCCTGATGGCATATTGTTACACTGAAGATATAAAATCTTTTAATTTCATAGAGTATATGGTAGGTTATGTTTGCTTAATATTTAATTTTCATCTCATAAAAATATTTTCACATTCATGTTCTTCATTTTTCTATTTACTGACCCTAGAGGTTGGGCAATATGGAGGAGAAGGCAAAAAGGGGAGCTAGGATTAGGTCATTGTTTCTCAGGGTGGCTCCTTCAGAACCCCTAAGGGATCAGTGGACATATTCTGTGAGTCATGTATGTCCGCAGCAGCTTTTAATTCAGTGACTTCATTACAATTAGAAAGCTAATATAAGGATTTTCTGGATGTCCATCTTGAGACTGAGCCACTTGCTTTTCCTGCCCAAGTTCAGACTTGTTGGTTTGATTGTGTTGGCTTTGGTTAACTCAGCACTGAGAAGGGCAGAATTACTTTTGCTGCAGTTTTTCCTGATACACAGGTCCACAGGCAGAGTCTTGAAGAGACATCTAAATCCTTATTTAGATGCATCCAGCACTTGGGCACATTATGAAAGCATTATGAGTAGAACTTGAGTTTTGTTGAAATAAGTCTGTTTATGCTTAAAAGCTTCCTTTGAGTCTAATAAAAGCCTGATGTCATGTTTGGTACAGTTAGTTTCCTGTGCAGCGTTAACACAGGGCATTTATAGAACCGGAAATAAAATAAGGTCATGGTTTGATTGATGATGGATGTACATCCTCTAGTCTCTCTGCTGACTGAGCAGAGACAGTTTCCTTTTTCCCTCTTGCCGTCTGGGTTCCTGTCAAAGGCACCCTCCTGGCAGATGGGGGGCACCTCTCACTTACCTATGAAGGCTCTAACTTGTCATGGAAACCCCTTACAATTAGTGCTTTGCTTACTAGGAGTTGGCGTATATTAGCACATGCCGGTACATGTTCTTCATTATCTGTCAGATAATACTTGTTACAAAACAGTCAGTAAAATCACCTTTCTGCCAACAGTAATTTTTCTGGTTTTGTGTTTTAGATTAACTTCATCTACCTTGCCAAAAGCACAAAAAGAACCATGCTAACTTTAACTTTGGTATGTACAATTACATTCCTCCTCGTCTGCAGTGGAACTTTTTTCCCATACAGCTCCAACCCTGCCAGTCCAAAGCCAAAGAGAGTGTTTCTTCAGGTAAGAGCAGTTTTGCGTGAGCTATTTGAGATTCTGGAAAGGAAAGGCTGATGTGTTTTCAGCCTCATTAGTCAACAGTGAATTGAAAATGTCTGCTTGTTATTGTTCACATTACAAAAATGCACCTACTTGGAAAGACAAGAGCAGAGATGTATCATGAGCTTTTAGAAGTACAGATTGTAAGAATGTCTGCAGGCTGGGTGAAAATATGAACCCCCGTCAACTGGCAAAATAAAAGATATTTTAAAATGCTGGTAGGATTGATCTTAGGTATTGTTTGAAGTAATATGTGATAACCAAAATATAATAATTTAGGGATTAATATAATGAGATTTAGAATTTTCTTAGATTTCAGCTTTTTCTGTAAACTTTTTAGAGCTGGTAAGCAGGAAAAAGAACTAAGTCACCTTATTTCCAGTCATCTTCTCTGTTAGAAGGAATGGAATGGCCAAACAGAAAAGCCAAGAGTCATAACCTAGCTAATTATTCAAGGACTGGAATAAGTAATAATATTTGAACATAAATATCAGATTTTGAGAAAGAGCCAGCTGTTCCTTGTTTTTGTTTAGTCCCATAGGATACAGCAGTACAAAACCTTTAGAGAACAGTCGCTGGTTTTTAGGAAATTCATTGTTTTCAGTGACTTGCTAATTTTTTAATTACATCAGTAGTAGTTAGGAAAAGCTACGTTTTTATTTTTAAAAACTCCTGTTCTGATTTGTTTTGGGGTTTTCTTGATCCCTAGTGCCAGAAGTTGGCAAAGTTTTCCTGTAAAAATCCAGACGGTAGATATTTTAGGCTCTGCTAGCCATGTAGTCTCTGTTGGCAGCTACTCCGTTTTTACAGAGAGAAAGCAGCCATAGACAGTGCCAGAGAATGAATGTGGCCGTGTTCCAATAAAGCTTTATTTATAAAAATGGTAGTGGACCATTTGGCCTGTGGGGTATGGTTTGCCCCTGGCCTTTGAGTCCCTTTTTCTATTCCTGTTTGATATTCTTCAGGCTGGTTTCAGCTGTTAATAGAGCTATTCCAGATGGAGCATGGTGCCTTCTCAGAGAATGCTGTTAGGCACAAGTCTGTCATCTAGCGGTGAGCTGTGATTCCTGTTTTTCTCTGCACACAAATTAGCTTCTTGTAACACACTGAAAGGGGTGTGTGTGTTTCTTTTAGAATGTATTTAAGTCCTTATCTAAAAGGAGTTCTAGTGTTCATGTCTTTTAAATCTGAAATAGGTTTTCAAAAAATTGTATATAAAATTTAAATAAAGAAATATATTTGTAAGAAATAGTAAAACAGTCATCTGAATATTCGAGTTTAAGAGAGAGAGAACATTAGAAAAGTTCCTTAGAAAACCCTAATGTTCCCTTCTTATTTTAAATATATTTTTATTGAAGCACAGTCAGTTTACAGTGTTGTGTCATTTTCTGGTGTACAGCACAATACTTCAGTCACATAGGAACATACATACATTCGTTCTCATATTCTTCGCCATAGGTTCCTGTAAGATACTGAATATGGTTTAGTGCTCCCTTCTTGATGCCAATTCTTTTCCTCCTTTCCCACCTCCCAGAGTACTCACTCACAATCTTAATGTTTGGACTTAATCATTACCTTAGTTTACCACATATGTATGAATCTCTAAATAACAACAGATAGTTTTGCCTATTTTTGAACTTCTTTCAGTTAAAGCCATACCATAAATACTCCGTGGTAACTTTTTTTTTTTTTTTAACCCAGCAACACGTCAGAGTCTTCCAGGTTTATGTCTGTCACTGTAGTTCATTATTTTTCATTGCTGAATAGAAATCTGTTGTAGGATGGTGCCCCAGTTTATTTGCCCATTCTACTGTTAGTAAACATTTGGGTTGTTGCCAGTGTTTGCTAATATGGACAATTCTGAACCAACACACTCTTGTACCTTGCGAGTTTCTCTAACGTCCATATTCAGGAGTGGAGTTGCTGGATTGGAGAATATGGGCACATTAACTGTATTAGGTAACGCTGAGCAGTCTCCCAAAGTGATTGTGGCAGCAGCCTGTGAGGGTCCCTGTTGCTCTCTTGCCACATCATTTCCTGGTATCGTCAGCCCAACTCACTTCTGTTAGTCTGGGGCGCAGATGTGGGTGAAGGAGTTCAAACAGCAGTTTCCTCATTAGTCTTGTTCTTTTCAGCATATGACTAGAACATTTCATGACTTGGAGGGAAACGTAGTTAAACGGGACTCTGGAATATGGATTAACGCGTTTGATTATACCGGGATGTCTCACGTAACACCTCACATCCCCGAGATCAACGACACCATCCGTGCTCACTGTGAGGAGAACGCGCCCCTCTGTGGTTTCCCTTGGTATCTTCCAGTGCATTTCCTGATCAGGTTGGTTCATTCTTTCCTGCTTTAGTTGGGGCCTCGTTTGTTCCAAGTCTTACCACTGCATCAGTACTTTATTATTTAAACTGGCTAGGATTATTTAAACTGGTCAGCACAGAAGTTGAACGTTGTTTATACTTTTTTTCTATGACTACAAAACTTCTATTCTTTAGTGGGATAAAGCATTCAGAAGTCCCTCCCCCCAAATTTTGCTTTTTCAAATTTATAAAGTGTTTCCTCTAGAAACCTGAATAGTTAGAAAAGGTAGCCCTCTTAACAGGCCTGAGAGATAGCAGTTAAGGATCAATTTCATATTGTTTTATTTCTGGAAAGTTTATGTTTGGCCACAAAGGACTGGGTGCAAAGAAATAGGATGGGTGCTGGAATCAAGGTCACCTAGGATCCTTGTTCTTACCTTTGGGAAGATTTTATTACACAATAACCTGGGCTTCCGAGAAATTGCCATTGTTTATCATATCCATCAGAGTTTATTTTTATACCCCAAAATGTGTTTCTTGTATTCTGAGCACTTGCATGAGTTATAGACAGACATCAACTAATAAAGCAACCTAAATATTGAAGCCACCTTTCCAAATAGGAAAAACTGGTATCTTCCTGCCCCAGAAGTTTCTCCTCGAGATCCTGCTCATTTCAGACTTGTATCCAAAGAACAGACACCCTGGGATTCTATAAAGCTGACCTTTGAAGCAACAGGTAAGTCATATGACAATTTTTTCTTCTCTTCTTCACTTCTTAAAATTTTTAATAAGCACATGTTTTTCCCTCAAATTTGTAATAGTGACCAGTAACTTCGCAAGGACTTAGTGTTTCTAATAGGAATTGAAGCTGGTTAATTATGATTTTTAAGAGAAAATTTAATGGGCTTTATTTTTTAGAGCAGTTTTATGTTTACAGAAAAACTGAGTAGAAAGTACAAAGAATTCCCAAGCCTCTCCTCTCTCTCAGCTTCCCTTACTAGTAATGTCTTACATTAGTGTGGTTTCTTACAATTGATGAACCAACATTGATACATTATGATTAACTGAAGTCCTTACTTTGCATTGGGTTTGGTTCACTCTTTGTGTTTAGTTTCTGTGGGTTTTGACACAGGCATAATGGCATGCAGCCCCCATGACAGTATCATCCAGAACAGATTCACTTTACTACAAGATCCCTGCTCCACTTCCGCCCTCTCTCCTCCATGCTCCCTCTGGCAGCCTCTCATCTTTTTACTGTCACTGTTATTTTGTCTTTTCAAGAACATCATATACCTGGAATCATACTTTGTAGCCTTCTCAGATGGGCTTCGTTCATTTAGCAGTATGCACTTAAGGTGCCTTTTTATGTCTTTTAGTGGCTTGATAGCTTTTTATTTTTATTTTTTTTACTGTTGTGAATAACATGATGGATGTACCAGTTTGTTTTTCTGCTGACCTACTGAAGGACGTCTTGGTTGCTTCCAGTTTTGGGTAACTATGAATAAAACTGCTATAAACATTTGTGTTCAGGTTTTGGTGCAGAGTAAGTTTTCAGCTCATCTGGATAATTATCTAGAGAGTGCAACTGCTGGGTTGTGCGGGCAGCCTGTATTTACCTTTGTAAGAAACTGCCCAAGCATCCAGAGATAGTATGAGTCCCACCAGTGGTGAATGAGAGTTCCTGTTGTTACACATTCTCACTAGCATCTGGTGCTGTTGGTGTTCTGGATGTTAGTCATCCTGATACATATGTAGTGGTATTGTTTTAAGTTGCAGTTCCATAGTGACATATGATGTTGAGCATCTTTTCATATGCTTATTTGCCATTTGTGTAACTTCTTCGGTAAGGTGTCTGTTCTGATCTTTTGTGTATTTATTAATTTTAGTTTTATTGTTGAGATTTAAGAATTCTTTGTATATATGGATTTAAGTCCTCTATCATGTAACTGTTTTGCAAATATTTTTTCCTAGTCTGGCTTGTATTTTCATATCTTAGAAGTGTTTTTCTTAGAGCGTAAGTGTTTGAATTTATTGAAGTCCACCTTAATCACTTTTCTTTTATGAATCATGCTTTTGGTGCTATATCTAAAAATCACTGCCAAACCCAAGGTCTCTAGATTTTTCTCTGATGTTACCTTCTAGAAGTTTTAAAATTATGCATTTTACATTTAGGTCTGTGATAACATTCTGAATTAATTTTTGTGAAAAGTATAAGGTCTGTGTCTAGATTCACTTTTTCTTGCATGTGGATTTCCAGTTGTTTCAGTACCATTTGTTGACAACTATCGTGTCTCCATCGAGTTGCCTTTGTTTCTTCGTCAAAGATCAGCTGACTTTATTTGTGTGGGTCTATTTCTGGGCTCTCTATTCTGTTCCACTCATCTGCTTCCCTACTCTTCCCATTACTGCACTGTTTTGATCACTGTTAGCTTTATAGTGTGTCCTGAAGTTGGGCAGTATCAGTCTTCTGACTTGTTCTTCAGTATATTGCTTATTGCTAGTCTTTTATCTTTCCATGTTACCAGTTTGTCAATACCAACAAAGTAACTTTTTGGGATTTTGATTGGAATTGCATTGAACCTATGGATCAAGTTAGGGAAAATGACATCTTAACATTATTGACTCTTCCCATCCATGACATGGAATGTCTCTCCATTTATTTATATCTTATTTGATTTTTTAAATCAGAGTTTTATAGTTTTCCTCTTGTAAATCTTGTACATATTTTGTGAGCTTTTTATACCTAAAGATTTCATTTTTAAGGTTATGTAAATAGTATTGTTCATTGGTGGTATATAGGAAAGCAATTGACTTTTGTATACTAACCTTTATCCTGCAACCTTCCTGTAATTGTATTAGTTCCAGGGGTTTTTTGGTCATTTCTTTTGGATTTCTATATAGATGATCATGTCATCTGCAAACACAGAGTTTTATTTCTTCCTTCCCAGTATTTTTACCTTTTATTTCCTTATCTCATGGCATTAGCTAGGACTTCCAGGATGATTTTGAAAAGAAGTGGTAAGAGTGGATATTCTTGTCTTGTTCCTGATCTTAGTAGGAAAGTTGTTTGTTTTATTTACCAGTTGAGGAAGGTCCCTTCTGTTTTTAGTTTGCTGAGAGCTTTTGTTGTGAATGAATTTGAATTTTGCAAAATGCTTTTCTGTCAATTGATACTATCATGTGATTTTTCTTTAGCCTCTTGATGTGATGGATTAGGTAATTGATTCTCAAGTGTTGAGCCAATCTTGCATACCTGGAATAAAGCCCACTTGGTCATAGGGCATAAATTTTTTTATACATTGATTTGATTTACTAATATTATGTTGAGGAGTTTTACATCTGTGTTCATGAAGGGGTACTAATCTATAAGTTTTCTTGTAATGTCTTTGTGTGGTTTTGGTATTAGGGTAATGGTGGTTTCACAGAATTAGAAGGTATTCCTTCTTCCATCTTCTGGAAGAGATTGTAGAGAATTTGTATAATTTCCTTCTTAAATGTTTGGTAGAATTTACTAGTGAACCCATCAGGGCCTGGCTCTTTCTGTGTTAGGTGGTCATTAGTTGTTGATTCAGTTTAATAAAGGACTGTATAAAAATTTTTTTCTCTTGTGTGGGTAGTGGCAGGTTGTGTCTTTGAAGCAGTTGGTCCGTTTCATCTAGGTTATCAAACTTTCGTGCATACAGTTGTTTGTAATACTCTTTTATTATCCTTTTACTGTCCACGGGATCTGTAGTGCTGGTCACCTCTTTCATTTCTGAGATTAGTAATTTGTGTCTTATTTTTTTTCTTATCCTGACTAGAGGCTTATCTATTTTATTGATCTTTTCAAAGAACCAACTTTTGGTCCTATTTGATTTTATCTATTGATTTCCTGTTTCAGTTTCCTTAATTTCTACTCTATTAAAAGGCTTTTTTGTTCTACTTAGGTCAGGTTCCTGGCAGGCAAGTTGCACATCTACTGCCCTGTGTTTTGTTATTACAGATGTCAAGAAATTAGAAAAAAATTATTTGTATGTGTGCAGGTCTGTTTGTGCACCAGCTACCACACTTTTAATTATAGAAGCCTTATAATTTGAAGATTGGGAGAATTAAGATCCTTTGTAGTTTTTGTTTTTCAGGATTTTCATTGCTATTTTTTGCATGCTTATTTTTCTGAAGTTTTAGAACTTTAGTTATTGTCTAATATAGAACCTGTTGCTAATTGGTATTTTGGGAAGTATCTTAATAAATTTATAAATTAAGGAGAATGGACATTATAATGTTGTCACCCTATCCATGACTTGGTAATGTCTTTGCTTTTGTTCATTTAATTTTGTCTTTTAGGAGTGCTATAAAGTTTCTGTTGCTATTATAAAGGAGGTTTTCTCTACTGTTAAGTCCTCTGGCTATATTTTTTATGTAAGAAGGTGGTTGACTTATGGATGTCAGTTTCCTATCTTGCTACCTTACTGAACCCCCCCCTTTGAGTTAATCATCGATACCCTAGCGCTCTCCGGGTATAGCAGTAACTGCCAAACTTCAAAGACCAGATAGTAAGTATTTGGGGCTTTACATCATGTCTTTGTGGTAAATTTTTTTTTTTTGTTAACCACTTTTTAGAAACATAAAAGCCATTCTTAGCCGGAGAGCCATCCAAAAATAGACCTCAGGTATAGCTTGTTGACTACTGGCTATCACCTGCAAATATTTAACTTTTCTTTACCAACTTTTAAGCCTCTAATTTGTCTAAATGGCTAATGCTTCTAGCATAGGGTAGAACAGTTGTGGAGATGGTGAGCATCCTTGCCTTGTTCTTGCTATTAGTACCAAGGTCTCCAGTGTTTTCCCATTAACTTTAGGACTAAGGTATGTATTTATTGTGTTAAGGAAGCATTCGTCAGTTGTCACGCCTTGAATGTTTTTAAAAGGAATAGGTTTTAATTTTGTGAAAGGCTTTTTTAGCATCTGTAAAAATAATCACAGGATTTTTCTTCCAGTTTTAATAAATGGCATATTCTACTAGGTCATGGCCTATTGCTTTCTTAATGTGATGTTGGATTTATTTGGTGATATTTTATTTAGAAATTTTGCATCAGTATTCATAAGTGATACTAGTCCATGTAGTTTGGATTTTTTGAGTACTCTGAGATCTAGGTATACATTATAAATATTACCCATCATAAAATAGCATATAATGAAAAATATGAAATATAGATGTATAACTGAATCACTATGCTGTACACCAGAAATTAACACACTGTGATCCAACTATACTTCAATTAAAAAAAAAATCACAAGAACGTTAAGTTTTCCTTCATTTTCAGTTTCTTGGAATAGTTTATCGATAGAGCATTAGAACTGTTTGGCTGAAAAGTTGGGTTTCGGCTCCTCTGAGACCACCTGGGCCTGGTCCTTTTTCTAGGAAGATTGGCCTGCTTTAGCTTTATATCTGTGTTCAGTTTTTGACAATCTGTATTTTCCTAGAGAAGTATCCATTTCATTTGGGTTTTGAGACTTAGTATAGAGGTCTGCAGAGTGGTCATGTGTGATTTTGTAAAATTTCTTGTTACTTTTCTTCTCTGTGTATTATCTGTGTCTTCTCTGCTCCACTCTCCTTTCCCCCTGCTTTTTGGTCAGGTTAGCTAGTGGTGGTTTTGTTAATTTAAAAAAAAAAGTCAAAAACCTGTTATTAGGTTCATTTTACTTTGTTCTCTATTTCATTGATTTCTGCTTTCATCTGTAGTATTTCCTTGTCTTTTAAAAAACTGTCTACTTTCGTGAAATAGCCTTTGTCTTACCTTTATTTTTACCCTTTCTGAGTCTCTTTTAATTATGTTATTTGGAATGCAGTATGTATGATTAGGTCTGGCTTCATAAGCCAAAGTAAAATTTTATTCTTAGCAGCTGTGTTAGGTCTACTTACACATTTACTTTTATGACTGATACTTTGGGTCTCAATTTTGTCACAATATCTTAAAACACAATTTTATTTGCTATATTCCTTTTTCTATGTCATCTTTCCTTTTTAAAAAAATGCTTTCTGGCACTTGTTTATATTTTTGTTTTGATTGCTTCTTACTTAAACCTTTTACTATCATCTATGTGCCCAATTTTTAACGGCATTCTTTAACTCTATCAGCTTATACAACAGTTTGAGTATCTGCTTCCCCCTTTCCTCAGAGTTTGTTATATGCAACAGTTGTACATTAGTCTTTTACCCTCACCTCAGTAAGTACTGGTTTATCTTAATAATGTATGTGGATATATTAAAATACTGTCAGTTCTTTTGCTACAGTTTTTGCAGTTACCTCCTGGTTAGATAAGCTTATTCTCTAGATTTCTGAAGGGCTCCTGCGTGCTAGGTTCTTGTGCATTTTAAGGGCCAGGATTTAAACACAGATATTCTCCTTGTAAATTCTCTTCCTTTTCTGCTTCACCTCATTACTTACCCTTGTTGATACACAATAAATGTCCACACTGGCAGACCTCTGGTAGGTTTGTACTGAGTGTCTTTAAAGTGATGTAAAGCATGAACTTCCCAGTCTGGTTTGGGTGGTGGGTTTCTTTCTTGTTGCTTTTAAGAAGGTTTTTTAAACTGTTCTTTCCTTTTATCCTATAGGACCAAGCCATATGTCGTTCTATGTTCGAACCCACAAAGGGTCCACACTTTCTCAGTGGTCTCTTGGCAATGGCACCCCAGTCACAAGTAAAGGAGGGGACTACTTTGTATTTTATTCCCATGGACTCCAGGCCTCTGCATGGCAGTTCTGGATAGAAGTACAGGTAGGAATTTACCAGTGTTGCTGGGATCACTGATCAGGTTCCCAGGTGGTATTTGGCAAGAACCCTGGGATCAGTCAGTATTCTACCTTCATAGAACAAAGAACTAACTTTCTCCTCCAGGTCTTGGAAGAACAGCCAGAAGGAATGGTCACTGTGGCCATTGCTGCCCACTATTTTTCTGGGGAAGACAAGAGATCCTCCCAGCTGGATGCTCTGAAAGAGAAGTTCCCAGATTGGACATTTCCCTCTGCCTGGGTGTGCACCTACAATCTCTTTGTGTTTTAATCCTGTGGATGAGCTCTAAGTACACGCCCAATTGGATACTCCATGTGGCACGGTTTCTCCTTACGGATGTTTGTGCGTAAGTCAGTGAATTTTAATGAGCATGTGTTCAAAGAGCTTTGTGGATGAACACTCTTCAGGGCTAAGCACTACCGTGGTTGCACTGTGGGGTGGTGTGCATGGCCTGTTTGGCACCTGAAAATACCAGTTTTCTGGCACTTAAAAGCACATGTGGGTATGGCCACTACACACATTTTATATGACCTTAAGGACAAAAGCCAACAGACCACTTTAATAGTCATCCTCTTAAGATCATGAAAGATGTAGAAGGTACTATGAATCCACTGTTAATGATACAAATGACAGTTCTAACCAAAGCCCAAGACCGTTTGTCGCGTCAGGGACAGTAGGTAGAATACCCATGGAGGTAATGATTCCCCTTGAGACCTACCAGCTCTGTAGGGCATTAGAAAGCGACTGTGCTAAGGACAGGAAGAACCCCCGGGCCTGTGCTGAGAGCTTTGCTGCTGCAGGCAGCGTCTGGAGTGTGCTTTGCATCTCTGAAGCCCTGGTCCCAGTGTGTAACCTGCGTTGGGTTGGTGACTCCTGTTTTGACAAGTGGTCACTGAGATCCACTACTGCAATGCTTATCCGAGGTTGCTTTCAAAGCCTGTTCCCCTTTCCACACGTTCCACCTTGAGAAAAGGACCATTTGTCTAGTTACCTTTTCCTCTGGAGCTTCAGTGTCTTTTGGTTTAGACTGTTGTTTTTGCAAGTTTTATGACCTTAACTTCTTTCCTCAGAGCACTGAGTTGCCATGGTGGCTTATTCTGAGATGGGAGAAGAGAAGGGCATGGAGTGGCCAGGCATTTTATATTTATTCTCTTCATTTTGTAGCAGTCTTCTGTTGTCCAAAGTTAATCCTTTAGGGCATAATTTAATTGATGAACTGGGTCCTTATTTTTGTCTGTGTTCCAGCTAGTTGAACTTCAGTTTCTCAGTAACTTCCTATGTCCAGTAGAGTTTGCTTTCCTGAGACTTGAGGCTGTGGCTTGTACTGGAATGTACTCCTGTAACTGTCCTTTAAGTTGTTGGTGTTCAAAGCCTGCATGATGGCAGCCCTGGGATCTGGAGGTGCTTTTCATGCTGAAGAAGATGGCAGTGTAGCATAGCAGTGCCTCTCATGGCTTCTTGGCTTGAGCAGTGGTAAATTCTGCTAGCTTTTTTCCATTGAAAATGTAAAAAGTTGGGGGGACAAATTTTGAGTTTAGCAAGTATAGGCCCACCCCCAAAACATACTAAAGAAAAGCTATAGTAAAACAAAACAGAAGTGGGCACATCCAAGTGCCACTCGGATCTGCCCAAGCAGAAAGAGCATAGTAAGTGTGCGTCGTAGAAGAAAATACTTCTTAAAGTGCGATGTATCCAGTACGCTCTCTTAATCATGCTCAAGTTGCCTGCCTAATTTACAACTTAAAAATTGACTGGACCCACAGACAGCAGGGCTGCAGCCACAGCTGAATAACATATGAGCTGTCACATGCATGGACAGTGTAGGAACCATATGCAGTTGAAACTCTGTGCATAACTTTACAGTCGGGCCTCTGTGTCCGAGAGTCCACATTCCTAGATCTTCTAAGTACTGTAATACTCATTTAAAAAAAAAAAATCCATGTATAATTGAACCTGCACTGTTCAAACCCCTGTTGCTCCAGAGTCAACTGTATCACTAGTCTCGAGTGTCAGGTGGTGCACAAAAGCTCTGCCATGTTTACAGCTTGTATAGAATCACAGTTGTTGAGAAAAACAAACAGTAATATCTAAATTAATTTCAAAATACAGGCCTATTTTCTGTTCCCATGATTAATCTGCAAAAGATTACTGGAAATTATTTATAGAGAAAAGAAAGCAAAATCCCAAGTGTCGAGGAAGGACATTATATGAGAAACAAACAGGTCCCTATGATTTTTTTTTTTCCTTTGGGAAGGATGTCATTACTCCTTTTCAGTAATCAGTTTTCTTTTTTTGCCTTTGGGTTATTTTCCTGTGTGAACGATTCTCTTTTGGTTTTCTTTGGCATTATAAAGCTTTGATATTGTACAAAGTCAGTAACAGGATGCTTAGCATTCTGGGAGATGAATGCCAGAAATGGTTAATTACACATATTCATGATTCTGTTAATAAGCACACTGTCAGATCAGTAGTACCTGAGATTAAAGAAGTTAGAGTACCCGATTATTTGATTAACTACTCATTTCTAAAAGGGTCTTTTCAAATTCTAACAATTGCATTATTTCCTACAGGATTTAAAGGTAGTTAAGCACAGTTCTGCACATTCAGGTAAAGTGTGAAGGAATGTAATTTTGAAGAAATTCTTTCTTAAAATGTACACTGTGTATGACCTAAGCATGACAGGATTCCCAAAACGTTACCACTGAGGGAGCCATAAGCCAGCCTGCTGACTCAGGAAGCTGTAGGAAGAATTACTACGTCTGTTCATTCTTTTCACTCGTTTGGTGAGGATTAACTATTGCCTTACAAAATTACTGAAATAAACTTTTAAGCATACTAGTTAGTATCTTTAACAAAGAAACAGCTCTTTATTGTTTATGTTCTCCTGTATCCCCATATCTGAAGTTATTTTAAGTCTGTGGGGCCTTCAAAAAAAAAAAAAAAAAAGGCTGTTAAGACCTAGGTGGCTCAGGGAGGTATATCAGCTATTTTAATGGGTCATGTGAGCAGAGAACTCCGCATGGCTCAACTGGAGTCTATTTTACTGTGGAATGTAATTGTGTATTTGAACTTCACTGAAATTAATGGCCTACTCACTTGGTAAAATGTTAAGCTTCCGCATATTTGCAATTTTATCATCTCCAATGGCAAGGAAAATCACTGAAGGGCTAAAAAAAGGAGGATGTTCTTTTACTGGGGGATAGGAAGGAGGAAGAAAAAACTGTCTTTCAGCCAGAGAGTGACCCAGTGCTCATTCCAGTCTCCACACAAGGGAAGGGCCACACCACTGCCTAAAACAGAGTACTCACCTGTGAGCTCCAAGAGCTCTGTGCCAGTTACTTACCTTTCTGAGCAAATTCCCTCTGGACACTTCAGTCCAAGTGAAGCAGCTGAACAACTTTTACTTCTAATACACTTTGCCTTCTTTTAGGGCCAATAAAGCCAAAATGCATGTCTGTTTTTATTTGAAAAAAGTTTTTTAGGCATTTTTGAAGTGAATCAGTGCATTTTTTGATACTACTGCTTCTTTGATTGTTAAAAATGTAACAAACATGTTGATAAATTATTTTTTCCAAGTTTGGCCCTACACCATGACCAAATGGGGTTTAACCCAGGAATGCAATGTTGGTTTAACAACTAAAAAAACAATCATTGTCAGACACAATACATATTACTAGAATAAAGGATAATAATCTCAAACAGATGCAGAAGCTGACAAAGTCTAACACCTTTTTAAGATATTATTAGTTTCAATAAATGTAATGTTGTAGACAACATGGTCTTCTATATAGAAAATCCTAAGGAATCCACACAATACTACTACGGTAGTAAATAAATGAATTCAGCAGTGTTGTAGGACCCAGTAATCAATTGTATTTCTATATACTAACACGGAACAATCCAAAAATAAACAATCTATTTGTAACAGTTACCAAGAAGAATCAAATACTTAAAGAAACTGAAGACGTGAGTATCTGGAAGGCACCCCACATTCATGGACAGGAAGGCATATTAAGATGGCAATATTCTCCAAGTGGATATTAGAATCCCTATCAAAATCCCAGCTGCCTTTTGTGTGTGTGTACGGAAACTGACAAGCTGATCCTAAAATTCATGTGGAAATGCAAGGGACTCAGAATAGCCAAAATGGTCCTGAAAAAAACTTCAGACTCACCTTCTCAAAACTTCTTACAAAGCAGCAACAGTAATCAAGACAGTGCAGTACTGGCATTAACGAAAGACATAATGATCACTGAAATACAACTGACAGTCCAGAAACAAACCCATACATATACAGTCAACTGATTTTTTTTAAAATTTGTTGGGGACAAAAAACTTCAGTAAAAAGTGCTGGGACAACTGAATATTCACATACAAAAAAAGTTAAGACTCCTCATTTCATACCATATACAAAAATTAACTCAAGATGGATCAAAGACCTAAATGTAGGTGCTAAAACTATAAAACTCAGAAGAAAACATATAGACATAAATCTTCATAAGATTCATTTTGCATTGTTTTAGTTGACATCCAAAAGTATAAGCAACCAAAGGAAAAGCTGGATTTCCCCAAAATGAAATTTTACACCTTAAGACAGTATCATGAGAGTGAAAAGACCTCAGAATGAGAAAATATTTGCCAATCATATATCTGACAAAGGCCTACTATCCAAAATATGCAAAGAACACTTGCAAGTCAACAAATACAAAGATAAATGACCCAAGGAATGTGAATGCACACTTTTCTCTGAAGAGATACAAATGGTTAAAAATCATATGAAAAGACATTAGCCATCAGGGAAATGTAAATCTAAGCCATAATGAGGTATCACTTCATACATAATTCAGGTGGCTATAAGTAAAAATACAGTAACAAGTGTTGACAGTACAAATTGGAACCCTCCTCCACAGCTAGTGAAAATTAAAACGAACAAACAAAACACGTGTACTCTATAGGCATTTCCTCAAAAAATTAACCAGTTATCATACTATACTACCCACCATTCCCACTATTATAGAGAACTGAAAACATATGTCCACACAGATATTTACACATTAATTAATTTTCATAGTAATGTTATTCATGACAGTCAAAAAGTGGAAACCACCCAAATATCCCTCAACTGGTAAACAGATAAACAAATGTAGAATATTATTCATGCTTAAAAAGGAATGATAAATCTCAGCAATGTTCTCCTAGGGCACTCTACCCAAGCAATAGAAGTAAGACCAAAGACAGACAAATGGGACCTAATTAAACTTACAAGCTTTTGCACAGCAAGGGAAACCATACGCTAAACAAAAAGACAACCTACAGAATGGGAGAAAATATTTGCCAAAGACACAACTGACAAGGGTTTAACTTCCAGGATATATAAACAGCTCATAAAAATTAGAAAAAAACAAAACCAATCCAAAAATGGGCAGAAGACCTAAATAAGCAATTCTCCAGTGAAGACATACAAATGGCCAAATGGGCACATGAAAAAATGCTCAGTATCGCTAATTATCAGAGAAATGCAAATCAAAACTACAATGAGGTATCACCTACCAGTCAGAATGGCCATCATTCAGAAGTCCACGAACAATAAATACTGGAGAGGATGTGGAGAAAACTGCTGGTGGGAATGTAGTTCGGTGCAGCCATTATGGAAACAGTATGGAGATTCCTCAAAAGACTAAAAATAGACTTACCGTATCATCCAGCAATCCCACTCCTGGGCATATATCCAGAGGGAACCTTAATTCAAAAAGATACATGCAACCCAAAGTTCATAGCAGCACTACTTACAATAGCCAAGACATGGAAACAACCTAAATGTCCACTAACAGGTAAATGGATAAAGAAGTTGTGGTATAGTTATACAATGGAATACTATTCAGCCACAAAAAATAATAAAATAATGCCATTTGCAGTAACATGGATGGACCTGGAGAATGTCATTCTGAGTGAATTATGCCAGAAAGAAAGAAAAATACCATATATCACTGATATGTGGAATCTTAACAAAAATTAAAAAAAAGTTTATTTACAGAAGACTCACAGACACAGAAAACAAACTTGTGATGGTGGGGGAAGGGGATGGGAAGGAATAAATTGTGAGTTTGAGATTTGCAGATACTAATATATATAAAATAAACTAGTTTATACTGTATAGCACAGGGCACTATATTCAATATCTTATAGTAACTTATGGTGAAAAAGAATATGAAAATAAATATATGTATGTTCATGTATGGCTGAAGCACTGTGCTAAACACTGGAAACTGACATTGTAAATTGATTATACTTCAATATATATATATATATTTTTTTTTTTTTAAAAAAAGGAATAAAGTACTGATACACGAAGATGAACCTTGAAAACATCATACTAAGTCAAAGAAGCCAGACAGAAAAAGCCAACACATGAGTCCATATATATGAAATGTCCAGAATATGCAAATTCAGAGACAAGCAAATTTATAAATATAGGAAAATAAAAATTCCAGGTATTATTTTAATCCCACCTATTAGAGATGATGCCTAGTCTCCTGTGCTATGTATAATTTTATATCATTTTTTCACTGTATTTTGAGTATTTTCCATGTCATCAACATGGATTGTCTGTTCTTATCATCTATTGTCAGGCCATCTAGGATGCTGCCAACTCTTGAGGCTCCTATTCTAAGTAATTCTGCATATACATCTTAAATCTAAATCTCTATTTCATAAGGAAAATCCTAAGAGGTATAATTATATAATGAAAAGAATATTTTTGTGACTTGTAATACATACACCTTTTGCTGTTAACTTGAGATGATGAATAAACAAAAGTTCACGTAACGGTTTTATTGCCCTTTACCAAGTTAAAAATATACACATTACAGAAGTAGCAGCAACTTTAATTACAAGCAAAGGTTAACTGAACCCCCCAAATGACTCCTTGTTTTGGTATCAGCAAATAATTTAAACTTCAAATAGTTATACTGAATATTTAAATTCATTGGTTAAAATTATGGCTTAGATATTTGATATGTGATCCAAACAAGGCAAAATTAAAATATGAATTAAAAATTAAAGCATTATAACAAACTACCAAAGAGAAATTTTCTGTAAACTTGCCAAAATTTTTTGCCTTGGGAGCATCCACATCTGTTCATTGAAAAGCAAATATTTTATAGAAAAGTTTTGTTCATGGTGTGAACCACAGGAATACAGTTAACTTATTGGTGCCCTGCTTTTAAGAGTGCAAGATGAACCCAGCAGCACATTAGGATACTTGAAAAGATCACAGCTGTTTGCAATGGTAAGTCACTTTTATTGACTAAATATTCACACCAAACACAAAAGTAATGCTAGTTCTTCTCCTAATGGACTAGGACAGGAGAAGAAATTTGTTTAGTTTCTTGCTGGGCTGCATGTACTCACATGGGAAACATTATTTTCTATCTTAAGATTCAGAGAAAGGTGATTTAAAACAAAGGCTTAAATAAAAGTAGCACCAGAAGGACAAGGTACCAATAACCAATCACATATTCCACCCATTCAGGAGTTTTAGTGTGTGACATTATTGCACTTGTAATGTGAAAAGTGATAGTAAATTACCAAACTCAATAATTTAAAACAGTTTGATGAGTTTTGAATTAAGCATTTTCAAAATGGTTTTGAGTTTCCCTTCAAAGGAAACCTGGCTAGGACAACTAAATCTAGCCATTTACTTTAAAAAAGCAAGGATAGAGGACCAAGTTTTATTTCTAAACTGTAATTGCACTATGAGAAGAGAGGCTGTTTTACATAGTGGTATGAATTTGGTCCACATCAAATACATTGTTATAAAAATAAGTTTGTTTTGTAAAAAATAACATTGCATTCCTTTGTTCAAATTGCACAGTACAAACAAGCTATCTAAATTAATACTGTTATAAGGTAATTGATGTACATACAGTGGATATGTGTTTAGTATGAAGCAATTAAAGAGTAATGCAATTATGTTTTCATAATGTATGAAAACTAAAATTTAACTCAAATCTAGAAATACATAATACTTTAAAAGTTACAACAAATAATGCATTCTTTACATACTAATTTTTAGTAGCCGTGATAATATAGGATTCATCAGTCTATGTACATTTGTCCATTTTTATTCAATTTACAAAAGCAATAAATAATAAACTACATTAATTTGCACAAAACCTGTTCATTTCATGATCAGTGTGACCATTTCTGTTACTTTATGACCAAGCCAATAAACCTGTCTTCCTCTAGACTGCTCATATTTGAAAAGAGCAAGCCCCGTCTTTATTCCAAGAGTATCTATAGCCATGCAGAATCCAGCGTAAAACCTTACAAATTATAAGCCCTAAAAATATGAACAGTGCCTTTGAGTATATTTACACAAGAGTATTCACAAAAAGATACAATTCTTTGATACAAAATAGTTCAGTGGTATCTAATAGCATAATTGATAAGAACTCCTCAGACCCCTGCCCACTCTGATCTAGCAGGACTCAAGCTTGCTAAAGCAGGCACTGACTCACTGGTCAATAGCTTCCATCAACTTGGGACTGGGATTTAACAGGCTAGAAAAGGAGGAGGTCTTTTAATTACACTGGCACCTGTTCTGCCAGGACAGGCGTCTCTTCAGGAGGCCCGTGCTCTTGATCCAGGGGGCACACAGGTAGCTCAAGTACTTGATGAGCTACAGCAAGCACCTTAGCATTTACTTTTAAAAAGCAGTCTGGACACACGCTGAGCCAGAAAACATACAGGAAGCTGTAAGTAGTGAAAAAGTAAGCTCGTCTAGGGCAAAACAATCCCTGTGGTTCAAGAGCTACCAAACTTTAAGGATAAAACCAAAATATTCTCATGTGCATCTGTACAGTATTATTACTTTCCACTGTAGCTTAAAAAATTGTTTTATGAAAGAAGATTTTTCGATATCACATTTTTACGGACTCAAAGAGATTTCTTAGAGGAGAAAGAGTTAAAATTTAATAATACCTTACCAGAGTCTCTGAGCTGAGTTCTCTCCCTGGTTAAGTTATCCAACTAGGTCACAGTGTCCTCAGCTGTACGCTGCTGCTAATTAATACTGCCTGTGGGGATGGTACCCACCGTTGTTAGGACACGGAACAGTCATAAGTACCATCTTGAAAAGGTTCCTCCTCCTCCGCTTGGGCTGTGTCCTCTTCTTTCCGGCTGACCAAACTGCTACCTCCAACCTCACCCTGGGGGATACTTCCATGGCCTGAGGAGCCCCTGCTCTCCTCTGCCCGGGGGCTAGTCTGTTCAGGAGTCTTACCCACAGCTACTGGTTGGAAGGCTTCAGGCTGGACCTGCTCTTCTGTTATCTCACTGAGCTTCTGTAGTTGTGGCTTAATGATGTTTAAAAATGGCTTATATCCAGGACTAAGTAGAGGAAAAAGGAAATTAGCTCTTGTCTGTCACATTCAAAAGGCTCACAGCGTGTTACGGACAAATTCCTAGTAAACTCTGATTGAGCAGCGTCAGTGACTGGGGGGAGGGAAGGAGGCATGGAGACGTCGGGAGGAAAGGTGTCTCTGATGCCCTGGCCAGCACAGCGGGAGCTGCACATAGCATAAGTGTGAACACAATCCTTATCCAGTATTACCATTAAAAATATTCTCCAGTCTAAGGAGCAACAGGATTTCAGACTTGAAAAAGGACCTTCAACACTTAACCTGAATGAATCTGTCAATTAAGGAAAACCAGATTCAAGTAGGAGAAGCCCTGGATCCACACATAACTGGTGACAAGGGGCTAGAATCCCAGATTCTTTGAACTCCCATTTAATACTCCTTATTTGGGCTTGCCATGGAATGGTAAATTCACATAGACCCTAAAATGTTATCTTCTCAAGTAGATGTTTTTAGATTATTACCTTCAATTCCACAAAATGAAAAATCTCAAGTTCCACCCTAACTCTAAGGTCATTTGTACTGTATCAATCTTGAGTCAGTGACATGCATTCACTGACCAACACTATCTCAATGGACACTGCTCATCTAAATAGACAGGTATAGAATGGTAACTAAAGAAAACAGCCTTTAAAATGAATATATGAAACTATTTTTTATTTCTACCAACCTAAGAGTCTCCAAATAAATGAACCAGAATTAAGCCTTAAAGTGAAAGGCCAGTTTCCACCAAAGGACAGTCAGGGTAACAAACCTAAGGAAACCAGCACTTACCAATCTGTAGCGGCCCATCGGTCCACTGCTTGTAGCCCTGCCTTTATGTTCTGTAACATCTCTCCATCTACTTCCGAAGACTGTATAATAACCAAAATCTGGTTGATTACTGAGGATTCTCTAAGAATCAGGCCTATGACAATGCACCAGTCCAGACATCCTGCCTCCATGAAGATGTGTAGCAAGTACCTATATATATAAGCAGAAACAAAATGACTGATGGTATGAGGGATCTACAGATACACAGAAAAGCAGTCACTATCAGGAAAGCAGCCTCGGTACTCTATTGGCCCAGACAGCCTGAGCAGGCATTCTGTGCTTCCAAAATAGAAACTCACCGAAGCTGGACCTGGGATTTATGTGGCCCCTTACTCGCCAACTCCATGGAGATGTGCTCTAGCTCTGACTGGGTTAAACTGAGTGTGGAGAAATTTTCATCCACCATTGTCCAGTCCCCATCCACCACGGAGCTACTTTCAGTCAAGTCTGTGGCTGAACCAATACTGCATTCATCACCTGATGAAGAATTGCCAAAAGTTATAAACTGGTTTCATGTAGAAAATAGGTTTTCCTTCAATTTTATATATTAACTATTTTGCAGAGGTTGATTTCTCTTCAGGATTTTAAGACCAAAACATTAAATCCAGTAGTAAAATTCTCATATCATATTAATAGTAGATATTTAAAAAAATCATTAGAGAGGTGACCAAGCATTATGTACCTTCAGACAGAAAACACCACTAGTACCTACGAGGCAGTCTTACCTGCCTCCAAAAAAAAAAACCCCTAGCTGTAATCTGACCAAATGTTCAGATTTGATTATCAGTTTATAAGAAATACAGAGGAAACTGTTCAACTAAACCATGAAGATGCAATCACCTAAAATCCACATTATGAAAAAATTACAGAAGCAAGGTTCTTCAGTGAGTAAACTGCAAGAGATGGGGAGGGGGAACAATCACTAAGAAATAAAAACATGATAATCACGATGTGTAAATCTTATTTGGGTCTTGATTCAAACCATAAAAAAATTATGACATTCTGAAACAATTGGAATTTGAATTCTTACTGGATATCTGATGGTATTAAGAAATTATTGCTAAATTTTTAGAGTGATGTTAATGGTATTATGGTTCCCCTTCCCCTGCAAAAGAGAGTCCTTTTAGGAATACATAATATATCATGTCTTGGATTTAGTTCAATAATACAGGAAGGGGGAAGCAGATGAAACAAATCTGGTCATGAGTTGGTAATAACTGAAGCAGGGAGGGGAAGGGCCCTTTATACTATGATTACTTCTTTTTAAATGTTTGAAATGATCTCTTTAAAAAGTTTTCTAAAAAAAGCAGTGATACTATGTCATGCCCATTAGGATGCTACTGTCAACAAAACCAGCAAATAAATGTTGGTGAGGATGTGGTGAAACTGGAACCTTTGCCAATGTGGTGGGAATGCTAATGGTACAGCTGCTATGGTAGGCCCTCAAAATATTAAAAATTGAATTACCCTATGACCTGGCAATCCTACTTTTCGGTATATGTCCAACTGAAAGCAGGGTCTCAAAGAGACTTCTCATGTTCACTGTACTCCTACGTTCACTGCAGCCTTATTCACAATAACCAAAAGGCAGCAGTGCAAGTGTCCACTGATGATCAACAAAAGGTGGTATAAACACACAATGGACTACCATTCAGTCTTAAAACAGAAGGAAATTCCCATGCATGCTGCAAGAGGGATGAACTTTGAGAATATTACACAAGTGAAATAAGCTAGTCACAAAAAGTCTAACACATAGACACAGAGAATAGAATGATGGCTGCCAGCAGTTGGGGGAGGGAGAGTGGTTACTTAATGGGTATGGAGTTTTGGTTTTGCAAGATGGAAAGAGTTCTGCAGGTTAGTTGCACAACAATGTGAATGAGTTAACACTACTGAACTGTCCACTTAAAAACGGTTAAATGGTAAATTTTACTTGTTAAATTTAAAAAAAAAGTAATTGCAGCTATATACCTCCCCACATAGCAGAAGTTCAGGTAACAGTGATGACACACTGAAAATCAAACATCAGATGAATGCCTAGCCATTGAGAAAACTGCAGAAAATCAGACCAACTGCTATGTAAGTTCTTATAATTACATAAACCTGAACAACATAAATCAATTTTAAAACTTCTTCAGTTAGTAATTTACCCATGACTGTAATCCCAGAAGTTGACACACATTTTTTGGTAACAGGCTGGACAGTAAGTACTTTAAGCTTTGAAGGCTAAGAGGCAAAACTAAGGATATTATGTAGGAATCTACTAAAGGGAAAAAAATTTCCACACATTTTTATCAATGAAACAAAAAAACAGAAGATAATTAGGTATGTTTTTTTTAATGTAGATACAGGTCTACTTACAAGCAGAATGGAATTCTTAATATGGGGATAACACTTTGCTTATTTGAGGTAAAAAGTTAGCCTTTCTATATACCATCAGTACTGATTGCAAAGGTTCATTTGTCAGTACTGAGCTGTAATGAGATTTTACCTAAATCATTTATCTAAAATAAACATGGCAAAGTATAGTCAAGGCCAAACTTGGCCTTGTCCTAGTAACTACCCACCTCTCCAGCCGACAGTAATGGCTACTTAATCTATCTAATCTCAAAAGAGTGGACTTCTCTCTCTGAAGTGCTTTAGCATATAAACTTTCCTCCAAAGGAACTGAAGAAGAGCTAGGATTTAAAATATTTACCTTTATTAGATAAAGGTGACAAGAAGGCATCTTGCATTTGTGGTCCATGGGATGAGGCTGTGTCTATCTCATGATGGGTGGGGCCAATGTTGCCGAGCCAGCTCTGACTTCGCTGGACATTAGAGATGCCAGCATCTATCTCAAGGTTTAAAAAAGGGTCAGCTGATTGAGACTTTAACAGCTGCTCTCCCACTGTAAGGTGGGTCCGAAAACAAAAAATGAGAATTCAAGATGCACATACTGCCACTTCCAATTCAGTTCTTTCAGCTTCTCTTCCCCCACCAACCCCAGATACTAAAAGTTCAAGGCCAATTACTGTCCCAACATTGCACCATCCACCCACAAGCCAGGGACACAGGACTGTAACATAATGGACTGACTATACAATGCCACCTAACAGTCATCTTATATCATTACATATCTTACTACAATTAGGCAAAACTCTATTCTGTTCATCTTATAAGTAATTTTCCTTGGTTCTTAAAATGACATGAAGTTTCCAAATGTCATAATGAAAAAATCTTTGAATGTTCATAAGTAATAATAATTAGAACAGTTTTCTTTAAAAGACCCGAACTAAAACACTTTCCCTTTTTTCTTTTATCAAAATACAGTTTTACTTTGTCCTTTCCTAATTTAGATGATGGTCCAAGCTCTCAGAAGTTGCATTTTCAACACTTCTCTGGAATGAGTCCTGTTAGACAAGTCATAATTTAGCTTATTTTGAGTTCCATGACTAATCAATTCCAAAACTCCTTCCTACAAATTAAGTGTGGAACCTTCTATATTCAGCCAATGTTCAACTTGCTGAAAATTTGAGATAACAACCGGTTGGATTTATAAATTAGACTTCAAGGTCCTAAGACATATGCGCTACTTTATTTACATCCTTAGTTGAATGGTGGATGTTCCAAATGGTGTACAAAAAGTTGGCTTTTATCTTTTCCTGAACTTGGAAGGAAGAGACTTCCTTGAATATCTACTAACAGCAAAATACTTGTTGAAGCAAAATACAATTCTCCCTGTACAAGTGACACAACGCCTACATTACCTGTTCGATATTTTCCATTCTTGAAAGGAGAACTGACAGAAGCAGCAGGGATGATGGGAAGTGGCCACAGGAAGTCTTTGTGGAGTCTCTTCAGGGCTAACACAAAGTTGTCTACTCGGGCAGCCCGGGTACGTTCCTTGCACAACCAACTAATTAGTTCAAAGCCCAGCTGGGCTGCAAAGCAGCCGAGGTCCTTTAGCCGAACTTCTTCTAAGAGACGCCGAGCATGTCTCCAGAGCATCATATCAATATACATGTTCTCAGCACAGTCACTATCTTTGCTCCACCTATAAGTGGAAACATACAAAAGCTACAGAAGTCTTCACCAGAGGACTTCACCTACTTTTATGAAGTAGCAATGGTAACGATGACAAGGAGGTGAGAGATCTAAGCTCTAATTCTGAGTGAAGAGAAAGATAAAGTATCAGGGCTTCTCCATGTGATACCACAACGTGTTAAACAGTACTTGGAACACAGCAGGCTCTTAAAACATATCTGCAGAATGAATACACAGAACAGGAAAAAACAGGAGGCAGACAAAGCCAAACCAGGAAGAGAGTGAAGCAAAGAAGGGAGCACATAAATGCAATATTTGAAAAGACCAGTGAAAACAGGGAAGGAGAACAGATAAGAAATTAAGGAGAAAGAAGCAGAGTGAAATGAAGACTCTTAATGTGGGTTATACAGACACATAAAAATAAAACTGATTTTTAAAAATTAATGATGACTAAATATAGTCTATTATTTCTTACCCATATGAACTGATGGGGTATAACTGGGTAGTGGGGGTGCTTTCAGTGAGAGGCAGTATCGGAGCAGGACTGCCTGGATTCAGATCTTGGCTCTGCCACACATCAGTTGTGTGAACACAGAGCAAGTTTATTTTTCTGAGCATCTGTTTTTCACCTGTACAACACGGATAATAACAGTATCTACCCCAACAGAGTTTTGTGAGGATTAAAAGACCTACACAAGTAAATGCTTAGAATCTTGCCTGTCACATGGTGAGTCCTTGGAATGTATTAGCCAGCATTTAAATTCTGGGTATTGCTGAGAAGCTACTGTTTGCCTGGCAATTGTTAACAGTCCTCTACGGTTTGCATTTTACTTGTATATAGGCCAAGATTGTATGTGTGTGTGTGCTTTGGGAATGGGGGTGGTATTAATGGCTGTGATAAGAAAAAGCAGTAAAACATAACAATAAAAAATGTCCAGTAAGCTCTCACTGAAGGCACTGAAGTAAGAATACACACAGAATATAAAAGGATCAGGGAAGAGAAAAAACAAGAGCCAAAAACACATAACAACACGGGGAGGAATATAAAAACCTCACAAAACAGAGGAAATTCTAACTATTTCATATTGTGTAAGTTCACAGTTCCCTCTCAGGAGACCATAACCCATCTACAAGTAACGTAGGCTTCAGTCTCCAGGACACACTTCCTTTTGGCTCTCCCACTGTGTAATGACTTCTCCACTCAAAAGAGTCACAGGAGAGTCAAGTACATGACTAAATTTTATTTTTTGTCAAGAGGTACAGTTACAAAGAAGGATAAAATTGTTGACTCTAAGAAGGCTTTTGGATTTATCTGCAGATTTATCTATCTTCCTTTTATTCTGACCCTCCATTATCACAAGTAATTTAAAGGTGGTTGCATTTAGAACCGGGCACACAAGGGCAGAAACTGTACAGAGAGTAAAGAAGTGAACTTTGGAGGAAGGAAAAAGAGAAGCCTTTTGTGTGGTCTCTAAGCCTTTCGGCAATGTAAAAAGGTACTGCAATTGGGATCAAATAGTTGTTTTCCTAAGATGGAATTTTACAAATAACCTGAAATGCAATGTGTCACAGAATGTCCTAAAGCAGTAACAGCTCTTCCTTCTATTACCTTTTTCCAGAAGGGCCAGATGGCATACTCAGTGTTTTCTGTAAGCTGAATTTACTAGCAGGAACATTTTCAGCTGACTGGGATAAACTGATGCTTCGATTCCTGAAGAACTCAAATCCACCACTTGAACTGGGTTCCTGTGGTTACACACAAGGTATACACACAGTTAGAGGAAGATGCCCTGTGGATGTACGGCCTAGAGAAATTGCAATTTTGCAACTAACCTGAGCTGTAGGTGTGGATGGAGGTGTCTCAGATTCTCCAGAGCCAATGGCTTTAAGAAACCGAATCATGTGTCGACACAGGTCCCACTTGCCTTGTTCCAGGGCTGTGCTGAACAGAAGGGTGGCATGTTGCCTACTTACTGCTGGGACTTCCATGTTCTAAAAAAACCACCAAGGAAGACAAGAATTCCTTTTATACTGCAAATGCTTTGGGAAGACTTGAACAGTTCTTTATCTCCCTGGTTCCCTAAACACAGAGAAGTAGTGCAGCCACAACACTGAAGGGGATAGTTTAATAGTAAGATTAAAAGAAGCATAAAGAAACATCATGCAAGGAAAAGTGAGGCAAATACTATGCTGGTGTAATATGCATTATGATTTACTGAACTCAGATATCTTACATTCTTTCTTTCATTTTTCCTAGTGACTTTGCAGAATAGGTATACCATTCCCATTTTACAGATAAGGAAATGGGAGTTAAATAACTTGAAGATTAGCAGAAAACCAAAGATATAAATCTGCCCTCTTGACTCCAAAAAGGCTCAGGTAATCTCCTATGACAGTGTTTTTTGAAGATGTGACTAAAAAAATCTTGGCTTTGGGCAACAGTATGTACTACCACACAATGAGCATCCTCGGTGATTCTCTCACAAATTTAACCTTGCTGCTTGCAGCGGCCTTCTTGGAAAGGTGCCTTATAAACAAGTTTAACTGTAATTTTTATCTGACAATACATAGCAACTTAAGAATTCTGAGAGAGAAAAAGTTTCTAATTCTATTGCTTGGGAGACCACTGAAAGTCTAAGGAGTGACCTAAAACAAAAAAAGACTGCATTTATTTTGTTTCTGTTTTTATGATTCTATAGACTTTACGAATAGCCAAGGGATCATAGAATCTCGGGGCCATCCAGCTTCTGCCTGAGTATCTCCTCTAGTTTCAATTAGGTGTCATGAAGCAAATAAGCTGAAAGGAAAACTGCTTCAGGCAGAGTTTTACCCATGTTTATGGCTAGCTTCTTTTATCAGTGAAAACAACTGTGCAGTAATTTGAAAGAACTTTTAAGGACAACCTATCAAATCCATATCTGACTGACAGAACAACCCTCAAGACTTCTGTCAAATATATAATGAAACAAATTTTCATGAGTCTCAAAGTACTCATTATTTTGAGAAAAATTGCTACAAGAATATTTACCCACGTTTTAATCACTTGCCTCACCAATTCCACACTATAAGGAAAGAGGTTATTGTGGAGGGCTCAGATGAACCCACTAATACTCAAAATAATTCTGTATTATTATCTTTCTTATGTAACATTTCAATAATCTTATGAAATATGTGCAAGTTATTATATGCATTATAATACATTCATTATATGCATATGCATATACTATATGTATTACATATGACATTTCTTCTTCAAAACAATACTGTAAACTCAATTTGCTTTAGACCTATATATGAACAAACAGGATGAAAAAAAAAATCCCTGCAATGTTACTTTATGATAGTAAAGAAATTTTCTGCCATCATTTGATAAGACTGAATTCTTCAAAAGGAAAGATAAAAACTGAACAGAAAACTTGGCTGAATTAATTCTTTAAACACAATCACAGTGCCAGCACAGGACATTTTTTTTCCCCTCTAGTTAAGCTCGGTAGTCCTTGTACCTTTATAAGAGAATTGTTACCTGTAAGATAATAAGATAAGAGGCAGCAGTGTCCAAATCCTGAGCCATCAAACATTCCTCAAACAAGTCCTTGGGGTTTCCCACAGCTGCAAAAAGGTAATTCCACAGGGCATATTCAGTCTTCCTGGCACAATGAACAACTGTCTGCAGGAAGAGGGGGAACTCGGTGATAAATTTTGCCACAGTGGGAAGCAGAGGGTCGGGAATGGGCTCCCGTGAGGTAGCTTCTTCTTCCAGCACTTCATGGAGCATGAGCTCCAGCACATGAGGAAAGTAAGGTAATGCGGCACAGGACTGGGCTAACAGCAAGGCTTGCTCCCCAAGGTTCCTCACCAGCAGCTGACGCAGAATGTGGTGGAGGTAGATCTGAGAGGTTCTCTCCACAACACAGAAAGGGAAGAGCACCTCCAGCTGTTCCTTAGCACTGTTCCGAGCATACAAACAATCATAGAGTAAAGTGTCATTGACAGCACCAAGGACTAATGCATCTTCAAACAGAACAGCCAGGGGATAAATATTTATGTGGAAAGGCAGCATGATCCGCTGGGACAAGAAGGAATGGGGCTTCCGGTGATCCCTAGGGAAGAGAGGGAGCCAAACTTTCATTCCTGCACCCCCACAGCTCAGCCAGAGGGCCTCCAGAAGGTGACGCTTTTGTTTATTTGCTCGACATGTGGTCCAGACATTTTCAACAGACTGGGCTAGTACAACAGGAGGGCAGAACGGCAGCTGGAGGAGGAAAGACAGAAATCAGTTTTTTTCTCATTAAACTTGTAGATTCTTAAGTTCCTAGGCAGCGGTTTCCTAAGTCTTTCAAAAAGATAGCATAAATTTGGGGGAAAATTAGGGGAATCTATTTAGAGTTACTAATAGTACCCCACCTCTCAAAGTATGTCTATTTAAATCTAAAATCAAAATAACCCCTCATCCTTGACAAACTTCACCAATTTATCCTGTTTTTCTATTAGAATTTGCAAATAATAACAGGTAAGCAGTACCATCTGGCTTACTGAGAACATCTTATTATCATTTTAGGAACTTATCCTTCACCCTTTATAGTTTTACACCCAGAGAGTTAAGGCTAATTTTATGTATTTTCTCAGTTTTCAAATCACAACACTCTCCACTTAAATTCTTCTATTCCTTCATCCACGTCTCATACTTTTTTTTTTTTTTTTTTTGGTGGAAGTACTGGGGTTGAACCCAGGACATCATGCATGCTAAGCATGCGCTCTACCACTGAGCTGTTTCCCTCCTTGCCTTCCCATACATTCTTAATGTTCTAAATGACCTGTGTTTTACTCACAAGTTTCCTTTGGTTAGGGTTACTGTCCTTCTCCCGGATCTGAGGGCCTGATCTGTCCCTCTGCATCATGATGAGCTGTCCTGCAAGATTTAACATAATGCTCTCTGCATCACGAGCCTGAAAGAAAAATAAATTGGATTCATGCTGATTTGTAGGTATGTTTTCAGCATTCCCCTCAATCCATAAGGTTTTCAGGTTAAACAAACAGCAATAATGAGTGTGTACTATGTACAGCCATTCTGTTAAGCTCTGTAGGAGTACAAGGAGCCTTCTGGCTAGGGTAGATCAAGCTTAACACAGTGCAATTAATGAACAATGCAAGTGAACATAAAATTCAGGGCAGAGCTGAGTTTTCTTGGAAAAGTAAGAGAACTTCAGAAGTTCAGAAAAATGAGAGATCACTTCACTGACCCAGCTTAAAGGATGAGGTAGGACTTGAAGGATGGGGAAGTCACACATGAGTTGCAGCAAAAGGGTTGGTACTTTAGTTGAAGAATGCAATATAAAGGACATGGACACAGGACAGAACAGGGATAGAACAGTTCTTTCAGGAAAGTTAAGAACAATCTGGCTAGATGCCCTCTAGAAATTGTGAGAAAAATGCTGGATGGTAATAGACCTTCAAGAAGGGCTTGGAAAGTAGAGGAAAAAATAGGAAATAAGCCACTACCTATGGTTCTTGATTAAGGGAGTTAGTTGTGAATTTAGGAATGAAGAAAATAGTCTGCCTTTTTATTAAGGAAAATTTCAATCGAACTCCAAAGCAGAGAACCTAGGATAATGATTTCCCTTTGAACCCAGCTTAAAGTTTGAGAAGCACTGTTTTAAAGTGAATCTCAGCTATCAAGTCATTTTCACTTGTAAAGAGGAAGAGCATTTTGATTAAAACAAAACAAAAGCTTACTTATATTCTAGACATGAGGGATAGAAAAATAAAGCTGAATCAAAGATGATTTCAGGGTACCGAATCTAGGTGAAGTGCTAGAGAAACCGAGGTTATCACTGATAGAAGTCAGGAGGAGAAATTAGTTTAGGGAAGGGAAAACTGAAGAATTTCATTTTACGTCCCATTAAATTTGAAACAATCTTAAAAAATTTCAAGTAAAAATGTTGTGAGATATGACTAAACCTCAGATAAATATGCCAGAACCATAACTATAAAGGCGAGGTTGGTAAACTGAAAGAAACAGATGAGTTTTCTGAAGCAAGGTACATATGAGCGAAAGAGCAGAGGGCCGCTGTCTAAGCTTCTGAAGTCAAGATGAGAAACAGGAGAGCACAATGTCATACAAACCAAAGAACAAAAAAATTTCAGGAAGGAAAGGATGATTATTCAGAAGACATGGGATTGTGTCCCAGCTTTGACTCTTGCTGGCTGGATAAATTTAAGCTGCCAATATTATTTAGGGTTCAGTCAGGAAAACCACCACCACACTATGTATGTATTCTACTTGCAAAAAATACTCAGATATACAAAATACTCTTTCATACTGCTTTCAGACACAAGGGATTGTGCATAAAGAAATGGCAAAAGGGTTTAGAAGATTCACAGACTTTGTCTTTCATTTTTGCTTTAGACCATATCCAGCCAGGTAGTAAGCATGACATGAACTGTTGTTAATTTACGAAGTAGAAATTAAAAAAAATAAACCCCACAAAATCTCCAAGCAACTGTCACAAAGCTTAAGAACTTTACTTGGAAAGAAGTCTCCAGTTCCCTATACAGTACAGAATGACATGAAAGTAAAAAGCTTAACATCTGTCCATTGCACACGAGAAACAGTGAATAACGTGGAGACAGGAGAAGGAAAAATGGAATTTAAAAGGTGTGTGGGAATTATAAGAGCTAAACCACAGAGGAAAAAGAAAAACAAACATGCAATCACAAGAATCCAAACAGAACGAGAGTCTGAGGACTGGCATAGGGACAAATGCGTCAAACACTTCAAAAGACCTTAAGAGAATTTCCTGCAATTCACTAAAATATGACTAATGTTCATAATGACTACTTTCAAGTTTTAAGATGGTAAATTTCACTACATTTTACACTGCCTTATTTAAAAAAAAAAAAGCAAAATACTACTTCTTCCTTTAGCTATATCCATGCAGTCAACATTTTCTACCGATAATATAATATGTAAGGACAGGTGACCGCGACAGCCCTCTCAAGTTCAACTCTAATGAACTTTTCAGAAACTGACTAACATAAAAGCGGGGACTATATGTATCCTCAAAATTCTAAATTTGAAGGAACCCAACATGCCATCTCTTACCCAAAAACCCCTGGCAGATGATTCTCTTTGGGAGTTTCAGAGACAAGGAGCTCACCTCTCCCATGAGGGAGGTCATCTTACAGTTGAACAGTTCTCACTGCTGTTTTGTTGTTGTTATTGTTGTTGTTGTTAACTTTTAATATTAAATCAAGACTTGCTTTGCTTTTTAAATCTTGGTCTTCTCTCTTCTCTTTGAAAGGTCCTCTAAAAAGGGAGCACCAGGTGCTATTGATGCCACTGACTGCCTGTTATATCTAGGGTACATAAAGAGTCTCCCTCCTTTTTTGTCCTAATGTGGAGACTTCAAACATGATCAAAAGTACAAAAAATGTATAATGAAACTTCCCTCCCCCCAGTATTCCCATAACTCAGATTCACAATTACCAAGATTTGCTCCATCTATCCCTTTTTTCTTTTCACTTATTTTGCCAAAGTATTTAAAGGGAAGATATGCCATTTTACCCCTATAAACTTAACAGGCATTTCTAAAATATACAGATATTTGCTTATATAACTACATGCCAGTCTTTTTCATAAAATTTACATAAAATCTAAATCTCATAAAATTTATCCCTTAGCGTCCCTATTTAATATCACTAACTCTTTTATTTATTTTTGTGCGTGTGAGGGGGATTAGGTTTATTTATTTATTTTTAGAGGACGTACTGGGGACTGAACCCAGCACCTCATGCATGCTAAGCATGCTCCACCCCTTGAGCTATACCCTCCCCAATATGGCTAACTGTTTTGTAACAGTATTTTTTATAGCCTATTTAAATCAGGATACAAATGAATTTATGCATTTCATTGTTACTATGGCTCTAAAGTCTAATTAGAAGAATCTTTTATACCCACCACCCCACACTACTGCCTTGTAGCTTTCCTACAGAATGTTATTAAACTAAACCTCCATCCCTGTGTTTTCTGTGAATGGAAGATTGACTCCAGAAACTTGATTCAATTCAGGGTCAATGTTTTCACCAGTAATTCTTCCTGTGAACTTCAGGTTTATGTCACATCTGGTTCTCCCACTTTTAGTACTGCTAAGATTGATTAGTAAGGTGTGGGCATGACAACTTGATACCTTCATTGTAAAGTTCCCCATCAGCCTTTCATTGGTTTCGCCCAGTGCTCACCACCCAAATCAGTCATTTAAGGGCTGTAAAACAGGGATTCTTTAATTCTTACATTCCTTCCACATCTTTTTAGCTAGAATTCTTCTGTAAGACATAAGATTTCCTTATCAACTGTGACTATCTGGTTACCATGAAATACAGTTTGCAGAGAAAAATGGGACAGATATTTTAAAGGCAATCAGTAGAAGTGCCTTAATAGGAAGTAAAAGACAGACTGAGCGGACAGGGATGACAGATAAACTCATACAGAATTTTCCTTTGAAAATGGGTTCCACATTGACATGAACTTTGGAAACCACTGGTGAAATGGAAGGAGGCTTGGAAAAGAAAGTTATGCAACCTGGGTCCTGGTGATACCACTACCTATACAGTTACTTTAACCAGAAGCTATGGGTTTATCCTTTCTCCTTCCTCATAATTAACTAATGAGTCCTCTATACGCCATATTCATTCCACTTCTATCTTCTTTTACACTGCCCAAGTTTGGGCTGCCAACACCATTCACCTAGATCATTACAATGGTCTCTCAGCTACTCTCTCTACATCCAGTTTTGTCCCTCTCTGGTTCATCTTCCTCCTTAGAGTAAGCATTATGCAGTTTAGATCTAATAATATACAGGTTAAAATACTTAAAGACAAAGTCTAAAAGTCCATACGATCAGTAAGGCACATTCTATGTTCCAGTCACTCTGAAATTCTTCCAATTCCTTGACTGTGTCATGTTCTCTCCCATCTATGGGCCTTTGTACTACTGTTCCCTCTGCCTGAAATTCCCCTTCTTTACACTGCCACTCACTCTTCAGGTTTTAATTTAAGTGGTACAGAAATCTCTGACTGCTTAGACTACTACTCCAGGTTTTTGTTATACACAGTAACCTACATTACTTTTTGGTACACACACCACAATTGTAATTAACTATGTGCGTAATTATTTCTTTACAGTCTGAGCAGAAACCACATTTGTTTAGTTTGCCACTGTAACTCAGGACCTCATACAAGGCAAATTCTATACACTTAGTATTTATTTGCTAAATAAATAGCCCCTGATATCAATTTAAAACACAAAAAACTGAAATGAAAACTCTAAAGAGCTCTCATAATAGAATGGTACCTGCTGTGGCATTTTCAAGGTGATTCCGTTCTCCGTACTCACTGATGTCAGAGTGACAGATACTACCAGGAAAGGGTGAGGAATGTAGCGCGACATGGAGACTTCCTGGAGAACCTGAATACCTGCAGTATTTGAACTGCAAAAAAAGAGAAAGAAACCCATACATCTCAACAACAATGCTAATGTGATTTTTTTTTCCCTTTTCACTGCTAGTAGTATGGGATTTTATCCTTTGGAGGCCCCAAATGCCTTCTATCTATCATTCCTCCTCCCTAAGTATCCTTCAAATAGCAGACTGACAAGGCTGAGACATTAAGGACACATAGAGATAAGGGAGAAAGGAAGGGGATAAGATGTAGAAAGACATATAAAAACTGGCAAGAAGCTATAGGAATGGCTTAGTTGGTTAAGAAATGGTTGAGAAAGGATATGGGTTCTATCGGCGGCTAGTAAGATTTGTTAATTTTTATCTTTAAATTACTCAATTATTAAAAGCTACTTCAGCAAATATGCACTTCATGGCTATTTAAAAAAAAAAAAAGAAGGGAGGAGGGTATAGCTTAGTGGTAGAGTATGTGCCTATCATGCGTGAGGTTCTGGGTTCAATCCCCAGTATCTCCATCAGAAAAATATATAAATAAACCTAGTTACCTCCCCCCACCAAAACAAAATTAAAAAAAGAGAAACAAACAAAATACATCTGAGAACAAAATAAAACTTAAGAGGTATGTTAGGTCTAAATGCTGCAAGCCAACCAGACGACAGGAAGAACACAGGCAATACATAGCAGCAACAGGACTGCTAGTTTTTCCTGTCCCAGACTACAGCCATCTAGCTCAGTGAAAATACAAATGAGTCCACTACGCTCACGCTTCCTAAGGCCTTAAAGCTGTAGAACTTCTACAGATTTTCTCAAGTTTTTAGAACACTAGGATAGTCAGTAACCATTTTTTTCAAGACAGTGAAAAAAATTAGTATTTAAAGGTTTAAACCCATCCCAAACCAGATTTTTTTCAAATGACTCCAGGAAGATTAGCTGAAGAAGTTAGTGCAGGTTCGTCTATTTATTTTGGTAGTTAAATACTCTATGAATACCACTAATTAAAATTTCTTGCTTTTTCAACTCCTAAACAAAGGAAACTAAATACAAAATTAGAATAAAAACTGTTTTGAAATGAAATTAAAACTACAGAGGAAACATGATAAATAGGAGCGAAACATGATTTGTCATATGCTTACCCATCAGATTTTCTTTCAATACTGTAAAGGCATATTGAACAGTCTGCTCTAAATACTATTACCATGTCCCGGAAGACACTAAGCAGTAATGTTTCTGCTTGTGCTTTGGTGACGTGAGCAAAAGCATTGTCCAGATTTGACGTTCGCAAGTAAACTCTGAGCTTTAGAAAACAAAAATGAAGAAAGCTGTAAAAACGAGATATCTACCACAGATGACTAAATACTTTAGACATGTTTTTTATCTACTGACTTTTCTCAAGTAAAAGCAGTTAAAAGACAAACCTGAGCTTTAATAACAAATGTATGTTTATATTTTGACAAAGTAGGCTCATTCTATAAATAACCAAAAGGTGAAGTGATCAAAACTGTGAATGTACCGAATTCCTCCTTTTAGGCCTGCATATTTAGACTGATATAGGAAGATTAGTAGATATCTCAAAAAATAAATACATAAACCAATAAATTAATAAATCTTTAAGGACAGCCATCCTTATAAACTTTCCTACTTTTAACTATTTACTATGCACAAAGTTTATTATAGAGAATGCCTAACAACTAAAATCCTTAGAAAAAGTTATCATAGAAGTCCTGATTATCCCTTTAAATTTTTCTAAAGTAGTAACCTGAAATGAAATCCCATTAGCTACAAGTGCCAAATTCTTGATTAAAAAATGTTTTGTTCATTTTCAATAATTATTTTTATATAAAAACAAATAGTGCTTAATATCTTCATAATATAAAAATCTGTTATTTCTGAGAGAACAAAAACTTACCTCTTCTTGACGATCACTTATGTTGTAACACGCAAGGACAATAAAGTCATTCCACCAGGCTAAGCCACCTGTCACAATCATATTTTGCTCCTTAAAAGAAAATTTAAAAAACATATTTACCTTTATTATTCCTGCCAGTAATACCTGTAAAATATTTTTAATGAGACAATGAAAGCTCTATTTCCGCTCTACTCTCTATCCTCCTCCCGCCCCCATTAAGTATTACTCTAGGGACTTTATTAATGATTCATATCCTATTTTGAAAAAACAAACATCTGTAAGACAGAAAATACATCATTCAAAATAACTGGGTACCACGTAGCATCATCATTCCACATTCCACAGACCTTGGTTTAAATTCTGGCTTTATCTTTATTTATCAGCTGATTGACTGTGAATCCTAGTTTTCTCTTTTTTAAAAGGCCAAGTAACAATAGTGTCCTCATTGGACTATTACAAACAACATATATGAAAGCACCTTAAAGTGCCTGGTACACAGTAGGCTCGTATTAAATGTTAACTTCCTTCACTCTTCCTCCTATCTGATTCTTGCAAAATCCAACTGTGTATGTTTATATGCTACCCAAATATTTATGTTGGACACAGAGAGGCAGAGAATGATTTCAAATTTTGTGGAAATCTATTTTCTGATCTTACATGATGAATTCTGCCTGGAATTTAAGAGTAAGTCCTCAAGTTAAAGAATTATAGTGTCTGATTTTAGTAAGAATTAACAAACTAACTGTCTCAATACAAAATCCTTTATCAAATATCAAGTACTTTATCAGAACTAACACTTAGACATAATCCAATGTCTTTTTTTTAAATATTTGATTCTATTTTTTCATAAGTAAACAGCCGTTTACTTTATGCTTATTTCATATTGTAGTTCTCTTATACTTTGAGAAACAGGTTTTTAATTTTAAAAAGACTAACCTGGGTAATATTTCCGAAAAGCTTCCATTTTTTGGTGAGTAAAGAGTAATGTGCAAAACCAAACTTGCCAACCACAGCAATATTCTGTCCAAGCTTATCAATAGCTGAAAACTGATTAAAAAGTAAAAATTAAGTTGTTATTAGGCATAAAGAACTGAGGATTGTGTCAGGCAAGTAGACAGTAAGTGTTTGCTAAATGAATTAAGTGTAAATTGCTAAATTCAATAATCTGAGTATGAACACACAAGTTACATTTGATCAAATTATAGATTTACACTAAAGATGTACAAGTGATCAAGCACTGAAATTTTATTATCAATGCACCCACTGAGAGGCTCAATTCCCAGAATACCTCTTGCAGCAAATGCTATCCAATGAAAGTTAACACCAACACAGTAACAACTCACCCGTATAGGCCAATTGCTCTCTAGATAGGTACTGGAAATCTATAGAAAATAACACATTAGTTTGGTAAGTCTTCTGAAATGTATTTAAACATAAAGCACTTAAAGCATTAACATCATAATATGAGGTTAATTTTCCTGTAATGTTTGAAGCAGTCCCAAATAATGGGTATTACTAGCAGCCAATATTTCACATCTCCTGTTTTAACCATTTCATTACATGTTTCTAGACAGACTTTCCTCTTTTTTCTCTATACTGTTTTTGTTTGTTTGTTTAAAATACTCAACACTCAATAAATACAGAATAACGAAAGATTTTTAGAGCAGCACCCACAAGGGCAGCCAAGAATTGTGTAGATGAACACAGTTTGGGTTTGCTGTTCTGAACCATCCCAAAACAACCTTATCTAATAAAATCAGAGCCTCAGCAAGAATTTTGTTTTTGTTTTTTTATGGAAATATCCTTATTATTTTTACATTTTTCTGATTAAAAAAAGAAATGCACACTTATAAAATTTAAGCAACATAAAAGTGTATAAATTGAAATTCTTCTGTTGTATCATTTTTCATTGCTCAAGGATAACCACTGGTTAGTTTTCATTCTGTTTCTAAACAAACATCCATACGCATGTAAGGGTGTGTATAAGCTATGACTTTTTCTTGGGGTATTCAACTTACTCATCTACAAGTAATTTTAATATATAACAGATACTAACTCTTTATCTGAAACAATAAGTAGTAAATATATCTTGCCATGTCATCTGTCTTACATCTTTGCACATGGTGTCTTTGTATCACTCTAATGAGAATTTTAAACTTAAAAAAATCCCCTGTGAGATATCAGTGTAGATTAAGTCAAGTCTAGCTTTATTGAGACTGTGATCTATTAGCCTGCTGGTTAAGTAGTTTTCATGAGCATGTGGTAAATGCAGGGTGAAAATTCACAGAATGACAGAACAAGGTAAGAATCTTCTGTTTCTAAAATAAGAGAATCTTCAACTTATTCAAATTTATTTTCATTTTACTCAAAGAAAAATTATTACATATGTAAAAAAGGAAAGCCAAGTTAAAGAAAATGCAATCAAGTCCAGTAAGAGTCTGTGTGTAATGTGAAGACAAAACAAAAATCAAGTAAAAATAATATGCTGAAAACATCCCTATTAACCCTGATAAAATTTATTCATAAAACTATTTTTAAGATTTCACTTATTATCCAGTAAGTCAACCTAAAATCTAAGTAAATTTAATAGTTTTTAGTACATTAGGAAGTTCTTAACCCTACTGCTGGTTTGTGGAAGCCTACCTTACAGAATTAAAAATAGCAGTGTCATGATACATATGCTTGAAGAATGCTTATCTTGTACCTTAGCAGATACAGTGTATCATTCAGGCCAACTAGTAAAATTCACTATGATGGGTGAAATTCAGAATGATGGTAATCTGAGGTAATGATAAGGTGGCAAAATAAAACTTGAAAGCAGTTTTCTAGGAGGCTGTGAGTGAAATTCTTTTTTTGGATGAAGAAAAAGTCACTTGAAGAAGAATGTACCTGGAGTACAACTGAGCTAGCCAGCCATGATAAAAAGAACCCTCACTTCCCACAAACCTTGGTGTTTCCTGATTATTTATGAAATGTGTAGGTGGGTAAAGCGGGAAGCGAGGTATCACTGCCAGAGTGGACTCCAACATGAAGAGTTTCTAATCATGGGAACCATGGTTAAATCTTACCAAACAACACACTCTGATAAGTATCTCTATGAGAAAACAATTTATTCTTTTAATCTCCAAAAGGTGCCAGAAATGGTAAACAGTTTACTTTCAAAACTCAAACTGTAAGTTTAAAATGAAGCTTTATTTCTCACGTAGTTTTGTGCCTGAAGATGCTATGAAATGAGAACAAAAACTATGATTTTCACCAGGAGGTAACCATTACCGATCTGTCACCTAAACTTTGAGTTCTACTTCTAGTACTGAGAATAGGAAATAGCAGAAGTAAGAAAAGAGGCAACTAATAAATAGTGAAGAAACTCAGGTCAAGACTGCATACTCAGGGCACAAGAGTCTTGCCACACCACTGGGAAACTGAGTGCTATGGTAGAGAATCTCTACTTTTAACATCTTAGGATTTTTCAGTTTCTTGAAAAACCTAAATTTACCTTTTTCCCCCTTAAAGTTACTCTGCTAAAACCCTGTTTCCTACCTAGACTACTTTTGTCTCTAACTGGTGAGACTGTGAGAGCCACCACCCTAGCAGATCTGATCTGTGTCAAATACCACGCCTGGAACGTTTGATACATGTTGTAGGAATGAGAGCAAATCATTTATAAATGAAATAGCTCTTACAATCCTCTTTGTTGACCTCCCTAACATAATGCCTGATACATTAACCTTGCTTCTGACAAGTATGTATTTGTGTTATTTTAAAAGGGAAAAGCACAATTAACACAGAATCTTCTGATCAGGAAACCAATGTATAAGGTAGAAAGCTTAAACAAACAAACCAAAAAGTCCAGTAGTCTAGATGAAGAACAAACAGAGCAGTAGAATTAGCTGGAGCTCATTTGATGAACTATAAGCTGCACAAGAAGCATATAAAGTATAAATCATACAAACAAAGCCACTTTGATGGAGGATGTGGGCACTTATCCCAGACAAGAGCATATGTTGAAGGGGGAATTAAACAGGCATCCATGTTCCTTCAGGGAATATTTACTAATTGGCTAAAAAGTCTGGAAGGTAAAGCATTAGTATTATATGGACAGTGCAAACCACCCTACCAAACACCACGACAACACTGCATTGACCCATGTGGCTGGAGTGCCAGCAAACAAAGCAGAGGGCAACTCCAAGTAAAAACACTGCCAAATGTGCCAAACAGGCACATTCTAGGTTTTAGCTCACGGTCAGCAATGTATTATATAATTCAACATTTAGTATCTAGGTTTTAAAATAGGTTTGGCTGTTACTTTAATTTATATCATGGTAAGGATAGTCTGTCACTACTCTGCTGTGTGACTTTGGGGAAGTCACCTAACTTCCCTGAACCTCAATTACCTCATTTATAAAGTCTAATTGGACTACATGATTGTTAAGGTCCTTTCAGCTCTAAAAATTCTATGAGTCTATTATAGCTTAATTTTGGGGAGTATAACTCTGGTATTATTTTGATTAGTTTTAAGGAAATTGAAACTATTAGGTAAAGCTAGAGTTAAACAAGTTTATCTTTCTGAGTATTTCATATATCTAAATAGCAGAATGACAGAAGAATCTTGCTAGAACCTGTTTTGCCTGAAGTCATAAAAATCAGTGTTACATGCTTCTAATATGGGATACTTCATAGATGCCTACAAATCACAGAATCACTGAATTTTTGAGCTGGAAGGAAATTCAATTTTTGTTATTGCCTGATGGATTTTTGAGTTCCAGACCTACCTTCTGTGATCCTCTGCTCTACTTGGCTCTCTGGCAACACAGACCTGGCTAGGCAGAACTGGCATTGATGCTAGGTCAGTGTAGAATGAATAGTTCAAAGTATGGGGAAATGAAAATAGCAGAGAAATGGCTATAGGAGAGAAGGGAGCAGTGGAAAATTTTAGTCAAGGAAGTAGCTGATGCAGTTTTATTTAATAACTGTTACTAATTATAAAATGGTATGTACATTGTTTGAATTTTATGAATTTATTAATGTAAGTTATACCCATTTTATTTTAGTGTATACCACATGTCAATGTAGGAGATATTCCTCCTTTTATTTTTCACACAATGACCATTCTTCTATCTCTCGTTATCTCCAAAGTCAACTGAAAATAACATGGGAGCTGAAGTAAGCTAGTAAGGCAAAAGTACGGAAGGCAGAAGTGAGGCAAAGAATTGTGGAAATAGAAACTGCCTAAAAGAAACTAACCCAGGAAATTGGCTCTGATGTACCTAAGACTCTTTGGCAACAAGAGGGGAAAGAAAACACTCAGGACTTTGAAACTGTTATGAAAATATCTTTCAAGAAAGTTCAACTAACTAATTTACCCAAATTTATTTGATATCAAAGAATTAATTTCCATGTTAAATACCAATTTACCAGAATTACTAAAAGAAACTACTAATTTAAAAGTTGTATCAGACTGAGTAAATAATCTGGAACAAGAATAATAAAATTATTAACAACAGGGTTCTAGACTAATCATAAGCCTGCAATTTGGGTCCGAAGTCAGGCAATTAACCTCTGTGTGTCCCCATCAGAACTACAAAGTCAGCTGGACAAAGTGCCAATCAATACACTTTCCATGAAATTACTACACTTTCGCTTACTCAAGTCTACAGAGTTAAATTTATACAAAAAAAAAAAAAAAAGCTAGAAGTAAAACAGTTTTGCACAATAACAGGGCAAGGCATAAACTTCCAGTTTTTTAAACTGTTAACTACTAATGGACTTAAAGCAGGTGGGAATACAATCTACATCAAGTGGAAAGAAGGAAAGAAGACAAGAGGACAAGAGCACAGAAAAGCAGAAGAGAGAGACGTGACAGTCAAAAGGTTAAAAAGTTTCTCAGTTTTCTAAAGCAAAATATGAAATACTTCAAAATCTGCTCCAGGTGCTATCTTACCAAGGACTAAGTCAATAGCCAACAGCATCTGAAGACTTACCTGTACCACGTGCCAATGCCGATGACCAAGTAAAGTGCTTAAACCCTGAGTCTCTAAACTGCCTTCTGCAAACAGGCTCTTTTCCCGACTGGGCCTATGCTCAGAGTGTGCTGAAGAACTTCTGGGATTCTGGGTTTGAGAGGCCTCACCACAGTTCAAGTATAAGCGATCCTCCCCCTGAAGCAACACTTGCTCTTGGTTACTCTAGATGGGAGGAAAAAGGAAACAGAGGTGGGGAGGAAAGCAAATAAAATAACTCAATATTAGGTAAGGAAAAGGAAATAATACACTGATTTAGTTTTACTGTAGGAAACGTACCATACATGTCAACATTGTTGACAGAGGACAAGACTACATGATGATCTCATACACTGTTAAAGTAACAGGCAACATTTTAATGATCACTTCCCAGTGTAAACAGATTCTTTGTTAAATTCTGTTTTATCATATAAATCCAAAACACTCCCAGGCTTACAACTGCTATAGTAGTATCCTGTTACTACTCCAAAATGGCAAAGCTATTAGAGATTTTCATCTGAAAACTGAAGAAAACTACTCATTGTCTACAGTTTACAAACTAGTTTCACATAAAATATCTCATGAATGATTGTATGAAAATATGTCTGGCTAGTTTGTGTGTTTGCTCATCCATATGCCCACATGGCAGGAAGAAGGAGTGGATTAAGAACAGGGATAACTGAATGCTGGAGGACCTTTTAAACCATGGGGAGGAAGAAAAGTAGCCTATATCTGTGGTCCTGGTTCAGACCGATTCAATAATCACTTGGTGAACGCTTGGTTAGTACCAAGGAATGTATCAGGTTCTGAGGATATTTAGATAAAAAGATAGTTTCTACTCTTTGTGATTATGTCCTGATTTTCAATTAGAAGGCCATTGTTTTCAAATGCGGGCATATTATTATTCCTGACTATTCAAATTAGATCAGCCCCTCACATTTCCATTGCATTCCAAATGCTGTCTTGATATAAAACTCAAGGGTGCTTTTAAATTATTATTTGGGATGAGGAAGGGGAGGAAGAAATACTCTACTCTTGTTTTTCTTATTCTTCCACTACAGTAATAAGGTCTGAGATCCAGGGTATTTTCATTCTTTCTTAATGTGTTGTAAATTTTAATTAGAAACTGGCTGCACCAAACATTTCAAAACCCGTTGGTAGTATATATTAAGACACGATCCTAACATGTAACATATACTATTATTATATATCAACAATATATGTTATTTTGGATTGATAAAACATGAGAAGTTTATAATTTGGGGCAGTGTTTCCCAAAGGATCTTAGGCTAATTTTCTTCACAGTATTCCCTAAAAATTCATAGTTAAGGAAGTTTGGGAAACACTGCTTTTTATATTCCAGCTCCTGGATTTTCATGATGCAAATGAGCATACTAAAGACTGGAGTCCTGTGAAAAAGAAATCTCTAGAGCTTTGTTTAACTCTTTAATTTCACACAAGATAAGAGAACTTTTTCTTACCCTATGTAATTGTAATTGATATTTCTCAAAAGTAGTGCCTGGCAGAACATACTTTGGGAAATGCTTTTCATACAAAGATCAAATTTTATTCAAGTTATTCAAGTAAATCTGTAAACACTGCTTTCCCTCAAGTTCCTTGTGACCCTATTAAAAAAAAACTGCTCAGAAATAAAATTTGGGGATAAATTTAATATAAATTAAAAACAAACATACAAATAGAAAATGTACAAAAGAAGATAATATGCCAACTTTAGTAATAAACTCAACCTATCTGTGTCATAAGGAAGTCTGATATCCTAATACAAAAACCACTGAAAAAAACCCAGAATTTTAATTAAACTTACCATACATGGGTTTACAGTGAGTACACTCTTGATAAACTGAAACAGTAGAATGCCAGGCTGTTTAACTATACTCTTGGAGTCACACTCATTTTCAGTATTTTGAGAAGCAAATCCACTGATTACCCACAGGTGATAGCCTTCCGCACCCCAGCTCTTGGAGAAGAGGGGAAAAGAGATGGAGAAGAGTGGGGAAAAAAATCAAAGCAATAAAAAGCTTCTTGTTATTTTTTCCTAGTTTCAAATATTCAAATTCTGAAATAACCAACAATAGCATTATTAATGACTTTTGAAGGTTGGAGAAACCATGACAAGTAACAAAGACAAGAATCATACCTACATCTGCTACATCTTAGATCTCTAGTAGATGCTCTTCAAGTAGAATAATGAAAACACTACACACCAATCTTAGCTCCAAATCCTAAGAAATGTATACTGCTCTCTGTAACTTCTACATTAATTTAACGGTCTCTCAAATACAAAGAAATACCTTAAAGAGAGAAGATCCATGTTACCTAACTGAAGCCTGAAAGGCACCCAAACAGATGCAGTGTTGTATAGAACAAAGAACATTGGATTAGAAGCTATGAGCCTAGGGCTTCTACTCCAGTTTGGCTACCCTTATGTTGTACCACCTCAATCAAGCTATTTGGTCTCTTGAGGTACAAGTTTCTTCCTCTGTAAAATGAGAAAGTTCAAATAAATTCCCCAGGCCCAGTCAATTTGAATATTCTACAACTAGATTCCATGACAGTTAAAAAAAAAATTTCTATTCTTTGAGGTTATTGATTCCTAATCTAAAAGGTCAACAAAATAGTAACTGTGGGGAGGCAAGGGCCATGAATTATTGCAAAATTTCAAAAGCTTAATAGAAGTTTTACTTTTCCATGATAAAAGTTGCACAAGCTAACTAAAATGCTTAGGTTCTTAGTTTGTGATTGAAATGCCAACTTAGGCTGGTAACACTGGTTGTTGCGTACCATCCAGAAGCACTGATTGGCAGTCACAGAAATGGTGTTTGAAAACGTATTTTAAAATGTGGAAGTGAGGAGAGACATCAAATGGGATCCTTGGTGGTGAAATGTGGGGAACCACTATTCAAGGAAACCACGGTGATTTTAATTCTTTGAGAAACCCATGATCAGAAAAATGTTTTCCTCTATGGAACAGGAGAGAAAGGTAGTGATAAGCCTCACAGCCACTAATTTCACAAAGATGGCACACAAAGGGCTATAGTAAGAAAATGTTTTTATGTAAAGACAGGGGTTACACCTCACTGCTTTCCACAGAAACTTTTGAAAATTAGTAAAAATATTGTTACAACAAGGACTACAGTTCTCTTGACATACATCTATGGAAATTTTTAAAAATATGCTTAAATAATGTACAAGCGCATGTCCTCCAGGAAAAACACCCAGAGAATTTCATGTTATGTTAAAAGAGAGGAGGCCATGAGAAGCAGGTGCTGTTGAGTCACATAAGAAACGTAGGTATGCTTTAGAAAAACAAAGGCCTGACTGGAACAGTCACTATGTTCACAAAGATGACAGGGGCTTGCTGGACACATCTATGCAAAACAAAAGTCAAATACTGAAAATTGGGCAGCCTCCTAATTTTAAAAAACATACTTTTATCAAAGTAAGAACAGTATAAGAGTTTGCTGAGACTAAAATAGCTTTATGATTTTATCAGGCCAACATGAGAAAAAAAAGGAAGAAGAAAAACTGAAGTTTTTCACACTGCATCAGTATTTTATAGAAAGTACTTACCATAGAGTTAATCTTAAGGGGGTCTTTTTTGGTACCATCAGACCTGTAACTGAAACAGAATAGAAACTTACTTAAAAAGTCTTTTAATTGCATATAATATTTAGCTTTAATTTTTTAAAATGGATTTTGTTCCTAATAATGAATAAAATGAGACTCCTGGTTAATACGCCTAGGTATATCACTGAGACACAGTCTTCCAGGTCCCAAGTAAATTCTTGACAGAGTCATGCAGTTTGGGAAGGTGTGTTGATTACGTCAGGACTGAGATTCAGAGCAGTATAGGAAGTGGGCAGAGATATCAACCAAGTTCTATCAACCCACTGAATTAACCCACATTAAACCAATGAGATAATGCAATTTTTCATTTGCTATACTCATTTATGTGTATTGCTTACCACTGTTATTAGATAACAAGCTACTTGAAGGCAGAATCATGTCTGATTTAGCCTTGAATCTAACATATTATCATGTATACAATATGGGTTCAATAAATAAAAGCATTTTTATTGAATGAACAGTTTAAAGAGGATGGATGTATGAGGACTCAATACATTCTGAATAAATTAACTCCGAACCTTACAAACTGTTTCGGGTTAAGAGTCAAACAAGCCAAAATGATAGATGTATGATATCAAGTTTCTGTGTTTGTGTATTGTCCGGGAGATAATGGAGTTATTTTATCTAAAATTTATCTTTATTGACTCACGCAAAATCTCCTCCAAGTGTACAAATCAGCTGGGCTCCAAATACACTCCATAAAGAGAGGCCTCCATATTCCCAGGTCACTATTACAACACTATTGTCAGGAGACCACCTGACCAATTTAACAGCTCCTGTTTTGTTCCAAATGTCTGTTAAAAAATTAAGAGAAGGGTTAAAAATAAACGATTGCTTCAGAAATACTTAGTTCTTTTTTTTTTAAACAGCTGGTATCTTCAAGTTGAAACAGGGAGAAAGGCATGTTGGCTTCAAACAATGAGATAAATTCTGCTCACTTAGAGCTATTTAAAATCAGTATGATCATTAGCCTTGACCTGATCTAAGCAGAACAAACTCAGTACCCAAGTGACTCATAAGACATGAAAGCCGTTTTTGGCCACTATTAGCTTGAATAACTATAAGTATGTAGTCTTAAAAGTCTCTGGCTTTGGGCAAATCAGTTTCTGTAAAATGGGAGGAATAACTGCCTTGAATAATTCAACACAATGTCAAAGTACTTAGCAAAATACGAGGAGTTTTAAAATGTATAACAGTATTTCACCACCATCTTCATGCTCCATCAGCAGTATCAGAGGGATCCAAGTGAAAATAAATTGAAGTTTAACCTTACATTAGGATTAAGTAGTAAGCTCCAGCTTGAGTACTATAGGTGCTTACATCTTTTTTTTAACAAAAATAGTTCTTTTAACCTCATATATAATTACCAAAGGAGAAAATTTAATTTTCTTGTAGTAAAATTCAAGTTCCTTTATTGCAGAGTTAAATGAAACATACCAGCATTTCCCATCAGCAATTCAAAAAGATCTACTGTATCACTTTCTTCAAAATTAAAATTCTTTCTATATGCAGTACTAATAAATTTTTGTTATCAGTACATTTACCACAAAGGGGAGGTACATAAGTTTTGGCCTATAGAAGACAGGCTTGGTTAACAGGGTAAGAACTTTTTTCCTCTATGTTTGAATCTTCACATTAGCATTTCTCCCCATAATTCATGTATGTGAATAATTGTGTTATTTATGTAGATAGAAAATAAATGGGAACATGCATAAGAAACATCGTTATCTTGTTAGTATACTTTACACGTACAGGAGAGAAATTTAAAACCAAACCGCAAAGAAACATACAAAACCAAATTAAAGTTTACAAAATGAAAGCAATTCCATGTGTTAGAAAAAAAAGTAAAGCTTAGATGTGTATTCACTGTCACAAAAAGATATTAATGTTCACTGGAAAGGACAGGTTATAAATAGTATTCCTATTATCCCATATAAAAAAGATATACAAATGTACATAATATACATATTTTCCAAGCATTATACACACATTAAAATATAGTTGCAAAGATATACAACAAAAATATTAACAAAAGTTAATAATTTTCAAGTGGCAAGGATATGAGAAATTTATCTGCCTGGTAACCTACAATGAACATGGATTATGATAATCTGCATAATGAAAAAAATGTTACAAAGTAATCCAAAGACTTTCTGTTACAGAGATGAACTTCTAAGAAAGAAACGAAGGTCTCCAAGAGCCAAAAGAAGAGAGATAACTGAAAGGGAGATTGGTTAGTGCTTGAACTAAGGCAGCCAGGGGTGGGAGGGAAGCAAAAAAGACTGGAAATATAGGGATAGACAGTTAGGATGGGACCTAGCAAAGATGAGAGAGCAGGGGTTTTCCTGTTCCAAAAGAAGATTATAAAAAGGATTTCAGGCCATCATGAGTTGAATAATCAGGATGGAAGCTGCTGAATCATCTAAGGACTCCTGAAGTGTTGCAACCTGTAAAAATCAGCCAGGGGAGCCAGAAGAAAACATGGAAGCTTGTGTCTGTTCAAGATGTAGGACAATACAAGTCTCCCAACATTTTAAGCAGGTTTATAGCCTGAAGTTATAACTCAAGGAGGGAGAATTCTCCCATAACAGACCATAAGAGTGAGAGTCAGTAGAAAACCAAAGGGAGAACTGGCATTCCAAGAACCTGAGAAAAGGGAACAGTCTGAAAAACTCAATACAGTGCTGTCCAACAGTCAACAGAAGCAATCAGTAGAACTTCCTGCAATGATGTAAATGTTCTATATTTGCAGGGTCTAATAGAGCCACTAGCTAAATGTGGTTATTCAACATTTAGATGTGACTATGCAACTGAAGAAGTTTTCATCTTTAATTTCAATTCAGTTTCATTTAAATAGCTACATATGGCCAGCAGCTACCATATTGGACATGACAATATTAGTATGGATAAGAAAATAAACAGATAAAAGGACTAGAAACCACAACCAAAATACACAGCACTCTATTTTTGTAGGTTGCAGCAAAAACTGTCCTTACAGAAAAATATATGCAGACCCTCTAAAGGCTTTGCAGCAAGAATGACAAAAACTTAAGGAGCAAATTTCTATTTCTGGCAGTATACCTAAACATTAGACACCTTGAATGACTCTCCATACTGAAACAACCAAAATGTTGACAAGAAAACTTAAACACCTCAAAACATCCAAAAATACTGGGAGTTTATTGAGTGTACAAAGTGCTTTTGCCCTGAGTTTTTCTGTCAAACCCTGGAGACCTGACTTTCACCTCTGATGACTCACACCACGTGATGGTCACGAGCTAAAGTCAGAGCTTGGCCAAGGCAAGGAATTGAATAGAAAGACATCCATGGTACAAGGGACAGTCAGAAATAAACTCTTATCATGTGGAAGGTGGTAAAATAGCAAAACTTTTCTGTTTTTGCCCATGGTACTGAATGGAAAATAAAGACGCTCCCCTGAGAATCTGCAACCACAAGCCAGTCCTCACTCTGATTTGTAATTTGTGCAACTTGTATGATTCAAAAACCTCCTACAGAGAATATAATGCAAAGGGTTCCAGACTAATGTAGTTTTCCAGGTGACTGGCAGAAACAAACACAAACCCTTTCAGGAAGAATTCAAATTCTATCTAGCATTTTTGCTTTTCTGATCGAAAAACAGATATGCCTTCTTTCCTCCTTTCTTCTTGACTCAAGCAGAATTAATGCTTGGAGCTCAGAAGCTACCTTGCGATTGTGGAAAAAAAAAAAGACCAAATGAATGCCAGGAGCAGCTTACCTTTGGATTTCCTGCTCGTAGAGAAAATAAATTCTATTTGTTTAAGCAATAGTAAGTTGGGTTTTCTATTAGTTTCAGTCAAAAGTATTTCCAGTGACACAGAATTTAGATTTATTCCTGTGGACAGGATTAATGAAGTTCAGAAAGAAATTTTTGTTTACTGCTGTATATCCAGCATTTCAAACAGTGTCTGGCTTATAGTAGGTACTCAAAAATTATTTGTTGAACAAATAAATGGAACTGGAAGGCATAAAATAACAGAGTCAATGAAATCAGGTAAGAGTCTAAATTAAAGCAAAGCCTAGACAGGGACTACAGGCTAAAACTAAGTGAGGGTAGAGAAGACTTAATGAAAGGATAAAAGAGAGATCTTGGGAGCCTCTCTAGTTACACGTAAATCCTTGGGTCACAGAGAATATTACATGTTTAACAATATTTGTCCTTTGGCATGTATCATTTAATTTAAAATCAACAGTCATTATACATATCAGTACCTGTAATTAAAAATGTTAAAATAAGAAAAATAAAAAAAAAAAAGAAGAGGACTCACCAGGATATTGTTTTGCTGTTAACTCTAGTTTATGAGACAACAGCATGGCTCCAGTTGTGTTATCTATTGTATAAACCTGCACAGAACCACTGTGAGAAACAAAGAGACTTTTAGTGCAAAAAGACGAATACAAATATAAAAAACATAATTAAGGGAAATACTGCATTCTGCTGGTAGGAGTGTAAACTAGAACAAAACCATTTTGCAAATAATTTGCAGTCATCTCATAAATTTAAATAAATGCATTTTCTATAATCTAGCAAGTTTACCTATAAATGTACCCTAGAAATATCTTTGTCTTTGAGACATGTATAATGTTCATTATAGTATCATCTATAAGTGCAAAGAAATGGAAATAATCTGTCCAACAAAAAGAGAAAGGAAAAAGAAACTGGTATACAGCACTGAAAATGAATTTTTGTCACATGCAGTAAAACGGACAGCATATCTATCCATCTGTCTACCTATATATCTATATAAATAGCATAATTCTGTTTCTATACTGTGAAAAATACTCAAAACATAGTCATTAAATACATTTGTGGTAAAAATACAAAGAGCTAATGTACACAAATTCCAGGTTAGTAACTGCCCAGGTGGAGAAAGGGGACTATTAAAGAACAGGGGCAAGCAGGGGCTTCACCAATTCAGTACTGGCAGTGCACTGTTTCTCATGATGAATGGTAATTTACAGAGTCTCATTTTATTATTTTGTATATTATTTTTTGTATCATACACATGATATATGCTCTTTTATGTATATGGTATACATCATTATTTTTGTAAAATTTTTTTTACAAGGGTCCAACTTACATAAGGCCAAAACCGAAACTAAAAATCTGTATATTACTTCTAAGCTAAATTTCAAAACTGAACTCTAATGATCATAAAATAAATACCATTCCCGCTTATAGAGCTATTCTCAGATCAAAAATTTAACATAATTATTGCTTTTAAAATAATTTAAATCCAAGGCTGCTTCTGAACACTGGCTTATGACTTCCAGAATGTTCTGGCAGTTTTATGTGCTCTTTCAAGGTAGGAGAAGTCATATGTGGTTTCCTCACAGCAGCTCTAAGCAGGTTCTAGCCAGGCCCCACTCTTCTCAAGGATTAGAACTGGGACTAACTAAAATACCTGCAGTGATAGGCCACTTGAAGTTATCTCACAGCTCAGTGATGCTGTTTTTAATTCTTTTTTTCTCTCTATATTTCATCTTGCATCATTTCTCTTGCTATGTCCTTCAAGTTTATTAATCTTTTCTTCTGTAATGTTTAATTTGGGTCTTTTCTGTATCTTCCATGTTTCAGTTTAATACTCAAAAGGAACCCTCTGTAGCTCTTTGGAGTTCTCCCTTTGAGCCACTCTCTTCTCTTTGTTGCCTGTCCTGTGAGCCCCAGCTGCTCTGGTTGCCCAGATTCTGATTTCCACACACTCAACCCAGGGAATCTGCCAGGCCCTGTCTCCTATCCTTGTGCTGGAAACTCTCTCAAAAACTGGGGCAGTCAAAGAGTTTTCTCACTTAGTTTCTTATCTTTCAGGGATCACTGTCCTTTGTTGCTTAATGTACTGTGTCTTGAATTCAAAACACCTGTTTCGTACTTTTGTCCATTTTCTTGGCTGTTTCAGGTAGGAGAGAAAATCTGATGTGTTATTTCATTTTAGGCAGAAGCCCAAAGTGTGGAATAGCTCTCTTTCCAGACTACCTGCCCAATTAGACACCTTGCTGAAAGACAGCACTAAATGGCTAGCAGATATTTACTTGGGGACAACTGTCGAGTGAAAACTCTGGGTTGCTGAGTCTAGTATTTGTGAGGAGTCCCAATATTTCTAATGTAAGAAGTAGGTGCTAAGTCAATACTTACAAAAGACTGATGATTAACCTTTTAAGTATTTACAGTGCCTGTATTCTTTAAATTATTTTTCTTTCCATTTCTCATCAGCCCCATTATAAAAGTATTTTTTCATTAAGAACACATTACTTGCTAATAGCAAAGCAAAAACCATATCCCTGTAAAGAGATATATATATATATATATATATGGCTATTATTACTGTAAGTAATCAAATTTAGCATCATTAATACTGAGACAACTCAATAGTATTGCCACATGATGTCATAGGAAGTAAAAAAAAAAAAAATCACCTATGACAAAAATGTTTAACCAGAATCTAATCAAACATTTAAACATAAGGGTAAGAATTAGATTGTAAGACTGATTCCCTGCAAACTGACATCCTAAAAGAAAGCTGGCTTTTAGAGAACTGTAACGACACCAGCTACAGCCTAGTGCTCAAGACAATTAACCCTGGTGAGGGCTGGCAAATCAGGGCTAGAAGCCACTAGTCTGTTATGTCACACAGCTACAATCACAAAACTTTTACCCCAACTCAAGATCATGTCATGAGAAGGCCTGACACTCTCCTAATCCATGAAAACTGAGGTGACTACAAGACTGAAGGCCAAGATTTCACCTTCATTATCCCAGAGGAAGGGCTAGAGCTCCTCTCCTGGATTCTAACATCTGGCCTTGCTAGATCCCTGGGTGCTGGCCCTGAATGTAGGTGATGTGGAAATGCATACCCACCAGTGCCTGTCTCTTGTGAGCTTCCTCTAACTGCTGGTATGTGAGTCATTTGACCACACTGGCTCAAGAACCACCGTCAAAGGTTCTAACAGGTGTTAAGAGAAACTAATCAAATGTTATTATGAGGAACAATGAGACAAATTTAGAATGCAGGACATTCTATAAACAACTGATCTAGAGTCTTAAATAAGTTAATGTCATAAAAATAAGAAGAGGTATAAGGATTATTAAAGAAAAACAGTAAACGGAAATGATAACCAAATATAATTCATGAATTTTGACGGAGTCTGACTGAAATAAAGGAGATATAAAGGAAATCTGGTGACAACTGAGTTAGTCTGAATATAAACTGAGTATTAGATCTTTTGAGGGATTTATCAGTTAATTTTCTAATGTATGATAAAGATCTGTGTATATAAGAGGATGTCTCTTTTGGAAACCAAAAAATATTGTAAATATCCATTAACAGCAAATCAGATAAATTACAATGTATTCATATACTGAAACACTATAAATAAATCCCAAATAAGTGATTTTAGCTATTGGCAAAAGAGATGGGTGAATTAATAAACAATGTTGTCTGAAAGTATCAAGATACAAAACATAAAACATGATTCTATTCATAAAGAGTTCAAGATTAGGTAAACTAAATTATGCTCTTTGGGAATGCATAAGTGAGTGTGGTAAAACTATAAAGAAAAAAATGATTATCACAAAAAAAACAGAAAATTGGTTACCTGTAAATGAGTTAGTGAGCAGGGATAGAAGGTACCAGGGGTAAAACTGATACTGGATAGCAATGCTCTATTTCTTGACCCAGTTATGGAAACATGGGTGTCTGTATTGTAATTATTTGTAAAACTGTTTGTTTTTATTTTACAACATGAAAGTTAAAAAGGGTATTATAAACTTTATGCCAAAAATTTGACAGTGTATCTGAAAGACAGCAATTCCTAGAAAAAAAAACTAGATAAAGTCACTTAGGAAGAGACAGAAAATCTAAATCTTAAATCTATTGTAAAACTGAATTCAATCAGTAATCCAAAAAATTCCCACAAAGAAAATTCTAGGCTCAGATAGCTTCAACGGCAAATTCAACCACACATTCAAAGATGAATAAAGAAGGGAAAAAGAAACCCTTCCTCAACTTGTTTTATGAGACAAGCATAACCTCAGTTAACCAGAAGAGCAAAACAAAGAAAAACTATTCGCAAAACGTACTCATGAACACAGATTTAAAAATTCTAAGCAAGATATGACCAAATCACATACCCTAACCCCTGCATGGCAACTATTATTCTGATCTTTGATCATGAGCGATTAGTCAGTCTGTTTTCGAAATTCATATAAATCTAACCATATAATAGTAAAACAGTATTTGTCTAAAACAGTAAGTGACCAAATCAAACTCATGATAATGAAAAAACAATTTACGCTTTCCTTTTTTTCTCACACTAAGTTAAATTTACTTGTATTTCTACGTTTATACCCTCCATGAGAAGCAGTGTTAAGGACAAGGATTTCTCACTTTACAAAAAGATTATTGACAGTGTAGTGAGGGCAGTGACTTATAACATGTGTATTACTTATACTAATAAAAACACTCTTGATACTTAATTTGATGTAGCTGGAGACAATACAAGATGTATGTTCTATAGAACGACTAAGTCACAAAGGTCAAAATGGAATTTGATATTTAAGAAGGGGTTTTGAGCTCATATGACTTAATAAAAAAAACAAACAACCCAATCCAAAAATGGGCAGAAGATCTAAACAAGCAATTCTCCAAGGAAGAAATGCAAATGATCAATAGGCACATGAAAAATGCTCAATATCACTAACTATCAGAGAAATACAAATCAAAACTACAATGAGGTATCACCTCACACCAGTCAGAATGGCCATCAAAAGTTCACAAATGACAAATGCTGGAGAGGCTGTGGAGAAAAGGGAATCCTCCTGCACTGCTGGTGGGAAGGCAGTTTGGTGCAGCCACTGTGATAAACAGTATGGAGATTCCTCAAAAGACTAGGAATAGATTTACCATACGACCCAGGAAACCTGCTCCTGGGCGTATGTCCAGAAGGAACCCTACTTCAAAAAGATACTTGCACCCCAATGTTCATAGCAGCACTATTTATAATAGCCAAGACATGGAAACAGCCTAAATGTCCATCAACATATGACTGGATAAAGAAGATGCGGTATATTTATACAATGGAATACTATTCAGTCATAGAAACTGACAACATAACGCCATTTGCAGCAACATGGATGTCCCTAGAGAATGTCATTCTAAGTGAAGTAAGCCAGAAAAAGAAAGAAAAATACCATATGAGATCGCTCATATGTGGAATCTAAAAAGAAAACAAAAACAAAAACAAAAACAAAAACAAAAAACATAAATACAAAACAGAAACAGACTCATAGACACAGAATACAAACTTGTTGTTGCCAAGGGGGTGGTGGGGTGGGAAGGGATAGACTGGGATTTCAAAATGTAGAATAGATAAACAAGATCATACTGTATAGCACAGGGAAATATATACAAGATCTTGTGGTAGCTCACAGCAAAAAAAAAAAATGTGACAATGAATATATGTATGTTCATGTGTAACTGAAAAATTGTGCTCTACACTGGAATTTGATTATAAAATGACTATTGTAAAATTGTAAAATGACTATAACTCAATTAAAAAATGTGAAAAAAAAAAGAAGGTGTTTTGAAGACTAAAATGCACTATACTCACTGTAAGGCATTACTGTAAGTACCTGATACAATCTTTTTATTTGAGCTCAAATATAAGCTTGACAAAGTCAGGCATCTTTGTTGTTTTCTAGTGTATTCCAAGTGCTTAGAATTATTCCTGGCACACTGCAAACACACAGATATTTGTTGAATGAGTGACTTATATTCAATTTTACTTATAAAACCTGCAGTATTTGAATTAAAGCAAGAAACTGATTTTATGTGTGAGCTTTAAATTTGCTTGTTAACTAAGGCATACTCACTAATTCAAAGGAATTAGCAACACTGATGTCTTTTTTAAAAAAGGATTATTTTAGAAAAAGAAAAGTATCTTTCTGATTCTCCTTTAAACAATAAAGAACATAAATTTAACGGATTTAATCTTAACTTGTGATTTAATTTCCTAAAGAAAATGAAGAAAAGCTCCCTTTTACAAATTAATACACTCAATCTCCAAAATCTGCCCTTTAGATTTTTTTGCTTCAATTAAAATACTTTTATATTTTATACTAAGGCTGATTCATAAATTATGAAAGGCATGACAAAGTTTACAAGTGTGTTAACATATTAAGTTAAAAAATATTATTTTGGGCAATAAATCTTAAAATGCAGATGTCTGTATCAATTACCTTGCACAACCAAATGCCATTAGTCGATACTTGTTATTCACTGCCACACAAGTTCCATCAACAACATCTTGGGGCCAAACTCCATGAAGCTGCTGTAATTAAGAAAAATAGTTAAGGTTGAAATGCATTCTCCAAAGTATATTCTAATCAATATAATTCTTCAATAAACAAGATTTCATAAGGCTTTATGTTGTTTCACCTGGATAGGAAAACTTCCCATGAGGACTACCATCTGGATATTCTCATTTAAAACCTCAATGTCATTAATTGGTTAAACAAATATTCCCAAATGAGCTCAGTCCAGTGCTAATCTATAAAACATTTAAAAAAAATGGGTATTTGATCTCCAAATTCAAATGAAATGAAGATGACTTTCCTATTAGAATGTAAACCTCTTGATGGTAGAAACTGCATTTAACTTGCTCACTATTATTATTATTGTCACCTAACACACAGAGTTCAACTTCCTAATCAATGGAAAATAGTCAATTTTATTTGCTCTATCCTTTAGAAGTGATTAATGATTTGTCAATTGCTTACAATTCTCCATTATTCCTTTGCTTTATAGTATAATAGTTAATAGCTTGGTATCTGGCAGGCTGACATAGTATCTCAGGTCTACCATTCACTTGCTAAACTGATTATATGACCTTTCTAACCTTCAGTTTTCTTATCTGTTAATTATTTATCACTAAGAGTGCTTTGAAGATAAATAAGAAGTGTATATACATGTAACACATTTAATATGATGCTTAGAATTCAACAAATTAAGATTCAATAAATGAATGACATTATTATTAAGCTTTATATGCTACTTAATTCTGAATATAAACACAGAATAGACTTCACTCCACTGTCTGTTTTTATTTGCCAAATCAAGAGCATCTTAGGTTATAAATTCTAAGGCAAAGGTCATCAGGACTGCTAGTTCAGTAAGCACACCAAAAAAGCACACAATAATACAGCACTTTACTTTTTGGGTTATTATACTAACAAACGTTAGATGATCCAATATAATTAAACTGTTTGAAATATAACACTACAAATTTTATTTAATTCCTAGGTAAATTATATAATCTACTATCTAAACATGGAATATTTGGGGGTTTGTAGGAATTTTACTTATTCTATTTTAATAATAAAACTAGGCATTGCTTTAGATAAAAAATGGCAAAGATAACACTGAACATTACTTCTCTAGACTATTGCCTAGACTGAAATTCATTCATTCACCTCATAACAAATATTCCCCAGATGCCCACTATTCACTAAGCACTGCTTTAGATGCCGAGGATATGGCATATATTCAAACATACCAAAATCCCTAGCCACATTCCTGCCTTACCTTTATTAAGAGACTGACAAGTTTAAAAAATTGTACAAAAAATATATTGTACAGTCTATACTGGAGGTTGGTAAATGCTATGGAAAAAATAATAAAGCAATTATGGAGAAGAGAGTATAGGGGGAAGGATGTAATATTAAACAGTTTTTCCCTATGATGTGCTTCCTGAGGAAAGTACTGAGGGAGATACAGCAAGTAGAAAGGCCCTATTGTAGAAGCATTTCTGGCGAGTTCAAAGAACATCAAAAAGATCTGTGTAGATGGAGTGGAGTTGAATGGGGAAAGGAGAAGCAGTAAATGAGGTAACAGATGAAAAAGGAAGCCATATTTATAGGGCTTCGAAACTCACTGTAAGAACTTGGGGTTTTTTTCCTCTAATTTATATATGGGGAGTCACTGGAGTGTCTTTTTTAACCCTTTCTATTATGAATTATAATACATTAGAGAAAAATACCTGAACCAAAAATGTACCTCTCAATAATATCACAAAGTGAACACTTGTGAAATTACCACTCAGGCCAGAAATCATCAATACCTCAAAGTCCCCCAACAGTGTCCTTCCTGATCAATATACCCTCACCACTACCACAAGAGTAACCAATATCCAGACTTACATGGTAATCACTTCTTTTTCTTTACGCCATTATCATTTACACACACATCCATACAAACTCTAATTCAGAGCTGCCTATGTTTTCAGCTTTCCTTTAATTTTGTGTAAAATTGAATTCCAGCATGTACTCCTTTGTGTCTAGTTGCTTTCACTCAACGTATCTGTGAGATTCATCTGTGTTGCTGCATACAGTCTTGTTTGTTCATGCTCACTGTCACCTCAAATACTGGGCTTTTAGCCCACTGGGCCTCTGGTCTCCCCTAGCCTGGTAATTCTTTACTGTCTTGTTAGCTCTCCAAAGCCTTTAAGCATATTCTAAGAATTTTTCTTTCTCCAGCTTTTCTAGTTGTCCTTAGCAGGTTTTGTCCTAAATATCTAGTCCTACTGAAGAGTTCTGAGCAGAGGAGCAGCATAAGCTGACATATTTTAATACATCTGTTAAATGCATTACACAATATCACACAGGATTTTTATAAAGCACTTAAGTGTCTAACATAAATATGCCATAATTACTGTATTTCCCAATTATAGTAATACATATATGTTGTTTTTATGTAATTTATATTTTCTACTTAAAATTTATTTAATAATGTCTATCAACTTTTCAATATTTTTTAAATACTTAATCTACTGGAAAATTTTCTTTAACCAAATACTAACAAAAGCTGCTACTCAGAAATAAGTCAATCACCTTTCAACTCTAATATTTTTCTTTTCAGTAAAAATATTTAAATCCCAAACATACATCAACAAAATGAAAAGGCAACCTACTAAATAGGAGAAAATATTTGCAAATCATGTATCTGGTAAAAGGTTATATCCAAGATATATAAAGAACTCCTACATTTAATGGCAAAAAAAAATCTGATTGAAAAAATCGGCAGATAATCCAAATAAACATTTCTCTAAAGAAGACAAACATGGCCAAAATGTAGATGAAAAGATGCTCAACATCACTCAACATCAGGGAAATGCAAATCAAAACCACGAGGTAGCACCTCACACCTGTCAAGTGTGGCTATTAACAAAAAGACAATATAAGTGTTGGCAAGGATGTGGAGAAAAGGGAACACTTGTGCACTGTTGGTGGGAACGGAAATTGATGCAGCCACGTTGCAAAACAGTATAGAAGTTTCTCAAAAAAGTAAAAATAAAACTACCATATGATCTAGCAATTCCACTTCTAGTTATTTATCAAAAAAAAGAAAAGAAAGAAAATACTAACTTGAAAAGATATCTGCACCTCCAGGATCACTGCAGCATTATTTACAATAGCCAAGATATGGAAACACTTTAGTATCCACTGATGGATGAATGGATAAAGAAAATGTGGTGTATATATACATATATATTCATAGAATAGGATACAGTTGACCCTTGAAAAATGTGTAGGGTAGGGGCACCTATTCCCTGCACAGTTGAAAATCCACGTATAACTTTATGGTCTGCCCTCCATATCCTTGGTTCTACATCTGTGGATTTAACCAATCACATATGGTAGAGTACTGTAGTATGTATTTATTGGAAAAAAAAAATCCAGGTGTAAGTGGACCTGTGCAGTTTAAATCCATGTTGTTCAAGGGTCAACTATATCATTCAGCCGTAAAAAAGAATGAAATCTTGCCTTTTGCAACAACATGGATGGACTCTGAGGGCTAAATTATGCTACATGAAATAAGTCAAACGAAAGCTGATACCACGTAGAAAAAATGTGTCCTTAAAAAATTAAAATCAGAACTTTCTAGTTAAAGAGAGCAGACTGCACATGAGTATTTACCTTCTCTGACTCTTTAAATCCCAACTTTTATAATGGAAAAGATTTTTTTTCAAAATGCATAAATTGGCAAGGACAAAGAATGGGAGAGGAGGTACTATCAGAAAATTTTGGAAGCAGGGAAGCATATGGAAGAGGAGAATCCTCACCTAGTAGTAAAGATATTGAGAAACAGCTAAATTTACAAAAAAGGCTTCAGTATTTAAGTGTTTCTCAAAATCTGACCTAAAAGCAGTAGGACTGGTTCAAAACCTGTTTAAGCAGCAGCTGGGGCTGCCTCAGGTACCTCTGCAGTCTCAGCAGCGAAGAAATAGCCCACCTTCACCTCAACAGAAAAACTGACATTTTTCTTTGGAGAAAAACACAAGAAAAAATTCCAGTCGGTCTCTAGATTACATTGAAAATAGTGATAAGTGGGAGTTTACATCCTGAATTTGGACCTCTTAGTCTCTTTCGTAACTCAAATTCCAGACTACTTTGCCAGCCAGGTATGGAAAAAAACAAAACTAGAAAAAACTGCAGGACTCTTTTCCAACAAACACTGGATACAGAGAAGGAAGAAATAATCCAGTTAGCTCACCCTAAGATGAAAATGACAGTCAAACCCACCAAAACCCACAGAGCCTCCACTGAATCCACATTTTTATTTTGGGTCTTTGTTATGGCAACCAAATTCATATATTAATTAACCAAATATTAAGTAACCATTAACTCTGAAAGGATCTCATACAAATAAAGGAATAAAGGGAACCCACAGGATGATAATGGACAGCCCCAAAATGCAACAGCGTTAAAGGTATGTATAGACAGCAACCAGTCCAGTTTAGAGCAGGTCAGAAGGCTCCAAGAGAAATTTCTTCAAGAAACAGAGAGAATACTTAAATGTGTTTAAAAGAACTGAGAAGTTATTTATACAGCAGTGGATAGTTTGGGCTTGAGTCAGTGGTAAATACATAAAAACTAAGCAAAGGTAAAGAACAAACAATGATAAATTCCCAGTGGGAGGAAAAATCTGCAGGAAAGGAAAAATAATAACATACTACATGGCTCAGAAAGTAGTAGTGTTTACATAGCAATGACAATATAAACAATGAATAGTAATCTAACCTAAACCATAATACTACACTGGAAAGATGGGAAGAACGAATGAATGTGGTAGGAATAGGGAAGAACAAAGTAAATGTTCACTTCCTACAACAGGAAGTCAATAAACACAGCCTAAAAACTAAAAATTACAGGAAACACTCAGAGCAGTGGAGACCAACGGCAAAACTAGTAGTTGCCTGACAATGGAAACTGGGCATGAAGAGAGCAGGCAGAAGGAAAGGAACTACCATCTTTCATTAAGATGTCAACAGAATTATCTGCCTATTTATACTACTTATATGTAAAGTTTTAATTAAAACATTTATTAACAACTACTTCTAAAATCTCAAATAAGGATAGTGGGGGAGAGATTTAATAAAGACCAAAATTAATAAATGCAAAATTTAAAAATAAACATTCAAAGTAAATAAGTCATACCTCTGCAGTAAATCTACTTGATACTGGTGTAATAAATCCAACTTTACCATCATTAAACACAACAGCAAAACCATCAAGTGTGGCACAGTATTCCATGTCTCTAATGTGCACATCTGCAAAGCCCAGGAATGAACCTGCTGATGAAAAAATAAGTACATGAAATATGAATATAAACACAGTAAAAAATTCTCTCACATTTCCGCTTGCAAATCTTGTAAAGATAATTAAAAGGGCAAAAATAATGACCTAACAACATTAAGCAATTAAACTACTACTTCCTACTCTTTCTCTCTCTCCCTCTCTCTCTCACACACACACACACATACACACTCACTCTCCCTCCCTCCCTCCCTCCCCTCCATGCACAATTATTTCCAAAGTAGAAAAACCAAAGTTCATCCATAGAAAATATATAACTAGATTATATCACATATTAAACACCTGGTTCTATCTTATGCAAAAAGTGCAACTACCTCTGGATGACTGCAGGTCTACTGAAAAGGGTACTGTACAAAGATTAATAGCTTTCCTTCCATTTGTCATTCCTTCCCAGTGAATAAGATGAAGAAGTCCATCAGAAGTAGCAACTAGGAGATCTTCCAGCACAGACTGCAAACTATAGGGAAGTAAACAATTTAGAATCAATAATCTTTTTAAGACAGCGTATTGGGAAAGCAAAGAATATGAGTATAATTGCTCTGGAGAAAATGCAGAGATCACGAAACCACTAACAAAATTGCCATTTATCTACAATTTAGCTATTAAGTATCTTTATCTATGTATAATTCAATCTAGAATCAGAAATTCTTAAAGAAATGAAAGACTGCAGTCTGATCTAGTCACAAACTTCATGAACTAGGTTTAAAAATTAGACATAGTGAAACAGCAAATCAGACGATGGAAGGATAAGTGACAGCTGACAAGAAACTGACACAATACTGTAAACTGACTATACTTCAATTTTAAGAAAATATACTCATTAGATGAATATTTTTTTAAAAAAGGTAAGAGGCAGAGAAACCATAAAAAGAACTAATGACAGGATGACAATCTGGAGCCATGGAATATAGAGGTGACAATCCTTCAGCCTTGTCTAACAGAACTTTCATGAGGAATGAAAATGTTCTCTATCTGTACTACCCAACACACTAGCAACTAGTCACATGTGGTGACTGTCCACCTGAAATATGTCTAGTGTGACAGAAGAAATAAATTTTTAATTTTATTTACTGTCAACTATAATCTACATTAAATCATTTCACTTAACTAGTGGCTCCTGCAGTGGACGCCACAGTTCTAGGCTACAGTATTTCTAGGGCATCACTGAGTCGTCTCACATTGCTCATCCATCAACAAACAATTTTTAAGCCTGGGCTCTGGGAGATTCAAAGGTGAATAAAATATAGTTTCTCCTTTCAGAAGACCTCTCAGCTGACTAAGAAATGGAAAGTAATAATGTAGTATGACCTCAGCACCTACTGATACTTACAAAGAGATTTGATAATTATGTACCTAATAGCAAGAAATGTTTACTTTGCTTACTCCAATAATGCCAAGCTCCTAGAGCAGCGGAAGAAAGAAAAAAGGAGAGGAAGGGCAAGAGGAAAAAAGAATCCATACATGAGGCTACAAAGATATTCACAGAGAGAAAAAAGAGAGAACCAGTGGAAACTGCTATCAAGAAAGCCAAGGGAGTAAGAAGGATTTAAGAAAGTACTCAGGAGTATCCAAGGATGAAAAAAAAATTTAAGTATAAGAAACAATAAAAAATGTTGTGTCTATAATATACACTCTATTATATATTATTAAATATCCTTTCACACTCTAGAAGTTAAAGAGTCTGTTTCAGAAATATTTTAATCCATAATGGTGAAAAAAAAAAACACTTTCAATGTTTTAATACTTAAACTTTGTTTGGAAAGCTGAGTTCAATGACTGACTCCCCAAAGATTTCAGATAATGAAGAAATAACTGTATTTTCTTTCCAACTATAAAAATATTGACAAAGAGTAGAATAACATGTCCTTACCCAGCTCCATGTCTTGAACTTCAGAGCACATTTGGTCAATTAAAATTCCCAGTTTATAAAAGTTCACCTTTTAAAATATTACATACTCTTTCATTTCAAATTTATATTTTAGTGATAAAATACATGTGTAGTATGTAGTGGCTAGAATACAAAAACTTTGCTTTAGACCTGCTACTACATGTCAAGAGACAATATAGTGAAGTAGTCATTGGTTTACTAGTGATTTTCATTCAGCAGTAGTCAGTCTAGGTTTTTTCAAATTATATTCTCAATTTCCCCTGCTCATATCACCTTAGAAGACACACCGCATGTGACAGTTAGGAACAAGATCAAGGTTACCCTCCAGGAATTTAACTGCCTGCTAGGCAAAACTCAACACTCCTCTTAACAGAATTCAGAATCTCTACAACATTATAATGCGCAATGCTGTGATAAAAAATGACCAGGCGTTTGAATAAACAGGAAAATGTGACCCAGAGTCAAGAGAAAAATCCACCAATGTAAATAGATTCATTGACAATCTTGATGTTGGAATTAACAATGACTTTAAAATAACTGTGACAAACATGATAATCTATACAAAAAGACATTGTATCCTCCTCATTTAATTAAAAATAAACAAACATTAAAATAAAGGTTGATGTTAAATGTTAAAGTACTGAATACTTCCATAAAGGTTGGTAAATAGGCCTTGTTCCAAGCCACCCAAGTGCCTGCCCACCAGGGATTCCCATTCTCACAAAGATCTAAGAATTAAAGGATTCATTCTTGGCACCTGGGAGATGTCTGGACCCTATGCCAATAATTGACACCCTATGTCTTTAAATGCCATACTGGTTTTTAAGTATTTTGAAAACTACCCCTGGGTGTAAGTAAACATAAATATACCCTAAGTTGTATCCTTAGAGAGCATCTACAATAACTGACTTCTATGGACTTTATAACACCCATCTGGTATCCCAGAGGTGTTTGTTATTATTGTTGTTGTTGAATTTAGGATCTTAAAAGTAGAACAGTGTTTCTGATTAACCATTCTTAATAGGAAATATATAATGACCAATTCTCAAATATGTAAAAACATTTAATACCTAACTAATATTAGGTATTAGTTACAAGGGGCTTTCCTAAGTGCTGGGATGGAGGATAAACTGTAGTATTTATTACGTGGTATCAGAAATAAAGACTAAGAGTTTTAATTATAAATTATAGTAGTGCTTTTTACTTTCTAAACATTATCTATCCTCAATTAATAACAAAGGGTAGATGCATAATAGTAATCCTATTCTTCAATCAAAAATTAAAAGATGGCAGTACTCTTGCCATCTTACACCTATAACCAAAAGCATAATTGTCACATGCAGTGTGTCTTCTAAGGTGATATGAGCAGGGGAAATTGTCCCTAACTTTATTTGACTTATTTTCAATAGTGGAAGTTGGTTAATAGCCCAAGTTCCATATCTACTCCCTCAACTAAAATTATATAGTAATTCTCCAATCAAACTTCCAGGAGGTACGTGTTACAGGTGCTAATAATAACAGTGCTCTGAAATGCAATTATTTTACTGAAGTTTTGAGAGAAACATTAGATATTTCCAATCACCTAAATTTGTAGATTAAAAACTAGCACCTGTCAAGTTAAACTAGTACAAGATGGCAAGAATTCTTTTTTTAAAGGTTCCTTTTCTATCCCATTTCTGAGAACTATACAGTTTTTGCCACCAGGTGGAGGCAGAAAGCCATGCTTGTACCCAGACATTCAAAATTCCTTACAAATGTTACATTCTTAAAAAGGATCTCCGTGCTCAAATAAAATCTGAAGTGAAGCGTAACCTGAAACTCAATCTTTTGTAACCATGATCACGTTTAAACAAATAGCAGCAACAAAAAAAGCACTTTTTTTTCTGAGAAGTAAAAGATTAAACAAGGCAAGAGCCAGCCACTTCCATACAATTCGATTTAATATGTTCCAGTATCAGTACTGTATTCCAACAAGAGAAATGATGAAAGAAGCCTATCATAAGAACTGTGAATCAGAAAGATTTAAAAAACATAGGTATTACATTCAATATATTTATGTACCTCATCTGTATTTAATAAGAGTACCCAGTAAAAAGTCTTTTTCCCAAACCCATCCCCCTAGCCACTCGGGTCTCATGTCTAGTTTCTTACACATTCTTCTAGAATAATACATATGTTACTATGACTAGCTCCCTTAAAAAAAAAAAAGTAAAATTATTATATAGAATATACCTTCCTTTTTTACTCAACAACATACTTAGGAAGTTTTTTCAGTAATGAGTAAGTACCCTCACTGTTTTTTTACAAAAACATGAGTATCTTTTTAAGTAACATAGACTATATACTCAACAAGTCGAGATCTTACCAAAAACATAAATTTGAAATAAAATTATTGAAATCAAATAAATTTCAAATAAAAATATATCCAAATTATGGGCTTTTATTATAATGATTTAAATATAATAATGTACCACTTGTAAAATTTTACACTTTTTATAAAGGCTAATCAAGAATTTCTAGGACTAAAAACTAGTAAACTCAATGAAAAGAAATAAAATCAACTTTTTTATTGGTCATGTAATTAACCAACTACACTGCACACTGTCATCATAAAATGCTTAATTTAACCAAAGTACTGTACCTCATGATGGGTGCTTGCAAATCCAGTATTTTTCTCATCTCTAAATTTAATGCTGGAGCACACTGTTCTTCCTTAAAATGGGGTATCCCCTTCATTTGTGGACTTCCTCTAAAAAAAATAGCAAATACAAAAGATTAAGGAGACAGACAATGAATTCTCCTTCACTTTGTGATTAGTATCCAATCAATAAAGTAATGTAATCAAATTTACAAACCAGCTGTTCATCCTTTAGGTTCTCAAATGAAAAACAGACTTAAATTCCATTACAGCAGATGTATCTATCAATTAGAAATAAATTTGACCAATGTAATTTGTGTTGGGGAGGTGGGAGTGCAGGGGAAGAGGGAGAAGAGCAAAGGATCTGGGGGGAAATAGTAACAATAAAAATGAATTCTCAATGGAAGCAACAGACATCTTATTTAAAATGACTGATAGCCCTTTCTGAGTTGGGCAACTATGGAACTTATATATCATTCTATTGCACAGTGCAAGTTCAAAGTGATTCAAATCCTCACCTCATCTTAACTTATTCCACACCCTATTCCTGAGTCCTATCCTTAAGGTATGTATGAGAATTAAGGTCAGTTTCAGGGATGGAATTAGGAGATGTTTTACATATTGGTAATAAATAGTAAAATGGCTAAATTTGTAAACTCCTTGGCATTAAAAGGTTGCATTAGAGTGGCTGGGTCAATTTCAAAGTAACTAAGCTGTCACATATAGCCCCTCAAAAAGACTACAAAACTGCTTTGCAATCTTTATACCCATATGGCATTGGACCATTGTTTCTCAATGCCTGTGCTGCAATTTAATAGCTCTGTCTCTTCTCTATTAGCTCTCACTTACTCTAGGCAATATTTAGCTTGCCTACATCATCCTTCCGTTTCCAGTTACCTACAATCCTAGAAATCAATTTGTCTACACTATTAAAATTATATGCAAAGAGTCTAACAAGTTCGACAGCTTTCAAGGTTCCTAGCTTTGTGAAAATTATTTAGATGCCCAGAAAATTATTTGGAAGTCTTCTTTTCAGTTTTAGATTATTTACCATATAGAAGGTTGGTGCTGTTTTATTACTAATCTGCTCTGCTACTGCCATGACCTGGAATAACTGGATTCCTTCTACGTGTCTGAATGGCTAAATTGGCTAATGTTTAACCACACATGTTCGTGTTCAATTAGTACACTTGCCTGATGTGACAGCCCTTAAAAGGACACCATGAATCAGTTTACAGAATTATTAGAATATCTGAACTGCTAATCACACAAAGCATTGTGATGAATTTCCTGAGATGTTCTCCACTATATCTAATGTAAAATTATTTTTCAAAGTAATACACACATAAATTAGTCAAATAATGCTAGAAAGCTCATGATAAAGGAAAATAACTACAAAAGTAGTGTTTAGTGAGAAGGCAACCAGTTTGAATTCTTTTAGCTATTATCTTCTATTTACCTGCATATTTTGTAGACCATGTGTTTACACTGCTTTGACATCATTAATTTTAGATATCATCTATTAAATTTATACCCTCATTTCTTCCCTTTTCCCCTTTCCTCCCAATTTAATTATACCAAAATATTTTCATTATGATAAATATATAAATATTTTTCACTCCTAGGTCAAGTAGTGTTCAATAATTATATTTATTTCCTTATGTAACTTCTTAATTTTCCCAAAGTTAACTTTACCACATATTTTCATTTGCTTGGTTTTCTTTAAATGTATACCTAAGTCTTCTCATACTCCTTAATAGCTCAAACAACTATTAATATAATCTGTGTGGTCAAACTTGTTACATAACTTACTATTTCCATCCTGCCCCCCACCCAGACATCCCTCTTTATGCCCACTGCCCTACTATCTAAGTCTAATGCACAGCTATCAACCTGATATTTACTTTGTCATCATCCTTTTATGATTTCTTTGCTTCTTTCCTATGCTGAATTCTTTATTTTATAGATCCCATCTCTTCCTCGGTTCACATATTCTTGGGGCTTCCTGGAAAGGTACATGAGAAGTAAACTTAGAACTCTCAAGTCAAAAATGTCTGTATTTCATTTTGACACTTGAATACCTGTCCCTTCAAAAAAAAAAAAAAGACTATGATATAGTTATCTGAAAAGACGTTTCTTCTGCCATTGTTCTATATCCTGGGAGGGTCCCTCGATGCATTCACTGAATTTTTAATTTCTGCTACTACAGTTTTCATTCCAGGAACATTTTCACCCAACTCCCCTTTTTATTACAGCACCTATTTTTTTATAATTAGTTAATACCTGACTCAGATTGTTAATTATCATTTCCCCAAAGTGTTTTTGCTCCCTGCATTGTCTATTTCCTTTGAATTTCCTTTTTTATGGTGTGTGTCTCTTTTACATTGGAAACATGGCTGCTAATCCTTGACTACCAACATTTGTTCATGTTTAACAGGTTAATAAGAAAAAAATGAATTACAAACTCTGTGTTCAGGTTGGGTTGGCAACTGGTGGACCTCAGGGTAGTGGTCAGTTGGCATTTTTGTTGAGGTCTTACAATATAAGGGCCTGGTGGGTCATTCATCTGGAATGGCTTAATTTCCCCAGTAAAGATCCCTCAATCCTGCCTGGGATATCTAAGTATGGAAGCCAGAAGTCTGCAGCCAAGCAGGGGAAGAAAGCTTGTCTGTGTCCTATTGCTCAACAACAACTTTCATTTAATCCCCATCTTTAGTTTAGCATCTCATCCTTGCCCTACTGTGTGTCTGGCATCCCTTTGGTTTAATCAGACAATACATTTCCTATCTCCTCTGAGGTGAGAACATAGAAATCTTATTCTTTATTTAGATTTTTCAAACAATTGCCCTGTTTATGGCGCCTAGCTCACTCCTATATTTCTGTGGTAATAGTGCATCTAATTCCTGAGCCATCTAGGGTTTTGCAGATTAAACAAGCTGATTTTCATCAATAACACGTAGATAACCTTAGGCTCTCAGGCTTGCTATTCTTCCTAAGTCATTTATTCTTTCTCATCCAATTTTTAGGTCATGAGTTAGAGATACCTCTATCTTTTATTAAAGATGAAAACAGTATTTCAACTTTCTGATCTGTAGGTGATTTTCAAGACAAAGGTGGAAACCTCTTAAAACTGGAAACTATTTTCCTTTATATAAATACTCTCATTTATTAGAGCTAAATATTACGATAAGAATTTTATAGCAAATTTAAGTAAATGCTGACTTCTCAATGACTTCCATTAAACAATTATAGATAAATTTCAAAGCAGTTTCCATCCCTCCCTCCAAACACACTAAAATGCAGTAAACTATTAAAAAATTAATTTAACAAAAAAATCTAACTTTCTGATAAAAAAAATTCCTACTTATAGGCCAACAATAATTTGAGAGTATTGCATCAGATTTTTGGAAGGGAGTCATGGAAGATGAGGCTGGAAGGATAAATTAAAGCCATATTATAAAGAGAACTAGATGCCTGGGGGGAAAAAAAGAAATAAATTGAGCATTTACTAAGTATGCTTGTACAAAATGTTCTGCACACACTATCTCAACTAACTGATTATAATCCTTTGAGACATGCATTATTATTCAAAAAAAGAAACTAAAGCTTCAGTTTATTATTAAGAATTTTGTTTATGGTCACAGAGCTAGTAAGTGAAGGAGCTGACATGTGAGCCCGTGGCTTCAATTCCAGGTGCTGAGAAACTGAAAACTAATAGTGTTCAAGAGACTAACAATAACCTTTGTGTACACAAAGAAATATTACAACGAATACTAAAGAACGGACTGGGAATGAAGTAGGGGCAGGAGTAGTCTGCAGATAAGTAGGAGACTATTAATGAGGGTGCACAAGAGCCTCTACTGGCAGTAGAATGTCTTTTCAGACAACTTTATCATATCCTTTCTGAAGGGAGATAATAAAAGCATATTGAGAAGTATAGTTTCTGTTTAGCAATAGAGGCTTCTCAGAGCCAGACAGATACAATCACATTACATGCATACCTGGTTGTCATTCATGCTAGTGACAAATACTATATTCTTTACTCTTGGGAACATAAAAGAACTGTGCTTTCTTGACCAGTTAAAATTAAGTATGGCCATGTAACTTTGGCTTATAAAACACAAAGGGAAGTGATTTTGTGTCATTTCTGGGCAGAAGCTTTAAGAGCCAGCACTTGGTTCACAGTGCTGTTTTTATCCTCTACCACAGGGACTTAGCCTATGCTGACTTACATAATACAGTTGTCCTTTGGTATCTGGAGGGGACTGGTTCCAGGACCCACCACAGATATCAAAATCCACTGATGCTCAAGTCCCATAGCCAGCCCTCCGAATCCAGTTCTGTATCCACATATTCAACCAACCATGGGTCATGTAGTACTATTTGTGTCACCGAAAAAAATCTGTGTATAATTGGACCAGCACAGTTCAAACCTGTGTTATTCAAGGGTGAATTGTATACTATATCAAATAACTGACAGTTGTTAGACTGTGGCCCAGTAAAACCCAATAAATTAATAGTTTGTGATTACTGTTCATGAGTGATTTTACTAACTACATAGTTTAAGGAGCAGAAAGAGAAAAGAATGAAGAAAAATGAACACACCTTAAGAGACTGTGATGTACCATCATGCACAGCAACATACACATATTGGGAATCCCAAAGGCAAGAGAAGGGCAGGAAGAATATCTGAAGAAATAATGTCCCAAATCTAATAAAGACATGAATCTAACCATCCAAGAAAGCTTAGCCAATTCCAAAAGGATAAATTAAAAAAGACCCATACCAAGATACATCATATTTAAACTACTGAAAGACAAAGAGAGAATATTGAAAACTGCAAGAAGTGATTCATAATATACAAGGGACCCTCAATAACATTAGCAGCCAATTTCTCATCAGAAACCGTGGAGGCTGTGGCAGTGGAATGACATTGCAAATGCTTAAAGAAAAAAAGTGAACTAAGAATTCGATATCCAGAAAAACTATCCTGAAAATAAAGGAGCAGTTAAGGTATTTTCAGACGAACAAAAGTTCAGGGGTTTTGTCACAAGTAGATCTGAACAACAAGAAACACTAACGGGAATCGTTAGGCTGAAATGAAAGAACACTAGACAATAATCCAAAGCCATACAAAAAAATAAAGACCAGTAAAGGTTAACTACACAGATAAATAAAGAGCCAGAAGTAGTATATTTACCATTTAAACTATATGATTTAAAAGACTAATGCATAGAAAGATAATTATAAATCTACATTACGGACACACAATGTGTAATGTGTGACAATAAGAACATGAAAGGGGAGGATGGAGATATATAATTTTGGTATTTAAACTAAGTTGTTATTAATTCAATCTAGGTTGTTGTAAGTGTAAAATGCTAAGTAATCTCCAAGGTAACCACTAAGTAATCACTAAAATATACACAAAAAGGAAATGAAAAGGGAATCAAAATTAAACACAAAAGGAGGCAGTAACAGAGGAACTGGGGAACAAAGAAAGATGACACAGATCAAACAAAGAGCAAAATGGCAGAAGTCCCTCCTTATCAGTGGTTACTTTAAATGTAAATAGATTAAACGCTCCAATTAAAAGACACACTGTCAGAACAGATTTGAAAAACATATGATTCCATTTCTAAGCTTTCTAGAAGAGACTCAGTTTACCTCAAAAGAAACAAGTAACTTGAAAATGAAAGGATGGATAAAGATATTCCATGCAAATAGTAACTCAGACAGAGCTGGATAGATATAGTAATATCTGACCAAATACTTTAAATTAAAAATTGTTACAAGAGATAAAGGACATTATATAGTGATAAAAAAGGATCAATCCAGCAAGAAGTTATAACAATTATAAAAAGGTACACATCTAACAATAGAGCCCCAAAATATATGAGGCAAATACTGAGGCAACTGAAGGGAGAAGCAGTTCTAAAAGTAATGGTTGGGTATTTCAATATCCCAGTTCCAATAATGGATAGAAAAACTAGACAGAAGATCAGTAAGGAAAGAGAGAATCTGAACATTATAAACAATCAGACCTAAGACATATATTAAATACTCTACCCAGTAACAGCAGAATATACTCTTTCGCAAATGTACATGAAACATTCTCCAGGATACATATGTTAGGCCACAAAAATACCTCAATAAATTAAAAAGTTTGAAATCATATAAAGTATCTTCTCTGACCACAATGGAATGAAACAATACATCGGTAACAGGGAAAACTAAAAAATTCACAAATACATGAAAATTAAACACCACCTCTTAGATAACCAATAGGTCAAAGAAAAAAACAAAAAGGAAATTAGAAAATACTTTGAGACTAAGATGAAAACATAACATCATAGGAGGCAGTGAATGCAGTGCTCAGAAGAAAATTTATAATTACATTAAAAAAAAAAATTTCAAATCCAAAACTTAATGTTACACTTTAAAAGGAACTAGAAAAAGAGCAAACTTAATCAAAACTAGCAGAAGGAAGGTGTAATATATAATATAATAGTTGGAGTGGATATGAACAAAAAACAGAGAATAAAGAAACTACAGAGAAAATCAAGTAAAGCAAAGGTAGTTCCTTTAAAACACCAATAAAATTGAAAAACCTAAGGGGAAAAAAAGAGAGAAGACTCAACTTAATTAAAATCAGAAATGAAAGAGGGGACATTACTACTGACCTTAGGGAAATAAACAGATTATAAGAGAATTTAAATATTTAGTGAATCCACATTTAGTGAACCTGAATTCCTTTCTTTTATGGATACATATAAATACTTAAATATCCAGAGGAAGCAGATTATGCTTGATAATTCAAAAGGCAATCCGAACAACAGTTACAACTGCAACTTACTATTCACCTACTAACTCATTTTTCTCTTTTTATAGATATACAAAAGCATAGAAAGTAGCTAAACAAGCAGCTTTTCCAAAGTCATGGTCAATAAAAAACAGAACCCAGAATGGAACACTGAGGTGTCTCTAATTTCAAATGCCATTTTCTTCTTCACATCTCTAAACTGCTATATATTTATTAGAGGTAGTAATATCAATTCCAATATCATAAGAAAGTAGGAAAAATAAAATTAAGCCAGTTTAAGATTTTTGTTTTACTTACGTATTTTCATGAATTATAAAAGTTTTCCTACCCTTCCGTTCTAATGAATGCAAGGCATTCATGTCAATGAGAGGCTCCTGAAGGGCAATGAAAAATGGAATTCTTCTCTGGGGTAGGTCAGCTACTAGTTAAGCTTCCCCTTCCCACAGCCTTCAGGATGAAGTATTTTCCCATTAAGTTGATAAAAATAAAAGCAAGTTACAGTACTCAAAGACATATCATAAAAATTACAGAGAAGTCTTTAAAGAAAAAACTGTCTTTAATTTATATCAAGTACGTTTTGGAGGGCTAAACAAAGTGATAAACTATCTGTGAAATTAAATTCAACAGGCATTTATTTCAACAAAGTCTATTGTGCAGGAAATCTCAAATATTTTAAGTGCCAGCTAAAAAAATAATAATAATGTGGCAGATAACCTGACGGATTTGGTGGGGCAGGAGGGCTGGCAGTGAGGGAGAGGGCACAAGGACACAGGACAGGAACTTCAAAAGTATGGCTAATTATAGTGTTTTCCTAGCCACATAACTTATCTAAGGCCTATCTTTCCTTCCAAGTACAGATCAAATCTCCGTATCTATTAAACTTCCTCTGACAACTCAGCACTCTCCCTTGAAATGCTATTACCACTTTCAGGGATGTCACTCACTTGGCATTTGCCACTGTATCCTGCCGTTAACACTAAGTATTCCTCTCTTCATTAGGATCTTATACCTTTTAGCACCAGGATAGCTATTATTTTACAAATGACTGTAGGCATACAATAAATGTTTGAAAATGATAATGAAGAAAATTGCATTCCAGATTTTTACATCTTTTCCTTCCAGTGTATTGAGGTATAATTAACATAGAACACTGTATGCGTTTAAGGTGCACAACATAATGACTTTATATATATATATACACATTGTAAAATGATTACCACAGTAAGATTAGTTAACATCAACACCTCATAGTTACAATTTTTTTTCCCTTGTGATGAGAACTTTTAAGAACCACTCTCTTACAACTCAAATTTTCAAATTTTAAAAAAGATTCTGGGATGTGTTAGGTTTGATCCAGGAAGTTCTGGCAGTCCAAGGTGAATTCTGGGACCAAAAGGCTTTGATTCTTCATAGTTCTGGAAAGGCTCAGATGGTTTCTTTCCTAAAACACCATGCCTCATATTTCACCATTTTCAGTGAACCTAACTATTTATTAGAATTCAATATTGAAAATATTTTGGATCAAATAATAGTATCTTGGAAGTGCTAAACCACCCTAGTGAAAAGAGACTGAAAATTATTCAAGCTGACTGATGGGCACATAGATGGTTGGTCACTATTATTATACTAACAGAGTAACTGGTACCAAGTGAGCCTTCCAGAAACAACAAAAAAAAACAAGACAAAATATATGAAACAACCATATTCAGACACTGCACAATAGGCAGCACAGGACTGTAATCCTGAGTGAAGGGAGACAAACAAGGTTTTCTGGTAGAAGTCACTTTCCAGACTACCATGTAGGGCAGTCTCATTAAGCTGACAAGAAAAAAATTAAAGTTCAGGGAAGCAGAAGCAGCTATTTGTGGAACAGAGTACCAGAGAGGTGGGAGATACAGAGACTCAGTAAGCTACAGAGGTTCTCCTTAGGTCTTGCGGAATGCCAAGCTATGCATATATATGGTGAAACCCCACAACGTCAACCAAAGAATAACTACCAGAGTTTAAAGCTGTACAGCTCATATAGGGCTGGGAGACAGTCCTGTTCTGACCAGAGTAAAGAGACCTCATTAAAGACCCAGGACATTAATAGAGTGCTCAGAAGGGCTAAGCCAGCCTAGAGTAAAGGCTGAACACACCCTAAAAACACATAAACAAGCTTTAAAAGGATCAAGATCTCCAACATAACTGCCACCCAAAACAAACCTCAATATTGTTTAAAGAAAAAGAATAAAAATAAGATGCTCAACAATGTAATACAATGTCCATCATCCAATCTAAAATCACTAGACATGTGATATGACTCAGCAATTCAACTCCTAGGTATTTACTTACCCAAGAGATATAAAGCTAACTAGAGAGTAAAATGAGACTGGAATCTGAAAAAGCAGACAAGGTCCACAATTTACCTTTTTACTCTTTATATACTTTCGTTTTTACACAATTTTTAAAAGTTATATTCCATTTACATTTATTAAAAAATATTGGATATATTCTCCATGTTGTACAATACATCCTTGTCCTTGCAGCCTATCTTACACCCAATAGTTTGTATCTCCCACTCCTCCACTCCTTAGTTGCCCCTCCCCCATCCCTACTGGTAACCACTAGTTTGTTCTCCACATCTGTGAGTCTGCTTTTCTGTTACACTATTTTTTTTTAATACTTTTTAGATTCCATATATAAGTGATATCATACAGTATTTGTCTCTGACTTATTTTACTTACCATGATGACTTCCAAGTCCACCTATATTGCTACAAATGGCAAACTTTCATTCTTCTTTATGGCTGAGTAGTATTTCATTGTGTGTGTGCCCACATCTTCTTTATTCATTCATCTGTTGATACACTTAGGGTACTTCCATACTTTGGCAATTGTAAATAATGTTGCTATGAACACTGGGGTGCATGTATCTTTCCTAATTAGTGTTTCTGAATTTTTTTCCAGATATATATCCAGGAATGGAATTGCTGGGTCATATGGTAACTCTATTTTTAGTTTTCTGAGAAACTTCGATACTGTTTTCTACAGTAGCTGCACCAATTTACAATTCCACCAAGAGTAAATGAGGGTCCCCTTTCACCACATTCTCACCAACATTTGTTATTTGTGTTATTTTTGATGAGAGCCATTCTGACAGGTGTGAGGTGATACCTCACTGTGGTTTTGATTTGCATTTTCCTAATGATTGGTGCTGTTAAGAATCTTTACATATGCCTGTTGGCCACCAGCATGTCTTCTTTGGAAAAACATCTATTCAGTCCTTGTGCCCATCTTTTATTCAGGTTGTTTGTGTTTTTGATGTTGAGTTGTATGAGCTGCTTTTATATATGCTGAATATTAATTCCTTGTCAATCTCATTGTTTGCCAATATTTTCTCCCATTCAGTAAGTTGTCTTCATTTTGTCAACGGTTTCTTCTGCTGTGCATAAACTTTTAAGTTTAATTAGTTCCCATTTGCTTATGTTTGCTTTTATTTCCTTCACTCTTAGAGACAGATCCAAAAAAATATTGCTGTGATTTATGCCAAAGAGTACTCTGCCTATGTTTTCCTCTAGGCAGTATCTAGAGTATCTGGTATTACATTTAGGTCTTTAATCCATTCTGAGTTTATTTTTGAATATGGTGTTAGAGAATGTTCAAATTTGATGTAGCTGTCCAGTTTTCCCAGCATCACTTATTGAAGAGACTGTCTTTTCTCCACTGTATGTTCTTGCTTCTTTTGTCACAGATTAATTAACCATAACTTTATGGGTTTATTTCTGGGCTTTCCATACTGTTCCATTGATCTATGTGTTTGTTTTGTGCCAGTACCATACTGTTTGGATTACTGTAGCTTTGTAGTATAGTCTGAAGACAGGGTGCATGATTCCTCCAGCTCTGTTCTTCTTTCTCAAGATTGTTTTGGCTATATGGGGTCTTTTGTATTTTCATACAAATTTTAAAATTATTTGTTCTACTTCTGTGAAAACTGCCATTGGAAATTTGATAGGGATGGCACTGACTCTGGAGGTTGCCTTGGGTAGTATGGTCATTTTAACAATCTTGATTCTTTCAATCCAAAAACACAGTGTATCTTTCCATCTGTTTGTATTGTCGTTAGTTTCTTTCATCAATGTCTTATAGTATAAAAGAAGAAAATATCTATGTCTTTAATATTTGATAATTAAATAGACTGAATTTTAGTATAACTTTTCTTTAAAAAGAACTTTGGCCTTAAGGCCTCTTAAGTATTTTTAATGATGTTTATGAAATTATTTTCATTATGAAATTAAATATGATTTGAAGTTTCAAGATCTACTAAACTCATATTTAAACATAAACAAACACATTCTAAAGCTTAACACAAATTATTTCTGATTTATACCTGGCAGAATTTCCTTCATTAATTTCACTGTAAGTTCCAAGACATGAAAGAAAAGGCCATCAAAATGACTTTCAATGGATGAGTCTGTCCACCAGCCTGCGTAACTAATCTGAAGGAACATTTTAACATAGAATGGAATTTATAAAGATACAAAAAATGAAAGAAATGAAAAATTCATTAATCAAGAATAGTCATTTAATAAGACTGCCACCACTGTTGAAGCCTGACTTCCATCATCAATACGATGGATGCTGGAAACAATACCATGTGGAAACTATGAAAGGTTATGGGGGCACCTGATCTGTTCTAAGATGGAGCATAATGGAAAACAATATGCAGTCTGAGGTTAAGAGGCTGTCATATTACATACGGAAGTTGAGATACTCTTGAAAAATTCATGTGATGAACGCATAAGCTTTAGAGAAGCAAGAGATAATAGGGTTTGAATAACTGAGAAGAGGATGACTAACTACAGGCCTCAATTATGCTGCCTCTATACTTCCAAGACTATTATAAACCACTCCAGGTCATTTATCCTTTTTCTGATTCCCTAACTCCCCAAATAAATCCCAAAATAGTAGATGTTCACAGATGGGCATGAAGACGGTTGAGGCAGTATAGTACTGGTGGTTAAATACACAGATTTTTGAAGTTACAACACTTACATCTGGATCCTGGCTCTGCCACTTATTAGTGTGTGACTGTGGGTGAGTTACTTGGCCTACCTGTGCTACAGTTTGTATAGTAATTGTAACATAACTACCTCAACAGGGTTGCTACAGGGATTAAGTGAGTTTTAAAGTTCTCAGAATCGTGTTTTAAACTGCGTTAAGTGTTTACAATGGTACAGATGATGATGATACATGTCAAAGCTAAGTATTTTTAAAAAACCTTTGTCAAACCCTTATATGAATCATCATTTCCAAGTTTTAATAGCTTGAACTCATATAATCCTCCAAACAACCTAATAAGAAAATACTTTTATTCCCATTTTACAATTCTACAGAGTAAGAAACTTACTAAAGAACTCAACTAGAAAATAGTCTAGCACAAAAATACATAATAGGCTGACTCTAATCTACTCTGCAAAGCTGTTTCCATAAGAGATTTTGTCTGATTTTATGCAGCAGTTATTAGATGTTAAACTCTGAAAGAACTACATTATCAAGTCAAAAATAAAATATATACAAAACATACATAATTTATGTAATACATAAAATCACTCTCTATATATAATCACTTAAAATGTTAGAAATGAAGGTGAAGAAAAAATACATTAATAATAATATCAGCTGTCCATTATTAAATTTCCCATGAGCTAGGCACTAATCTAAACAATTAATATGCATGATCTCATTTAATCCTATTAAATAATTACTATTGTTATTTCATTCTACAAATAAGGACACTGAGGTTTTAGAAGTATTAACTTGACAGAAGTCATACAGCTGAAAAGCAGCAGAACTGATATTCAATTCCCGGTCTGTCTGACAAGAAAGCCTATATCCCCTTTAACCACTATACATGCTGCTCTAAGGCAATACACATTTTATTGAGCTCATGTACTGAAACCCAAAATCTTCACTACAGTAGAAGAACATTCGAGTTAATAACAAAACAAAAAAATAATGCTCTTTATTTGTTCTCTAGCTTAACATACACAGTCAAACACAGCAAAGCTCATGAACTGTCAGGACTACTAACTTAGTTAAGTGATGTCCCCAGAGTCTTAGAAGGCAAGAAACTTTTTAAAACCTCTGGAAAACAAAAAGTGAGTTTCAAAATACTATTCCAAAGCCCTGTAAATATATGTAAATCATGTTAGGGAGCTGAAGTAAAGAAAATAGTATTCTTCACTGTTTTAAGAGATGTTACCTCCCTCCCCTATCCACCTATAATAGTATAAAAAAATAATTTAAGTGCAGGTGGTTCTGTTTATTGCTGTCTATTTACAGGAGCATGTCTAAATCAAGAATTAAAATGGATTATATTTCATCTTATGAGATTGCTTTTACCTATATACCTTGTGAAATCTTTGTGTTTCTCAGCAACTTATGACACCTTCATATAAAAAAACAGTAAGCCGTGGCCCTATTTATTGCAAAACTTTCCTCCAGTTTGTTACTTGGTCCTTTTACTGTTGTTTTTTCTCCTGTTAATTTTCAGAAATTTAAACTTTTGTATAATGAAATCTATTTTCCCTTCAATTTCTTGTATACCTAATAAACTTTGTCTATTTCCTACTATCTAGAAATGTGATAATTCACTTATATTTTCATCCAGCTTTAAATGGCTTGATATTTCTTTAAAAAGATACTATGCTTTAAAATTACATATTCCTTTATTTCAAAAGTTCTTTCAATAAAATGTTCTTAGTTCAAAAGTAAGGCAAAAAAAAGAAAACAAAAAACAAAAAACCCCACAAAACGTACAGAACATAAAGACCAAAAGTCCATGTTCCCTCAAATTCTAACCAAGAGGTAACCCAGTGTTTAGAATACATGTTTTTTTCCATGCATATACTAAAATATAGAGGAAAAAGTTCCTGTAACTTACTGACATTCATCTCTTCCTTCCCCTCATTATCCCATGTTTTTGGATTGGAAGAATTAATATTGTTAAAATGGCCAGACTACCCAAAGCAATCTACAGATTTATGCCATCCCTATCAAATTACCCAGGACATTTTTCACAGGACTAGAACAAATAATCCTAAAATATACATGGAATCACAGAAGACCCAGAATTGCAAAAGCATTACTGAAGAAAAAGAAAGAGGCTGGAAGAATAACCCCCCAGATTTCAGACAATACTACAAAGCTACAGTAATCAAAACAGCATGATATTGGTACAAAAACAGACATATGAATCATGGAAACAGAACAGACAGCCCAGAAATATATCCACAAACTTTTGGTCAATTTATCTTTGACAAAGGAGGCAAGAACATACAATGAAGTAAAGACAGTCTCTTCAGCAAATGGTGCTGGGAAAATGACAGTTGCATGTAAATCAATGAATTTAGAACACTCCCTCACACCATACACAAAAATAAACTCAAACTGGCTTAAAGACTTAAACATAAGACAAGACACTATAAACCTGTTAGAAGAAAACATAGGCAAAACATTATCCGACATAAATCTCAGCAATGTTCTCCTAGGGCAGTCTACCCAAGCAATAGAAATAGAAAAAATAAATAGACGGGACCTAATTAAACTTATAAGCTTTTGCACAGCAAGGGAAATCATATGCAAAACAAAAAGACAATCTACGGAATGAGAGAAAATATCTGCAAAAGATGGGACCAACAATGACCCAATCTCCAGAATATATGAACAGCTCATACGACTTAATAATAATAAAAAAAAAAACAAACAACCCCATCAAAAACTGGGCAGAAGACCTAAACAAGCAATTCTCCAAGGAAGACATACAAATGGCCAATAGGCACATGAACAAATGCTCAATATCACTAATTATCAGACAAATGCAAATCAAAACTACAATGAGGTATCACCTCACACCTGTCAAAATGGCCATCATTCAAAAGTCCACAAATGATAAATGCTGGAGAGGCTGTGGAGAAAAGGGAATCCTCCTACACTGCTGGTGGGAATGTAGTTCGGTGCAGCCATTATGGAAAACAGTATGGAGAGTCCTCAAAAGACTAAAAATAGACTTACCATATGATCCAACAATCCCACTTCTGGGTGCATATCTAGAGGAAACCTTAATTCAAAAAGATAAATGCATCCCAGTCTTCATAGCAGCACTATTTACAATAGCTAAGACATGGAAACAACCTAAATGTCCATTGACAGATGACTGGATAAAGAAGTTGTGGTATATTTATACAATGTAATACTACTCAGCCATAAAAATAATAAAATAATGCCATTTGCAGTAATATGGATGGACCTGGAGATTGTCATTCTAAGCGAAATAAGCCAGAAAGAGAAAGAAAAATACTGTATGATATCACTTATATGTGGAATCTTAAAAATTTAGGAAGACAAATGAACTTATTTGCAAGACAGAAACAGAGTCCTGGACATAGAGAACAAACTAGTGGTTACTGGAGGGGAAGAGGGTGGGAGGGGATAAACTGGGACTTAGAGATTTACAGATACTAACTGATATACATAGAATAGATAAACAAGTTCATGCTGTAGAGCACAGGGAACCATATTCAATATCTTATAGTAATTTATGATGAAAAAGATTTTGAAAACGAATATATGTATGTTCATGTATGACTGAAACACTGTGCTGTACACTAGAAACTGACAGAACATTGTAAACTGACTATACTTCTATATATATATATATATAGATACATACACACAAAATCAATATATATATATATACATACATACACACAAAAATAGTAATTCTAAGTGTTCAAGAAAGGATATAGTGTATCTACCTAAGATTCCCAGACTTACTTAATTATAGAACTCTTTATTCAAGTAATAACAGTTTGAAGACCTGGTAATTTTTGAAATACTGTTTTGGAAATGCTGGCTTAGCACTTCAGACAACCCCAAACTGTAACATTTTTGTGAAAACAAAGTATGCAAATCAAACATTAAAAACATGAAAGAAAACAAACTTACTTGGGATACACTGGTTCATAAAGGTACTTGTCCCCTCTTGACAATGTAATGTGAAAAAACAAGATGTAGCCATTTGCCGTCTGAAAGATAAATTTTATTTACCATGAATTAAAGGGTAAAGCTATGACTGTAACCTTAAATTTTAATTTCATATATTCTTACTTTGAAAGCACTTCACTCTCAAGAACTCTCTTTTGAAGAGTTATAGTTGAATTATGTGAATAAAAATCACTTTGTTTTAATATAATCCATCTTGTTTAATAAACTCATGAGGAAGAGTTTTTATAGATTTGAAATACTTCACAGATATGTATTGAAATCAATAGTTCATAATATATTATAAACATTAATATTCTAAAATAATTTTATTATTTAATAATAGATTATTATTTTGAAAACTATACAGAACATTTTGAACTCTGGAATAATATGCCAAATAATTTTTCCAAGTTTTTGAAGCAAAAATGTCACCAAATAGTAATAGTATGATGGAAATCTTGACTCTACACCGTTTATATAGTGTAACTTCAGAATAACACATTTATACATTTCAAAATTAATGAGCCTGATTTACTACAAAATATACACTGAGACAGTAGAAAAAACCAAAAATAAACTAGTTGATGTTAAAATTTTGGAAACTGAAGGTCTGCTCTAAGTTAACAAAATGTTGTAAAAATATAAATTGTATTAAAACAAACAGTGCCATTGTACATATGGCACATATCTGTGATCTTTGAAGCTCAAACAACCACTTTACATTTATATAAATACAGAAAATACTACATTTAGCTTTTTGTAAACAAACATTTTCATGCATAACAGTGAAATGGCAATGTTTTACCAATGCTACTTTATATTCATACTGAATTGTTATCATTTTAGAGGCAGGAGGGCTTTTACCCAAAGTAAAACTAAAAAAACCTGAAAGAATTACTCCAAGTTTCAAATTTCTTTCCAGTAATGGCTTTCTGTTTTTCATATAAAGGAATGCCAGAGGAAACACTCAATTTCTTCAGCAAAGCCAGGTTTTACATATTTTAGCTACAAATGTTAATATTTCATAATGTATTCCAAAATTCTAGTGCAACATATTGGGATACAAAAGAAAAGAGGCTAAAACTCTTCAGATAAAATCATCTTTTTCTTTATGCGCAATTTTATATTCTAATCTGAAGATGGAATCAAAAACAAAATGGATCCAAATCAAACCACATCAAAAGTTACAGTTTCATGACTCCTATATAGATTATAGTTTAAAACTTGTAAACTTTACTGTTATATGGGCTAGAAAAGTAAAATAATTTGGTGTAGTACTTAGAATAATAACATACAATGTCTAGAATATTAGTCACTAAGGTGAAAAGTTTAACATTTCAGAATATCAAATGCTAATCATATATCCTGAATTTTGCTTATAGACTATAATTCCAGTGAAAATATAGCATCACTTTGCACCAGTATTTAGAAATTTTATATATACAATATATTAGATGAAATTACAAATAGTGGCTCAATTTACTATCATGGTATTCTGTGTCAATCATCTTTACCTCTGTATCAATCATCTTTACCAAGTATCTATGGCTTTGTATGTACATTAAATGCTATATATTTCCAGAGCTCAATGATACCCATCACTGATAATTTCATAAACAGTCCTGCCCTTGAATAACTTTAAAAAGTTTTGGTAGTAAAATGATCATCCTTAAAAAGTAGCACTGTTATTTAACTATATCAAATCTGTTATTATGCAATGCTGGCCTTTTGTTTTTTACCCCCCAGATACTGCAAATAAGTGTATAACTATTGCTTTATCTTTAGGCAACAATCCCAATAACTTCTCCTGGCATACATACATACACACCTCAAAACTAATTTTTCTAAGTTAATGAAAAGACAAAGGACCTCCAAAAGATAAAGAACCTCCAAGTTCTCTTTCCTGTTATTATCCCATATTTTAAATATATTTTTTTCACTCTCCAAGGCATACTACTGGATTATGCGGCTTTAATTACTAAGGCCCAACAATGTGTAGGCAACTTATATGACAAGTCTTTTTATGTCTCTCTCTTTTGTATATCTATGGGTTAGGGCTATAAGGTCATAAGGATAGGGGTTATTAAGAGGATAAAAGAAGGAAACTACTACTTAAGTAGAGGATGGCAGAGAAAAGACTTGTCTCTGTTAATGCCACTTAGATGAAAAAGAACTAGAAACAATAACGTAAAAGGATATTAATAATGCAACAAATACTCAGAGAGCTGTGAATATTAACGTTTAACACCATTTTTTCAATTGCAAATCTAGTAACAGAGATTTGAAAACCATGTAAACTACCTCAGCTAATTGCGTATTTTAGAAAGAAGAGGTTAAGACCTAGATGTGGTGGTGGCAGTTGATGTTGTTGTCATTCTTATTAATTGCTTGTTTGTATTTTGCTTTGGGCACTTGAGAAGTTTTCACTTGCTACCCCAAAATAATTTTTAAAAATTATTTTATGATTGATGTGTGACATACACACTAAGAACAGTAATTCTCTATAAACAGGAGGAAATTTAAATCTAACTGTATTAAATCTAACTGACCTCAATGACACATAACAAAGTTTTCTATAATAACTTAAGAAAGATTTGAAGATCCAGAGAGGTATCTTCTATCCCAATACACTGCCATATTAGGTTTCAAATAAGGCTGAAATAACAGACTATCACTTTCTAATTCTTTACCCTAGTTTGTAAGTGGTGTTTTACATTTTAGCTTTACTTCTTTATTATGCATGTTCAAGTACATAAAATCAATCACTCCTAATCATACCAGTGAAATAATGATCTAACATTTTTTTGTAATCTTTCAGACTTTGTACATTCACATACATGAATACATTTAAATGCGAGATGACAGAAATAGTTTCAAATAACACATTCTTTCGAAGATAGGTAGGTGATGAGTATCTCTTGACATGAGTAGTCTTCAAAAATTATTATTCCTAGTATTATCACATTGTTTACCAGAACACCAAAAAAAAAAAAAACCAAAACCAAAAAAACAAAAAACAAAGATAAACTTCTGCTTCCCACCAAGGTAGATTAAGCTGAAGTCAATTTATGCTCCCATCTGAAACAAAAAACCAAAAACCAAACAATATATGAAGCAATGGTTTTCTAAACACTGACCAAACAATGTAGACCAGTGATCCCTGAGATATGGGAAATAACTGAGGTAGGTTCTATGATTGAAATGAGGTGAGATATTACTCTTTTGAGAAATTAGAGCCTGGCAGACTCCCTGAGTTGAGCAGATGAAGCATAGAGTCCAGAAAGAACAAGGCAGTTACAATTTACATGACAGTGCCAGTGACAAGAGAGCTGCACAGAGAAAGAATTGAAGAGCACCAGTAAGCACACGCATGTGAATACACTACCAAGGCAGAAAAGACACCAAAAGGGTTAGTAAAGCTAACAGTGCATGGTGCTCAAACAGCCCTGAAAACAGTGCCTGTCCCACCAGCAAGACTCATAACACAAAGGGCATTGATTAGAATGCTCAGGAAGGCAGTCCTCAGGCATGGCTGTGATAATTCTAGAAAGGCAGTATCTCAGAAGTGGGAATAATTAGCTCTAGATTGAGCACTATCCCAAACCTGCAATACAAACCATAAAACACCACCTGAACAAATCAAAACTGCTTCCAAGAATAAAGCTCAAGACTTACAGGGCCTGAAAAATATCCAGCACACAACAAAGTAAAATCATTATGTCTGGCACCCAAACATTACCACACATGCAGATAGGCAGAAGAACAAACACAGGCAATCTGCAGAAGAGGAACTGCAAAGGGCCGATAAATATATGATAAGACGCTGAACCTCACCAGCAATAGAAATTAAACAAATGGAGATTAAAATGACAAGATTTTTCATCAATTTAATGCAGGCATAAATGTAGGGACACAGGAATATTAAGAACACTTAGGAATGACTTTAGGAACTGATACAATTAATGTTTATTATAGCAATGTTTGTAGTTGCCAAACATCCATTAAGAATAGCAAAGAAAGTAAGAAACTTCCATACTATGGAATATTGCACAAATATTAAAATTAGTAAGTTACAAGTATATATATTAATCTCTAAGGATAGTCATAATATACTAAATGGAAAAAAATCAAATTGCCAAGTAATGTGTAAATTAAGATCCTAATTTTGTGTGCAAATAATGAAAATTTCTGTATTTATCAACTTAAAAATCCACTCATCTGTATCAGAATCTTATGCAAACATTCAAAATCAAGTTACAAAAAGTGTTGAAGTGAGATAATTTTCATATGTCAAAAAAGCTATGTAATAGCCACCTGTAAAGAAAAAATGTCATGTTTTAAATAATCAACTATGTATTAAACTCACATATTTATCAAATGTGCTCCCCATGAACAAGTGACATTAGCAGTCATTTATATTAATATCACTTTGGATTTAAAAACAAATAGACTTCAGTAGCCTTTCAAAATTTACATGCTATTATGTATAAGCACATCTGCAAATATCCATGAAAAAGATATAAGCACAAATAAAAACTGATTATCTGTGAGTGGTCAAATTACTGATTTTTTTCTTGTTACTCTCTGCATTTCTCAGGTTTTCTTCATCAGACATAAATCAACCTTGTAACTTAAAAATTAAAACTTCTGAAAAATCCAATTTTCAAAACTACAAAACTCTAGAAGATAACGTAACAGAAAATGTACATGACTTGGGTTTGATGATGACTTTCAGATATAACACTGAAAGCACAATCAATGAAATACTAAACTGGTAAGCTGGACTTTATTAAAATTAAAAACTTCTGCTCTACAAAAAAATATGTCAAAAGAATGAAAAGGCAAGCCACAGACTGGCAGAAAACATTTGCAAAAGACATATCTAATAAGGACTTTCATCCAAAATAAACTAAGAATTCTTAAAACTCAAAAATAAGAAGACAAACAACCCAACTAAAAAATGGCCAAAGACCTCAACAGACACCTCTCACCAAAGATATGACAGATATCAAATAAACCTATGAAAAGATGTTTCATTATTCTGTCATCAGGAAAATGCAAATTAAAACGAGATAGCACTATACACCTTCCAGAATGGCCAAAATTCAAAACAATGACACTATTAAAGATGTGAAGCAACAGGAACTCTTACTCATTGCTGATGGGAATACAAAATGGTGCAGCCACTTTGGAAGACAGTTTGGTGGTTTCTTACAAAACTAAACACAGTCTTACCACATAACCCAACAATCATACTTCTTAATATCTACTCAAAAGAACTGAAAACTTATGTCCACATGAAATCTGCACATGGATGTTTATACCAGCTTTATTCATAACTTAAAATTTGGAAACAACCAAGATGTTCTTTAGTTGGTGAATGTGAATATAAACTAGAGTACATCGAAACAATGAATTATTACTCAGTGCTAAAAAGAAATAAGCTATCAAGCCATGAATAGACAAGGAGGAACTTTAAATGTATATTACTAAGTGAAAGAAGCCAATCTGAAAAGACTACATACTGTATGATTCCAACTATGTGATGTTCCAGAAAAAGCAAAACTATGAGGACAATAAAAAAGATGAGTGATTGCCAGGGGTTATAATGGAAAATGAAGGGATGAATAAGTAAAGCACAAAAGGTTTGGGGGGCAGTGAAACTACGCTATATATACCATAATGGTGGATATATGGCACCATAAATTTGTTCAAACCTACAAGATACAACACCAACAAGGTACCATAAAGATGGTGAGAACAGATTCATCAGCTGTAACAAATGTATCACTCTGATGGGGGATGTTGATAATGGGGGAGGCCAAGCATGTGCTGGGGCACGGATTATAAAAGAAATATTAATATCGTCCCCTCAATTTTGCTATTAACTTAGAATTGCTCTAAAAAACAAAGTCTATTTTTCATGACGTCTACTTATAACATCATATTAAAATTCATGTAAGCTGAAATGTTAATTCATGTTTTAAATCATACAGAGATTAATTAACTTAAATCACCTGAATCAGGTCAGCATTTACTTAATATGTTTAATATAAACCAGAATACAAAAGCTAAACTTATACTCATCATGACATTTCCATAAACTTCTAGAGAAAGACTATAGGCAATAACTAGGTAAAATAAAAACTGGATATTCAGTAGTCAAAATAGTCAATTCTTTGTTATCCTCTCGTATGTATGCATTTTATCTCCCCAACTTAAGAACAGGAATAACTTCTAATTTTTTGTTTTCCTAATATTTAGTGCATGCAAAAGGTTAATAAATTAATATGAAATTGCATCTGCTCTAAAAATAAAGCTAATGGACTGTTTCCACTTTACTGGGGTGTAGAGGTTGTTTCTAGTTATCTGGTATCTGGTTCTGGGGAATCAGGGCAAAAGAACAGCGGCCTGAGTTAAAGAGTTCCACAAAGGACGTGGTTGGGGGTGTAGGCTAAGAAGTGCTTCGTTTGCGTATGAAAGGAACTTAAGTGGGTAATTCTTTAATACCTCAAGGAATTGGCTACCCCTGGGAGGGGCAGTCTCTCCAGGGTCAGCAAGACCCCAAGATGCCAAAGCATAATACAGAAAAACAACACTAACAAAAAGATTAATACAGAGCGAAAACTTTCATTAATTTTCTTGTTACAAAGTTCTAAATATAATAGTACTAAGAATTAGTAGTTTTTCTTTGCAATACACATCCAGTAAAGAGAATGAAATTCTTTTTATGGGGATAATATTTTCTGCTTAATTGCGGTTTATAGTTAGTATTCCCTATCATGAAAATCGATTGCAAAGCTTCCTCTCAATGCTATTCTGTTTTGTTATTTTACATATTTTATATTTTAAAATGTCTTTTCAGACAAATACTGCCAAATACTGGTATCAGTCTATAAGCATATGATTTTTAAATGAATATATTCATCACTTGGTAGGCAATTACAAAGTCTACTAGATTTCTCCTATTTGTGCCTTTTAATATGTCATTATATGGTAATCACTTTCAGTTGAAGGTTAGGTGGAAGCACTCTTCATTTGAACAATTAAGTGGACTTTGAAATATGGAAATTTCCTCTGCAATTACATCAAGGTCCGAAAAACGCTATTAGAGCCGTGGTTTGAGCTCAGAAAATATATCTATTGCTAGTTTTTGTTGGAACTAGAGATCTTACTTCTCCTTAACTTTTGACAGCAGTTGAAGTATAAAAAGTAGCCTGACATTACTTGTAATTCAAACTTTGTCATCAAAATGGCTTAACCACATATAAATTTCACATAAAAGTACTGTTTTGCTTATTGTTTTAGACTGTATCCATTAGGAAATACTATCAACTCTGTAGCAAAGCTATTTTCCAAAGTCGTTCAATGTCTCATAAGTGGTTGAGGGTGGTTTTTAAAGTTCAAAAAATTTCAATCTCAGACCTGTGCTCAAAAAATCCACAAAAAATCTTTACCACTGACTGCTAAGCCAGCAAATGGCTGTGGACTTGGGCAAGTCAGTACACTCAGGTTTTATTTCTGACAAAAACTTAAAATAATCATAGGTTTTAAATGCTTACCTGTGCACAACCTTTGTAAACTTGTCCAACTAAGCCTTTTTCTGCTCCATATTTTTACCACCATCAATTAAAACACCTCAATAAATTCTACTCCAGGCTGTACTGAATTAGAATTAGTGTTTTCTCAACTTCTTTGAAAAGTCTTTCACCTGAAGTTGTTACACGCTATTCAGGAGGAGTAATTCTTGGTCATTTCACACTCTGCCTTGACTGCTCATGTATTAACATTTGTCAATTCATCACAAGAGCCACGTAAATTCACAATGATTGCACCTTCATATAATTTTTTATTTTTATGAAAATATTCTAATGGGATGAGATATCCCATTTTAAATTTTCTAATTTTTCTTGACTATTAATTTCAGTGAGTTGGGAATACTGTGATGAGTACTTAGTGGGGTAATGCCAACTTATACTGGATTCTTTTGGCATCACTATAGTGTCATTGCATAATAAACACAATATTTTGCCATCTAATTCAATAATAAAATAATCCATACTCCTTGGTGCTTTAAAAGCATGGCATTCAAAGTCTATTTTTCTCTTCTTTTATTCCTTTGACATGATCAGTCTGCACTAGTAATAATATAATACAAAATGTCACAGTATACTGATATGCATGGCGCTTGAAACACTGAATTTATAAATGCTTTACTACAATTTACAGTGCATTGAGCAGGAGAGTGAAGAGATAAGGCACCACATATGGTCATGGTCAGGACTACTCAACGTAGTCAGAGCTTGAAAGCAGCCATAGACATGTAAATTACATTTTCATGCTCTAAGAATACATTATTTACGGACAATAAAAATTTAAATTTCATATAATTTTCAAGTGTCAAAAATATTATTCCTCTTTGATTTTTTTCAATTATTTAAATACATAAAACTATTCTTAGTTCATGATCCACAAACAGGCAGCAGAGTAGATACTGTATGTAGTTGGCAGTCCACAAATCACTGCTGCAGAAGTGAGGAACTACTCAGTATTTCTGACCTTATGGAGCCATTTTCAGATGATTAACCCAGTCAACATAACATAGCATGAACAGGAAGAGGACTGAAAGTAGAAAGAGAAATTACTGTAGTAGTTAAGAGGACAGTAAATGGAATCTAAGGACCTTAGTTTAAAGCCCTTCTCTCCAGTATACAGTATCTGTGCAACCTTGGACAACACAACTTCTCAGATCCTCAGTATACTTATCTACTATGAAGGAAAATAGTATCCACTTTAAAGTGTTGATTTAAAGATTGAGAGAGATGATCCACATAATCTGGTTATAACAGTACTTACACAGAAGGTTCTCAATGTTAACCATGCGTTATTGCTAACTCAAATTAGGTGATAATGACAGCCCAAGAGTTAATAATGACAAAATAGAAACTGAGAAGGTGAAATTAACTAGATCTAAGCCCATTAATAGAACAGAGGAAAAATGTACAAACAGATCCAAATGAATTTGAGAATTTAGTATGACATAAACACATAAAGTTTATCATTTTTGTGAAACATCCTTGGGAATAAAAAGTAGAATTTAAAATATAAATCTGGGAGAACCATGTGAATATAAATGGAAGATTTAAAAATCTGGACTAGATTTCAAGGACAAAACAGTAAAGTGCGAAGAATAAACAGAAAAGGGTATGGGCACCATTTAGGGATGGGGGAAGTAGAAGAATCAAGAAAGAAGATACAGCAGGAGAAACCTGAAGAGAAGAATCAGTACAGCAATTTCTATCACAGAAGGTAAATAATAATGGGTGTGAAAGGGTGAAAGGAATTCATCTGCAAGAATCAAATTTAAAGTGTAATGATTTCACAAGAAAAAATTAAAGTTGGAAAATCTACTTACTGACACAGCTATCATGGTACTATCTGGCCTCCATTCAGCTTGCTTGTAGGATCCAAACTGAGAAGATGATTTTTCAGGTTCCTTGTAGGTTACGATTAACACACTAGGCTGAAAGGAAACAGTTTTATTTTATTAATATCTCATAAAAATATATACAAGTAAAATTTAAGGTAACATCATAGAATACTCTAAAAGTAGTTTAATAATTCTGTAAGTGTAATAAAAGGTAACACAATCCAATATTAAATCATGAGCTTAAATAGTCCAATAAAAAAGACAATAAAAACCATAAAAAAGACAATGTGAATAAGCCTGTATCTATTAAAGAAATTAAATCAATAATTAATCGCCTTCAAAAACAGAAAGTACCAGGCCCAGATGGGTTCACCAGTGTATTCTACCAAACACCTAAGGAAGAAATTACAAATTTTTCTGCAGTCTATTCCAGAAGATAAAAGCAGAGAATACTTTCTAATTCTTTCTATGAGACCAGCATCACCCTAGTACTAAAACCAGCAAAGGCATTGTAAGAAATAAAATGGCAGACCAATCTCTCTCATGCACATAGATGCAAAAATTCTCAACAAAAGATTAACAAATCAAATCCAACAATGTATAAAAAGAATTATATACTACAATCATGTGGGATTTATTACAGATCTGCAAAATTGGTTCAACATTTGAAAATCAATTAATTTAATCCAGCATCAACAGGTGAAAGGGGAAAAAAAAAAACCCAATCATATCAACAGATGCAAAAAAAGAATATGACAACATCCAACACCCATCCATTCATGACAAAAACTCTCAGAAAACTAGGAACATATGGGAACTTCTTCAACCTGACAAAGACATCTACAAAAACCTATAGCTAATATCATACTCACTGGAAGAAACTAGAAGCTTTCCTGATAAAAATCAGGAAAAAGGTAAGGACATGCTCTCTTGCCATTTCTTTTCAAAATCATATTGGGAATTTTAGTTAATGCAATAACACAAGGGAAGGAAATAAAAGATATACAGATTGAAAAGAAAGACATACAACTGCCTTTGTTGTTAGATGACATGATTGCCTATATAAAAAAATCAAAGTATGAGCAAAAAATCTTGTGGAAATAAGTGATTATAGCAAGATTGCAGCATATAACGTTAACATACAAAAGTAAATAGCTTTCCTATAAATCAGCAAAGAACAAGTGGAAATAGCAACAAAAAATATCTAGGTATAAATTCAAAATATGTATAAGATCTACGTGAGGAAAACTACAAATTTTAAAAAACAAAATCAAATAAGAATAAATAAGTGGAGAGACAGTCCAAGTTCATGGATAGAAAGACTCAAACTGTCAAGGCGTTCAATGCTTCCCAACTTGATCTACAGAGTCAATACAATCCCAGTCAAAATCACAGCAAATTGTTTTATAGATATTGACAAAATGATTCTAAAATTTACATGAAGAGGTGAAAGACTCAAAATGGCCAACTCAATATTGAAGGAAATGAAGTCGAAAGACTAGTACTGTCCAACTTCAAGACTTACTATAAAGATACAGTAATGAAGATAGTGTGGTATTAGCAAAAGAATAGAAAATAGATCAGTGAAACAGAATAGAGCCTAAGAACAGACACACATAAACCTAGTTAACTGACCTTCAACAAAGGAGCAAAGGCAACACAATGCAGAACAGATAGTCTTTTCAACGAATGATGCTGAAACAACTAGGCATCCACTTTCTGGCACTACAAGAAGCTCCACAAGATCATCTCGTACTCTGCCTGCCCTTGCCCTAGAATCAGTGATTTGTTTTTTTTTTTCAGGGACTCCTGTCTCTTTTATTAGAAAGAGTATTTAGAAAACAAGATCTGAAAGGATGCTTATTGCTAGTGGAGTGTCATTGCTTCTAGGTCCTCTCAGCAAACACGATAGGAAATATATGATACTATAGTAACCCACATATACACACGTATCTCTACATACTTGTTTCAATTTATGCATATACTTATAAAAAGAAACATACGTGACTACAATCAAGCACAAGTGGTTCATTCTAGCCTTCTGCCTTGGAAGGCTAGAATGAACTTACTTGGAACTTTTTCTTGACCGTGAGAAACCTGGCTATCATATCATATAACTACTTTAGTTCTTTGTTCAACCTTACTATATGCGTATATTTTGGAATTTCTACCTATATCCCTATAAAACAAACTTATCAAATAGAATAGTTTTTTATGGACAACTCCTTTTTCTTTAGCCTTAAAATAACCAGTTACAATGCCATTTTCCAAAGTTACATAGGTCATCCCCATAAAGGGTTTTTTAAATCTCTAAAAGTGAAATACAAAAGTTCCTAAGAAGCTAATAAAGCTCCAGACACATTAAAACTGCTAGGCATTAGTTGTCTGTACTTGAAATAACAATTAAAAGTTAAAAACAAATACCTTGGGGGGACTGACATCAGCAACATGTCAGAATAAGTAGTCCTGGATCCTCTTTCCCTCACAATAATTCACAGAAAGATTCCCTTTTGTGAGAAATACAGAAGTGAACTGAAATGCACTTAAGTGCTAGGAATGCGAGATCAGACTCATTAAAGCTGGTAGGGAAATTTAGAACACCCTCTCGCCAAAATTCCTACCACCAACACAGTGCCATACACTCAAGATGAAACCCTCCAGCTAATCTCTGCAGAGGAAAAGAGGTGGTCTGTGCTTCCAGTGCCCAGTCTTTTCACATGGGCTCCCTAGAGGACAAGCTTGCGAGTATCTCGCCAGTCTCAAAGCACTGTCTGAACCAGCATAATCTAGCTACCTGATGGAGAACAGAGACAGTGGCTTGGACTGGGAGTCACCACAGCTCCTCGTCGAAGTTTAGCACAGAGGCAACAACAACAAGAACAACAAAATTCCAGCTCTCAATTCCTCCCTGGAAAAAGAAAAAGTTGGTCCACGTGTCCAAAACCCCGATTTTCATGGGGGCTACTCAAAGAATGGCTTCTGTCTTCCCTGTCTCACAGTGCTGATAGGACCTGGAAAATTCTAGCTGTGAGAACAGAGACAGAGGTTTGGGAAGGCAGTTGCCAAAGCCCCTCCCCTTCGCTAAACACAGAGTAAGTGAACAAAAAAACCCAGCCTCCAGCTTCTCCCTGGAGGGGGATTTGCAAAGAAAAAAGTAAGCATGATGTACTAGTACGAAGTTTTCACAGGCCATTAGAATCCCTGGCTGAGTTGATTGGTAGGGATCTTCTACTATTTGAGGCCAGTTCATGAGGACTGGAGAGGAGGCTGTTTTGTCCAATGCAGTCACCAACAAAGAGTCAAGGAAGATGAAGAAACAGGCAAACACACTGCAAAGGAAACAAGATATATCTCCAGAAAGAGACCCAAACAAAAACAGCTATATGATTTACTAGACAGATAATTCAAAATAACTATCATAAAGACATTAAAAAAAATCTGTTCACTGAGATTAGGAGAACAATGCATGAACAAAGTGAGAATTTCAATGACATAGAAAATATTTAATATGTGTGTGTGTGTGTCTGTAGACAGACTACAAAACAGAAATCATGCAGGTGAAGAATATAATTGAAATAAAAAATTCACTAGAGCGGTTCAACAGAAGACTAGATCAAGCAGAAAGAAGGAAAAAAAGGTCTAACAATCATTGGCAATCATTCAATCACAAAAGAAAAATGAAAAAAAAAAAAAGTAAAAAAAAGCCTAAGGAACTGTGAGACACCAACAAGTAGACCAATATATGCATGGAAGAAGAGAAAGAGAAATGACTAGTAACCTTATTCAAAGACATAATGGCTAAAAATTTCCCAAATCTGGGGAAGGAAATGGATATCCAGATCCAAGAAGCCCAAAGAACCCAAAAGAAAAGAATCTCAGAAATCCACAATGAGACAAATTACAATCAAATTGTCCAAAGTCAAAGCAAAGAGAGAATTCTGAAAGTACAAGAGAAAAGCAACTTGTCATGTATAAAGGAATCTCCACAGGACTTTAAGCAAATTTCTTAGCAGAACCTTGCAGGCCAGAAGAGAGTAGAATGATATATTCAAAGTGCTGAAAGAAAAAAAAAAGTTTCCAACCAAGAATACTGTAAATGCCAAGTTGTCCTTCAAGAAGGAAAGAAAGATAAAGTCTTTCCCAAAATAACAAAAAGCTGAAGGAGTTCATCACTACTAGCCTACTTACCAGAAATACTAAAGGAAGCTCTTCAAGTTGAAAGGTCACTAAGCAGCAACACAATAGCATAAAAAGGTATAAAATTAGCTGGTAAGGGTAAATATATAGACAAATACAGAATACTGTAATACTATAATGGTGGTGGGTAAACCCTTTTTTATCCTACTGTAAAAGTTAAAAGGCAAAAGTATGAATTAAAATAACTACATCTAAAAAATATATTAAGATTCAAAACATAAATATGCATAAGTTATGACAATAGTAACAAAGTATGGGGGAGGGGAAGTAAAAGTGTTGAATATTTGTATGCAATTTAACTGAAGTTGTTTTTAGCTTAAAATACACTGTTATAACTACATTTTTGTGAGCCCCATGGTAATCCCACACATACATGGTCAACTGATTTTCAACAGAGGCTCCAAGTATAAACAATGGAAAAAGTATAGTCGCTTTAACAAACTGTGCTGGGAAAACCAGAATGCACAAGAATAAAAGTGGATCTTTATCTAACACCATACACAAAAATCAATTCAAAATGAACTGAAGACTTAAAGGTATGTCCTGATACTGTGAAATTTCTAAAAGAAATCATATGGAAAATATGACATTGGTCTTAGCAATGATTTCATTAATAGCACCAAAAGCACATACAACAAAAACAAAAATAGACAAGTGGAACCACATCAAATTAAAAACCTTCTATACAACAAAGGAAACAATCAATAGAGTGAAAACGCAACCTACAGAATGGGAGAAAATATTTGCAAACCATATTATCTGGTAAGGAGTTAATTTCTAAAATATATAAGGAACTCCTATAACTCAATAGCGAAAAACTCAATAACCTGATTTTTTAAAACATTTTTTATTGAGCTATAGTAATTTTACAATGTTGTGTCAAAATCCAGCGTATAGCATAATTTTTCAGTTATATATGAACATACATATATTCATTGTCACATTTTTTTTCGCTGTGAGCTACCACAAGATCTTGTTTGTATTTCCCTGTCCTATACAGTATAATCTTTTTTACCTACTCTACATATGCCTGTCAATATCTACAAATTTTGAACTCCCAGTCTATCCCTCCCACCCCCCTGATTTTTTAAATAGGCTAAAGACTTCAACAGACATTTCTCCAAAGACAAACAAATGGCTGACAGGTATGAGAAAAATGCTAAATGTCACTAATTATCAGGGAAATGCAAATCAAAACCATGATATGAGATATCGCCTCACAGCTATTACAATGGCCATTATCAAAGAAACAAAAGACAAATGTTGGTGAAGATGTGGAGAAACTGGAACCCCTGCACTGTCACTGGAAATACAATACAGAATACCCAATATGGAAAAAAGAGGTTCCTCAAAAAATTAAAAATAGAACTATCACATGATCCAGCAATCCTACCTTTGAGTATTTATCCAAAGAATTGAAATAAAAATCTGGACGATATACTGGTACTTCCATATTCATTACACAACTATTCACAACCACCAAAATATGGAAACAACCCAAGTGGCCACTGTCAGATGAATGAATAAACAAAATGTGTGTATATCCATACAATAGAATATTATTCAGCTTTAAAAAAAGAAGGAAATTCTGCAATATGAATCAATATAGGTAAACCCTGAAGACATTTACTAAGTGAAATAAGTCAGTCACAAAAAGACAAATGATATATGATTCCACTTATATAAGGTACCTAAAATGGTCTCATTCATATTAAGCAAAGCATGCAATGGTGGTTACCAGGAGCTGGGGATAGGGAGGGTAATGGGGAGTTGCTAATCAATCAATGGGCATAAAGTTTCAGTGAAGCAAGATGAATAGTTTTAGAGATCTGCTGTACAAGGCAGTATCTATAGTTAACAATATTATATTGCATGTTTAAAAATTTAAGAGGGCAGATCCCATGTTAAGTGTTTGCATCACAATAAAATATAGAAAAAACCCTTTCATGTTTTAGAAATACAATTACTTAACAATATGTTATTTATGCTGTTAAGTAATTGTATTTCTAAAACAAAAAGAAAATAGTGAGTCAGTGGACTATTTTACAAATCTGTTCAAAGTGTGGTAAAATAGACCATGACCAGATTCATAGATTTACTTTTACATTCAGTCTGTTGTGACATGTAGTTTTAATTGAAGTATATGAAGAAAATCCACTTACACAGGTGGACTTTTAAAATAATGGTAAATATTCTTCAATACTACATTGAAACTTGATAGGGTTATTTTCTTAAAAATTAGTAGTAATGTAAAATCTGAATCCTTATCTATAAAATTCTTCTACTGTTTCCAAAACAAAAGTACCTTGGATAGCATTTGTAATGGATGAAGAGAAGAAAATATAATTGGGGAGATCGTTAGGAATTTATTTTAATAAACTAGAAGAGAAACCTGAATCTGAAAGGGAAATTAGAAAAGCAAAACAACCTTTAAAAAGGATATAGTTGAAGGACTTATGTTACCTGACTTTGAAATCTATTATGAAGTTATAGTAATCAAGACAGTGTGGTACTGACATCAAGACAGACAAACAGATCAATGAAACAGAACAGAGACCAGAAATAGACAAGTTAAGTGGGAGGTACAAAGTCAATTCAACGGAGGGATGATCATCTTTTCAATAAATGGTGCTGAACAATAGGACAGCCATATGAAGAAAAAAGTACTTCAATCTATACTTTGCACCATATAGAAATATTAACTCACCTATTTTAATTAACTTATTCACCCATTACAAACCTATATATAAAACCTAATCCATCAAAGTTCAGGAATATAGGAGAAAATCTTTCATGGTCCTAAGTTATGCAAAGATTTCTTAGATAAGACATAAAATCATGGCTCACAAAAGAAATATTATTAAAGCTGACATACTGGTCCTTATAAAAATTAAATATTACTCTTTAAAAGACACTACTAAAAAAAAAGCACAACACTATAAATCAACTATACTTCAATAAAAAAAAAGGACATGCTACAAACTAGAAAAAAAAATTTACAAATCACATATCTGCATCAATGACTTGTATCCAGAACGAATGAAGAATTTTTTAATCTAAGAAAACAAACAATGCAATTTTTTTAAATAGGCAAAAAATTCAAATAATATACTACAGTATCAGATTTTAACACAAAATTTGAAAAACATACTGACATAAGTAACTGAAAGGAAAAGGGAAGCATAAGGACAGCTTTTTCTTACATCGGAATTCCAATTAATAAATGTTGAAGGAAAAAGGGATGAAGAGAATCATTATCAGATAAACACCACATAACAGCTGCAGACAAGTTCCAGTGATGGATGCTAAACTCAGGGAGCAAAAGTGCAGGATATGCACAGTATCTTCCTCAAGTTACTTTTAACTACAAAGGGAAAAACAGTAACTTTACTGTAGAGAAAGCTGGCAGACACCAAGTGATCAAGGTAAATACCACCAATGGTAAGATATATGAACATCATGAATTCTTTGATATGATACTGAGAACATTTTTGTGGTATTTCTGCCAAAAATACATAAGCTCATTCTGCTCATGAGAAAATCAAATACTCTCAGGCTGACAGATTCTATAAAATGAACTGACCAGTACTCCTCAAAAGGATCAAGGTCATAAAGGACAAGAAAAAATTAAGCAGTAGTTACAGAATGGAAAAGAAATAACTATATGCATTGTGGAAAGTAGTCTAGAACAGAAAAGGAACATCAATAGAAAAACTGGGGAATATTTCAATGACATCTGTACTTTAGTTAATAATACTGTACCAATGTTAATTTCCTCTTTATAATTATGCTAAGTGAAAGTGCACAACCAAAAACAACTATGTACTGCATGATTTCATATATATAAAATTCGAGAAAATGCAAACTAATCTATAGTGAGAAAAAGCAAAAGAGTGATTGCCTGGAGATGGAGGGGAGAGAGAAGCAACCATAAAGAGACAAGTGGAAACACCTGGGGGGGTCTTGGATATGTTCATTATCATGATTATGGTGATGGTTTGAGTGTATACATGTCAAACTTAATCAAATTGACACCATAAATACATGCAAGTTACATTATATCAATTATAGCTCAAAAAAGCTGTTTAAAAGTTAAAAACAAGTTATCTTAGATAGTGTTTTGAAGAACTAATTAAAGGGAGGAAAAAAACATGCTTAGGGAGACCTACTCAGAATCTGTTGCAAAAGCCTAAAGGAGTAACCAGAACTATGACAGAAGGAGGGACAAAAAGAAGAAAAAAACAAAAACTGGTTATAATTTGCTTAGTACCTTAAAATACATACATATAAGACACAAGTTAGAGTAAACTGTATCTTTATATTTAATTTTGATGATTTAGACATCTTTGATCTATATGACCTGTTTATTTGAAAGATTGTTTTTTTAATGTTGATGAGAAAGGAAACATTAACCTATTCAATCGGTAAAATGACTTTATCAGAAAGGTTTCTGTTGTTACAATAAGCAATGATGATAATTTGCCTACTGGATTAATAAAGGTAAAGAGTCAATCAGAGTGACAATATTTAATCCCTAATTTAAAATCATAGTATTTTTTAGTATTTACTAATTTTTTATTTTTAATTTTTTCAATATTTATTTCATAAACTTTTCACTTCTCAAAATGATTAACTTTTCTAATTTGGGAGTCAGAAAGCATAACAAACCTGATGTTTTTGCTCTAGTACACTCTGCTTGTACTCATACTGAAACAAAAGAATAATGTACAATAACGCAGGCTTTTGAAATTGCTAAGTTTTTATGTAAAGCAGACAACCAGCAGTCTTCAGTCTCACCTCTTTTCTAGTGACTTACACTCTGCATAGATTTTTTTTTTTAATTGAAGTACAGTTGACTTATATGTTGTGTTAGTTTCTGGTGTACAGCATAGTGATGTTTTACATACACACACACACGTTGCACAGATGTCAATAAGTACTACTCTGACTCTGTAAATAACAAAAATCAACATGTTTAAAGCCCCTCAATTAATTGTTGACTCTATGAAAAAAATCCTTCCCAGTAGGCAATTTTACTCCTTTCAGCGCTGCCTGTCTCTAAGTTTCTAAATACACGTTCATTCAAAGAAGTCCATCACCTATCTCCTTGTAACACATGGCAACACAGATTCAAGTTATGCATGAATCTTTCTGTATAAAAAGTACTTTCTGGTACTGGGAGGTTAGGACTTCAGCTTATCTTTTGGTGGGGGGGATATGATTCAACCTATAACATTATCTCTTTGTAATGCTCCATAATAATTGAGAAGTGAGATACCAAGAATAAATAAAAATATGCTGTGACTGTATGTCTTACTGTATGTCTATATTAAGGCTATCTAATCAAACTTTCTGCAAAAAGAGAAATGTTTTATATCTGCACTATGCAATCAATACAGTACGTACTAGTCACATGTGAGTACTGAGCATTGAAATGTGGGTACTGTAAGGAACTGATTTTATTTTACTTAATTCTTAATAAATTAAAAATTTTAATAACATGTGGCCAGTGGTTTCCATGCTGGATGCACCAAATATACCTGTAGAATACAGGTTCTGTAGAACTGGTGATTGTTTACTTAAATAAAGGGTGGAGACCAATCCAGTTACAAAAATGCTGTGTTAAAAGCAGAACAGGTTTCTTTACCATAGAGCTTTAGCATACCATTAGTAGGCTGATGTACATTGTAAATCTTAATAAAAATAAATTATGTATATTTCCCAAGCTTACCTGATTAAACAACTCATCTTTCCCCTAGATTATCACAAAGTATCAAGAGTTCCTTATACCAGCCTTCAGGAAATTCTACTCTACACTTTTCAAGTAGCTATACATGTATATTAAGTCTGATAAACTAAATGTCACCGACTTTTAAAGTCAATTTTTTTACTTTTTAAATTGTCTAATTCACTGGTTTTTAGTGTATTAACAGAGTTGTGCAATCATCACCACTATATAATTTCAGAGCATTTTTAAATCATTCCAACAAGACATTCTGTACCTATTAGCAGTCAGTCTCCTTTCCCTCCTCCCCTCAACTCCTAGCAACCAATAATCTACTTTTTGACTCTATGGATTTGCCTATTCTGGAGATTTCATATAAAAAGAATCATATGATATATGGTCTTTCATGTCTGGCTTCTTTCATTTAGCATAATCTTTTAAGGTTCATCCATGTTGTGGCATGTCTCGGTACTTCGATCCTTTTATGACTAAGTAATATTCCCTTGTATAGATTGTGTTTATCCATTCGTCTGTTGATGGATGTTTAGGTTATTTCTACCTTTTGGGTACTTCGAAAAGTGCTGCTATTAAATGTTCGTGCACAAGTTTCTTTTATAACATCTGCTATCAATCCTTTGGGATATATATCTAGGAACAGAATTGCTAATGTCATATGATAACTATGTTTAACTTTTCGAGGAACTGCCAAACTGTTTTCCATAGTGGCTGCACTATTTTACATTTCTACCAGCAGTCCATAAGGGTTCTAATTTCTCCACATCCTTGCCAACACGCTTGTTACTGTCTTTTAATTGTAGCTATTCCAATGTATGTCAAGCGGTGTCTTGGGGTTGATTTACATTTCCCTAATGACTAAATCATACTGAGCATCTTTTCATGTGCTTATTGGCTATATTATATCATCTTCAGAGAAATATCTATTCAAACTCATTGCCTACTTTTTTAACTGGAGTCACCAACTTTTAAACAAGTACTGTTCCAATACCCGACTTTCTAAGTTGATTACTGGAGTTCTTTTGTTCCTGTACGAAAATTCACTAAAAATGGTGATTAGGTTCCTGGGCAAGCTCAAAAAAGTCTATTCAGCCCACAAATACTAATAGAGAATTTAATATAATGGCTAAAAATACAGGTTCTGAAGTCTGAATGTAAGATTCAAATACTGGCTCTGGCATTTACTAGCTTTGAGAGCTTGAAAAAAGTAACTTCTCCTATGCTCCAGTTTCTGCATCTTTAAAATAAACACAATAATAGAACCTACTTCACTGGTAGGTTCTGCAAAGATGAAATAAATAATATAGCACTTGGCAAAGTGCTTTAGCACTCAATAAGCACTATAATTATTATTGCTGTCTTAATGTCTCAGGATCACATTATTAAAAATACTACAAAACAAAACTCCCAACAGCCTCCCTAAGACAATTTATTCAAAATTCCTACTTAAGATACTAGTAACATATCACTTCTTGCTACAGTTAAGGCAATAATGACAAGATCAGTCCAACACTCTGGCAGTTTAGGGCTTGAACCACCAAATAACTGAAGGGGAAGAACGGCAGACTGACTAGAAGTGGGCTCAGGGAACTTTGTGCAGTAAATAAAAATGTTCTGAATCTTGACTGGAGTAGTCATTATATCAGTATACACACCTGCCAAAATCCACTTAAGATCAACACTTCACTATGCATTAAAAAAAAAATTCAAAAGTAAATTAATAAATAAGCCATCACTTAAGTATACTGAATGCTATTTACAAAGGAAAGAAAAATTACTAATATGTTTTAGATGATTTTCAAAAAAGGTTTTCTGGTTAATTGTTGACAATCTGTTAGATATTTTTCAAAGCAGACACAGGGCACTCCTATTGGTAACACGCAGTTTTTTCTACTGATACCACGTCAGTAGTGATGAGTAATTAACTTTATGCTTCAAACATTCCTCGAATTCCAAAGTGCAATTTTTCTTAAAGGTAGAAGCTAATGATTGGGATTGATAATTCAATCTCAACACCAATGCTCTTGGCATTAAACTGAGATAATCAACTTCATGTACAGGAAGAGGACAGTCAATTAACTTTGGTTATTTTCTGTCTCTCCTATGTGAAATGAGTTAATATTTGAGAAATATCTGATTCTCACTTGCAAGTTCTTGAAACCAGGCTGTTTCTCTCCTACCATGTTACTATTCCTTATCCTGTGCAATATTACATTAACAAATGGAAACATACTTAAAATTAATTTCGCAAATAAAAAATCATTCAGAGTATTCATATGCTTAGCTTTAATCTAATCAAGCCTTTAAACATAACTTTTAGTTTACAAGAAATACAGAGGATTCAGGAAAACATTACCAACTAGACAAATCCAGAGTGTGAGGGTGGTCTTCAAGAAAAGTGGCCTAATCTACTAAAAACAAAATAAATCTATGTAATGAAAGTGAGAGAGGGAGGGAAGACTATCAAAGGTTAAAAGGTAATAATCTCTAGTTAAGATCTAACAATCCAATGGAATGCATGAACCTCAAGTAGATCTGTTTTAAAATAAGAAAAAAAGCTATGTAAATAATTTGGGGAATACTGAGGAAATTTTAAAATCAAACTCCTTAACAGAAGATATTAGGGAATTACTAATTTTCATATTATGGCTATATATATGAAAGTCATTTTTAGAAGATGCACACTAAGTAGTTAGGTACCAGAGAAGTATCTTGATGTCTACGATTTTCAAAGAGTTCCCATAAATATACACACACATATATATACATATACACCCAAGCAAATAAATGATAAAGAAAATGTTGACAACTTGATTCTAGGTGGTGAGTATCCAGGTGTTCTGTACATTTAAAAAAATTTTATTAGATTTTATATGGAAAATAAGGGGTTGGTTGTATTCTTACATTGTGAAGCAATACTTAAATCTCATGAATTAAGAAAACCAGTACTGGTCCCTCTAGAGAAGCATTCCAGTTAAGTCTTATATGTGTACACAATTGGACAAAATTAGAGTGGAAATTTCTATATACAAATTCTATATAGAGCTGAAGGTAAGCAATCTCTATAATTTACCTCCATTTCCTAGCATATAGTTAAGTGCCAACTCTGGGTCAGAAGACCAACAAACCTCAACAGCAGCCCATTATGGTATCATAGTGAAGACTCATCTTAAGTACTATTTGGCTTGGAGTCTTCACTATTACGTACTATTATATACCATATAAAGAAAACCACCTAATAGGGCTTCAGAAAGATGTTTTTTTAAATTGGTTAAATTTTTTTTTAAGTTGGACTCGGAGAAATAGAAATTAGTTAACTGAAAGATACTCAGGAAGACTAGGTAATTCTCCTATTCCAGAAAAATAGTAAACATTTTTAAATACACTAAACAATACACATTTTTCTAGTTTGAAATATACATTCATACACTAAACAATACACATTTTTCTAGTTTGAAATATACATCCATATTTCAAGACTTTTCTTGTTCCTATATACCATCTTTCCAATTCAGTTTCATAAATCTTCCCTCAGTTCAACATTAGAATGGGTGGATAAATCCAAGCTTATCAATCATCTGCCCTTCAGCCTCAGTTTCCTCATTTGTAAAATAAAAAGGATATGGCTAAAATGCAAAAACAAAAATTTACTTAACAGTATCATTTAACTTAAACAATATAATGTACTAAAAGGTTCTAGGCACTATACTTGAAATTTACTGGGCATTTATTAAACAATCTGAATAGTCTGAATACAACTGTTTGAATACAGTTTTATTTAAGTGAGTTGTTACCAATATATCTTTCAAACTGATTGTTTCATATTTTATTATTCTTACTTTATATAAGAAACAGCATGGGACAATCTCCACAAAACCAGCTTTGGCATTAAGTGTGGGTATGAATCTCAGCTCTGCCATTAACTAAATAATTTCCTCTAGGTCACACGATTACTTTATTTGAGACTCACTTTTCCTATTTGGAATATAGGGACCAATCTCCCAAAGTTACTGCAAGGATTGCACGAAATAATGTACATAAAAAACATTAGAGATTGACATACAATTCGCACTTAATAACTGTTAGCTTGTAGGTGTTCTTTTAGGTTTTTATTTTTAAAATTGATGGGGTTTAAATTGCATGTGACTGACAGTGAACAAAAATGAACAAAAATTTTATCATCCTTGTGCTTCAAAAACAACTGATATTGATAATGGCAGTAGAGGTGATGGTAATCAATCTGGTTTTTAAAGGAAGTGATAACAATCGTGATAATGTTAGACAATGAGACCTAAAAACTATTGAATACAGTACTGTAAGTAACCAGGCTTTAAATATATTCTCTTCCTAGCACTTCAAACACACACAGAACCAAACAGCTCCATCTCACAATAGTAAGAAAACAGCAATTACATCAACAACTATACGCGCTTGAAGAGAAAAACCAAAGAATTATTTCTTCTAAATGTCCTATAACTGACTTTTATGACACAAACAGCTCATTTGACCAATTTTACCCCATTAAGACTTACGGGAACATAAAATTGCTTAGCAAAAGTTAAATCACAAGGACTTCCAAGAATGGCAGAGTGAAGAGATTGGCAAATCCTCTCCCTCAAAAAACCACCGTAAAACTGAACTGTCAAAAGAAACATTTCACAGTTGACCCCTGAACACCACAGGTTTGAACTGCATGGGTCCACTTATACGCAGATTTTATTCAATAAATATGTACTACAGTACGTCTCGACTTGTTGTTCTCTGAACCCGCGGACAGTGGAAACGTGGATACAGAGGGCTGACTCTAAAATTATACACAGATTTTCAACCACATGGAAGGTTGACACCCCTAATCCTTGTGTTGTTCAAGGGACAAGTGTTATATTTGGAAACTCACCAAAGGCATACAAATTAAGAAAATTTCATTCATGAAAACCTGCTGAATTTCAGATAAGAAAAGTGGCTATAAATGATGTTCTTGCCAGGACTGTACCCAACCCCTCACCAAAGCCTGGTAGGCAGTAGCGTCACCAGCGTGGGCTGTTGGTTAAAAACCAGCAGCTTTGCTGCTAAAGGCATGCTGTCTTGATATGGAGCAGAGTGCAATACAGCCTGAAGCACTGTTGGTAAAAGGAGCATATCTTAGAAAGCAAACAGAGAAAGCTGATGGCACTGCTAGCCAGAAGTTTCAGACCTGCTTTGGGTAAGTAGCACATCCCTCAACAAGCCTGAAATTTAACAAGAAAACCCTGGAAATCAGATAGTCAAAGCGGGAATAGATAAGCTTGCCACACAACGTTGGCTCAATGGGAGGCAGAACTTAAAAACAGGAAAAAACCTGAAGGTTCCAAGCTCTCCACTCATCCCTGTATTCCAGAGGCTGTGAACATGAATAGACAAGAGCAATGAAAGGCCAAGCTCCCCATACATCACTAGCTCACTGGGAGGTTGTTCCCAAGGAAGTTCCAGAAGGGTGTGGCAGGAAGTAAAAGCTGGAACAGACATTAAAACGTCCTGAACTTTGCCTGCACTCTCCAACCCACATATCAACCAAAAATGGATGCCTTACTGGCTCAAGATGTTTAAACATCTAACCACTCACTATGCAGACATAGAGACAACCCCTAGGAAGCCATGGTAAAAACAAAAATAAAAAAAAAATAAGCAAATACCTTAGTCAGTGGCTGCATGTTGTAGGAGAGATAAATATGTAGATTAAGTCCAGGTAACTTACTAAAAACAATACTAAAACAAAAAATCAGCAACAATAACCCTCAGAAAACAAAATTAGAAACTCTAGTTGTTACAATAAATTATCCAAAATGTACAATTATCAAAAAAATAGAAGACATATAATCAGTGACCCAGACTAAAGGAAAAAGAAACTATCTTTAGTGTGAGTGGGCCCAGTAGAGCAGACAAGTAATTCAAATCAGTCATGAGATATATATATAAATGGAATAAAGGAAAGCATGCTTAAATAATCAAAGGAAAATGATAATACCTAAACAAGCAGGGAATCTCAAAAAAGTAAAAGCAATGAAAAAAAAAGGACCAATTCTAGAAATTCTACAGTTTTAAAGTACAAAATTGAAATGAAAGCTTCATTACATAGACTCAACAGATTTGAGATGGCAGAAGAATCAAAAAACAAGAAAATAGTTCAATAAAATTAAGCAATCAAAGAAAAAGAGAAAAAAGACTGAAGAGAGCTTCAGAGATCTATAGAACACAAAATACACCAATATATGTATAATGGGGAGTTCCAGGAGATGGCACAGGGGATTAAAAAACATTTGAAGAAATAATGAGTGCAAATGTTGCAAGTATGGTGAAAGACATTAAGCCTCAGATTCAAAATGCTTGACAAATCCCTAGCTGGATAAACACACACACATACCCATAACACAAACTACGTAACACCAACAAGATGTTAAAATAGCTGAGTTAAACAAGTGGACAAGAGAAGAACACACAAGAGAAGAAAAATACAATTAATGGTTGACTTTTTAAAATATATTCTTAAATTTTTTATCTATTTTCGGGAGGTGGTAATTAGGTTTTATTTGTCTGTTTATTTTAGAGGTCCTGGGAACTGAACCCAGGATCTTCTGCATGCTAAGAATGTGCTCTGTCACTTGAGCTATATCCTCCCCACTAATGGTTAACTTCTCGTCAGAAACAATGAAGACAAGAAGGAAATAAAGGGACTTACTTAAATGCTGAAACAGAAAAACCATCAACTATGAATTCTATATCCAGTAAAATTATCCTTCAAAATTACAAAGTAAAGACATTCCCAGATAAAGAGATTAAAAGAATCTGTTATTAGCAAATCTGTTCTATGAGAAGTACTAAGAGAAATCCCTCAGAAAAAAAACAGGAAATGACATTAAATGGTATACATAAAAGAGTTAACAAAACAGGTCTAAGACTGCTGTACTAAAAAATGCCTGCCTGCAAGGTTGGTTCTAAGCTGGCATCTGGGAACTTGAATTTGGGAGGGTTCCCACCATTCCTTAACTGATTAGAGTGGCTGACTAGCCTAAACTGTTTATACAAATCAAATGGCTAATGTTGAAACAACTATTTTCCTTCAGAGAATGAGAAATTTGGTATGTGCTGGGCAGAGAGCCTCCAATAAAAATCTTGGGGACTAGGTCTATAATGAGCTTCCCTGGTATACAACATTGCACATATGTTGTCACAATCTGTGGGAAAAAAACAGGTACATCTTATATGACTACACTGCAACAGGATTATCTGAAGCTTGTAGCTGGCCCTTCCAGAATACACCCAATGAGCCTTTTCCCTGTGGCAAATTTTCTTTATATGCTTTTGTTGTAATAAATCACAGTCATAACTATGGCCATATGTTGAGCACTGTGAGTCTTCCTAGTAAATCACTGAACCAGGGGGTAGTTTTACTTTTGGGAACTACTGACAAAAATGGTAACTCAAATCCAAAGGAAGAAACACAGAGCACAAGAAACAGAAAATGGATAAATGTAAAAGACTGAATAAATGTATTTTCATCTTTCCTCCTAATTTCCGTAAAAGATATCAGGCTTTATAAAACAGGAACTTTTAAAAATACAATACACGATACTATTGGGTTCATAACATAAAAAGACGTAACATATATGACAATAATACCTCAAAGGAGGTGTCAGAGAACAGAACAACTAGATGTAAGATAAATTAAAAAGTAGAGAATTTGAATGACACTGCAGACTAGCTGAACCTAACAGAAATACACAAATCATTCCACACAACAGAAAAATACATATTTCTGTCAAGTACACGTGGAATATTCTCCAAGACAGACTATGAGGTAGGACACAAAACAAGCTTTAATTAACTTTAAAAGAACGAAACAATCCCAAATATTTTTTCTGATCACAATGTGATGAAAGATCAACAGCAAGAGGAAAAACAGAAAACTCACTAATACATGGAAATCAAATAACACATTCTTAAATAACTCATGGAAAACAACAACACAAGGGAAATCAGAAAATATCCTGAGACAAATGAAAATAAAAACACAACATACTAAAACACAAAGGATGCAACAAAAACAGTGCAAAGTGGGTAATTTACAACTAAGTGCTTACATTAAAAAAGGCCTCAAATCAATCTTACTTCACATCTTACCAAAGTACAAAAAGAATAAATTAACCCAAAGTTAGAAGAAAGAAGGAAATAATAAAGATTAGAGCAGAGAGAAATAAGGTGAATAAAAAAACAGAGTAAATCAAAGAAATCAAGAGTTGGCTCCTCTAAAATATCAACAAAACTGCGGAACCTTTAGCCAGATGAGGGAAAAAAAAAAGACTCAAATAACTAAACTTAGAAATGAAAGAGGGACCATTAGTACTGATTTCACAAAAATAAAAAGAATTATATGTGAGTACTCTGAACAATTGTGTCCTAACAAATCAGACAACCTAGATAAAATGGACAAATTCCAAGACTGAATATTGAAGAAATAAAAAATCTAAATAAACTTATAACTAGTAAGAAGTTTAAATCAGTAATCAAAAACCTCCTAACAAAGAAAAGCCCATACAGTTTCACAAATGAATTCTATCAAACATTTGAAATAAACACCAATCCTCAACTCTTCCAAAAAACTGAAGAGGGATCACTTACTAACTCATTCTATGAGGCTAGCATCACCCTGATACTAAAGCTAGACAAAGATTCTACAAGAGAAAAAAGACTACAGGTCAATATCCCTGAAGAATACATATGCAAAAATCCTCAATAAAATACTAGCAAACCAAATTCGGCAGCATATTAAACAGATTATAAACCAGTGCGATTTATTCCTGGAATGTAAGGATGGTTCAATACAAGAAAAATCAATGTAATACACCACATTAATAGAAGAAAACACTACATGACCATCTCAGTTGATTCAGAAAAAAGCATGAGACAAAACTCAACATCCTTTCGTGCCGAAGACATTCAGTAAATTAGGAACAGAGTGAAACTACCTCAATGTAATAAAAGCCATATACAAAAAACTTAGTCAGTAACATACTCAGTGGTGAAAAACTGAAAAGCTTTTTCTCAAGGGCAGAAACAAGACAAGATTTGCTCACTTTCACAACTTCATTCAAAATAGTACTGAAAGTCCTAGGCCAGAGCAATTAGCAAGAAAACTAAAAAAAAGGCACCCAGATTGGAAAAGGAGAATTATCTCTGTTCTCTGAAAATATGATGCTTTATGTAGAAAACCCTATAGATTTCACATAAAATGGTTAAAAGTAATAAATGATTTAGCACAGTTGAGAGATGCAGTATCACCACACAAAAATTGGTACATTTCTATATAATAATAAACATCTAAAAATAAAATTAAGAAAGTCACTCCATATATATAGTACCATCACAGGAATAAAATTCTTAAGATCAGGCTTAACCAAGGAAGTGAAATACTTGTATGCTGAAAACTACAAAATGTTGCTGAAATTAAAAAGATGCCTATAAATGAAAAGATATTTTGTGTTCATGGCTTAGAAAACAATGATAAGGTGTCAATATTACCCAAAGCAATTTAGAGATTCAATGCAACTCCTATCAAAATTCCAACACCATTCTTTGTAAAAATATAAATTAATATGTGGACCCCAAATAGCCAAAATAGTCTTGAAAAAGAGTAAAGTTGTAGGTCTCACACTTTCTAACTTCAAAACTTATTACAAAGCTATGGCAATCAAAACAGTACCACAATGGCAGAAAGACTGACAAATACAACAACAGAATATAACAGAAAGCCCAGGAATAAATACATGTGGCTAAATGATTTTCAACAAGGGCGCCAAGACCATTCAATGGAGGAAAAGGATAGTCTTTAACAAACTACACCAGGAAAACTGAGTATCTCCATGGAAAAAATAAAATTTGATCCTTATCTCCCATCATACACAAAAATTAGCTCTAAATTGATTACAGACTTAAACATAAGAGCTAAAACTATAAAATTCCTTTAAGAAAGAGGGCAAAAACTTCATAACTTTGGATTTAGCAATAATTTCTTGCACATGACACCAAAAGCAATGGCAACAACAACAACAAAAATAGTTAAGTTGGACTTCATCAAAATTAGAAGCTTTTGGACATCAAAGGACACTTATCAACAGAGTAAAATGGCAATCCACAGAAAGGGAGAAAATATTTACAAATCATATATATGATAAGTAATTGATATTTAGAATACAGTTGACGCTTGCAATGCAAGGATTGGGGCACCAAACCTCTGGACAGTCAAAAATCTGAGTATAACTTAACAGTCAGACCTCCGTATTTGCAGTGCCACATTCGAGAATTCTCAGCCAAATGCAGATAGTGCAGTACTATAGTATTTACTATCAAAAAACATCCACCGTAAGTAAATCCATGCAGTTCAAACCCATGTTGTTCAAGGGTCAATACTATATAAAGAACTCCCACAACTCAACAACAAAAAAAGAAATCACTCAATTTTTAAATGGGCAAAGAATATGAACAGACATTTCTCCAAAGAAGATATATAAATGGCCAATAAGTATATTAAAAGATACTCAATGTCACTTGTTATTAGGGTTATCAGGATGGCTATCACTGGAAAAAACAGAAAACAGCAAGTGTTGGCAAAGATGTGGGAAAACTGGAATCCTTGTGTATTGCTGGTCGAAATGAAAAATGGTGCAGCCACTGTGAAAAATGAATGCGATGGCAATCAAAAATAAAAAAAGCAATTTCTCACAAAATTAAACATAGAATTACCATATATACAATCCAGCAATTCTACTTTGGGGTATATATACAAAAGAATCAAAAGTAGAGACTCAAATAGATAATTGCACACTAATGTTCACAGCAGGATTATTCACAATAAGTGAAAGCAACCCCAAAAGTGAATGTAACCCATGTCCATCAACATATGAATGGATAAACTATAATATATACTTACAACGAAATATTATTCAGCCTTAAAAAGGAAGCAAATTTTGGTACACACTATATATAACATGGAGAACCCTGAAGACATGCTAAGTGAATTAAGCATATCACTAAAGGGTAAATATTGCGTTTCCACAATAATCAAATTCATAGGGACAGAAAGTAAAACAGTGGTTGACAGGGGCTGGGAGGAAAGGGGAATGGGGAATTACTGTTTACTGGGTTATGGTGCTTCAGTCTGGGAAGATGAACAAAGTTTTGGAAATGGATGATGGTGATGGCTGCACAAATGCAAATATACTCAAATGCCACAGAATTGAACATTTAAAAATTATTAAAGTGGTAGATTTTATGTTATGTATATATATTTCACCACTTTAGAAACATGAAAGTAAAAAGGAGGAGGATGAAAAATTTCCTGTATTTTACTGGAATTAATTCAGTTATTAACCTGAAGTATACTGTAATAAGATGCATTTTGTAATTGCTAGAGCAACCATTAGTAAAATAACTCAAAAAAGTATGATTAAGAAATCAAAGCAATTAAAGGAATAACAGGTAAACTTTCAAAAAATGAGAGGTATAGAAAAGAAATAGCAAAATAGCTAACATAAATCCAACCACATCAATAATTACATTTACGTGTGAATGAACTAAATACTCCAATCAAAAGGCAGGAATTATCAGACTGGATTTTTGAACAACAAAACAAAAAAGCAAGATCTAAATACAGGCTATCTATACAAGACACATTTCAGATTGAAAGACATAAGTAGTCTTAAAGTAATAAAAGTATATAAACCTAACAATGCAGCCCCAAAATTAATGAAGCATAAACTGGCAAAACAAAGAAAAAACCAATTCAACAACAGAGTTGGAGATTTCCATCTCTACTTTCAATAACTGATAGAACTAGACTTAACATTAACAAGAATACAGAAACCTTGAACAATCATGCCAACCAATTTAACATTTAAAGAACTCTGCAAACTGCAGAATATATCTGCTTTACAAGTACAAAATGAATATTCTCTTACACAATGTGCTAACCCCCCAAAAAGGTCTTAATAACCTTAAAAAAATAAAACCATTCAAAGTATATTCCCCAACCACAAAAGAATTAAGTTAGAAATCAATAACAAAGAATTTGGGAAACACTCAAGTATTTGGAAATTAAACTACATACCTTTTAAAAAATTTTTGTTTGTTTGTTTGTTTAGGGGGTGGGTAGTTGGGTTTATTTATTCATTTTAACGGGGGTACTGGGGATTGAACCCAGGACGTCATGCATGCTAAGTATGTGCTCTACCACTTGAGCTATACCCTCCCCCAACCACACACTTCTAAATAACCTATGATTCAAATAAATGGTTAAATTTTAAAAACTAAATGAAAACAAAATTGGAACATATCAAAAGTTATAGGGGGCAGGAGATCAATGGGCAGAACAGAGGATTTTTAGGGCAGGAAAAATATGCTGTATGGTATTACAATGATGAATATATGTCATTATACATTTGCCCAAACCCACTGAACATACATACTATGAGTGAACTCTTAACTAAACTATGAACTGTGCATAATTACGATGTGTCAATGTAGGTTCATCCTTGGGGGAAGAAAAAAGGTGTCATTCTGATGACTGATGTTGACAGTGTAGGAGGCTATGCATGTGTGAGGAGAGGGGGTATGTGGGAAATCTATGTACTTGCCTCTCAATTTTACTGTAAACCTGAAACTGCTCAAAGAAAAAAAAAAAAAAGAAAAAACTTAAGAGTTTAAAATGCCTATATTAAAAAAAGAAATATCTCAAATTAATAATCTAAGCTTTCAATCTAACAGAACTAAAGCAAATTAAACCCAAACAAGCTGAAGAAAGTAATTTTTAAAAAATCAATGCAGAAATTGGTAAAATAGAAAACGGAAAATTAATAGACTAAGATCAGTAAAACCAAAAGGTGGTTCACTTAAAAAAAGAAAATTACCTAGACTGATGAGGGGAGTCCATTGAGATTCCATACCAATTTGTAACGGATATTTATATTTCTGTAAAAAATACTGTTAAGACTGCACTGAATCTGTAGATCGCTTTCAGTAGCACTGGCATCTTAACAGTATTAAGTGTTCCAATCCCCAGCTTTACTGAGATATGACTGACATTTAACATCGTCTAAGTTTGACCCACATGTTGATTTGATACTTATATATTGTAAAATAATTACCACCACAGTCTTAGCTAACACCTGCATCATGTCACATAATTACCATTTCTCTTTTGCAGTGAAAACATCTACTCTCATCTCAGCAACTTTCAAGTATATAATATAGGACTATCAACTACAATTACCATGCTGTACACAATTTATTCAACTTAATAGCTGGAAGGTTATGCTCTTTGACCAACTTCTCCCCTTGTTCACCATCCTCCAGTCCCTCATATCTATGTGTTTCTGTTTCTATGCATTCAACTTTTTTAGATTCCATATATGTACGTGATATCATACATTGTTTTTGTCTGACTTATTTCACTTAGCATAATGCCCTCAAGGTCCATCCACACTGCTGCAAATGGTAAGATGTCCTTTCTAGTGCCTGAATATTTCATTATGTACGTATACTGTATCATCTTTATCCATTCATCCACTGAAAGATACTTAATTACTTCCATATCTTGGCTATTGTAAATAACATATACTACTATTCTAATATAATTTGGACTGTGTATAATAAGAGTATTTAATTTATCTTCATTTATATAACCCTCTCCAACACAAGTTTTTCTGATTTGAAGTTGTATTTTAGTACTACCATATTTTTTTAGTTGCATGTCAACATTTAGAAATCTTCCAGTTATTAAAACTTGAAAAAATTCTGTGCTATGCATAGGACAGATATACTAAATTCATTAATTTATTTTTAAAGTACTTTAGTAAGCATCTGCTTTCGGCAAAGAATTATGGATAATACAAAATAAGATCACTTCCAGACTAACACAAAATTGTAAATCAATTACACTTCATTAAAAATAAATAAATCAACTTCTGTCCTCCAGAAACTTACACTCATGGAGAAATAAAGCTTGGGTGCAAAACTACAATACAAAAAGTAGTTCATCCAAAGAATGAATACTTCTGCTTATGGTAAATAAAGAATGACTCACAGAGCAGGATCTCAACAGTAGCTAAAGTTTGGATACTATTCTGATAGGCAGAGATGGGGCAAGAGAGCATTCCAAGAGGGGAGTGTCTCTGATATCAAACTACGGAGTATGAACTTCATTCTTTTAACAGTGAACCCTAAATGACTTCCAAGCAGTGAGTTTATAAGGAAGGCTCTCTGGAGGCACTAATAGAACACAGCTGAAAGAGTGAGAAATGGGAGCATTTGAAACATACAGGTACAAATTAAATTACTTTCCTGGAGTCACACAGTTAACCATATACTCGATTCTTTGAACATCTATCTCAGTTTTCTATTATTAGTATACAGCAACAAGAGCATAAGTTTCGACTCAAGGTTACTCGACAATTTATTTCATAAGCCTAGTAACTACTTGTCTATTTCAGCTTTTTATTAGCAGTGGTAACTCACAAAATTTTCATTTATATTAACACACTAACATCTTTGGATAGAATTTTTTTACATATAATATGCCCTTTAAATCCCTTCCATATACTGCCTATTTATACTATCCTTTCACAGGAGGTGTTCAAAAATACTTTCGAGGGTATTTTATATATTTGAAATAATCAATGACCTGAAAATTGGAGTAAGACTAATTTAGTATTACAGCATTCTAAAGTATCATTCTGTGGTTCACATATGTAGACTTCTGTATTCACAGTTAAGCAGTATATTGAAGGAATAATTCTAGGCTCTCTGGTACAGTAACAAACACAATTCATCTCATCCAACACCCATGTCAATCATAAATCATAACATGCTTTAAACAGCAGCTTCATCCTCAAAGCTGAAACTCATCCTTTTACAACACCTTTGGCAGAAATACATCATCAATTATTCCACTGGGTAAGCTGCACCTCTGCCACCCCAATCTAGCATATATATGCCCAATCTTTTCTGAGTCCCCTTTTTTGAGTTCCAAAATATACGGATGATCCCTGTTGTAAACTCAAGCAGTTTTTAAAGCTCCTAAGTAGATCCACAAAGTAGAGAAAACAAATTTATATCAACATGTTACAATGAAAACAAGTCGCACCCTCACATTAAAAATAAAACCAAAAAGCAAAATGAGTATCTACAGAAACTCTTTTGTTCATAAACACATCTGAACAGCACTATACTACATTTCTCAAACTTGAAGTCAGGAAAGAATTCTGAAGAGAAATGACTCTATAACACTGGGATTCCAAACAGCTACCTAGGGTATATAATAGTAGCTATAAGAGGTACATAAAAGCTCACCAGAAGACCCATAAAATGTATACAAGTTATTCTTAGAAATCATATTTTAATGTTTCCAGTCTCATGTCTCATCAACATTTTCAGGCAGCAATTCTTTCAGATCTTAGGGAAAAAAGCTTAGACTATTAAATGCATGTTCCTCTCATAAGGACAGTTTTTCTTTTTAAAAATGCATTCCACCTGTGCGAGTTTAACTAAGAGTCCTAACAAAATTTAAAGTAAGCAAATATGTTATCTTCTCTCATTTCTTTGAGCATGTTTCTCCTTATCTCCAAATGCCCTCAAGCTGCTTTTCAGACCTCAAATTCCATAAAATCTTTCTTTAGATCTTTAAAATTCACTTTATTCTATAAAATTACTTGCATATACAATGTCTCCAAAATCAAAGCTTTCATGTTCTCATGCAAACATTTTAAACCAATTCACTCTAAATTATGGAGGAATAATTGATAGCTACTCAATATAGCCAGAGGTTTTCACTTCTAAAAGAAGCGCGTTGACCTAAATCTATTTTAACTTACATAGTTTCAGTAAGTTTAGAAGTTAAAATATCAAAATAAAAACTGGAATCTGGCACCTATTTCCCCATTAACCCAGTTTATTGACCTTAAAACCATCTAGTCCAATACCTGATTTTTAAAGCAACAAAGTGATGTCAGAGATTAAAGTTAACCATTCCTAAACCTACAGTACCATGGGGCCTCCTCTAAGGCATTCCCGCATTTCACTTCACATACTTAACCCAGAGATACTATACAATCTAACTTTCTGCACACCGGATCTTAATAGAAGTGGCCCCAGGACTTCTGTAGAAAGCAGCTATCTGTGTGCAGGGTGGCAGTTTCAAGGAACAGAGTACAAGCAGTTTTACATTCCAGTAGTACCTTAGATTTATTTAGTATCTAAGTCCAAAAGCAAAAAACTAATATTCTTAATATTCACAATATCCCTCAGAAAGTCAAGGCATATTTTTGTTTCTTTTATAGAGGAATAAAGTAGCCTACAGGCTCCTGGTCTATTCTTCCCTCATATTAAGTTTAGTTTTACCTAAAATTTAGTTAGGTGTGCCCTTTATAGAGATAAGGAAAGTTAAATTTCAGGCTTTACAATTTGTTAAATTAGGGTGAAACTGCGTACTAAATTCTGAGTTCAATTTAAAATTCAAGTTCTAATTTTTCTTTCCGTATATGCCTTAAATAGTTATATACACCCAAACAAATGATTATTCAATCAGTATAAACAAAGTAAACAAATTAGTATCTCATTTAAGAACCAAATGATATACAACACACAGTCAAAAATGCAACCAAGCACCACACAGAATAGTCACATGGTTGGCTTTTATAATACCCTATTTCATTTTGCTATATATTTAAAAATTAAACCAGCCAAAACCTAATAGCAAATAGTCTGACTTAAAATCTAACTATGATAGTCATATAAAGAAGATATCAGAAACGCCTAAATCTCACCATCACTTTTACCAGGGCTGTGAGGACAGCTAAGGACCTTACAGGCATTCAAATGGTCAGACAGAGATTTGACAGCTGTAACTAATTTAACTAAAGCCAGGTGTTTCACATAGATCTAATAACGCTAAGGTCACAACCTATTTTCCCACATGGTTAAATTAACTTTGAGAAAAACTTCGCTCTGACATCGATTAGTGCTGCCTGGGGGGGGGGCATTTTTACACTATATTTTGTTGCTTTTATATACACACCTAAAGCAGTGTTCGCGGAAAATAAGAAGTATCTATCCATCACTTACTTGTGAAGTTTTATCTACTCAGTAATTAGATACAAGAAAGGAAAAAACCAGAATTCACAGAAAGCAAAAACAGAACTCAGGATCACTCTCTTCCCAGATCTTATTATTACTTCCAGGTGTTAATAAATACCAGGAGCAGACCGGACAGATTTGAGTTCTACTTCCGCTCCTACTAACCCCCGTACAATTCTCTATAGAAGAGTCCAACTGCAGCAGAGGAAAGAACTAGCGGAGTTCTTTCTCTAGAGGAGAGATGTTAGGGTGAAGCGAGAAGCTGGATTATCAGACGTTTAGTAAAAAAAAAAATAACTCTGGCTGTAGTTGTTAGAAATAAGTTATTACAACCTGTAAAGTCTGCCACTGGGTAAAGCCCAAAAGGCTTTCCCCAACACCAAAACAACGGCCTTTGAAGCAAGGGAGGGTTAGGAATACAACAGCGGCCAGATGCCTAATTGTGGAAAGTTTAAACAAATTTGTTCCTCAGAGAATGGGGGAAGGGCGAGGAGGGAAAGTCTGGGCTCTACCGAGGGAGCGCGCGGGGTTCGCACTGTGCGCGGCCGTCGGTCCAACGCAGGGAGGCGCAGGGATTTGGGACAGTAGCGACTGCATCCACCCCAGAGCCCTGGCCGGAGGACGTTCCCCGACCCGGGCGTTCGTGCGGCCGAGTAGGTGCAACGAGGACGCCGACGGCGAAAACGAGTGGGTCTGGCGCGAAGGGGCAGGGGTCCCGGACTCAGGATGGAAGTTGGGGGCGGGACGGTGCCAGGACGCCGGGGAGGGAGCCACGAGAGGCGGCGGGCGGCTCTACTTACTCGGCTGTACCAGATGCTGAGGCGGGCCCGGGCCAGCACGGCGAAGAAAGTCCTCTGGGGGTCGGACTGAACGTGGAAAGGCGCCTCGGCCGGGCTCCCCAGAGGGCAGAGCAGCCTCTTGGGCCAGCCGCTCAGGAAATACATGGCCCGCGCCGAGCCGCCGACGCCGCGGCGCCCGGCGGCCCCCGGCCCGGTCCGTCACACTCAGCGACCCGGGGCCGGACGCCGGTCTCCCACACCGCCACCAGCCGAGTCGGCGGCGGCGGCGGCGGCAGCTCGGGGCATCTGCCTGCTGGCCGGGCCGGGCCGGGCCGGGCCGACGCTACACTAAGCGACGAAGGCACCCCCGAGCTGACGGGGCCTAATGTGGGGGAGGGAGGGGGAGAGAAAGTCGGGACGGAGATGGGGCGGGAGGAGCGCGAAGGCCCGCCCCGGCCCCGCCCCTTCCTCGAGCCGCACTGGCGTCACCACGCCGCGCCGCGTGGGTCTGGCCGGGCAGGGCTGCCCCGCGCGCGCGTACTGGAGACTTCTCCTCTCCCCCTCCCTCTGCTTTCTGAAGCTCCGCCTTAGTCTTCACTTCAATACGCATGCGTCTTTGCCTCGCTCAGGCTTCTCTACACCTCCCACTTGCAATGTAGAGCGTATAGTCACTGCTGGAGGCGGGATAATCGCCTGAGACTCGGAGGCAAGTAGGCCGAGCCGGCGAGACGCAGCTTCGAGGCAAGTCGGCCGTGGGACACGCCCCTTGCCTAGCGTAGCCAAATTTGACTTCCCTCGCGGATTGGTGGGGCCTCTGCTGGGGCAGGCCTCCGCTTTGCATCGCCGGGTGTGGGTGGTGTGTGGGGGAGGCGAGTCACGTGATGCTCCGTGCTCTGGTTCCCATCCTGGCCTCCAGGCCTTGGCCTCCTTGCTGGGCTGTCGGGTCCTTAGCACACTGAGCCCCTGTTGTGTGCCAAGGGGCTGCAGCGAAAGCGAGTAGTGAAGTTCCTGCCCTCATAGAGTTTACATCCTTGGGGGTGGTAGTGGGGCTTTTATTCAATTCGTAAATAAACTACCTACAGTGAAAACTCGTGAATCCTGCCTTCTGTCCTTCAGTAATTGTAAACGTGGTGTATATTTCTGAATTCAGTTTGCATTCATCTGCTCCTTTACCAATGTAACGTTAGACAAGGCTAGGCTATCTCTTTTGCACCCTCAGTAGGGTAAGTGACTTAATTTTAGAGTTGGAATGAACTTTAGAGATTCTGTAGTTCGATGTTTAACTTTTTGGACCCTAGGGAATCCCTTTAACAATTACGTTTTTTGAGTGTTGACCCATTGATTACCTTTGAATAAGATTACCTCTAAATAGGCGGAGGCAGGAGTAGGGATGGAGTGTAAAGTAGGGAAACGGGGGATCTGGATTAAAAGAGTTGCTTCTCATTATCTACTTTTTTTGCGCTGTTTTCCCACGTGTTTATAGTTTCAATTAAAAGATTTTTTAAGTGTTAGCCTAGGTTTTGAGTAAGTATTAGCTCACATAAAAAAGCAACATAAACAGCAAAAAGGGGAACAAAGTAACTTAATCCATATCAGATGTAGTATTGTAGCTGGTATTCATAACAAAATGTGTAGCTCTCGGTAGTTTTCCTAAACATTCACTGCATTCCCCAGGAGGTGATCAAAGAACCAGGATTCCTTTAATCAAAGTTGAAACTGCCTCACCACTCACCAGCCTCTTGTGGTCAGGCGGTGTCTCCTTCCTCGGGTTTTTTTGTTGTTTGTTTTTAACCAACAAACAGCATATCAGCCTGGAACATGGTAAGAATAGTGAACTCTGAAAATATTCGTCAAAGGAAACATTGGATGAAACCCTAATCCTGCTGAACTGCACCATTAGACAAATAAAGAGTCCGGGAGAGGTTTCTTGACTTGCCAATACAAAATTGTAGAATAACACAGTTGCATCATACTTTCATCTAACATTCTCAGATGCAGTTATGCACTTGGCAGAAAGAGAGGAAATGAAAATAAGTTACACTGCACCAATTCCACTGGCAAATTTACTGAGAGTGTGTTTGTCCCAGCTCTCCTTCAAAGGGTCTTTGTACTCACGTTCTTCCTAAATGTGAGCATCTTACTGCATCCAAGCACAGTTTAAGGAACTTTCAAGTAATTTTTATTACACTCAGTTTTAACTTTACTTGCTGACTTTAGAATCTGATTTCCCTGCCACACTCTTTTGTAGCATTTAAGGTTTACTAAATATTTTCAAATGCATGACTTGATTTAGTTCCACAGTAAATCTTCAAGGCAGGAAATATTGGTGTGATGTTATTCTCACTTTCCTAATGAGAAAACAGGACCAGGGAGGTGAACATGCCTAGAGTCACATGACCTGAAAAGAGCTGGATCTACAGATCCAGTGGCCTTTAGACTGGATTGAACTGAACTGTGGTACCTGCTCCAGGCAGTGAGACCTGTTGGGCCTTTCTCCTGTGGAGGGGAAAAGTGAAATATCTGATCGGACTCTCAGCAACCCGTTATTTAAGAGTTCCCCCATTGTGACTGAAACCTTATGGACTGGAGTTTCCAACTTTCAAATATTATAGTTTAGCTTTACTTTGTAAAGTACACTAGCAATTCCTATGCCCTGGACCTTCCTTCTCTCCCTTTCCCTATACCACGACCGTCACTCTGAAGTCTGACTTACTGAACTCTATCCTGACTAAGACTAAGCTGTAAGTGAAAGTTAATAGCTACATGTTTTCATCTATCAAACTAACAGGCTTTTTTTTTTTTAAATTACAAGACATAATGTTGGTATACAGAAACAAAGGTACATTTATGACCTGTTGGTAGAAGCGTAATTTGGTGCAATTTTTCTAAAGGGTAGTTGGCTTTACATTAAAGAAGAGAGAGATCTTTAAAATATGCATACCCTTGGCCCCAACTATTTCTCTCCTATGGTTTTCTGAGGAAATAAGCACTAATATGTACAGAGTTTATCTTTAAGAATGTACTCCACAAAGCTGTAGCTAAGAGGAAATGATCCAAATGTCCTCCAAAAGACATTAATTATAGTTCTTCCTAACAATGGGATATTTTGCAAAAATAAAAACAAAGTACTGAAAGCAGATTAAAGGCAGTAAGTACAATATCCTATGTTCATGAAAAAAAAATGTAGAAGTGCCTAGAAAAAAAACAGAAGAAATGCACTAAAATATTGCATAAATGCACTGAAATACCCCTGATTATGGGATCTTTTTATGTTCTTTTTTGTTTTGGAATTTTTTTTTTAACTTTCCAAATTGTCTAAAGTGAACTCATATTACTTTTGTAGTGAGAAAAAAGTTATGGAAAAGAATTAAATTGCTAATGATTGATAAGGCCCCACTTACCTGCTTTAAGTGGGGCCTACAGTGCTGGCAAATCAAAGGGAGGAATGTAGTAATGTGTGGCTTTAGGCACTGTCCCAAGACTAGTGTGAGGAGGATTAGGAGAAAAATCAGCCTGAGTCACCAAACTAAAAGTAGGCCCTGTGTCCTTCACACATTCACAGCTGGACTGGAATTTGGCTCTGAACACACCACTCACAATTTGGGGGTACCTCCATAAAAGCCCATGATAATATTCACTGAAGATGATACAGCTTTAGTTTATGACTCTTAATATGCTTTTAACATTCAACTTTATTACACTTTTGTCATGTGCAACTGAAGTATTTGCTTTTGAGCTAGACTCTTGATTATCATTTATCCCCTCCTGAATGTTGATAATATCTAAGCTGAAATGATATGATGTCTGGGTTTTGCTTCAAGATAATCTGGGGGTGAGGGGAGAAGGTGAAAATACATATGAAACAAGGTTGGCCAAGACTTGACAATCTTTGAAGCTAAATAATGAGTACTTGGGAATTCATTATGCTATTCACTTTCCCTCTCCATTCGGTTGAAATTTGGTAATAATAAAAAGTATAAACGTTTAAATTTTTTAAAAAATCTCAGGAACTCTTGGTCATATGTGACTAACCTATCAGCCGTGTCCACAATTCTCCCCACAGTAAACAGTGTTAAATATTACTTGGAATTATTTAATTAAGCAGAAAGGCAGAATGGCTTATTACGAATAAGCCTTAATGGATGCAAATGAGACTCTCCGGGATGTAGCGTGAACACAAACTAGAAAATAAAATGAGGAAGCATATTGTTCCTAATCAAGCAAAACAAGAAAAGAGTCACTATTCTTTCCCTTCACTTTGATCTTTTTAGAAATTAAAAAAATCACTGAAAACAGACCTGATTCCACGCAAATTAGCAAACAATAACAATTGTTCTGTTTGACCATGTCTCCAAAAGTTTTCCAGTATAAAAAATGCCAATTTGATTTTTCTGTAGGTATTCTTTATTAAAATAGCAATAGGGGTTGGAATGAGAAATTGTTTAACCCCATAATGTGAGACAATAGAGAGTTCGCCATAATTTCAACTAGACACCTCTCTCTCCCCCACCACTTCTTTTCCTTCTCCTCCATCTCCTTCTCCAGTACCTCCACCTCCTCTTCCTCCTCCTTTTTCCTCTATATTCAAACAAATATCCCTTTATTAATTTGGAGAAAAGTTCATATTCATTGTCTTATCCCTTTATTCCTGTATTTATCGTAAGTTTAGAGTCATGTTTAGTACCCAATTGTAACAAACCATCCTGGTATATAATAGTTTTGGCTTCTGTCCTGTTCTCCTTCATTATGCTTAGGTTTTCCACTAGGTTTAATCTGATAACTTTGAGAATCATAAACCTCAAGCGAGTACAATTCTAGAAACTTAACAGTTTACGTGAAAATTTTTATCAAAATTTTATCAGAATTGTCTGGAGGTACATTTAAAATGCAAATTCCTACAAACTGTTATGTATAAAATAAGCTACAATCGTATATTTAACAACACAGAATATAACCAATATTTTATAATAACTATAAATGGAGTATAACCTTTAAAAATAGTGAATCACTCTATTGTAAACGTGTAACTAATATAATAGTGTATAGCAATACTCCAATTTAAAAAAGAAAAGAGAATCCACCATGCACAAAAAAATAAAAAATAAAATGCAGATTCTTTGGCCAAGTCCCAGGCTTCCTGAATCAGAATTCCTTGATGGTGTGGCCCAAGAATTAGCATTTTAAACAAATACCCCGATAATTCTGAAGCATGTTAATAAGGTTGATAAAGAGTTGATTAGAGTCAAAAAGCTCCATGCCCCCTGTTTGTATGCTCTTTATATGTTGGCTAGAATCACTGTACTAAATCTCCTAATTCTGTCAGCATGCGAACAAGTCAAAAGCCAGGTGCCCCAAGTTCCAAGGAGGTGTGAGCATGATCCCTCCTCCAGCAAATCTGAGTTTTCTTGATTTTCTGATAAAAGAGCTGTCTGAAAGTTATAACAACTCTGCTGTAGAGACCAGATGAGACCCAGGGGTTACAGTAACTTTAGCAGTCATCGTGAGTGAGTTAAGCCCATGCTTAGGGGCTACCTGGCCCACACTGATCATCTTCATGTTGCCCTGCTAGCCCTCTAAGCTACGCTTAACTGTTCCTTGTCTGTAGAGTGGAGATAATAATACTTGTCGTATCAGATTCTTTTTTAAATGCTGGAAACCAAGAGCTCAGAGTAATCCATGACCTTAGCAGTATATTTTGGTTTAGACACCAAGAACTTCTTAGTTATAGGTGCTTTACACAAATAATAATAATAATAAATAATAACAACAACTGAGAATTATTTAGCCCTCATTATGTGCTAGGTACTGCTCTAAGCACTCTACATGATTTAATTTTCACCCTCTTAACAATCATATAAGGTAGATATTATTATCCTTATTTTACAGATGAAGAAACTGAGGCTCAGAAAGGCACATGGTTCATAGAGTTCATAGAGGAAATAGTGGAGTCAAAACTTGAATCCAGAACCTAATACTTAACAACTTCCATACTGTCTTCTTCTACAAACTTATTTTCTCACCAACTAAATATGCATAATAATTTATGTCAGGCTGATGTATTAACTATTTTTTATAATTCCTAAGAATATTTTTTCTTAATCTTTAATGCAGAAAAATTGCTCTGCAAGAAAATGAACAAAATCAACATTTTCACATTCACCTAGAGAATAACAGCCTTTGCATTTTAAACAAAAATGAAAATACTTTATTCAAAAGGTCATGTGAATTCTTGAAAATAAGCAGTGGATGGAAGAGAGGGAAGAATGAATCACATCACCCAGGTATGATGTTGAAGGCAATAAGTTAATCAAAAATTAATCTTTTAAAAATTGGATAGTATGTTAACAACATTAACCTACCCACATCATTCAATACATGAGTCACCAGAAGAAGAATCTCCCCATCCCCAGGTCCCATCCTAAATATGCCTAATGAAATGCACTACAGGCTTTTGCTTTCCTCTGAAGGTCCTTAGGATTTGATTGTGTTCTTGCCTTGTGCTGCAATGCCTGTTGCTTCCCATCAGACAGGAATTTTCTGTAGGACCCCAGGGAAGGGAGCATAGTGTCCCAATTTCTTTCAACTAAGCTTCCCTAACCCCAAGCAAGAACATTGTTCTTAGAAGCTGTCTCAGGATTCCTCTGTAAAAAAGACAAGACAATTGACAAGGATGGCAAGAGCTCCCTCCAGGTTTTTACCTTGACCAGGTGGAAGGAAACACATGGGTTTATATCAGCCAGGTGTGTAGATTAGAAAAGGAAGTTGACCACTGCCTATATATACTTTGTTATTAAGTCTACATCCTTCCATGATCAGAAGATAAAAACCAGTTTGCCTGTTAACATCTGTGAAAAAGCAGCAAGTGGGTATCCAGCTCTGTGACCCAGATCTCAGGTGAAAATTTTGTTTCGCTAAAATGCGGCAAGCTGTAAGACTCAAGGAATGGGGACCGGATGCTGAGATCCTCCAGATCATCTCAAAATATCCTGTTATTGCTCATAAAGTTCCCTCTTGTGGTTAAAGTATTCAGTAGAAGAAATTACTACTTAAATTTGTATCATCCTTTCTTAATCTACAGATCTTAAAATAATTATGGGCATTTCTAAGTTTGTTCATCTTAAAAGCACTAATACCAATACCCCCAAGCAAAAGTTTCAAAACAAACTTATTCAGACCGATATAGTCACCATATAATAAATTTTAAAAACATCAAAACTCAGTTAATGCAGGCATGAAGTTGAGTATATGAAATAAAAGACAGTCAAGGAATTAAAATGTGTGAACACAACACTTAACACTTTACAATGCCATTAACCTTAATAAAGCAAGTTTCCCAATGTCCATGTTAGTCCCTCCAAGTATATTAGGCACCACTGGAAGTCCAGTTAATCAACAAAGGCCACAGAGTCACAAGTTGAGAAACTATCCTTAAAGTGTAGTAAAGTCAGTGAAAGAGCCTAACTCAGTTTATATTACTGGGAAACATGGTAACATCTCATTATTACATTCAGGCCATGGATAAACTATAAATTCTCCAAGATTATACATGTACTTTTTGTCTTTCATTTACTTATGATTGCTTCCTCAATGTTCTATTGGGAACTACTTGTGTTACTATTCCACCGTGGTTACAGTTCCTGGGTTCTCCTACTTCTTATTAAACTTCATACAAATCTAAATAAAAAAGAGAATAATGGAGCAAAAGAGAACTTCTGAAAGAAGCTCCACCAACCAAGCAGTAAAAGAACCATCTAGTGTGTCAATATTCAATAATCCTCCAACGCTTTCCTCTCTTGTCTCACAAAGACATTGTCACCTTCAAGAACACGGAACCATCTATGAGGCTGCTTCCTATGGAAGCAACCCTGTGCTCTCCTTCCAGCAATGCAGCACAGCACCTCCTCCACCTGGGTTCTCCCCCTTCGTAATCTCACCTTTCTTTTACTCTGTCTTAGTTTTGATTCCTCCAGAAGCTGACAGGTATACGCATGCGAACAGTTAATTTGGGTGGTGGTATCAGGAAATGCCAGCAGGGAAATTAAGACAAGGAAGGGAAGACAGCCAATAAGAGGAGTGTTTTCAAGTACATTAGTACTATGGGTAACAGGTACTTAGTCCATAGGTGGAATTCTGGGACCAGTGTGGAACCCGTGCCTCTGAGTTATTGTACCTGAGAAGCAAGGGAACTGGAGATTTATACACCGACTCTTATCAATGATTAGTTAAGGGCTGCTTCTGGAAGGCACTGAATCTCCACACACCCAGACTCCATGCTCACAGTCAGACCTCTAGCCACTGGAGGAAGCCATTGCAAGGTGGTGCAGCTGCTGGCAGTTCATAAGGCCCCAAGGAGACCTGGGTAGGGCACCAATAACATCTGCTACACTGGCATCTGAGATTCCAATCTAGTACTAAGACCCATTATCAAAAGCCACGGCTCACAGAATAGGGAAGAAGATCAAAATCTCTGGAGACAGACTGATTGGTTTCATAATCCAGATTCTAAACTTCTCTATGCTTCAAAATTCTACAAAGGATTGTCATGGGGATTGAATAATGTAATTCATGGATAAGTACCCAGTATTGTGACTGGCACATAGTACATATTCCCCAAAATGCTAGTTATTAATATTATTCTTTTTTTTTCTTAAAGTAAGTTTTTTTTTGTGGGGGGTGTTGTAATTAGGTTTATTTATTTATTTTTAAAAGAGGTATTGAACCTGGGGATTGAACCCAGGACCCCATGCATGCTAAGCCTGTGCTCTGCCACTTGAGCTATACCACCCCTCCTTAATATTATTTTGATCCCCTTAACACTGGATCCCATAAAACTGGACAGACCTAAAAATGTTCTGCTTGACCAGTTTGCCCAGCAGGAACCCAGAAGTTCCAGTCTTGCCAATGGCGTAGCATTTATACTGGCGTCAGTGAGCAGAACTGGCGAGACCTCTGGGTCTCAGTCCAACTAGTCTTGAAGACCTGGCCAGATGGAGGCCTGAGTTATCATCAGCAGGGGAGAGGGTTATCCCAAGCTGAGTGGGGCTCAATTGATCCCAGAAGAATAAATAGATCTCCCAAGGAAGGCACAGGTTCTAGGCCAGGCCCACCTCGTGGCCCAACTTACCCTCTCCATGTTATTATTCTACCCAGCCACTCTGACAGTCTAACTTTTTTTTATGTTTATGAGAAAAAGTAAGAGAGGAAAGAACTAGTACTTATCCTTCTCCATAACAAGTTCCAACACAAAAACATAACTGCCCTTTCAATAGGCAAGTATTTTTGGAATTCCTTAGTTCAAATGAAATTACATGGTTCACATGCTCAAAGCATTTTTTTCCCAAGTGTTTTTCCTCCCCAGTCAGTAAAGACCAGACTTTTGGAAAAACTCAAACTTTCATTAAAGTTCAGCCATGCAGGATATAAAAGCTGGGTGGGTCCTGCTTAGATTTTTCTTTGTTGCTAAACATCTCTACCTAACTGACAGCAAGAACAGATTTTGGGAAGGGACACAGAGGGCATGGAGAGCACTGTGAGGCCACATAAAGACAAAAACAAATGGAAACTTTGAGAAGAAAATGTATCATATTTTCCAAAAAGCAAAAAAGCACTAATTTTTTCAATCCTTAAGATAGTATTTGAAATAAATACACGGTAAATTTGTTTCAGTACAATGCTGTATCTTTCTAAATCGCTCACTGATAATGAAAGTTGTAGTTGAAATTCCAAAAATTTAAAATGTTTAGCCACTAATATTTACAGATCCTTGATAAAAATGTTGCCTTCTTTAATTAAAACAAACACATGTCCTCCAAAATCAACACTGGAAGGAGAATCCCCAAGTGGAAAAGAATAGCAGGATCTTATATCCCCCTGGATTCATCTTCCCCTTGGCCTGGGGTGGAGGGCGCTGTTTCCTCCTTTAATATTGGCCTAAGCCAGAGCAGTAGACTGGTTTGATTCTAAAAGCACTTTCTAGCAAACTTTCTCTACTCAAACTGTCTGGGAGCCTGCTTCCCTGAGAATCCCGATTGTGACAGGTGCCCACAGCCAAGTGCACGTACCTAGACACCTTAACTCAAGTCTAGACCCAAAGGAGTGAAGGAAGAAAAAGTCAAAGCAGCCTGTGATTGTTTGTACGTGGAACTGTCTCATCCTCAGCTTAGTGGTGGTTTTTAATGATCGATCACTCCCTTGCAGGAGGAAGTTTGCCTGTCTCTCTTTTGAGGTCTCTAAATAATAACCATTATCAGAATATAACCCAATAAGTACAATATTTATAAAAACTTGGGTTATGAGGACATTCTGTTGTAAACTATCTTAGAAATAGAATCAAATAAATTAGAAAAAAGAATAAAGAGAGTGACAAACAGGAATGAAAAAAGTACTGATATATCTCACTTTGTAAAAAAAACAATACATTCCTGACAATTGGACCATAAATCATATTTTGGTGAATTAAGTTATATTCTAAAGTCAGTAGCAGAAGGAATACAGAGGGAGGAAAAGTCACTTCAAGGTACATATTGTGATACTGATCTTGATTAGCCAAATTCTTTCTCAGTACTGGAACTTTATTGTATTATTATTATTGCTCAAAATAAATGAATTGGCAAAGACTTATCATCCTCGCCCTCAAATAATTTTATTTCTAATGCTGTATTTTGGTAATGGATTTAAACATCATCCTGGATGTCTCCAAGAATAGAGAAATGAAGTTAGGGGACTTACCCTCTTCCGTCAAAGACTGCCGCCCCCCCCACCCCCACAGATTAGTAGTCACAGAGTAACCATAAATAATTCGGTACTACATTTGGATAGAGGATTGAGAACATGGCCTAGTTCAAAGCTAGCAATTCACATTTAAATAAAATGAACATTTGGATGCAGTGTTTAAATTTAGATAAGATTATGTTATAAAAATTCAGGAGGAAATCAGTCCTAAGATGACATCTATTCACTGTGGAATGAGGACTTCTTTTGGAGACTAATAATATAAGCAGATCTATTATTGCAGAGCGACCTAAGCCTGCTTATGTGGTATCATCAGAGGCAACAGGCACAAGTACATGCGTCAGGAATGCCCTTTGGAGAGGAGGAGTAGCGTGTACCCAGATCCAGACTATTGACATCAACTCTCTTGAGAAATTTTCAGATGCATAAGGATATTGGTTAAAAATAAGCTTCTTGATTACAAGTCACTTTACCTCTCTGGGCCTCACAGACTTACATGAAAAGACAAGACATTCTGTACCCAGTACAGAAGGTGGCAGTGAAGCAGTGGCCCTATTTCCGTACATGTAGCTCTTCCAACTCCTTTCCCATCTTCTGCTTCAGTTTCTCCAGCTCTTGGGTCAGGTGTGTGTTAAACTCCATGACAAAAGGCACCAGAGGAGGCTTTCTGGGGAGAGATTAATGCAGATTCCAGTCCATCTTTGTGGGTTCCAGGATATCCTTGTTTCCCCCACTTCACATTCTAACTTCTGTCCTATGGATTTTAGCTCTGGTATCAGATGCAGGGACAACAGCCTCACACAGACAGTATCACCAGCTTCCACAATTATATACAGTCAAATCCCTGTAATAAGTCCCTTATTGTGTTTATTTCTCACAGTGGTTCTGCTTCTTTGAACAAACCCTGACTGATATATTTGGGAAGGATTTTTAAATTATTATTATATAAAGTGCCACTGTGAACATTTATGTTTGTGTTTTCTGGTGCACTTGTGCAGGAATTCCTTTGTATACCTAAGAGTACATATTTCTGGAGTGTAGGGTATTCAATTCCTGAATAGTTGTGTCAATGTATACCCATACCAGCATTGTTTAAGAGTTCCCCTTGATCTAAGTATTTGCAATTGCTTAGTATAGCAAACACCTCTTCATTTTAGCCCACCTGAAGAGTATAATATGGTTTCTTACTGTAATCTTAATTAACATTTATATGATTACTAATGAAGGTGGAGAATTTTTAATATTTCTATTCTCCACATTTCTTCTTCTACAAAATAACTATTTATGTCTTTTACCAATCTTTATATGGTATTTTTAATGTTTAATTATTGATATACAGAAAGAGTTCTTTATATACTCTAGAAACAGATCTTTTCGGGTTGTATGCAGTGGTGTGCCGGAGCTGGCTTCCACAGTCTCACAAGAGCAATTTTGTGCATCTCTCCCCAACTCTGGGTTTAGTGACACCATGCTGGTAGCTTGAAACAGGTCTTGGTGGGATTATTTCCTCCATAGTAATCATCAAACCCTACAAATCATGGCTTTTTTCCTTTGGAAAGCTAGTTTTAAAACATTTACCAGCACACCACTAGTTATATATGTTGCAAATATCTACTATAAGTTTGTGGCTTGTCTACAAATTCTTTTGTGGGATCTTTTGAAGAACAGAAATTCTTAATTTTAGTATAGTCAGATTTGTCAATCTTTTCAGTTTTCAATTTTGGATAGGCTTTTCTGGTGTGTTTTGTTTAAGAAATTCTTCTGTACCCCAAAGACATAAAGGTATTAGTCTATGTTTTCTTTAGATGTTTAAAAATATCAGCTTTCATATCCAAGTCTTTAATACATCAAGAATTGACTTCTTATGTACCTGTGAGCTAGAATCTGATACAGTTTTTTTTCTCCTCTACATTGTCCAAGCACCACTTATTTAGTCCTTCCTTTCCACAGTATATACAATACCACGGTGCTTTTATACCTTGTCCACAAATGTATGGACCTGTTTCTGAAATCTGTACTATTCCATTAATCCATTTATCTGTTGCAGCATCAGTACCACACTCTTCATTTTTATAACTTTATAATTAAAGCCTTCTAATCTGATAGGATAAGTCCTCCAATCTTATTCTTCAAGAGAGTCTTTGTTAATTTTTACCTTTGTTCATCTGTACCCATTTTAGAAGCCACTTATTAGTTTGGGGAGGAAAACTCCATTGGAATTTGAAATTAGATGGCATTGAATCTATAGGCCAAACTGGGGTGAACTGGCAACTTTACAATAGTGAATCTTCCTATGGGACATCTTCCGCCATGTTATTTCTGTGATAGGTCTTCTTTTATGTTCAAGTAGAGTTTTAGAGTTTATTCCATACAGGTCCTATATAACTTTCATTAGCTGTAGCTTATATTTTGTTATTGTTATGGTAAACAGCATTTTATCCCAAAGTTATATTTCCTAACTTCGTTGCCAGTGCTTAGAAATATATTTAGTTGTGACTGTGTGTGTTAGTCTTCAGCCATGTTGCTGAGCTCTGTAACAGTAATTACTATTACTAGTCATTTGCATGTAGATCATTTCTAGGTAGATATTACATCTTTCTGAGTAAAGACCATTCTAATACTTCTACCTTCTGTGGCTCATCCTCATCTTTGTGCTTTGTTATTTCTTTTTCTCATCTCACTGCACTTGCTAGGAACTCCAGTATAATACTGAATAGAAGTAAATGGACTTCTTTATCTCATCCCTGATTTTTTAGGGTCTACTTCTCATTTTTTCATCCCTAGGAATATTGTTTGCTGTAGCTGTTAGATGATCATGTGTTGTTTCCCTTTTAATTTTCTAATGTAGTAAGTTATATCTGTATATTTTCTTATGTTTAACTATCCTTGCATTTCTGGATAAACCCAACTTGTTAATGATGTTTTACCTTTTTAAAATAAACCTTTGGGTTTGTTTTAGTAGCTTTTTATTTGAATTTTGTAGCTTTGTTTTTGATTAAGGTTGGCTCATAATGTTTCTTTATTGTACTATCCTTATTTGGTTTTCATATCAAGGTTATATTAATCTCATAGAATGAGTTGTATCATAGTCTTTTTCTGTTCTGCGAAACAGTTTTAAAGATTGGAATGATCTCTTCCAAGAAGCCTGGTATAATGCATTTGTGAAAATATCTGAGCTTAATATTTCCTTTGTAAGAAAACTTCAAAATATTGACTATGTCTCTTTGGTAGTTATAAGACAATTCAGGTTCTTTATTTTTGAGTAAGTTTTGATAAGCTTATTTTTCTAGAAATTTTTTTCCATTTCTACTTAAGTTTTCAAATGTTTGGACAAATTGATACATTTTTAAAAATCTTTACCTTATCTTTGATTATGTCCCTATCACTCCTAATATTGCATATTTGTACTTTATTTTTTTTCCTCTTGCTCAATCTCAGCAGAGATTTCTCTGTCTATAAAAGAAGAACTTTTAATTTTATGGATTCTCTCTATCTTTGTTTACTTTCATAAACTTCTGTTTTAATCTTTATTATCTACTTCCTTTGCTTGTGTTTTTTAATTGTCCTTTTTAAAATTTCTGAAGTTGATCAAACAGTTTATTAATTTTCAACCTTTCCTCTTGTCCAAAATGAGCATTTAAATGAATAAATTTCCCTTAAAGAACCACTTTAACTGTATCCTATAGGACATGGTAGGTATTATTTTCATCATCATTCAATTTTTACTATTTTTAAATTTCCACTATCATTTTTCCTTAACAGATAAATTATTTATAAATGTGTTTCAATATTTTCCAATATATGGGGAATTTTATAAATTTATTTTTTGTTATTTTCTCACCCAAGACTTGTCACCTGTACTTTGCTTTCCTAGAGTCATTCACTATTGTCAGTTTCTTGTGTATCCTTCCAAAGATATTCACTGCATTTGCAAGGGTAGATTAATACATATTTATTCTTTTGTAAAAAAACACAATGGAAGCATTCTATCACACTGTATTGGATCTTTTTTCTCTTCTTAATAGTGTGTCTTAGAATTGCTCTATATCTGCATCTATAGATATACCTCATTTTTTCGACTGCTCAGCATTCCATTGTATAGATGTACCATAACTTACTTAACCAGTCCACTATTAATGAGCCATTTCAGTTACTTCCCATCTTTTCCTATTACGAACAATGCTGCAACGAGTATTACTTTATAGGCATTTTTACTCACATGTGTAATTATGTACATAGGATAAATTCCTAGGAGTAGAATTGCTGGGTCAGACAATGCATTTTGATACGTATTGCAGATTGTTCTTAAAGCCATTACACTAATTTACACTCTCATCATATAGGGAGTGTTCATTTTCCTCACAGGACTATAGTAGTCCCCCCTCAACCATGGGGGACACGTTCCAAGGGCCCCAATGGAAACTTGAAACTGAAGACAGTAACGGAATCTGTATATACTATGCTTTTTTTCCCTACACATACATACCTATGATAAAGTTTAATTTATAAATTAGGCACAACAAGGGATTAACAACAATAACTAGTTATAAAATAAATCAATTATAAGAATATACTGTAATATAAGTTATGTGAGAATATGAAAATGAATATATGTATATCTACACGTGACTGGGACATTGTGCTGTATACCAGAAATGGACACATTGTAACCAACTGTACTTCAATTAAAAAAAAAAAACACTTTGACAAGTATAAATAAATAAATAAATAAATAGATAAAATAAAAAATAAAAGTTTGGTGGATGTGATCTCTCTCACTCTCTCTCAAAATTTTTCATTGTACAGATTTGATGCCTTTTCCATCTAAATTAAGTACTTATTACGTGCAGTAGCCATAACTTTTGCAGTTTGAGGTGTGACAGCAAAACTAGCATGAACTTTTTTTCCTTCTTCACAATTTCATAGATAGAAGATTCATTCTTCCCATAGATCTTAGCAACCTCAGCATATAATTTTTTCTTTCCTTAATTCTCTAACAAGAATTTTCACCTTTTCACTTAAAGGTAGGACTTTACAGCTTCTCTCTGGCATCTCTGAATTGCCAGCATTACTACTCTTGCACTTTGGGGCCATTATTACGTAAAGTAGGTGACTTGAGCACAGGCATATCTGCGATGTCATGGCAGTCGTCCTGATAATCCAGATGGTTACTAGGTAACTACACGGGATACGCTGGATGAAGGGATGATGCACGTTTCACGCGGGATAGAGCAGGTGGCGTGAGACTTCATCACACCACTCAGAAGGGTGCATAATTTAAAATTTATCAATTGTTTATTTCTGGAATTTTCCACTTAATATTTTCAGGCCGGGATTGACCACAGGTGGCTGGAAGCACGGAAAATGAAATCACAGATAAGAGGGGACAACCCTATCAGACTTTTTGATTGTTGTAAATTTGATGAATAAAAATAATACTCTGCAATTGCATTAATTTTCTTCTTATGGAAAAAGATCATAAAAGTTATTTTAAAAATATTCAGGAGTTCAAAGGAGGAAGAAGCATCTGGGAATGAAGGGCAGGGGAATTTTTGGAGGATGGAGTCCTGAAGCAGGATCTGGAATAAGTGGTAGAACTAAGGCAGGAGAGATGGAGGCAGGGGGCACAAAATATTTAAAGCGTGAGCAGTGTAGAGGATGTAGCATGAGATAGGCACAGAGAGTGGAAAATTGTCTTACAAATAACCTAGTTTGTCTAAAGTGAAAGGAGCACATCCTGAATAGGAACGGAAACATACCTCATAGGCAACAAGGAATCGTTACAGCAGGGACTCCCAGCACCGGCAGCCCACTACACCCACTGGGGATCTTGGACAAAAGCAATGCGTTGGTCCTACCTCAGACCAATCAAATTAGAATCTCCAGTAGGAGCTTCCTAAAACTCCCCAGGGGATATTATTTTGTAGCCAGGGTTGAAAATTGCTGCATCAAGGTCATACGAACAGTGGAGTGACAAGCTCAAAAGTGGGCTTTTGGAAGATTTACTGTTTTAGGTCACATGCTGTTTACCTCTAAGTTTATTTAACAGTTTGAAATATGGGGGAAGAAATATTTAGTTCAAAATTAAATTTAGGTAAATGTTCACTGTCTCTTTAAGAGAAAAAATAAATGTTCTGTATCTCAGAATAATTATTTTCTACTTTTAGGGGATAAGATCATTCACCACGTAGGTACAATTCACAAGGAAAACTACTTACACACTCTGGTGATTTGGGGCAGAGATCATTGATGTCTGCCCCAGAATTCCCCTAGAATAAGACTGTGCACATAACTGTGAAGCATCACTAAGACACTAGGTGGAGCCATGGATTGTGATTAGGTGATAAAGTCACGAGTCAAAGAAATAGCTAGAATTTGAAGGGGGGAGAGACTGCTCTAATCCCTCATTTTATGTTTTATTTTTAAATTTCTTTTCTGTGTGTGCAAAATGGATTAATTTTCAAATAAGTTATGTATTCACATAGTAAATTCACAAAATTTACAAGGTAAAAAGCCCATACATGCACTTTCTGTGGTGGATCTTCTGTCTGCCCTCCAGACCTACCATTCACCCTGCCTTGGGCCCCCAGAGGCTCACCTCTAAGAGTGCTTTCACAGTGTCCTCGGCTCTTAGGCTTCTGGTAGGTTTGCCCATAGGCAGCACTGGTAAGAGATCCGAGGGCAGGAGGAGAATGGAGTCAGGGTTCTTTATTTAAACCCTAGCTCCCTCCCTGCCAGGCTGTGGGTTCATCTAGGGAAGGCTGTGGTTTCTGTCCAGTGGCTCCTTCTACACCTACAACTCTTTCTCTGGGGTCAGGTAACCACCTACTCCTCTTGTCCCTTAGGGCCTAGCATGGTAATGATTCCCCTCTGTACCTAGCCCAAGGGTGCACACATCCCCATCCTTTATTGGGTGCCTTCGCTCTGTCCACACCTGTGTAAGTCATTCTTTCATTAAATACTATTCAATTACTCCTTTTTTACCCCCTTGTGGTCAAATCTATTTATTTTGAGTATGATATGTATTTTTGCTGGTATCCTAACCAGTTCAGTCTTCCTCCTCACATCTCAGTTCCTACCCACCCAGTTCTCCTGAAGCAGCCAATTCTGTAGGTTTCATGTATGTATGCACATATAAGCATATAGGAATAGATACATTCCTATCACCCTTATTTTCTTAAACTGTAGCACACTATATACCCAGTTCTATAACGATATATCCTAGAAATCACTCTGTCACAGCACATAGAGATCTACCTTACTCCTTTTCATGGCTGCATTATAGTCCATTTTAAGAATATATAATCATTTCTTTTTAGCCAGTCTCCTGTCAATGTCTCATAGACATTTAGGTTGTTTCCAGTTATCTGGTATTACAAACGAAGCTATAAAGAATAACATTTCACATGAGTCATTTCTCCTTATTTTATCTACAAGGAAAATGAAATTGAAAGAGGCTAAGTACATTGCTTAAGGTTAATTCTTGGCAGAACCCATGTCATGAGAGTCCTCAGTTTGTAGGGTGAAACTGCAGTGATTGCACAATGGGATATGAATCTTGCTAAGCTTCCCCAACAAAATGCCTTTCCACTTTTCTTAAATTTCCACCCTTACACTTTCATTCTCAGGGTAGTAGTTACAGGAATGGATTCTAGAGCTGCAAGACCAGGGTAAGTTTCCTGCTTCATTACTAATAAGAAGTGTGACCTTGGACAAGTCATTTAGCCTCTCAGTGTCTCAAGTTTTCTCATCTCCAAAATGATTCCTACTTCATGGTGTTGCCAAGAGGACACAGTGCTTGGTACTCATACTAAGAGCCACATGAGCACTGGCTCTTATTGGTGGTGTTATTACTATTCCTTTGGTTTGAGGCTGTGCTCCCATATTAGCATTCTAATATGACCTGAGAGAGTGAGCTCACTGTGTCTTGTCAATAGTTCATTTTTTAAACTGAGATTATTAGATCGTTTCTTAAGAACAGATGTAGACAAAGAAAGACAGGCAAAAAAAATTGGACACTGGGGGCCTGAAATGGGTCCTAAAAGAGAAGGGACTTTTTAGAGATAACTGCCTACCTCACAATTTGCCTTTGGTTTTCCTGTTCACATGTACTTAAAAACAGTGAGGCCACAGATTTATCTGCCTGCTGGACACCGTCCCGGGATAACTTACAGTTTCCAAAGTAGACTCACCTTTCACAAGCCCGCCACCAACCTCCACTCTTTACCAACGAAACCAACCAAATCTTTCTCTCACAGTCTCACTTCACATTTAGGTAAGACAATTTAAAAAAATCTCAGAATCATCCCTGACGGCAATCTTTCACATATTTCATGGGAAATTTGTTATCAAACCCTGTAAATTGTTTCCTCACTCTCATCCCCTTCTCTCTAGTTCCTCTGAAACTACCTTAAATCAGACTCTTGTTATTTCAATGGACATGGCAGTCAGCCTTCCTCTCTCCTTCCTTCTTCTCTCTCTCTCTTCCCTGCTCTCTCCCTTTCTTCCCTCTAAAGATATGTATTGAACGACCATCATTTACCAGGCCTTGAGCTGGCCCACGGGAGGCAAAAGTGAAAAGACAGAAGGACCCTAAATCTCACTCTAACCTGAACCTAACCCTCATCCTCCATTCATGAAATGTATAATCTGGAAAGAGAGTCAGGCATTAAACGTACAGTTACAAAATAATTGGTTTAGGATATCAGGGATCTTGTTTTCTGTTCTAGGCTCCTCCTGAAATAAAGAAAGTATAAATCCAGGCTTTGTGTCTTAGAGGTCAGGGCTTCCTAGTCTCAGGGATGAATTATAACCCTTGCTACAGAAAGTCTCTGGTATGGCAAAAAACGGAGTTTTAGAGGGAAGGGGAAAGGAAGTGGCCTGACCCTAAGGAGAAGGGAGAATGCCATGAGACTGGCATGGATAGGGAATTGGGAGAAAGATTTGCATTAGGTTCTATTAGAGTTGGGGATCCAATGGCACTTCTGCACAGTACCCCAAAGAGAATGAGACCTCCGGTGGGGGAGGCATGCGGGGATGCTGTGGTGGCCTGGCCTGAGCACTCTGGCCCCAAGAGCAATGGCAAGAATCCCTTGGGGCAGTCTTGTGATCAAAAGAGAGGACATCTGTGGGACTATCTCTGGATCCTGCCAAGAGCAAAAAGGCCCAATAGATGCTCAAGGACCAGCCAGCCATGGATAGTGAGAGGCACAGAAGCTAAAAGACCAAAGACCAGGCACTTCTCTATTTTCATACCAATACCTAAGTCCTAGGGCCTAGAATGACCCATTTTGAGATTAGGGGCAATAATCGCAGTTTCCTCTGTGTAAGGCAATAAAATGCTGAATTTACGTCATAATCCTTGTGCCATGAGCAATTTCTAGAAGGCCAGGTTGGCTAATTAATTTCTTTTTTTTTTTTAAGAAAATAAACCAAAAAGGAAATATATATTTTTTAAAGTCACTAATTAGTGTGTTATCATGAGCACGCCACAAGTCCCCTATAGATCTCAGTTTCCTTATCTGTACAATGTGGGGGATGATGTTGAACTAAGTTCCAGCTCTACCATCCCAAGGTTTTGTGTTGTCTCATCCAAAGAACAGAATTGTTAATATGATAACTTGAGGGTTTCTTTCTTTACTTTAATCATGTTGGTTGCACTTCCAGCTGAGAACATGAAAGCTGGTAAGGTTTATGTAAGTCACTGACTAGCAAAAGTTTGTATAATTCCTGCTCATTTCCTTGAACTCTTCCTGTAGATGAAGTCTGCAGTTAGCAGAAAAGCTGAGGCAAGAAGTCGTTGCCTTCTTTGGGAGCACATGGCCTGTCTTTATTAATCATGTGACACTGATACCCAGGAGACCTTCTCACCTGTAGCTGGCGGCAGCGGAGGGAGGGGGAGGGAAACCTCTCAGTTTAAGGGACTCTTCATGCTAAATGAACAAGAAAACTTACCTTCCTCCCCCCAGTAACACAGAGTGTTGAGTCTCCACTAAGCCCCTTCGGATAGGGAGTGAACAGGCTTCAGCAGCAAATAGCCAGCCTCTCCTGGGGACCTTGGGAAAAGGGGCTGTTAGAGAATGCAGATTTGTTGAACTGGCATTCAGTTACTCAAATGGGTATAATGTTGGAGGAGAGTGGCTAGAAAGAGTGAATGTAATTGGTCAACTGGGGAAAGTAGATTTGCTCGATGAGACAATCAAGTATAGTGACTAGAGGTATGGACTCTGAGACAGACAGCGGGTACCTGTCACAGCTTTGCTACTTAATGGCTCTGTGACTTTGGGCAAATTGCTTTCTGTTCCTCATATGTAAAATGGGGATAATAATAGTATCTAGCTCACAGGGTGATTGTGAGGATTTTATTATGAAGCTTAAACGCGTTAGCAGTTGTAAAGCACAAAAAACAGTCCCCGACACCCAGTCAGAACTTTGTGGTTGTTGCTGTTGCTGTTATTTTACATGCCAAGCTGCACATTGACTCAGACATTTTTGGCGCTTAAATCAGTTTGAAGTTTGAAGCTTCAGAACTCAGCTTCAAAGCAATTCCATATCACAGAGTAAGAAATTTAGCAGCCACTTTATAGTATCAAAAGGAGTTAGATCAGTTAGGATTTCTTCTGAGAACCCATAAAGAAGCCAAGAGAAAAAGAACTATGTAAGAAGTAAAAATGTTACGGGCACTCAGAAGAAATGTCTTATAAGTGACATTCTAAGTAATGAAATTTCCAGAGTCAATCTTTTTCAAAGGATACATCTGAATTGCTGGATAAATAACATTCTGGGATTTCTCTAACTTTCCTGGATGGAGTTTTTCTGTATGTGCCAATCAGTATCTAGGAAGGTGCTTTTAGTCTTTCTCCAAGATGTAGAAACAGCAAAGAAGGATGTTAAAACCTTTCCTGTTTGGTTAAAAAAAAAAAAATCATGTGACAGATCAGGAAATCTGCACTACCATCCATTGAAAGATATGATCAATATTCACATATTTCCTTAATTTTAGAATTTGACATATAAGATTTCCAGATTAATTTACTTGCATGATTCCACTGATCCTCAGAGTGTAAGAGCATAGCCTGCATTTGGTTCACCTAGTAAACTTATGGACTCAGTTTTTGATTTTCTCTATGACTTGAAAGGCTACAGTAAGACACTAGTAAGGTTGTGCTAGTTGGTGGCATTTGGAGGGATCTTTTTTTTTTTTTTTTTGGACATTCCTTTTGCTTTCAAAATTTTTCTAGAATAAGAATGAATTTTAAAATAACTGAATGCTTTTAAAAATTAACTTTTGCTGTTTGGCCTATTTTCTTATTTAAAAAATTAATTAGCCTGCCCTCCTTCTAGAAATGACCCAGGGAATAAGTATATAAAGTCAGCACTTTACATGGCCTTAAAAAGAGGAAACTTTGCAATTACCAAATTCTTGACTCTAGCATAGTCCACGAGTTCCCGGCAGTTATCAGTGGTAAGTCTCATGATGGTGATGTATCAGAAAAACCTCATCTCTATTCTTTTTGATAATGACTCCTTATCACCCTTATTTTCAAATCTGCTCCTCGGTAAGTAGACCAGAAAGTCCCTTAGATGAAAAGACCTGACCCCAAACACTCTAAAATGCTTTTCAGTTGTTTGTTGCGCTGGCTCTGAGGTGATGGAAATCTGGGATTAAATGTTGGTAAGATATGAATGAAAATTTGGAAAAGGGTAACCTGCTTTCCTTTGTGTGTACGTGTGTGTGTGTGTGTGTGTATAATTCAGGTTTTGTTTTGAATAACATTTTATGCTGAAGTCACATGATAGCATACAGTATTCAAGATTCTCAGTTCCCCTTACTGCAGAACCACAGCTGCATCTTCAGAAACTGGCTTTAATGAGAACAAGATGATATAAGAAGGCAAAGTCCAGGGCTTTTGCAAGGTATCAGGATATTTATCAAAGGAATCTCTTTCTCAGTCCTGAAGTGAAATTCTAGACATTTTGGCTGAGGGTTATTAGCACTTTGCACTTCCTTATTTTATCAATGACAGCTGTAAACTCCCTGCAAATCCAGTACCTACTTCATTTCATGGAATATCACACACTGCCAGAAAGATAAAAGGTGTCTAAGTCTTTGTCCCAACTTCTGGGAACTTGCAGTCTTGTCAAAGAGACACTCATGGGGACAAGTGAGGAAATCTTACAAAGCAGATCAAAAGAACCCCATTTAAAAGATTACATCAAGACACTTCTTCATCTAGGCTGTGCCTTTCTCAACAAAGACCAGGCCCTTAGCAGTCGTCAGAACCTCATTTTCACAGTCCAACATATTTTCTGTTTTGTTTCTGACTTCAGCCCCTCTAGGTAAATACATGGCTTTGTCATCACCTCGTCTTGTTCTCAGGACATTTTTGCAATAGAAGCTGCTGTTTTCAGTAGCCTTGAAATCTTATGAGTAAATAATATCCTCAAAACCTCCATCTTCCCTTGTGTCTGAAAAAAACATGACAGTTTGGTATTGATTCTGGGCAGCCTTTTTCTTTGCTGGTTCTGATGAATTGTCTAAAGGTGCTGACTGCAGTCTTTACATCTCTCTTCACTAATACCTATGATAATCCTTTTGGTAAAATGGGCTCTGAAGACCTTGCCTTTTTAATAGCACATTAGCAAATCTCAGACTTCCTGCTTACAATTCAGATTGATTTACCTTTAAACTGAGTGAAATTATTATCTGCAAATTGCTCCACTAGTAGTTCTTCCCTCCTTTCTATCATCATTTGTCCATTCAACAAATATTTCATTGAACACAATTGAGACTTGCAACATGCTAAGAGATAAAAACATAAAAATGTACGAGACTTGATTCCTTCCTCAGGGACCTCACATCTGGTAGAAAAGACAGAAAGTCAGTCTACATGGCATCTTTGTGTAATTTAGTAAAAGTCATCCCTTCCTCCTGGTGGAGGCAGCTCTGCACCAGGGCCCCAATGTGGCAAGTGGAGAACAGGATGGATTTCAGCCCCCTCTTGCCTCCTTGACCAGGGACCCTTGTGTAGGGCATAACCTGAGCAACCCTACACAATAGCCCTGGACATGGAAACAGCATGGTATAGTACAGTGTGATGAGCACAGAGAAGAAAGGGCCAGATCCAGGGGAAGTTTCATGGAAGAGGTTACAAGTGAGTTGAGAGATGAAGGAGCTCATCCAGTGAGGGAGGGTGAAGGGCAGAGGGAAGACGTACAAAGCCACACAGATTTGAAAAGCAACCCACTTGAGGCTCTGTGAGTCATGGATGATGGTGGAGTGCCGAGTGGGGGGATGAGGGTGGGAGATACTTGGCAAGAATTGAAGCTGGAAGACACTATAGCAATGGTCTAGGTCCTTGCTATTCAAGGTACTATACTTCTCCATAGGGCAGCTTTGGCGTTATTGGGCAACTTGCTAGAAGTGTAGAAACTTGGACTCCGTCCCAGACCTACTGAATCTGAACCTGCATTATAATAAGCTAATATAATAAGTTTTCCTTATGCTTTCACAAATCTACCATCAATAGATTTACATTCAGGGTGCCTCAGGGACTATGACTGTAGTCCACAGTTAAGGAAAACAGAGGTGTGAGGAAAGTGACTTTCCCATAACCACCAGCAAATTAAAACAGAAGGAGGAGAAGGCAGATTCCTCTGCTTGCCCTTACCTTTTCTCTTTTTTTTCTTACTATCCAGGCTGGCTTATCTTGAGCCTTCACTTGGGAGGTGTAGAACCAACAGTCTAGCAATTGGAATGGTTGGAAAGATACAATGATGAAGAAGCCTGCATGGTGTTGGGGCATCATCCCAGAGCCACTGGAAAAAACAAAAACAATCCTAAAAAGGATCCCAGGAAGAAAGGAAGGTGAACGGCATCTGTACCCAGCTCTGCTCCCCACTCTTCTCTTCTGCTTCTTCCCTTTTGCCTGTTCATTCAATTACTTAGTGTATATACTGAGCACAAACTGTTTGTCGGGCACTGATATCTACATTTTCCTAGTAACTGCAGGGCTTTCTGCACACTCTTAGATCTCCCAAAAGATCCCTTCCCCAGGTCTCCAAAAGCCACTGTCTTTGGAGTGCTATATCTTCTCCCTCTCTAGCCCCAGGTGGCTCACAGGAGAGCAGAAACAGTTGAAGCTGGAAGGCTCTGGGGTTTCTCTTCTCTACTCAACCCTCTGCCTGTGGCTTCCCTGATTCTTTTTCTCCCAGGGGAATCCAAAGGGGGAAGAACATCTAGGTTCAATTGGGGCTTCAGCATCTATGGAAGATCATTATTGGACTTGACTGAGTGAAGGACTGGCTCTGGTTTTGGTAAGACACTGAGGTCAGAGCTGGGGTATATCCCTATGAGCCACTGACTAATTTCCCCGCAAAAAAAGATTAGGTTGAAGAGTTTGAGGGGCACAAAAGGGACCTTTGGGGGAGGGGAAGCAAGAGAGAAATAACACTTTTCTCCCAAACTCTTTCTGGGAATTCATCATAAAACCCCTTAGGGTAATAGGGTAATCATTCTGTATAGAAAATCATGTTACCACAAAACAGGGATGACAAAGGCAAGGTATAGGGGGTGGTACGGTGGTGTCTGGTTTGGTTTTTAAATCAGATTCTACAATAAGACTATGAAAACACCAGTTTAGATGCTTTCTATGAGTAAGGGGCTCTGCTTATGTGTTCTCTCTTTGTGTGGGTGCAGGATCAGAAAAGGGGAAAAGCAGGGGAAGAAACATGTAAACATCAAAATTCTTCCCTTGTGCTGCCAGAGGCAACTTTAATCCTTGAAATGCTAAAAATAACAGTCTTACTCAGAGTCATACAGCAATCATCAGAAAGAATATGTCTCTCATTTCCTTCAGAAAGTCTGTGGTAACTAAAGATTGCTTTAAAGCAGGCCCACAGGTTGCTAGAGTTAAAAATAAAAAAGAGAGAGAAAGAGGAAAGAAATAATTCGCAATTATTTGATTCCTGGAGACCATCGTGAGGTTGAAATGGTTAGATTCATCTTAGAAGCAACGCACGGTAAGGCTGTTGTAACTGAAAGTGAAGCAGCATCCGGCTTGCCACTGTGCTCTGCGCACCTGTGCCCACCCACCAACCGTTACTGGTCTGCAAGGGCCTGTGCGGCCAGTGCTCTCCAAGAGGGCTGTGAATGATCAAACTGTGGACCACAGATGCGTCTTTATAGGCCATCATGATTTCGTATGAGTAGGGGATATTTTTTAAGCTTAAACTTTTGGGGCCAGATGTATAAAACAAGTTGTGTTTGACACAACAGATTTATATTAACTTTCTAAGCCACTGTTTGATTTCCCCAGGACGGATAGATATGACCCCTTTACTCTTTTTTTTTTTTTTTTTTTAATGGCCCCTTTACTCTTAATACCTGAGAAAGTTTGGTCAGTTTTGCCACAATCTGCCTGAAACTGACTTTTATCTTTCATTATCCTTCGTGGAGGTTTTCTAAATGGAGAGGAAGTGTCTGAACCTGGGCTTCTGCAGCCTGGGTGTCAGTTACAACCCAAGGTCAGCGTCTACTGATAGGCAATTACTTATGTTTGCTTGGAAACAGTAAGCATTTCTCCCAGTATGTTTTTCTTCTTAATTATGTTTTGCTCCTAATATACATTGTCTTCGTGGTTGGTGTAAAGAATTTTGTAGTTACAAAAACCTGACTTTGGACCCCAAGACTGTTACCTACTTGCTGGTTGTGTTACTTTGAACAAAGGACACTCGGCTTCCATTTCTTATCAGAAAAAGGGGATAATTTTACCTATCTCGCCAAACTGTCGTAAGACGTTAAGTGAAATAACTTACGCAGAACAGCCCATATGGTGTTTAGCAAAGCAGATTTCCATACTTGTTCATTTCTTCTTTGCTTTCCCTTGGACAACAGGACCCAGGAGGGAACTTGGGGGAAGCATGGATAGTAGGTGAGGAAGGAAAAGAGAGGAATAGAAGGATATAGCCTTGGATTGGCAATCTCTACCCTATTCAGGACATTGGTACCCCAGTATGTGAAGTAACTTGCATTCTTAATATTATTTGAGTTAGGGGAGAGTGAGCTGCTCTGGCTTGATGCTCTTGGAAAATGTGCCCAGTGGGTTGCTATCATGGGACTGTGCCCAGTCACTTTGTAAAGCTCCTTCAAGCCACCCACAAGGACAAATGTGTAACAGAGGTGTCCAGCCTTCAAAGAATCACACCTCTAAATAATGCCCTAATAACTCTGAGATTCACCTGCTCATGCAACTGCAAGAAGGCCAGTCTCTGACTTCTCCCCAGAGATTTCTGGGAATTCCCAAGGAATGCTTACTTTAGCCAACCACCCAGAGCCCCACTGGTAGCCCATCTCATAACTCCTCACGACAGAGAACAGACTGTAACGTAATTTCACTGAAGGAGAAATGGGGATGACAGAAAGAAAAGAACAATGGAGAAGAGAAAAATATCCAACTGGACCCTCAAAACTTCTCCTGCCCTCAGGTCATAGGAAGGGTACCTCTCCCTCAATCCCTATCTTGCTGCCATGAGGAAGGATATAGACACCAAGAGTCCAGTGACCATGCCTCCCCTTTCCAGACCCCACTGAAACACAGGAAATCAGGGCTGCAATTCTACTCATGGTATAAAGACAACCTTTTTTGCCTAACCAGTGCCTTTTATGTATGGTACCTTAAGTGATAAATGTAGCAGATGCTCAATAAATATTTGTTTAATGAATAAATGAATGAATTGTCTCAACCTTCCTGTTCCAGATTAGGATCTTAGTTTTACATTTATGTGATTTAAAAAATTATTAATCTTTTTACCCTGAAATAATCAGTCTCAAATGTAAATTTAATCTTTCTTCTAGAAAAACTGAAAAAAACCCCAATCTGGTAGCTTGGAAATAGCAGCTTCTTAATACCTCTGCACCTCAACTTCCTATTTCTAGCAGTTAAGATTTCATGAAATATTTGCCCCCAGTCTAAGCTGGTACCCCATTACAGAGGGCATTTACTGTTAAGAGCATATTTCCTGCAGATCCCAGGACTTTCACTTCTGCATGAAGGCTGACTGAACAGATTTTGTTATCCCACACTACAGCTTTTAAGACAAATTACCATCCTGGTAGTTAATCGTTCATTAAGCTCTGGCTCTATGGCTATATGCTAACTATGATAGGAACTTTAGTATATTATCTTTAATCCCTTCAATAATGCTGCCAGGTAGGATTCATTATTTTATATATGAGGAAACTAAGGCTGAGAGAGTGTGAACTGCCTGGGGTGAGGTAGCTGGTTAGTGGCAGAGCTGGTTTTAACTCAGGCCTATAAACCTCAAGGCAGGTTGAAAAGGAACATGCAGACTCAATGAGGAAATTTCATAATTTCATAATTACCTCCCATTTCCTGCTTCTCCATGATATTGTGCCACACATCCCTAATGGTTGTGAATATCTGCAGAAGTCAGCTGCTATTCCTAATAGAGAGTGTGGAATTACCCTTCAGTGTTTTGAGGTAAAAAGTCTGAGAAACACAACACGCTATTTCTCCCATCTACCTTCCTCTGTCTGAGGCTCAAAACGAAAGGTTCTGAGATTCTAGCTCTTCCCCCTTACCAGTATTGCCCAGGGTGACTCCTACTTAATTCTGTAAATGATCACCCAAAACCATAAAATCTTGCAGCAAAAATGTATGGCCCCAACACTTGGCTGAGAGGTTTTGCTTGACTTCCTTTTAGTCCTTACAGAATTACTTTTCTCTCCTTTGGTTTGGTTTCCTCTCCATTGACCAAACCAGTGGGTTCTGGCCACTCCCCTAAGTGACTAAAGGAGTTGGCGTCATCAGCAGGGTAAAGGCCCTTCCATAGCTTCTTCACCCACACATGCCTAAGCTGCTTTCCCCATTTTAGTCATCTTGAGACATCTCTTTTTACATAGGATATCACCTATGTAAAAGGTTAGAGAGAGGGCTTCTGGAGTCTGTGAGCCCCTTGAGGACAGGGATGATGTTTTACTATCTCTGTATTCCTAGTGCCTAGCACTGAATCAGTGGTACAATAAATGAAAAAGGATGAGTTTGATTTTCCCATGACTGCACCTTCCAAGGACAGCCCTGGACCCTAAAAATGGCCCTTTCTCCCAAGTCTTGGTATATTGCCCTAGTTGAGCTAATAAATAGTTTCTAAGGAGCTTTTTTTTAAGTCTAAAAAGTGTTTGAAGTCTAAAAGAAGTTATGTCTAAAGGTGAGTGTTCAGGCAGAAGATGAAGAAATGGGTAAGATGTGTATGTAGGGGAAAGGGTAGGGATTTCCCAGAATCCATCTTAACACGCCAGATGCAAACACCTACTTTGCCTACTGTGGCTGATCCTGTCTGGAGGTGATTCTTTAAGGCAATAAATACTCCTATGACTCCTACTTGCTGCCTTAAAGTCAAGCGTAGAATTCCACATCAGCCTTTCTCTAATCCTGACATTATCTACCAGGTAAAAGGCAGATATTTGCTACCTTTTACAAGCTTCTCATCCTGTGTCATTTGTCCCACTCTGATCTTAGATACAAAGAGGGTTGAAAGCAGGATGTTTGAATTTAAAAACAGAATTTAGGCAAAAAAGCAATAAAATGAAAATTTCAGTTAGACAGTGCTATGTATGGCCTTATGATTTATGCACAGCAAAAAGAATCTTATACACTGCCAGTAGGATGTAAAGTGGCATAATAACCTTGGAAAACAATTTGGAGAAAACCACCACTTCAGCAAAACCACTTTTGGAAAACCACAAATGGCAAAATAGAACATTCACCCACCCTACAAGACAGTAATCTCACTAATCAACGTACTCTAAACAACTCTTGTGCACGTACCCCAGGAAGGCAGATAAGAGAAACGGCTTGTTGTGGTAGTTCTCTTGTGCATGTAACCCCCTTCCCCAAGAGAAGTGACTAGTTTGAAAAGTCATAGTATCTTAGGGTAACAAGGAGACCTTATAAACTCCCCTTCTAAGGGAAGAATACCTTCGAGAGCATCCTGAAAGATGGCACTTCCAGGCTATGGATATTTCCAGGAACTGGGAGATTAACCTGTGATGAGTAGCTCTAGTTAGCGAGTCCTTTCCAGTTCTGGGTCAAACTCTCCTTTAATGTAACTCGTGCCCATTGAATTTGGCTTTCATGTCTTCCCTTAATAATTCTTCTCCAGGAGAAGCACACCTAACTTTTTTCTGGTATTCCAGCTCCAACACCAAATTGGATGCTTCCTCGATATCTATTCCCACATATCAATGTTCCAATTTACAACTGGGACCCAGAATAGAACAAAATACTCTAGATTCAGTCTGGTCTAGACATAGTAGGTACAGCAAGACTATTTGTTCCAAGTTTTGAAGAAGAACCTACTATCAGCGGTTCTGAAGTTTTCCTTAGCTTTTGAGCAAGTGGATTTCAATTCAGCTTACATTTCTAGTTGTGGCACATTTGTAACTTATGAGTACGACATCACACATATTATTTTATATTAAGCTCCCAGAAAAAAAATCATTTCTTAATAGTTGCTTTGTTAGCCCACTTCTTCTCCCAATCATATTAATTAATTCACATGCATTACATATAAATGCAATACTTTGTTACGTGCTGTGATAAAAACCAATATATTCTATGCCCTTGACATCTCCTAAGTCACTTATTCTCTAAATTTGAATTTCCCCATCTAAGAAATGAGAGTATTTGTCCTACTCTCTTTGCTAGCTGTTAGTAAGGCTCAGCTAGTACCAAGAGACATTTAAAAATGCTTTGCAAATTTTAACTTGCCACAGAATTCTAAATTATGATGATAATGATGATGTGTTACTAGTGCTGAGTATAATTGGATTAGGCTTTAATTGCTTGCTTTTTACTCTGTTCTGTAATGCCTAACAACCCATCAGTTCCTGACTCAACTCTATGACTGGGTTTCAGATCTCCCCTTGAACAAGTTGAACCTGCCTCCTCCGATGCCTCCTGACCTGGATCCGCTCAGGTTGTGGTTTACTTGTTTCCTTCTGTTGTCATTGTCAGTTTTTGACCTGATTACACATAGGGCTTGTTGCATGAGGCCCAGGTCCCAGGAGAAAATTCCAGCTCTGGACCAGATCCTCAACTCAGTGCCCAGCTGAGTGTCTAGCACCCAGGAACACTGAGTTTGTTAGAATGTCGAAATGTCTAAATAAAGATGAATGAAGGCTGCCTTCATTCCTACTTCTGTACCTCTGCCTATGTCTTTGTTCTTTTGTGGGCAGACAGACAGATAAACAGACAAATACACAGACAGATGGAGAGATGGCTAGTTAGACAGACAGGTAGATAGACAGACTGACAGACAGGGAGATCAAATAGAATGCCATATGCAAAAGCAAGTTGTAAATATTCTTGTTATACCATTTGCCCTCATTCAAGCCTGAGTTTTAGCTGTAAGGTTGCATCATTGTAGCAAATAGAACTGGACAGAAAAAAGCCACTGCCCCAAGCACCCTGAGTGCCCAGCACCACTCCAGCCATCTCCTGGGACTTGTCCTTCCTCCAGGATCCCCCTGATATTCCCACAATCTAACAACTACAGAAGTAACTCCTGGCCGAGCAAGGAGATTCCAGGATACTGTTCCAGCATTTGGACCAGTGTCTGTTCTGACTGGCCAGTGCCACTGCTGAGCAGGTTGGTGAAATTTTTTATTATTATCTCTGCCCACATGACTTATCTACTCCCCATCCATCACCGAAAATCTTCCAGGCTCGGCATTTCTCATTGCACCACCCCACCCCCCGCCCCAGTCTCTTGTGCTTCTCTCTCCTTCAGGGAGCTCCCATCCACTCTGAATTCCTTTGTCTTATGGTCTATTCCATTCACCAGAGACTCAATTACATGTTGACTTGTTTTTTATATACCTTTTCCTGTGGGTGATGTACTCCTCCAGCTTCCCATAAATTCCCCAAGGTGGAGCGTACCTAATACAGACTTTGTATCCCTGACAATATCTCACACAGTGCTGACTGAGGGTTCAAAGTTCCAAGACAGAATGATAGATTTTGGGGACTAAATCTTCCCTTCAAACAGCTCAGAAAGGGAGGAGATGCCATTGGGGGTAGTCCAATAAATTCTGTCTCATCGATGAACATTCAGAAAAGTAGGGACTCTGTCAGTCCACGCTTGAATGTTTCATTTTGACTCTGGGGGACATAGCTGGAGCCTGCCAGCCTGGCATTTTTTCCTAAGTTTTTAAATGTCATATTTTTGCATCTTGTACTCACTGTTCTCTTCACTTTTAGAACACTCAGAAAAGTTTTTGTGCTTTGGAAAGACCCCTCTCTCTCCCCACCCCTGAATTTTCTGCCTTTAGGAGATGGTTCTTGAGGACAACTCCCCAGAGCACTACTTGGAAAGGATGTGAGCATCCTGTCCCATCACATGTGTGTCATGTGCCCTGTCACAGCCTGGTCATGCGTTGTGTGCAGAGGCCAACATGACATTCAGCTGAGCAAGCAGGATGCTGGCAACCCCAGAACCTTCTCAACTTTCACTCAGTAAACTTTTCTTTTAGTTTCCATTTAGAGTCTCTTCAAAACACAGGTGAAAGTTTGCACCAGAAAGGGGAAAAACATGAGTTGTGCATGAAAAATTCTGCCAAAAATATCATTATGCTTGGTATTTGTGCAAGATTTTGATTTTCAATAAGCACTGAAATCCTAAAATTTCAAAACATTTTAAAAAGCTTTTAAATTGAACTGAATTGAATACTTTAAAACATTAAGCTTAAAGATTATTTCTCAGATTAAAAATGTAAAGTGTGTTTTTAAAAACCTTTTAAATACAGGAAGAAGATAATGAAAATTAAAATTGCCCATGTTCTCATCACATCATCAGAGAGAGTTACTGTTATTATTGTTCTAATTTTACAGCTGAGAAAGCAAAGGAGAGGAAGGAATTAAAAAAAAGGAATGTGAGCTTTTAGGTTTTCTTCTCAAATTTGTGTGGGCAAAAAGGACTCTAATGGAAGTAATCCACAAAATTTTTGAAAGAAATGACAGTCCTATTAACACTTCTACTGCCAGGAGTACCACTGCTGTTTCTGTACATCACAGTGTTTCACTAATCAGTAAGCTTTACAGAGCTCTGGTTTCTGTATCACAGATGACAGAAATATATATATATATTTATACCATTATATATACATAAATGCTTCATGAAATTGTGTGTCATCTTTGAACAGGGGGCCAGTATGTGCTGCCAAAGTGAGCACTTAACAATACTTTATAAAAGTACTATACATTACTTGGGGGAGGGATGTAGCTCAGTGGTAGAGCGCACGCTTCAATACCCAGTACCTCCACTTAAAAAAAAAAGTACTATCAGTTACCCAAAAATCTTGTAAAATAGAGAAAAGGGGGAAATGACACAGAACTCTACCACTTTAACAAAACCCTGTTAATACTTCAATATACTTCTTTCCAGTTTTTTGTCCCATTCTCACTTTTAAAATTTTACTTGTTTGTTTGTTTCTACTTAACATTGTAATAGAAAGGAAACAATTATTATTCTGCCCACACCATTGCTCTACTCTGATTTTCTCTCTCTTTCTCTTACCATACATATATTATATTTAACTTTGTCTATTATCTTCAGGTGTCTAGGGCTGTTACAGCATGTTGGATAAGGAGAAATGGCTTTGATATTAGCTTAGGTTTGAATCCTGGCTGAACTAACTTGTGACTTTGGGAAAATTACTAAGTAACTTTGTCTCAGTTTTCTCATCTGTCAATGAGGATAGCACTCTACCTACCCATCTGGTTCTATGAGCACGAAAAGAGATCATGTATAGAAATTGAGTGACAGAGTAACAGGCTCATGGTAAGCGCTTAACATGCAGAAACTATTCTTTCCACTTAAAATTATATCATAATTATTTCATAATTCTATATAATCTTTATAATTGTCATTTTTATAACTAGATAGTAGTCTGTAGTGCCCATACAGATCACTATGACTAATGCACCTCCGTTTTGTTTGACAAATTACTTCCAGTTTGGGGCCATCTAAATAACACTGTAATTAATTTACTTTTTCATATAACATCTGTTTTACTTTAGTCTACGATTTCCTTTTTAAAAATCCTTGGAATGGTTTTTTTTGGGTAAAAGAATGTACCTTGACATATCTTATCTTGCTACATATCCAAGTACATTTTTTTTAGTTCATTTTTTTTTAATTTTAAGAGTAATCTAAGTGAGTATAGAGTTTTATATGTTGCTTTTTTAATTCAGTGTTACAGCAAAGCTTTTTTAAAAATCATATATTTATATATTTATATTTGCAATAAACCTCTCCATGTCTATAGATTTTACATCCTCAGATTAGACTAGATTTATGTAAGTAGAATTCCTTGAACAAGTAGTATGACAAATTGTATGGCCTCTAACCTATAGAAAATCACCTTCCAAAAAAATTATACTGATTTATATAAAGACTAACAATTCATGAGTCTTCCAATTTAACAACATATTCTGGAGCACTGTGTGTTATAACTTAAAAAGCTTTTGCCAATGTAATGATTTAAAAGGCCTACTTAAGTTAAACTTTAAATTACCTGTAAGTTGAACATTTTCACTTTTTTGAATTTCGAGGCAAGGGGAACTGAGACATTGGGAAGTGGCCTGACTTGACCAGCAACCTGGTCACATTCCTCTTCGATCTGTACAACACAAAATCTTAGGCATTTGTTGCTTCCTCTGTACTTCTTGCAGCTGTTCTGTTTTAAAACGGAATTCTATGAGTCTGCAAAAAAAAAAAAAAAAAAAAAAAAGGAATTCTATTTTTATAGAACAAACAGAACTAAGCAGAAAACATGCTTTCTTTGTATTTACTTCTCCTAAGTGGAGCCTGCTTTTGAGATTATAGAGTTATAGACAAGGTGTGCTACAGGAGACAGCAGATGACCACCATTAGGAAAAATTTCTTGTTGGTATCACCAAGTTCTTATCTTAAAGGTCCAGAAAATTGATTCTGTCAGTATGCTCAGAGTTAGACTAAAAAACTGGATCATACTAACCAAACTCCTAAAAGACTTTTCTATAATAAGAAATACCATTAATGTGCTTCAGAAATTGCTTCAGAACATTCTATTCCCATAGAAGAGTCTATATGAAAAGTCAAATTATAATCAGTTTGCTCAATAACCATGGAATCGGGATGAGGTAGGAAGTGGGGATGGTGGCTGGAATAATTTTAATAGCTGATGTCATCAAGCTATGTGACTCTGATGCATCCATCACCACTAGAAGGGTAGACTGGACAGGTGGAAGGAATGCATGCAGTAGAGGGGCAGGCTCCATTGGGTATGCTTGGGATTTACTATCACATTTTCCCATATTGGCCTCTTTTCCCTAGACTCCATGAATATTGCCTTCAATTCAATTCCATAGTATGTGTTAAGTATTTTCTATATGCCAATATTGTATTGGGTTCTGGGACCAGATAAATGGATAAAAATCCAGTTCCTGTTCCTAGGTACCATGAAGACTTCTGGGGAAAACCAAACACATACATAATTACAGAATACTATATAATGAGAGCTTGACTGTGTTGTAGGTCCAGGACCTCTGGCTTCTTTTCACCATGGCTGGCTTGCAGAATCTTAGGATCTAGCTCTGCTGTGTGATCTGAGCAATTTATCTCATTTCACTGAGCTTTAGTTTGCTTAAATGTAAAATGGAGACAATAGTAGACTCTATTTCATTGAACTGTGAAGTTTAAATGAGATGATACATGTAAAGCAATTAGAACAATGTCTGGCACATGATATGAAAAGTTAGCTAAATGATACACAACCAACCTCATGGTTGATTGATGGCTACCTGCACCATAACATGGGTAATCTATTTCAAGCTCAACACAAAGAAGATTGTATAGTCCAAAACCTTCCCAGCACTGTAACACTTCTAAATGCCATATAGGTAGGAAGTGTATCTGGAAAGGTAGGATAATCAGCTTTTGAAAATGTGACATTTTGAAAGTATTTCTCCTCAAGGGTCTCATGAAAGTAATGCTTTTCTTAGAAGAAGCTTCTTACATCTTGTGCTCTACAGAAGTCCATAGATACACTTGGGCATTTTCAGTATCTTAGCACAAAGGATATCACTTTGTTTCTTATTCATCTGTCCCAGATGAATAAGAAACAAAGAGATCCAACAGACACTAGGGTTACGTTCATCTTTGGCTTCCCAGCCTAGATATGATCTCCTTGAAGATGAAGACCACGACTTAGGCATCTTAAATCCCCAGCCTCTAACACAGAGCCTTGTGGATAGTAAGAGCTCATCAACTGTGGACTGATTAAATAAGTGGCTTTGAGAGTGGACATTGGTGTCTCTTCTCCAGCATCCATTCCTAATCTGGGGATTCATCACAATCTCTACTTTCAGTTGCACATTCTGAGTGGAGCTCCAGTCTTAAGACATCACTCACATGTTCTTTCTTTTTATTCCAGTGACTGGTTTAGGAAAGGGCACATGACATACACTTGTCCAGAGTTAATATATGAATTTTATGGGAATGCTGGAAAAAGTACTCTGGCTTTTTTTTCCTGTGGATTTGAACATGAAAGTCTCAGTAACTACTGCAAACATCTTGTGATCATGAGGGAGATGTTTGAAAATAGAGTCAACAAAAAGGAAGCAGGGTGAAGAGAATGTGTAGAGAACCTAGATCCTGAAAACATTGTTTGAACCCTGTGCACAACTGCACCTTTGGCTATTCAGTTAACAGAAGCTGACACATTCCGCTTTTTAATTTAAGCCAGTTTCCATCTGGTTTTCTTTCATTTGCAACCAAATGACAAAACTTCTGCAAAATGCATTTTAAAATAAATTTAGCAGGGGTGGGTATAGCTCAGTGGTACAGCACATGCTTAGCATGCACTAACTCCTGGATTCAATCTCCCGTACCTCCATTAAAAAAATAAAGTATTAAAAAATAAAGCAAATTAATTTTGTCCTGCACTTATGGCCAAAACAGTTCCCAATTGCTGTTTTCTTGTTCAATTAATCAGTAAATATATATTAGGCCCTTGTTCCATGGTCAGATGCCACAAAGTTTAGGAAAGTTCTTTGTGCTACAATCTAATTAGAATTCATTGTCTTTGTATTTTCCTCTCTCAAGCACTAAATCTCTATTTAACCAGATAAGTTTTGATTTAGGAATGAGCTGGGCCTTCTGGTCTCAGTTCCAAGCCTTCCTCTGTTCCACTCTTTCATGTTACGGCTCTGATTCAGCACACCTCATTTAGCAGCCTCCCCTGCCAGTTGGCTTCCTATTAAGTTCAACAAGCGGGAAACCCTAAGGGACTGTGGGGAAGGGGAGAATTTCTTCCTATTTCTAGTTCCTTAATCTGTCGGTAGCAGCAGACAGCAGAAATGTAGACATTACTAATACCTGAGTTTCTTTGGTATCCACTTTTTGTTCTTCCTGCCTTCTAATGTTTTTATAACCATTTCCTTATATTAAATCCACCCTATTTCCTGACTGGACTCTGGCTGGTATAGTGTCTGATACTAGGAGTGGTGCTGGGAAACAGCCTCTCTCGACAGGATTCTGGGATTGATTCGCTTTGAACTCAAAGCTGAGCTCTTCACCAATGGAAAATAGGAACTGATACTTTACAGCAGGCAAAGGCATCATGATTTATTAAATTATTCTTCCCCGGTTTGAGTGCCAGTGGGAGCCTGGCTTTTGGAGATCAAGTAACCGCAGCATGTGATCATTATGGTAGTAAAGATCATTGTAAGGAATGTAAGGTGAGATGGCTGCTTCTGATTGTGCTATGGTGCTTGCAGGAAGAAAACAAGCCCAGAGCTTCTAGTTCAAATCCTCTTCAGAGCACCAGAGGGTTCCTAAGGCTGCCCTGAGAGTACCTCTTATTCCTTCTACAAATATGACAAACATGTCTAAAACATCAGACCCAAGTCAACCATCCGCAGACTGGCCAATTCTCATATGTCAAAGTTCAGGCAGTAATTTGGAAGGAACAGGACTTTGAGACTAGGAATGGAAACATCTGGGTGGAATTCAATGAAGCTGAGAATCTCGAAACCTCCAGGTATCCCTGAGTTTCCCCTGATGTCGGAAGAAGCCTCTCATTTCCTACTTGATGATACCAGCCCTTGAAAACCTAGAATAACCACATATGAGGCAGTTACCTTACATGAGGATCCCTATTCTTTTTAAACATCTTTGCTCCCAACTCTCAAGGCCTTCAGTCTTTTATCTGGAGTCAGATCCCAGTGTATTTAGGGGGAAAAGGTCAGAATCTGGCTCAGAAGGAAAAGGCTTATACTCCAAAAGAATCTGAAGATTTAGTTAAATTTATATTAGAATAAACCTATCTAATATAATAGCAGATGGATTATAAGGGTATTAGACCAAGGAGAACAGATTATAACATTGGGTTGGGGCCAAATTTAGGTAGCCCTGATATAATACACTTGCCACGGATTTTTGGACTTAATGCTATGGTAAATTGTTACAACAGCCTCCAGAGAAACATACCACTCTGGATATCATGCCTTCATGTAATAACCCCTTCCACACTGATTTTTGGCCTGGCTGTCTAACTTGCTTTGGCTGATGAGACATTAGAAAATGTGATGCAAACAGAAACCTGAAATGCACCTATATGTTGGGGCTTGCCTTTTTGTTTTCTCTGTTTTAGACCAGCTTTCATGTTGAAGAAGCATGGACTAACCTGCTGGAGACACATGGCCCAACTAACAACCAGAACCAACTCCAAGATATGAGTGAGGCCAGCTAAGACCAGCATCCTCCAGCCAATCTGTCAAACTGCCAGACTGACTGCAAACACATGAGTGAACCCAGCTTACACCATGTAAAGAAAAAATGCCCCAGCTTAGCCTAGCCCAAATTGCTAACCTTCAAAAGTATAAAAACATAAGTGATAAACATAAGCCATGAAATTTTGTTATACAGCAAAAGCTAGCTGAAACAAATGTATTAGTTTAAGCAGGTGGGAGAGGCTCTATTTCTTCAGTTGGTTGGTTGAAACCTGTGCTCAGCAAGAGGCTATATTCAGTGATATTGACTTGATAGACTCTCTGGAATAATGCACAGGAAGGATTCTAAAGGCTTAGGGAGATAGAAGTAATAGAGTAATTTATCATGTGTAACCTGTGTATCTTTCCTCACCTTAAAAGGTTCCAAGGAATGTTCCCTTCACTAAAGCATTGAGAAATGCATTAGTGAGGGAGCTGCAGCAATCTTGAACACCTCCAGGTAGGCGTTTTCTGGAGGCCAAGGTTGATGGTGGGAAATTCTGCCACTGAGGTGGGCTTCCTGATTTCAGTGGAGATGATGGGAACCCAGAGCGGCAATAAGAATTGTTTTTACTCACAGGCTTTGGTGGTGGTGGGCTAAGAATTAAAGAGCTGGCTGGCCTACCAGAGCACGACTTGATCTACATGATAGAACTCTGACTTGAAATCTAACTGAGAATCATAGCTTCTTCCCCAATTCCCAGACCCCACTAGTTCACAAATCTGAAGCTCCTGGTTGAAGAGGAAAATTGGACCCCTCGAGAAAGGACCCTGCAACAATGCCGCAAATTCTTACTGTACATCTTCCTCCAAGCCATCCCCAAAGGAACTTGAAGTCATTTACTAAGGTGTCTGTACACTGGGGGAAATGGGAATACCCAGAATTTTCAGAGATTCCAAAACACTGCTCTGAAATGACACTAGTCTTTAGGAACCCCAAATACCATTGTGGTTCAGTGGTCACAATAAGGGTTTACAGTAGTCGGGCGATAAACAGAGTTTCACCCCAATTCCATCTCTTCTTGGATCTGTGACCCATGTAGCCATTGAAAATGATAATTAGGAAGACTAGTCAGCAACATAGCTATGAACATATGTACAATGACAAATCTGGAAAAACAATAGAAAATGACATGTTAACAACAATAGCCAAAATTACACACATGTCTGGATAAAGAGCAAATGCTAACAGCAAAAATGAAAATAATTGTGCTTGGGTGATGAGATCATAGGTGATTTTTGTTTGTTTGGTCTTTCTCAATTCCTTAAACTCTCCCAAATGCTATTTTTGCTCTCTTTGTAAAAGGTACTTTTTTAAAAAAAGATTTAGAACTCATTTAGCGCTTTTGTTTTGAGGATTGCCATTACATAGTTTTTAGCCAATCATACTAAGGTCATAAAAAGTAAGAATAAGTGTAGCCATTCTCTTCAATATTATGGTGAATCTCAGAGCCAATCTTGCATGAGGCATCTATCACACACAAGATGCTGAAGGAATGAAAAAAATCCCACTCTTTCCCTGCCCTTCAGGAACACATAGCCTAGGGGGAAGAGATAACATGTGCTCAGATCTTCATGATTCAAAACCAAGAAAGATAACTGCTTCAGAAGTACAAAGAAAATACTGCTCTGCCCAAAATAAAGAGAGCTCATATTCAACTGGAGAAAATAAGAAAATACTCACTAGCAGGCCTGACATCTAAAGGATGGACAGGATTTTGCCAGGGAGAATTGAGGTCCCAGGAAGGAGGTGTTCCGGGTGAAGGGGAGAGTAAAAGGCATACCTGAGGCTCAGTGAGCCCTTTGACTTATCTGGAGGATGTGGCATGTCCAGGAAGGCCCAGGGAAAGAAAACCCCTTGGCTAGAAATCCTTGGAGCATAGCTCACTGCTTCCTTAGGAGTGGGATTTAGGAGAACTGTCCTGCAGACTGGTTAGCCTAACAATGTCCAGATACTACACATTTGGCAAGAAGTAGTGGCTGGCACATAGGGAAATTACCAATCATACTTAATATTTATCATCTATTTACCATGTGTCACACATGCTAAGTGCCTGATAAAGGAACATGCTAAATACCTTTTTTATTCTACAGTCAGCTCCCCCAATATCCACAGGTTCTACATCTAGGGGGTCAACCAACTGAGGATTGAAAATATTAGAAAAAAATTCCAGAAAGTTCCAAAAAGCAAAACTTGAATTTTCCATGTACCAGCAGCAACTATTTATATAGCAGTTTACATTGATTGGGTATTATAAGTAATCTAGAGATGATTTAAAGACTCACAGACATGGAAAACAAACTGATGGTTGCCAGGCAGGGAGAAGAGGGTGGGAAGGGATAAATTGGGAGTTCGAGATTCGCAGATACTAACTACTATATATAAAACAGATAAACAAGTTTATACTGTGTAGCACAGGGAACTATATTCAATATCTTGTAGTAACTTATGATGAAAAAGAATATGAAAACGAATACATGTATATTCCTATAAGACAAGTGTTGAGTTGGGTTGGAATCTCTGACGCCAGAGCCTGTCCTCTACCCACCCTCCTTCCAAAGTGCCCGTTTGGAAAAAGTAAGAATGAAATTAATTCTTGACCAGCAAAAGGGATCACACGGTTAATGAAACCAGTAAATTCTCACCTTAAAGTCACATCGGGTAGGAAATCGTGACATATGGAGGAGTATAATAAGTGTGGCTCTACTGCCTTAACTCTTCCCTTCCAAACTAAACAGACAGCCTTAACCAAATTTTTTAACCTCTCTGTGCCCCAGTTTCCTTACTCTTTAAAATGGAGACATAAACAGTGCCTTTTTCAGAGGGTTTTGAGAGAATTGATTTCAATAATATGTATAAAATGCTAAATAATACCGTGAACTTGGCAAGTACTTGGTAAATGTTATGATTATACACTGTAGTGTAGAACATTTCTCACACTGGGACGCACTGCCCAATGGTCTTCTTCCCCAAAGAAGCTTGGATTTCGATACTGGGGCTGAGGAGCCCTGTCCCTATTTGGCATTTTAGAAAATAGCCCCAGTCTAGGACCAAAGATGGTGGTATTTTGAAAGAAGCTATTGTTTCACTGGGTTCCTAACAGAGGAATATTACCACCCAAGGATTCAGCATGCTAATCGCACATCTGCAGGGAGGTGGGGCCCAGCATAAATGGACTTGCTTCCTCAGGGAGGTCTTGCCTGCCTGCTCTGATCTCCTCAGCATTAGGAAGTGCTGCTCTTTGAGCAGGGACCCCAGACCAACACACGAGACCTGGGAATCAGCCAGAGGACCCTGCCCTTCTGAAGAGGGCATCCAAGTGTTCCTCGAAGGCTTTCAAATCTGTGGGAGCCAACTGGCCTGATGGAATATTAAACTTAGTGACTTGGATGGGCCCTGAGGAAATCACTTAGCCAAACGTAAAACACTTGGAACACTCTGAAGAATAAACAATTGTTTTAGTCTTCAGTGGCTTTCTTTGATTTGTATAGAAAGAGACTTGAGAAACTGAGATGTTATGTAATTTGTCTGTTACTTACTTTCACACCCTTTCATTCCTATTAACCTCAAATTCTTCTCAGTCTGAGCACCAGTTAAAGAGTTTGCTTCAGGCCCACTCATCACTTATACTTGATACTGTATGCATGTGGATAGTTTATGGGTCAACTCATGCCCTGAGCTTCATAGCCCCAACACAACTTAATGACAAATCTGTTTTTGCTATGTCCATTTACCATCCCCTTTGACACAACCATAGTGGGATCCCACAGGATTTCTATGGTGTCGACCATCAGAGGCCTCAGCTAGCGAGTATCAGCATGTCACAGACATGGAAACCAGCCCCTGAAAGGTTATGTTTAAAGTCATATAGAGGGCCAGGAAAGGAGCCTTAGTTTGGGGCTCTGATCATCATGGCTACTCATCTGAAATCTCTGCAGAAATAGCATATTAGCATGCCAAAATTTTAAACGTATATCATTGGTTTTTTGAGGTTAAAAAGACAGACTTTTTGAAGGAAGGATGTAGTTAAAAAAACAAAACAAAACACCATTCAAGTAGTGCCATTACAAAACAAATGCTTTGTGATTTAGACCTCACAAAAAACACTCAATGGCTTTTCTCCACAATTTGTAGTCGACCACTCTGTGTACTTGAATGCTTAAATACCTAATTAGAACAACTCAGCTGCTTTCGGGATTCCAGTAACTCACAAAACATGTCAGTTATGTCTTGATTTTGTATAAAGCCCTGTGAGCTCACAGTCTCAACAGGCTTTTCCAGTATCCAGAGGAAACCAGAGACAAAAGTAACTTTATTGGCAATCAGTCTGTTTCTGTAACTGGAAATGTCCACTTGTCTCTGCTTCTGAAAAATCACTTTGGAAATGCAGGGGGAAATAATTCCCTTTGTTTTCAGTCTGGCAGCAAGAAAGAGCCTCAGGACACTCACTGGGGTCCAGGACTCAGTGTGGTCATTTTCTAAAGTGCAGTAGTGTTTGCTCGGAGCCACAGGCTGCAGAAATGAGAGCCCAGATCAGTGGGGGGCGGCTGCCTGACTCCCTTAAGCCCACCTTGGCAGGTGCTGCCCAGTCCTAGTCTTGCAGCCTCCAGATTAAAGTGCTGGCTTACACAAAGGCATTTGAAAAGTAAAAACAGTAAGTTCTGCAGGCCAAATGGTTCTTGTTCAAAGTCCAGAAGCTTCTTGAGGATGTCCTGTCAGGTCACCTCAGCTTCTGAGACCACAGGTTCAGATCTGGGGAGAAAAGTCCACAAACAAGAAAATCACTATTCTGACTGGAAAATATATAACCTCTCAAAAATCAGATTGGAGTGAGAAATACTTTAGAACAAAAGCTCATCTCTCTGAAGGCAGCATGGTTTAAAACTATTCTCTCCACCCCTTGGACTATTGCCCTCGTCCAAATCTTCAGCCTTTATCTCTAGACCTGTGGCAAGAGCCTTCTCTCCTCTGTTCTGTGGGCTGCAGACAGGTCAGCAATACTTGAGCAAAGTTGATGGGGCTTCCCTATTCAGACCTTTTATAGTTCCCCATTGTGCCAGATACTTCTATTTGTCCCTGCAGACGCATTCTCCACCCTGCTCTGCCCTGTTCGTGTCCCAGGACTGTATCACTGGCCTCTCTTCCCTCTGGCTTCCATTCCATTTGTTCCCTCAGTCTAGAAGAGGAAGCAGATAGCAGTGGGTAGGAGAGTGAGGGTGGGGTATCTGTCCCTCAGCAGCCTCCCGGTCAGGTTGCAGGTCAATTTTATCCCTCTGTTAAAGCCCACAGTTCCAGTGGGCAGCCCTTTCCTACTGCTGTTCTCACCAGGGTTCTGGTAACTGATCCTTCCACTTTCCCTTTCAGGCTGAGGCTTGGTCACTGGTCCCTGCTCTTGCTAGTCCCACGGTGCTTAATATCCCTCACTGGTTTCCCCTAACCCTTCTCACGTCTTTATAAACAGTAAAAACTTGTAAACTTGCCCTAGTTACCCCTTCTGTGTGTGCCCTCAGTCTTCTGCAGAGACCTGACTGAGGAACCCATGCCTGGTGAGTAAAATCTAATTTCCTTTGTCCAGAATTCATGGCTCACAATATGGCCCCCAACAATCTTTCCCCTTATGTCACACCTGCCTCTTTCCAGACTAGGATCACATGCCTTTTCCTCCAGATGCCTCATGTCTTCCAGCCTCTCTACCTTCTCTCCTGTGTATCCTCTACCTAGAATACGCTGCTGTTTCTCTTTCTGCCTGGTTCAAATGTCATTTCCTCCATGAAACTCTTCCTCTTCCCTGATTATCCCCAGCCTAAAAGGATATTTTCTCCCTATCTCTGAACCTTCATGTATTATTTGTACCTCGTGTAAAGCCATAGAGAACCATAAAAAACACACAGACTTCTTACATTGCTAAAAATTCATGAACTCAGGTAAGTGAGGCTGTTCATGACTCCTGTGGCCCCGCCCCCTCCCTGGGACAGCTGTGCTCTGCGTGGAAAGGAGGCTGGTAGTGGGGTGGGCATTTCTGGGGATTCTGAGGATAGATAAATAAGGTAGGCTTCAGAATAAAGGAATAAACTGAGAGCTATATGATTTTCCAAATATGTTCGAAGAAGCATAAGGCACCTTAGAGATCTTTGCAGGGACCTATAGAAGGATGTTTATATCCTCCACCCCAGTTCCACCACTGATTTAATGTGAGATAACAGAAATATAGGTCTCTGCCCCTGGTACTTGGCACAGAGTTCCTAAAACCCTTGTAATTTCCTAAGTGATAAGAGCAGTAGGAGGATCATTTGTTCTAGTATGTGGCCTTTGACTCTGGCTCCTGATATAGAGTTCCTAAATTCCTTGGACTTTCTTGGGTGATTGTAGTGTCTTTTGTTCTAGTGGTGACTCTCACTGGAAAAGACCAAGCCATGATTACAACCTTGAATTTTCAGCTCCACCCCTTATTCTGCAGAGATGGGAAGCAGCCAAAAATGGAGTTAATGATTGATCATGTCTACGTGATAAAGCTGCCATTAAAAATCCCAAAAGTATGGGGTTCAAAGAGCTTCTCGATTGGTGAACACACAGAGGTGCTGGGAGAGCGGCACATGAAGAAAGCATGGAAGCTCTGTGCCCCTTCCCACATACCTTGCCCTACACATTTCTTCCATCTGGATATTCATCTGTATCCTTTATCACATCCTTTAATAATGAACTGGGAAACCTAAGTAAACTGTTTTCCTGAGTTCTGTAAACAGCTTTAGCAAATTAATTGAACCCAAGGAGGGGGTCATGGGATTCATACCCAATTGATCAGAAACATAGGTGACAACCTGAATTCATGAATGACATCTGAAGGGGAGGTGAGACTTCTAGGACTGAGCCCTTAAGCTGTGGGATCTCATGCTATCACCAGGTATGCAGTATGAAAACTGAGTTAAATGGTATATACTCACCTGGTGATGCAGAGAATTGCTTGGTGTGGGGAAACCTACCACACATCTAGAGTCAGATGTGTCTGAGTGTGATAGTAGTGTGAGCGTGAAGAGGAACAGGGGAGGAAGACTGAAATTTTTCCTACTCAGTATATATAGATGTTCTAATATTTCCTTTTTAAAGGATTATAATTGCAAAAAAGAAAAAAAAAAAGATTGGAAACCACTGGAACAGGAAAGGGGAAAGGAGACAGCTTCATGGTGCCATGATGGAACACAAAGTCTGTGGTCAGTACTCAGGTGAAAGTCATTAGGGGGAAGACAAGAGACTCAAGCAAAATATAAACAAAAAACATAGAGACTGGATTCATTGTTAGGAAGTATATAGAAAACCGGCCTCTTTTATTTTAATTTTAACTCAATTATGCCAATGAGAACAGATTTTTGAGTGCTTTATCTCCAATAGTTCATCGTAAGGCTCTTGGATGACTAATGTTATGCTTAACTCACCCTTATAATTCTTACACAGCCTACCTGACACAGTCTCTTGCAAAAAGCAGACAGTTAATACATGTTTGAGAGCGAATGAATGAATTAATAATGTTAGACTGAGAATCACAAGATCTCTTTTTTAGTCATAATTTCTTTCAAGAAAGTCACTTAACATACCTCAGCCACAATCTTACCATCTCTAAAATGGAGAAGTTAGGCTACGTGGTCTGGAAACTCTAACAAGATATGGCTTGATGATTAGAATAACTTTTTTTTAAAGGAAGCACAATACTTATCTATAGTATTAGAATCCACTCCTAAAGTTACACTGGTTGATAACTTGGTTGCCTGCATAACAGCAAGAAGCCATGGGCCAAACAGTAGCACAAGTGAGTAAAGTTAGCTGCAAGAAGAACTTCCACAAACAGAAAGGGCAGCATGCTGTAGACACAGACTCAGGCAGCTGGAGTTTAACTCCAATTCCATTACTTACTTATAAGGTGACCCTGTGCAAGTCACCTCATCTCTTACGTCCTTGGAGTATCTATCCATCCCCTCTATGTTGGTTGGGCTAGGAATCTTTGAAAGGCATCTAAGACATTGGTATGTGTCCTTGAGAGGGGGCTAGAGCATTTCCCTCCTTAAAGTTGATGAGGACCCAATGAAGAGTCCTATATAATGCTTTCAACTATTGAAATATAGAGAGATGAGTGAGGGGTGGTTAAAAGGGCTTTAGAAAACATCGCTCTTTATCTAACAAGCATTCCTGGGTACTTAAAAGTGATACACTGGAACATCTTAAAAGGTATTAAAACACAAAGAAAATTCAGGAAGCACACAAAAAGGACAACAATACAAGGTTCCATAACATAAAGACAATGATTATGGACATATTAATGTTTTTACTTCACTGTTTTGGGAGAGAGGGGGTATGGTATGTGTATTAAAAACATTTTAAAGTAGAGCATTAATTATATGGTAAATGCATTTTTATAGCTCACCTTTTTTTCTTTTTTTATATAGAAAGCATTTTTTTTCATATTATTATTCCTCAGAAACAGAATTTAAATGGTAACATAAGATCAATTATTTCCCTGTTGTATCAGTCAGGATAGACTAGATTATGCTGCAGTAATAAACAACTCTTAAATCTCAATATAGCAAAGGTTTATTCTTGCTCATGTTTGATGTCCATTGAGGATCAACAGGGGGCCCTGTTATTTGTAGTTATTCAGAAACCCAGGCTGATGCAGCAATTGCTACATTGAATGTTGCAGATGGAAAAAGAAAGTATAAGGCAAAGCACATGCTAGCTACTGTATCTTCTACCCAGGAGGAATACACATAACTTACTTTTACATTTAGTTGACCAAGTCAAGTCACATGACTATACCTAACTACAAATTAATTGCAGTTCTCTGCAATCCTATTACGTACACAAAAGCAAGAGACCCCTGAAATATGTGAAATAACACAGGAATGAGCTTTCTTTTTGGGAATATTGAGTTTGATCTGAGTCTTTAGTTTTATAATATTAAGGTTAAGGCCTTGAAGGTCCATCTTGGGTGATTAAGAACTCTGGATTTTCACAAGAATAGGCAACAGCTTTCCCAGACTTTCCTAGAAAGTTAGGGGCAGAGCCATGGAGTGGAAAACCCAGCCGTGAGCAGCTATTACTTGAGATATTGAACCTGGCTGGACACTCCCACAATAATCAGGTCTCATTTCAGTCGCTGGTGAGTGAAGAAAAATCCAGCAAGCCCTTCTCTTCTTAAGTGGAAAACAAGAATATTTATCTGAGTAAAAAATCTTGTCAGAAGTACATGCATTGGGTATGCTCAGAGCAAGTCCCAAGACTTCACTTCCCAAGGTGATGCTGAGTAAGAACATGAGGGCCCAGATGGCCCCTGGAAAGCCCAGAATCTAACCTGTCCCTACACGTGGTGTGGTTTTTGGGGGTGAGGCAGAGCTGGGGTGGCAGACCATGTGTGTGGGAGAGTGAGAGCCCTGAGCTGGCTGGGCCTACACACTGTCCTCAGACTTCATGAAGCTGAAGTTGGAGTGGGGGTGGCATTAGATCATTTAGTACAGGAAGAAGTACGGAAGAAGGCTGTGGGAGAATGCACGAAGCTTGGAAGAACCTCTAGGTCGGAGGTCAGCAAACTTTTTCTCTAAAGGGCCAGACTGCAAAAAATTTAGACTTTATGGGCTGTATGGCCTCTGTTGAAATCACTCAACTCTGCCATGAGAAGCTGAGGAAGGGGTGTGAACGTTGTCACAATATGAAAACAATGAGTGTGGCTAAGTCTCAATAAAACTTTTGTTTAGAAAAACAAGTGGGGATTTGCCCCCTTGGCCATAGTTTATCTACCCCCTTTTTGTTGATATATACCAGTGGATAGTTGAGTGCTAACTTTGATTGATTCTCATTTAATAGGTGCCTGCAGAAAGTACAACACTTTCTAAGATACAATGAGCTTTCAAAGGAAGAAAAATATACCGTACCTGCTTTCTAGAAATTCATAACTTAGAATCTAGGAAGGGTAGATCCTACTCAAGGTAAGCTTTTTACCTCACATAATACATTTATTTTCTTTTGATAAATATGTGGCATGTAAGACACTAATGTTTATAACCTGGTCCTGTGAACCCAATTTTACTAAATCCAATAACTATTTTCTCAGAATAAGAAAAAACAATTTGAAAGTAAATGACAAATTGGAGGAAAACTTATAAAATATATATTAGGCAATGATAATATTAATTGTAAGTAAAGACATAGATAAAAAGAGGGACAAAAGTTGTGCATAGGCAATTCCCAAAGGAAGATAAAACCTATAAGTATATGAAAATGTTTTATCCCACTAATAATTGTTAAATGCAAATTAAAATAACAATGACTTACAAGTTTCAATTTTCAAATGAGCAAAATTTTAGAACAATGATAATACCCAGTGTCTGGACAAGTGTGATAAAATTAGTGCTTTCATATATTGCTAGTATAAATTGTTACAAATTCTTAGAGGGCAATTCAGTAATATGTTTTAAGAGTCTTAAAAATGCTTACAGCTTTACTCTGGTAATTCTACTTCTTGGATTTTACCTTATGGTAATAATCAGAGTTGCACATAATAATACCAATAGTAATGCTAATAATTATTGTAATTAAGGTGGATCCTGCAAGAAGTTTGAATTTGGGTAAGCAAGAAGGAATGAGGAGGGCATTCCAGGCAGAAAAGACAAAACATGAGCAAAGGCACAAAGGTGGGAATGAGCATGGCATGGGAACAGGAGAAGGGTAAGGATGACAAAAGGCCTGAAAAGCCATGCAAAGGAGTTTGGATCTAGTCTAGATAAGACACTGGAAGGATGATGAAAACAATGTTGGGGGAGTGGATATTGCAGTGTATGCTGGCTCCACTTAAGGGGACTTTCTAAAGCTATCTATAAATTTTTAAATTTCTCATGGGGTGTTGGCAAGGAAAACAAGATAATAGATAAGTCAAATCTAGCTCAAGTAATCTCTTCATTTTACTGAGAATTTCCAAAAACTTCTGTTTGATTTTATCAAGTACTTTTTGGCTGCAAGATCAGTTTTTTTCTGTCTCTAGATCTATTCAGATATTCATTATTTCAAAATACATAAAGTGCTAGATTCTGATGCCACAGATGTCCATTTGCTGCTGAAAGTTTGAGAGGCAGTGAGCTGAGAAAAAAATTCCCGCTGAAATTAACAAAAAACCCCTAAATAGTGTGCCATACAAATCTGGGGAGGCAGCTGCATGGATGAGCAGGTATTAGAGCCCTGGCCATTTGGACAACTCCAGTGACTAGAAAAGAGATGGCCACATACTTCTATTTTTAAAAGCTCTGGGAGGTCTGACAAATTGACTTATTCCAGGCAAGAATGCCCTCCTCTTCTCTTGGTGCCTGTGATTGTTAATTTTATGTGTCGTTTTAGCTAGACTGTTGGGTCTAGTCACTTGGTGAAATGTTAGTGTAGATGTTGCTTTGAAAGTATTCTGTAGATGTGATTAACATTTGCCATCAGCTGACTTTAAATAAAGCAGATTACCTTCCATAATGTGGATGGGCCTCATGCAATCAGTTGAAGATCTTAAGGGCAACAACTGAGGTTTCTCAGAGAAGAAGGAATTCTGCCTCAAGACTATAATATAGAAGTCCCACCTGAGTTCCCAGCCTGTCGGCCTGTCCTACAGATTGCATACTTGCCAATCTCCTAGTGGTTTCGTAGTCCTTTTTCTCTGGAGAAGCCTGAAGTGCCCCTCACCCCCAAGAACAGATACCAATTTTTCTTGGCTGTCCAAACACTGGACTCCAGATCTAACCTCTTGAATATGTTCCTCAAATCAGTATCTCCACGTCCTGCTCCCTCTTCTACTCAGAGGATATTATCTAAAATGTTGAATCATTTCCCAATAGTTAATAACTGGTTAGCAATGTTATAGGGAGGAACTTAAAAAGCACCTACTGAAATCTAATACATTGGTATTTGTCTTGTCAAAACCATAAAACCTTATGTTAAGTAAAAATGAGTAATTTTTTTCCTTTAAAATTCCATTGCTATTAATCGTTTGTCAACTTCTACATTTTATGCAGCTCTAAATATGATTACAAAGACTTGGAAGACTCTGAAAATGACTCTGAATGCAACTGAAACATGTAGAACAAATAATGTATCAATATTATGTAAGCATTAAAATATGTATGTACATGACAAAGACAAATGGAAATACAGATGAACACATATTTTTTTTTTTTAAAGAGCATCTATTCCACATTTGGCAAACATATGGCCAAGACCCATCACTTCTCCTATCCTGCACCTAAGGCAAACATTCATCCATCACCACAGTTTCTACTTGGCAATGGTGTCCCAAACCATATTCATCTCTGCTCTAGGCATCCCCTGTACCTGACATGAGGCCTGTTTGTCCTTCTGGATTTGGTCCAACTTTCTCAATTTACAGACAAAAAAACTGAAGTGCAGAGATGGGGTGGATCTTACCTAAGATTATGTAGCTAGCTCATAGAAAAACTTGAATCTGAATGGATTTTAGACTTCTTTTTATAAAAACAAATATTTCAGGCATAAAGTGAAATATAGAGAATAACATAATGAACATCTATATACTTACAACCTAGTTTAAGAGGTTAAATTTGATGTCTATCATTTACATGCCATTTTTGTACTTTTATGTCATGTGACTGTTTTCCATTAACACCACTTAGAGGCTGTTTACATGCTTTTCAACTTTCTGTAATTGGTAATATGATATCTGCATCGTTCTGCATCTGCCTTTCCTTTCAAAATTATATTGCTCAGATTATTCATCTCAAAAATACATCTAGTTTTGATGCTTTCATTTTAATTACTGTCTAGTCTTCCTATTCATCTTTTCTCATATTGATTATTTCCGATTTGTTGTCTTATAAGTAATAGTACCAGGTATATTCCTGTGTGTGTCTTCTGCGTATCTAAGTGTCTCTGACCTCTTTGTATCACACCACATATTCTCAGGTGTGTGCCAGGGAGTGTGAGGGTGAGAGAGGAGAAGCATCACTCTCTCATCTCCCTGACTTCCTCTAGCCCCAGATTAAAAGGTAGAGAGAGTGACTACATATAATTTTGGTGGGGTGGAAAAACTAGTCCCATTTCTTTAATTTGACTTTCGATCAAGATAGTTACTTTACTTTGAATTTCAGATACCATTAAAAGAGGGTGTGAGATTCTTCTGTTTATAAGGAGACGTACTGGTTGAAAATGGCTGGGATACCTTGTTAACCCAAAGAAGTCTGTTTGTAATAGCGCAATATTCAGATCATGTGGCAGGCCACAGGATGAGACATTTAGGATGGCAGCAAGCCTTTGAGCATTCAATTCCTCAGATAGCTGTTTCTGCTTCCTTACTCAGATCCTATGCTCTTTCCTAACAATATTTTCTCTGTAGGAGAGAGCCTGCAAACTGCTTACTGACAGGCTCAATTAGCCAATGGGTGTGTTTTATTTGGTTTGCTGATATTTGAAGTACTTTCAGCTAGCATTTAATAATTAGGACATTTTACATAAAAATCTGGATTTCCACCTTCTCTGGCAACATTAGGCTACTGCTAAATTGACGAGGCATATGCTTTCCAATTCACCACAGTCCCTTCCTTTTCTTGACTCCCTCCCAGGTTTTATTAGATGCTTTTCACTCTTGTCACTACCTGCTTGGCCCTGGTGGGCGTCTGAGTTTACTGCCTCTGCTCGCAGGCCTTCCGCTGTCTCTCCCTTATGCTGAGTGGCTGAAAGAGTCACTTGTACAAACTCTCTGAGCTCATGCAATTCAGGCAAATATTGGGCCCCTCCCGTGGAAACTCACGTGGAGGCCAAGCAGACCAATTTATAGGAATACAGGATTTTTGTTTCTTAAGAGATGAATGTTTCCATCAGGCCTGCCAGTGTTGATCTGAAAGTTTTCTGAGTCAAGAAAATCTTGTTGCTGATTAGAAAAGCTCAGGGTAAAAAGACATCAAGTACAGTCTGGGCCTGAGCTGCATTTGCTCCCTGGTTCTGAGCCCAGGGATGAGTACACAGTGACAGGTTGTATTTTCAAGAATGGCTTTTGGGGAAGTGGTGGGAGGTGGGGAGGGTACAGTAGCCTCCTTTCATTTCATTCTTTTCAGTCATATTTTGTACTTATGAGCTGCCATGTCTCATGCATAAGCCAGACACAGACCCTGGTATTTGAAAATTATCTAGGGTTGTTTTTACAATTGGTGCCTCTGGAATTTTGGTGATATATTCAACAGAATTAGAAAATTAGCAGTTCTGAATATTCAGAGTAGTTGATGCATAGTTATTTAGACATTTGTATGAACCGCCTATCATTATTTTGGTGAACTTATGAACTCCTGTGTCACACTGTGTGACACCTAGATTACAAAAGGAAAGGCAGCTTTCCCAACAAAGCCAGAAGTACCCATTTTACAACATGACCCAGGCTTGTCGGTCCCCAACACACTGCTTCCTCAGGGTCTAAGCTTTTCATCCGACCAGCCTGAATGATTTCAGCAATTACACCTGACCTCCAGATCACATCCTGTTTTCCATGAATTCCAGCTCCAAGCCCGTCAACCTCATGAAGAGACTTCCCTATCCCCAGCATTACCCTGACCCACAAGCCTCAATAATGTCCTTAACAGTTACTGCAAAAACATCAGCTGTTGATTTTGTCACAGTTGAACATCTTCCCCTTGCTGTTAAATTTAACCATGTTTCTAAGTATGTGAGCCCAGATGTCCTGTGCAGTATTTTCTAGGGGAGCACTTAGGAATATAGACACACTAAAGGCTACATAGTTGTCCTGTGGCTATTCAACCGACACCTTCTTTGTTCTCCAAAAAAGGATGGAACAATGCAGGGCTGTAAGAAAAACCAGCTAAAATGCCACTTAACAGGAAGATTCTCCACAGGCCCAAACTATTCAGTTGCCCTTGGTGCATTAATAGAAGGGAGGCTATTCCTTATTTCAAGCTGGAAGAGAAAAAGAGGTGAAAAATTAAAAAAAAAACATGATTACTCACAGCTCTACTCATGTCCCTCCTTACTGTGGTGACAGAACTTTTTTGTTGTATCTGAAAGAGAAAAATTCCAGGGATGCAATAAGATTAATGAGAAAATTGTTCTGTTTAGAGGCTAAATGACAGCAGAACAAAAAGTAAATCCGAATATATCCACACATCAAAGTCCAAGTGTCTACTGCAGCTTGAGAGCTCAGGCTGAATACAATGTAAAACTGTACCCTTGGTGAAAATTGTGAAGAAAGAAGACCCTCACTTCCCATGTGTTGTCTGCCCCTGGCCACCAGGCACTCAGAGGCTGAGGGGCTGCTGATTTGGGTATTCAGCCCAGGAAGTGTCTCCGAAATTCTCTCCCCTTCTTCTGCTTTGGTCTTGAATGCCACTTCTTTCCTGTCTTCCCTACACAGAGCAGGTCTGATCAATTAATTTGCACTAAGGTGTTAATGACTGATACTGGTTCAAAGTTACTCAGCGGGAAGAAGCACAAGTTCACATGATGGGATGCTGCTTCCCACGGTTCCCCTGGTTTCATCTCTTTCTCAGTCCTTCATTTCACATGTTCCCTCCCACTATGATTTGCTTCCAGGGCTTCATGCCCATGTCCTGCAGTTGCCTGGGTTCCTGACCTCAGTTCATTCCTAATTCTGCTTTTGCTCTGTAGGCCTGACTTTTAGTAACTCCCTCACAACCATCCTGACCTTGGTCTGGACTTTGAGGACTTCTGTTCAGCTCTGTAGACTTCTCCAAGAGCATGTGTATTTGAAAGAAGCCATGGTATTGCCCTTGGATGTTAGTGTTTCAGTGAAGGCCTCTAATGCCTGAGGTCAGTGCTCCCATTCTCTGTGATTCTTACCAAGCATTAGCCAGCATATTTGGCCTTTGGTTTAAATCTCTGCAAAGTCCTGGCTCAGTCTTTTAGGGCAGTGCCACTCAAAGTGTGATCCACAGGCTGGTGCTTATAGGTGAATCATTTGTTAGCAGTTCACGGTAAGTATAGAAATTAAGTGTAAACATTTAGAAACTTTCATAGTAATTCGTTTGCCTTGTTATGGTTTTTTTCAGATCATATTTATTGAACTATCATATTTATTGAATCCAGTAGAAATTAGGCTTATTGTTTTATGTGTTTGTTCTTTCCATTTCACTTTTTAGTAATTCATTTTCAGTATATATTACAAAAGCACCAATCCTAACATATTAGAAATTTTGTAAAAACCAAAAAACTGGTTTTCACCATAGAGAGTTTGAGAAGTATTGTTCTTAAAATCTGGAGACTCATTCTAGAGACCTGCCCTCCATAGTGGGTAACTCCTACTGGATTCATTCTTGGCTTTGTCATTGGCCCAGCAAGTCAATGAACAAGTTACTCAGTTCTCCTTCCATCATTGCCTAAAGGTGATGCTATTCAGATTAAGCCAATTTTTATTAAGCATTTTTGCAACAGAAAGGTCACAAATTTTGGAGTCAGACAGATCTGTGTTTAAAATAGCTATATGACTTTAAAAATATTTTCTGATTTTTCAGTTTCTCCATCTGCAAAGTAGACACTATTGCTTGCCTCAAAAAGTTTTTGTGAATTAACTGAAAAGAAGTTTGTAAAAAGTCTAGCACCCTGCTTTTGGACAGAACTGTCTACTGTCTGCAAAGATAGAAACATTATATCCAATAGATAACAAAGAAGGAAATACTGCACTATCCCATTCAGTAGCTACTAGCCCCATGTGGCTATTGAATACTTACAATATGTGAGCTCTTAAAATGTGACTAGGACTTGAAATTTTTAAATTTAAATAACCAGATATGGCTACATTGCACAGAGCATATGTACCTCCATGTAGCAGGTTAATGTCTAAAATTTTGTTGAACATCTATATATGCCAGGTAATATTTTAGACATTGGACATACAGTGATGAATAAGAGAAACACAGTCCCTGAACACATGAAACTTAAAGATTAGCAGATGAAGAAGAACTTGACATTATTTTTGTGACACAAGGTGCCAACTTCTCTGGAACCCAGCAAATTACCCTGAAGCTCTAAATTGTTGAATGGTTCCTCTTAAGTGCAGATGGTAAACAGAACTTTTTATGGACTGACAACAGCTGCTTTCCCTATACACTTTGGTGGGCAGAGCTGGTTGCTGAGACATAGATGGGTAAGTCTGTTTAGGAGCCAAGGAGCCTTCTGGACAGACCTCTTTACTTCACTCTGTTCTATTCTGATTGAGAAGTGAGGGAAAGCAATGGCCCTAAGAGGAACTCAAGAGAAGTTAGGATTGATGTCCCCAGCTTAACATGAAGGCCTAGAGAAGAAGAGGCTGACTGGCACAGCTCTGGTTAAGGCAGGAAGCTCCTTCTGCCTCACCAGCCGGTGAGAGTCTTACTTTAGGAGCAATGGCAGAACATGCGAGGGGAGCCAAAAGAGCTGTCATCTTGTATCACTCTGGTCTGTGTGGGTATCTGGACTGGTAAGGGTACCTTTGCATGGATGGAGATACTCAGGGGGAACAGAGATATTGCATGGCCTTCTGGTGAACCAACCTAGCTCCCAGTAGCCTACTTGCCTATTTGGAAACAGCACTGGCCCTGTGGACTAAGAAAGCCTCCTGAAAATTTGTGGGAGGTGGGGCAATACATGCTGCAAGAGAGAGGCACTGGACTTTTTGCTAAGGTAGGCAGGTAGGTGCTTAAGGAACTGGAAAATTAAATGGGGTGCCACTCCGTTTATAGCCGAAGCTATTAAAATAGGTCCTAGTTATGTAATGTGTGCCAAGTGTATTGAAAGGAAAAATAGGTGCTATGGGAATATCTGACAAGGGGATTTAATGCAATGGGTGTGGTGATGGTGTAGCATCATGGGAGGCTTAAGTGACAGCTCAGCTAAGATTTAACAATGAGATGCCTCTCAGGACTAGAAAATTCTGTATGGCTAGAGCTCAGAGAACAAAGGTAATGGTGATGCAGTATAAATGGTGAGACGTGAGTCACACTACCCAGGCTCGTTGGGAACTCATCCAGTGAGCAATGAGAAGCCATGGAAGAGGTGTGAACAGAGGAGACATGGTAGATCTGAAACTTTAAACACCTGTTCTGACTAAAAGTAAAAATAGACTACATTGGAGGCAGGAGGGTTCTGGCGTAGTCCAGGCTGAACCACAGCCATGGCAGTGAGGTTGGATCAATAAGCTGGAAAATTTTATTTTCATATTGCTTTCCATTTTACAGATGGATTCAAAGAAGCTGGATGATTGCGTGGTTCGTACAAGATCACAGAGCCAGTATATGGCAGCACCAGGTCCAGATCTAGCCTTCTGATCCTGGTTTAAAGCTCTGTCCACAGTACCAGCAGTTTTCCACCTTTTCCTGTGACATGTGAGCGTGTATGGCAGAAGCATTTCCACACACCTATTCATGTACTCCCTTGTGAGAAAGCAGAGCCCAAAGCACATGAGTTAGAGAGGGGTTATTATGTAGGCAACAATGAGTTCACTCTGGTTCACTAAAAACAGAAGCGGAATCATTTGCCAATTTATGCACTTAACTTTCATGAGTAACAAATCTCTCACCGTAGTTGGTGCCTGAGACTCGTACCCAGCTTGGAGCTACTGATACTTTCACTTACTCTTGAGATTGGGATAAAAGATGAAGGGAGGATTTTTTTTTTTTTTTTTTTTTGCTCTACCTTTAAGAAATGTGACTCTATTTGATTTTCCCAAAGAGAATAGGGATAGAAGACTCTGTTGCTCACTTCTGAGATGACTATTGGGTTCTCAGGCCCCAGGCCTGGAATCTTGGTTATAAAGCTGTTTCTGAGAGGTATGTATGGGGGAGGTAATAAGAGAACGCAGAAGATAAGATTCTGATGAGCTGCATCTGCCATGATTCTCTGAGGTCATAGATTTGCAGAAGTAATTCTGTTTAGTCCAAGTTCTTTTGGGAAAGGCCCTATAATTCCTTCTGTATGGTGAAGTGCTCTTTCCCTCTATTTCTGTAACCTCTACCCCTGACCCCCGCCTCTGTTTCCCCTCCTTCCCTCCCTCTTTTTGCTTTCTTCCTTCCTCTCCAACCCCTCTCTTTCTTTTGACAATAGTCTTCGGATTTTGGAATTTATCGTAGAGGGTTTTGTGGTTAGTACCTAAGCTAATGCACACATAAGTCAGAGGACAGAGTATGACAATATTTCATGGCAGATGAGAATTTAGAAGTTAGACCATAAATGTAGGATAACAGTCACCTAAAAGCCCCCAATCCTCAAACAGTGACCACTCCAAATTCCTGCTGAAGTATTCCCAGATACTACTTCCTTTTCTATAGGCGGTGTATAGATCTTGGGAGGATCTATACGCTGGGTGCTGACAAAGGGACAGTTTAGGAAAGTACCAGATAGGCCTGCAGATATTCTGGCCTGGGCTCAAAGGCTCCATGTGTGCTCTGCCCCAGCTGACACAACAGATCAGGGGCAGGTTGGTAAGGATGTGACAGGCTGAGGAGGGAACTGCTGGAAGACCTCAGGGTATCACCACTCAGGTACTTTTCCCACCCCCAAATGGCCTCATACTTTTTTCTTTCCTTCCCCACCCAGAAGGTTCCTGGAGGCAGGGGTGGGAGATTAGCCCAGCTCAGAACCAGAATGGGGAAAGGAGGAATGAGAACTAAAGGAATCCTCATCAAGGGTCCTGGCATCCTCCCACCAGTGAACTCTGACCACAAGGCCATCTATCCATCTATATCTATCTGCCTGTCTGTCTGTCTCTATCATCATTATCATCTCTCTCTCTTTCCAGTCGGATAGTCCCTCAGCCCAAATATGTCTCCCCCTCCACTGTTAAGCTCTCACAGTGCTTAGAATTTATACTATCAGTTATTCAATTTTCAGGATTAACAGGATCCTTTTGAAAAAACAGAATATTGCCAGAATTACACTGTTTTCATGAGGCAGATGACACTTCTTGGCTCAAAGAACAAAGCAAACTGTTTCAGCCACAGGAACAAAACATTCCTTTAAAAATATTCAGTGTAAAGATTCCAACTCATTGAAGACCAGAGTCATTTTCTTCTGGGGAGAAATAATCAGGACAAGCCCAAAGCAATTCATAAGCCCTGAGGGGATTTAGTGTGAAGCTGGAAAGCTCTAGGCCTATGGGGCCAGCAGAGCCTCACTATGCAGACACCCAGTCCACTTGCTTACCATTAACAAAACTCACTTACCTTCTCTAGAACAGAACTTCTGGCAGAGCCGTTTTCTTAGGACTATCATTGTGGCTATGAACATTAAAGCAATGATGAAGAAGAGGATGAAAATATGAAGCAGTGAAGATGGAGGGATCTTGGAAGGTTCCACATCACCTGGTGGAAAGAAAAGCACCAGAATCCTATTACATGGGAGCTTAGAGGTAAACCAACAAGTTGGCCAAAACGAGTGGGTTATAACCAACATAGCCAACTTGCTCTGAGCATTTACTCCATGCCAGGTACTGTTTCATGAATTTTATATGTATTAGCTCCCTTATGCCTCACAACCACCCTATGAGGCAGGCTCTACTAGGACCCTCATTTTGCTGATGAAGAAAGTGATGCACAGAGACCTAGGACACTTCCCTGAAGTTATACAGTAAGGGAATAGCTGAGGTATAATCCAGGCTGCCTGATTCCAGATTCCATGCTTTTCCTCATTCTGATATACATATCGTATTACATCATCTATCTATCTGTCTGTCTGTCTATCTCTATCATCATTATCATCTCTCTCTCTTTCCAGTCGGATAGTCCCTCAGCCCAAATATGTCTCCCCCTCCACTGTTAAGCTCTCACAGTGCTTAGAATCTATACTATCAGTTATTCAATTTTCAGGATTGACAGGATCCTTTTGAAAAAACAGAATATTGTACCTTAATGTAAATTACTACAACTAGCCCTTTTCCTTGTCTCAGCTAACCAAGGTCTTGCACTGAGCTAAAAATGAGTTCAGCAGACAGGTGGGTAAGAGGGGTAATTTTGGTAGCATGAGGGCCCCAGATTGACAAAAGGCAGGGCTGGAGTGGTGGGAGTCACTACAGGGACATGAAAGGGTACCTGAGGAAAACTGAGCCCTCTCAAAAAGGCCGAATTTTGCCTTATGGAGTAACTCATAAGGAATAAACATAACGGCCTGGTTGAGGCAAAAATGCTCACGAGGAAGGGCTCAGTTCTATCAACTACCCCTGTCCTTTCTCAATCATAGTGCCATCTGAGAACCATGGACAGTTTTAGCTGGGAAGGGATTAGATATCATTTAATCTAAGGCCCTCATTTTAGAGTTGAGGAAGTAAAGCTCCAAGATGCTAAATTATCTACCTAAGGTCATCACTGCTAAGTAAGTGGCAAAGCCAGGATTGCAAAGCCAGGATTGCAAAGCCAGGATTGCAAACCCAGATCTATCTGATCCAAAGCTCGGTCCTCATAGATATTTGTCTCTATCCAAGAGTGTGGTGAACATTAAGAAAAGGATAAAGAAGACTGGCTTATCTACATATTGGATAATCCATATTTAAATTGTTTTCTTGAGGTATAATTGACATACAACATTATATTAGTGTCAGGTGTACAATATAATGATTCAGTATTTATATATATTGTGAATGATCACCACAATAAGTCTAGTTATCATTTCTTGCTATTCATAACCGTATTAATTACAATCTTCTAGGAAGTTCTACTAAGAACATGCTACATGTAGCACTGAAAGTCAGGGAGTCCTGGGATGTTCTCTGTCTCCACAACAGGAGAGGTCCCAACCTCAATGCCTTTATGTAAACCCTTGCCCTGTGCAGGCCCCCTCACAGTCCCTTCCAAACACAAAAGCTCTATTTATTCCTTTAAGATTTTTTAACATTGAACATGTAACAGGACATCAGTATGCTTAGACTGTAAGTATCTGAAGTGCAAAGACTTTCTCTAAGTCATCTCTGAATCCCCTAAAGAGCCACTCACTAGCTACATGAAAGGTGTCAATGAGGATTTGTTGGGCTGAACTGACCATCTATCTGTCTAGCCCACCTCGCCGAGTCTTCCTTTTTGTTAGTTACCTTGTGGCAGACTGCTTGCTTATCCCTAAATCCACTCTCTGTTTCTTTTCTAGTATTAGCTAGGTGTTAGATGAACACATGTTTCTCCAAGACTACATTTCTAAGCCTCCCCTGCAATTAGGTGTGGCCAGCCATGTGAACTAGAGAATAGGTCTTTTGAGTCTTGGCCTCCAAACAGTAGATGTGTCTCTTTTCCTTTCTAGAGGCTGAAACATGAATGTGGCAGTGACCCAGCTTTGACGATTCAATAGGGTTAACATCCTGGAGAATGGCAGAGCAATAAGATGGAAAGAGCCCGGATTACTGAATGACTTTATGGAATACAGTGACTTAGCTGCTCTGAACCATCTTCTATCTCTGAATATGACATGAGAGGAAAATATATTTCTGTCTTATTTGAATCACTGTATTTTGAAGTCTCTTAGCCTATGTCCTAATACATACTCTTCTAAATTGTTTTATAATAATTGCATGCTACTTAACAATGGTAGGATGATACAATGGGAAATATATCTGATTTATTCTTATCCACAACCCTATGTACTCTCAAGGAAGCCATGCCTCTTGCTAAAGGTGCTGTATTTTTTTCCTGTTTCCATCTTTTCTGAGTGCTAAGGATTTTACAAATATATTTCTTTTAATCCTCATAACAACCTTATCAGGCAGGTATCTACTATTATTTACCCTCATTCTACAAATGAGAAACTGAGTTCAGGGGTGGCTCAGTCACATGTTCTTGTTCTCAAAACTAGTAGGTGGTGGAGAAAGGATTTGAAATTCAAGTCCATCTGGCTTCAGAACCCCTGCTCTTGACCACTGCCAGAGAGTCACCACCAGGAAGGACTTCTGGGAGGACTTCTCCGGCAGCCCTGCAGGCTCTTGTTATAGCTGTTTCCTGTGCTGCAGTCCCATTCCGTTTCCTAATGAAAATATAACACTGGCTGAGCCGAAGGAACCCTCTTTCAAAAGGAAAATGGTCTCATTGCTTCTCAATTTCTGATAGAACATAGGATGTTCAGCCATCTATTCTAGAACCCCTGGAGCACCTCCCACCCCAGACTGTCACTGCTGTATTTGTTTTATTTGTGGACTTGTGGAGAAACATGTTGTGGGTCACAGAAGTCACCAGAGAGTGGCTCAACTTATGAGAATGAGTAGAAAGGAGACAGTCATAAGGCAATTCAAAAATGCTTTTGAGAAATAGAAGCAAGGAACCTGTGGGAGGACGTGTGACTCTGGTTATTTTGTTGCTGGAATTTGTACCACAAAGTAGGGAACCATTTGATCGTTCTGCTCTGGCTGTCCCCACAGACTGGCAGCTGGGATGACAGGACTGGGGCCATCCAAGATGAAGTCTCCAACCATTAACCTGACATTGACTGAGCACTTACCATGGGCAGAGCACTCAGCTTTTGTGTTAGTCTGGGTATAGAGAAGACTCATGTGAATAATGGAAATACATGGAAAATGAAATGGCTGTGAAGGAAGACAAGATAAGTACAGTCACAGGCAGGCAAAGAAATGGTACAAGTAATCTGTTTTAGGAGGCGAAATGAGGGAAAGACTCCTTGTACCCTGGAGTTACATGAGCCGCCCTGGAGAGCTGGTGAAGAAGGTGAATGATGCTATTTTATATGGAAGGAACTGCCTGAGCAAAGAAGTCATGGTGATGGGAGAGGGACAAGCAAGTTCAGAGAGCACATGGTGAGGAAGGGGAGCTGACCGAGCAGAGGATCCATCTCAGGGAATAGAGAGGATGAATGTAAAGCTGGGAAGGATGGGTAGAACTAGGTTGAGAACCTCTAACTGCATGAAGATCCCTCCACTTCCCCACTGGTTGCATTCATGAGTGATATCCTAGGAGCTCCCAAGCTCTGATGTAGACCCCATAGGACCCTCCCATGATTGCTGACTATTCCGTTATCTCTATTGGCTTCCATGGAGAGAAGGGCCAGCTTACTTCAACCTTAAGTTCTCACTACCCCAAGGCTTCCAGAGTGATGGCCAGTCTGCCCTTCCACTTCTCTACCAGGAAGAAAAGAATACTGATGTGAAAACAATGCAAAGGGTAGATTCTAGTTATTTCCAAATTCCTCTTACCTGGCCTCTGTTTCCTGGCAAGAATCCTTATGTAAGTGTCATTCTAGAAAACCACACTTCACCCAAAGTATTGGCCAACACTTAACCAGGCAGAAAATTCCACATGACAAGTTGACTAAACAATTTCTGGAAAAAATTAATTCTACTAGGATTGTTAATATTTAAGTCCCTAGAGCTCTAGTATGAATTAGTTATAGCTCAGTTTTTATAAGGTGACAAGTCTGGTGGTCTCACCTGTAATAAAGAGAGGTAGGGTGTGTTGAAAGGTCAACTTGCTTAATTCGCTATATTCACTCAAAGTTGGCCCTAAATATGGTGCATTTCTAATGTCTTTATTTCTATCAAGATCCTTAGCATGACTCTTCTTGTTGCTTCCTCACTTCATTATAATAATTTAGTTAGAAAGAGGCTGGGCTAACTTTAAAATTGGGTAGTGAAGTGTGGATAGGTGGGGAAGCGGGGAATTGAGGGTCTGGAGATGACAGTGGAGCTGGCTGCCTTTGAAAACTATATCAGGGAGGATTGTTTTTCCAGGAAAAAAAAAATGCTAGGAAATCGATGATGAGATGGGCATTGTCACTTCAGCGTTCTCAGTTTGGTCTACGGATTGGTGCCAGTCTAAGATAAATTTAATTTAAGATAGAGCAGGGATCTCTGATGCCCCAGCTCATATTCTGCCTGTCCCACCCCTGATCTCGGCCATGGCTGAATGTGGCTGAATGATGCATGGCTCCGTGCAGGTTCTCGCTTCCCCAACAGTCTCGCTTAACAACATGCTGCTTCTGTGTCAGAGCTCCCCCAGTGCTGAGGGTTGGTCTCTCTCATCTTCACTTCCAATGACTTAGTGGTACAGTTTTTGTTTCTCATTGCCACAAAGTTAGGCTCTACTGGATTAAAGGTCCTACTTCCTAGTGGCAAATGCTTCTACCAAAGGATACTGTACCAAGGGATATGTTCCGCTGCATCTAAAGTTATAGCTACTGCCTAGTCAGCTTGAGCTCTGCCCACTAGTGGATCAGCAGGCAAAGAAAAGAATCATTGCACTGGTAGAGTAATCAATCTTGATTACCAAGAGGAACTTGAATGGTGCTATCTAATGGAGGCAAGGAAGACTATATCTGGAACTCAGAGACCCACTCATTCTCTGAGTCTTGTAACTTCCTTGCCCAGTAATAACAATGAAACGGCAATTCTAGCAACTTCAGTTGCTGTTAAAGGAAACAGTCTGTTAAAGGCAAGGCGACTAAGGGCTCAGGTCTCTTAGGGTTTAAAGTCTGAGTCAAACCCCCAACCCCTCTTTCCTCTACCTTCCAGGCAAACAAACTATTCCATCTGAAGTGCTGAGTGAGGGAAACCTAGAGTGTATAGTGGATAACAATGACACATATCAGTTATGGCTTGGGATCAACTGCAGCAGCAGGAACTGTAATTTGTTCCATGAACTCTCGTATATGTATCTTGTGCAGAGATTGTAGCTGCTTCCCTGATGGAAGGCTCAGAGACAGTGGACTTAATGCAGGGCACGAGTGGACCCGAGCAGTGCAAGGGATAAACTGGTAGTCCTGCTTCACCTCCTCTCGGCTTCACCTCTGATTTCAGCCACAGATTGGCCAAAACTCATTTCACAGTCAGTGACTCACCTCAACTGCTTTCAGCCCTGGAATGACCTTGAAGCTATAGATGCTGGTGGGAGCTTGTTCAGCTCACATGTATGCATAGCTCACAGCAGAAGGAAGTTAACACTCCTGGGGACAAGTGTTAACCACAGGAGTAAAAGCAGATAGATTAGTTCTTCCACTTGAAGCCCTTTGAGTAAACATCTTAGGAGACCATTGATACACTTCTCAGGTGGTCTTTGAGTATTTGAGCTCCTACTGCCCATGCCAACAACTCTGATAATGCACCCTTATATTTGCTTTTCCTTCTTTCCTGTCTTAATCTCCTAAACCTCTCACTTCTGCTCCCTGGAGTCATCACCTAAATACCTGCATGCCACACAAGTCCTTATCATAAGCTCTGTTTTGTCTAACTAAGATGAAGGGCAAATAGTGAAACATAATGACAACGTAGTAAATCTTCTATAAAGTCAGATTTAATCAGTACTAGGGACTGTCCTTTACTCTGAGATTATATCGTTTATTGGTATAGTGACAGAATAATGTCTCCCCTCAAAGATGTATGTCCATGTCACAATCCCAGGACCCTGTGAATGTGTTGCCCTACAGAGCAAAAGGATTTTGTAGATGTGATTGTATTAAGGACCTCAAAATGGGAAAATTATCCTGAATTATCAGGTTGAGGTGTGTGTTGGGTTGGGAGAAGCATCTAATGTACTCATAAGCGTCCTTAAAAGGTGGAAGAGGGAGGTGAGAGAGTTAAAGAAAGAGATGTGATGACAGAAGCAGAGATCTGAGTAACGTAACTGCTGGCCTTGGAGGTGGAGGAAAGGGCCAAGAGCCACGGAATGCAGGTGGCCTCTAGAAGGTGGAAAAATCAAGAAAATGAATTCTCCCTTACAGCTTCCGCAATCACGTTGACACCATGATTTGAGCTCAGTGAAGCCTTTTTCAGACTTCTGACCTCCAGAAGTGTGAGCTAATGCATCTGTGTTGTCTTAAGCCCACAATGTTTGTGGAACAATAGGAATAATAGGAGACATGCCTTTGGTGATTAAATGACAGGTTTCTTATGAAATGATTATGATACTAGATGTTAGCTTCTCTAATTTGGCAAATGAATGTTCCTAGTAGAAAAAAAATTGTCAGACTTCCAAAGTGAAATTTTGCTGGCATACCAAGTTCTAAAGTACGCGATTCAGCATAGCCAGTGAAGGCTCTTAAAGATTTTTTTTTGAGGCCAGTTTTTCTGGAAAACCCTATAACCACTTGGCTGGCACCAAAGCCAGCAAAGTACCATTTATTCTGCTGACTCATGGCATGGTGTCTGAATCACAGTGATTAGCTTTTGCACTGGGTGTTTTAAGTTTCCTCTGTGGATCTATTCTCTATACTCCAACACTCAGTTCTGAGCTCTGGGAGACTGATCTTATGAACAAATCAGTGGACTTCCTTGTTCTCTGATGTCTAGCTGGGTTCAGCCAATGGGAAGCACCAGCAGGAGACTGGAGGGCAGTAGGGGAACGAGGCTGGGGTATCTATTCCTCAGCTTCCACCCTTTGGAGTCACCGCAGGCAGCAGCGTCCCTGTGCTGGAGGACACAGCTCCTGTCAAGTGCTCTCCCTACAGCTCCCTTCTCTAGATTCCACCAACCTTCCAAGGGTGGTCACTGCTCCCCCAACTTTTGAAGCCCCAGGTGTCCTGCACTACCTTTGGTAGTTTCCCTAAAGTCTGACCACACCTTCATAAATAGTCCCTTTAGAACATTTTCCTCAAATGACTTATTCTGAATGCACCATCCATTTCTTGTCAGAACCCTGAGGATAGAGCTAGGAAGGGCAGGCAGCTTTTACCTTGGTAAATGATGGCTGAAGTAAGTTCCTTCATACTGGGATTCCAGAACACACAGCTGAAATTTCTGCCAGGGTGTGGCTTTAGGCGCAGAACGCTAGTGACCTGGTAGAGGCCTTCTGAAGTCTTGGTGTGGCTGGTATTGGCAGGAACGCTGATGTTTGGCCAAGACACTTCTGCCAGGGGGTAACCTTCAGCCTGACAGGTGAACTCTACCTCATCTGTCCCTGGGACCTTAAGGTTACGAGTGTTTATTTTCTTGTAGGAAGCTGGATGAGAGAGGAAGAAAAATAAGTAAGTCTCCCTTTTCTGATTCCTGTAGATCTCTGTACTCAATGCCATGTGAAATAAAATCATCATTATCAATATTAAGTAAAAATGGTTTCAATTTTTTAAACATTTCATATGTCTCAGATATTGTGCTGTTTTACACACATTGAATTATTTAATTCTTACACTACAACAAAACAGCATTGTTGATATTCCCAATTTTTGTTACAGGTAACTGAGGCTAGAGAGGTTGAGCATTTCACTCAGAGTCACAGGACTAGTGACTGGTGGAGCCAATATATGCACAAAATCTGATTCCAAATCTCAGTAGTGCTTCAGACTACCACACTATGTGTCTTTCGTTATTACTGTAAATGATCTCACAATTGAGGGCTGGAGAGAAGACACGATGGGTAAGTAAAATCACTAGATAACCCTCAAATCTCACTTTATTTAGTACTTTTTCTAAAAAATTTTTCTTTCCAATTCACCATTTCCTCTTTTTTAAAAAAATTAATAGCGGTGGTATATTTCTAAAATACTAAACAAACAATAAACTGTGAACTTAATCACATGAGTTCTTATACAATTTCAAAACAGGAAAATGAAACCTCTCAGCCACAGTCATTTTAATAATCACATTGGATCGGCATTATTTATTAATTACTACATGCTCAACTGATTCAAGGCTGTACAATACCTAAAATCATTCCAAAGCAAGCATACATTTTGTCTTTTAAATTCTGACTAGATTACAAAATGCATGTATTTGTATTTAGTTAAATGGCTAAATTTTCTTTCCACTTCAAGAGAAGTGGAAAACTTTTCCTACTCCACCCTTTCCTCTGTTCTCTTTGAGGTTAGGAGAGCAAATAAAGACCTAAATTCTGTCTACTAGAGTTTCAAGAAAGGAGTGTTGAGGAGCTCTTCTCTAACCCCCACACACATACCCATATGTGCACACACACTCTTGTGCAGTGTACGCTTAATGAATCAATTAGATATGCCCCCCTGCCCTTTAGAAACCTGAGACCTAAAATAGACACAAGTGACACTGACAGCAACAGGAAGACACAAGGACAAATTGTCCAATTATCTCAGATGACAGCTAAAAATCAATAAACATTAACCACATATGCAAATATCAGGCAGTGTGCAAAGTAACTTGTTGATTTTTGGTGACAGGAAGATGCAGTGAGCACTAGCTTTCATTAGGTAGGAAATACTTCTTTAAGAAAGATTTTCAATGCAATTATTAAAGATACCTATATATAACACAGGTATGATGAAACTTTTTCTTAAATTGTTGGGAAGAGTATAAATGGGCACAAAGTGTTAAAATCCATTTTATATTAAAATAATAATAACAGCCATGTGGAAAACATCAAATATGTATGATTTACTAAGTGTTTTCTAGGTGCTGAGTTCATGCCCTGTGCTTTTACATACTGTGGAGGTGGAAAGAATGTCCCAACCCCTGCACAATTTTTGCCACTTGAGAACCTCCCTTGTGTGTCTTTATGCTGAGTTGCTGACTTGATTAATTATAGCTGAAGTCCCTCACTGGGTCATGGTTCACTGGAGAGCAGGGTGACTGCATCCTGAAGTGCTGTTCATAACCTGTGGAGTCTCTTGAAGTTCTTGTCCCCACACAGTAGAGCATGCTGGCCTGTCTGTCTCTAAAAGCTCTCACCTCTTCCCAGCTCACAGTATTCCAGCTTCTGCTTGTGACTGGGTAGGTGGTGCAGATTTTCTTATGTTTGAGGCTGGATGGATGAATGACTTTGGATTCTGATCTACAAACCTGGACTCTCAGGTTAAGAGGAGGGAGCAAGAAATAAGAGGCTGATATTCTAAGTCATGTTCTTCAGTGCAAATTACCGAACAAGCCCCAAAGTTGGGAGAGAGGAAGGAGGAAAATCATGTGCTCATCCAGTTATTACTTTAAAAAATGGAGTTCATCTCCCATTCGGCTACTGATTCTCATGCCTATAGCTCACTTAGTCAAGAACTTGGAGAGGAGATGGGGTGAGTGATTCTAAAAACTGACTCCATACAGCCAGCACAGTACTCAACAGTGAAAAACTCAAAAGCTTCCCACTAAAATCTGGGACAAGACAAGGATGCCCACTATCACTACTCCTATTCAACATGGTCTTGGAAGTCCTAGCCACAGCAATCAGGCAAGAGAGAGAAATAAAAGGGATCCAAATTGGAAAAGAAGAGGTAAAAGTGTCACTATATGCCGACGACATGTTACTATATGTAGAAAACCCTAAAAGGTCCACACAAAAACTACTAGAGCTGATCGAAGAATTCAGCAAGGTAGCAGGTTACAAGATTAATGTTCAAAAATCAGCGGCATTTCTTTACACTAATGAGGAATCAACAGAAAAAGAAAGAATCCCCTTTAAAATAGCACCCAAAGTAATAAAATATCTGGGAATAAATCTAACCAAGGAGGTGAAAGAATTATACACAGAAAACTATAAACCACTGATGAAGGAAATTAAAGAAGACTTTGAAAAATGGAAAGATATCCCATGCTATTGGATTGGAAGAATCAATATTGTTAAAATGGTCACACAGCCCAAGGCAATCTACAGATTTAATGCAATCCCTATCCAATTACCCAGGACATATTTCACAGAACTAGAACAAATCATAATAAAATTTATATGGAACCATCAAAGACCTAGAATTGCCAAAGCATTACTGAAGAGAAAGAAAGAGGCTGGAGGAATAACTCTCCCAGACTTCAGACAACACTATAGAGCTACAGTCATCAAGACAGCATGGTATTGGTACAAAAACAGACATACAGACCAGTGGAACAGAACAGAGAGCCCAGAAATGAACCCACAAACTTTTGGTCAACTCATCTTCGACAAAGGAGGCAAGAATATACAATGGAATAAAGACAGTCTCTTCAGCAAATGGTGTTGGGAAAACTGGACAGCAGCATGTAAGTCAGTGAAGCTAGAACACTCCCTTACACCATACACAAAAATAAACTCAAAATAGATCAAAGACTTAAACATAAGACAAGATACAATAAACCTCTAGAAGAAAATATAGGCAAAACAGTATCTGACATACATCTCAAAAATGTTCTCCTAGAACAGTCTACTCAAGCAATAGAAATAAAAGCAAGAATAAACAAATGGGACCTAATGAAACTTACAAGCTTCTGCACAGCAAAGGAAACCATAAGTAAAACAAAAAGACAACCTATGGAATTGGAGAAAATTTTTGCAAATGAAACCGACAAAGGCTTGATCTCCAGAATATATAAGCAGCTCATACGACTTAATAAGAAACAACCAAATAACCCAATCCAAAAATGGGCAAAAGACCTAAACAAGCATTCTCCGAGAAAGACATACAAATGATCAATAAGCACATGAAAAAATGCTCAATATCACTAATTATCAGAGAAATGCAAATCAAAACTACAATGAGGTATCACCTCACACTAGTCAGAATGGCCATCATTCAAATATCCACAAATGACAAATGCTGGAGAGGCTGTGGAGAAAGGGGAACCCTTCTACACTGCTGGTGGGAATGCAGTTTGGTGCAGCCACTATGGAAAACAGTGTGGAGATTCCTCAAAAGACTAGGAATAGACTTACTGTATGACCCAGGAATCCTGCTCCTGGCCATATATCCAGAAGGAGCCCTACTTCAGGATGACACCTGCACCCCAATGTTCACAGCAGCACTATTTACAATAGCCAAGACATGGAAACAGCCTAAATGTCCATCAACGGATGACTGGATAAAGAAGAGGTGGTATATTTATACAATGGGATAGTACTCAGCCATAAAAACCAACAACATAACGCCATTTGCAGCAACATGGATGCTCCTGGAGAATGTCATTCTAAGTGAAGTAAGCCAGAAAGAGAAAGAAAAATACCATACCAAATACCAGATCGCTCATATGTAGAATCTAAAACAAAAACAAAAACAAAAACAAAAACAAAAAAACAAAGCATAAATACAAAACAGAAATAGACTCATAGACATAGAATACAAACTTGTGGCTGCCAAGGGGGTGGAGGGTGGGAAGGGATAGACGGGATTTCAAAATTGTAGAATAGATAAACAAGATTATACTGTATAGCCCAGGGAAATATAGACAAGATCTTATGGTAGCTCACAGAGAAAAAAAATCTGACAATGAATATATATATGTTCATGTATAACTGAAAAATTGTGCTCTACACTGGAATTTGACACAACATTGTAAAATGATTATATGTCAATAAAAAATGTTAAAAAAAAAACTGACTCCATCCCCTCCATACACATTATCTCATTCAAACCACACAAAGATCCTATTTGGTAGACAAAATTCATATTCCATTAATAAATAAGGAAACAGCTGGAATCTGGGGGTGGTTGGGGGGACTTGAACTCATGCCCTTCATGGCTGCAGCATTCTGAATTCTGGAACAGCTGGAGTCATCATAAGAGATGCTTCTCTATGTAACTGCAAAAGTCTAGGCATGAAGCAACATACACAAGAAGAGGGGTATGTTTTCTGGGGGACTTATGAGTACCCAGAACTAGAAGCAGATGAGTGTCAGGTTCTAACACAGTCTACTGAGGGACTTGAACTGGTTAGACTCACCAGTTCCCTTGGAGCCAATTTTGGTCTACCTCTAGCAATCTAACAGTATCTGAAGCACACATTTGAATATTCACTTTATCTCATTTTATGTTATTTTATCTCCACTTATTTTCCCCTTGGTTTGATGTCCCCTTCTAATCATTTCCTTCCATTATAGTGTAGATTTTTTCTGGAAGCTCTGGGTTTTTAGAGGTGCATGGATTAGAATAAATGGATTTGTAGGAGTAGTGTGTTACAGCTGAAGGTTTGGCTTGCTCCAGCAGGGTAGCTCAGGACAAAAAGCTGGTTTTGGTGGCTGAGCTGGTAAGTGATTTCAGAGGTAGGAGAACCAGGAATCAGCAGCTGGGCTGAGGCTTTGACTTGAGATATATAAATGAGAAAGCAGATAGGACAAGTGTTCAACTAAAAGAATCAGCAAAGTTTGGAGGAAGGACAGGATCCCATATTCTGCATTTATTTAAGGTGCCTCCACAGCCTCTTTTGTGTTTGGGAAGTGGCTAAAAACACATCATTATCAGCAACACACAAAGGGGAAGCTGGGCTAAGGGTGATATTCTTAGGAAAAGATGAGTAAATTTTAGAATTTCAGAGGTGGAAGTGATATTAAAATTTAATTAGTCCAACTTCCTGCTCAAAAAGAAGTATCTTTTCCAGCACATTTGCTAGATAACTATCTTGATGACTGTTTCACATGCACTTGGAACTGCAGTTGTTGGGTATAAGTTTTATGTGTGTCAATGAAGTCAAGATGGCTGTCTTGTTCTACCCTTCTGTTTTCTTTTTCATGTGTTCTACCAGTTACAAAAGAGATGAGCTGAAATCTCCAAATATGACTGCAGAGTTTTTAATTTCTCCTTTTAGGTCTGTCAATTTTTGTTTTACATATTTTGAAGCTATGTGGTCAGATGTACACACATTTAGGATTGTTGAAGTGATTTTTTTCTATCATTATGAAATGTCCCTTTTTGTCTTTAATAATACTTTTTTCCCCTGATATTAGTAATCTGCTAGATAACTAATTTTTGGTTAAATACGTCTATGAATGGAAGCTCCTACTTCCAGAAGCAGTCATCACCATGATTAGACAATAAAAAAGTTAAACTTTCATTGGGAAGATCACCCTTCTATCAAATCAAATTTTGCCTCATGGCAGCTTCAACCTATTGGTACTTACTTGACTGGCTTAGCAAAACAACATGTGGTCAGCTTAGTGTTAAGTACACGGGCTTCAGAGTCTGAAAGGTTTGACAAGGCTTAAGCCAAGTGCTGGTTACATGACCTGTCAAGCCTCAGACTTCTCATTTTAAAAGGTACAATAATACTTATCCTCGACAGGGGTGTTAGGATGATTAAATGAGTTAGGTACCTAGATCTTAGTAAATACTTAATTAGTACTGGCAATTATTATCTCTTCCATAGGACGAGGCAAACCTTCAGGTATCTGAAGACAACTGGCAAGAACCCATACAGTCTTTTCACCTCTAGGTAAAATATGCCTACATCCTTCAATCATATCTTATAGGACATAGTTTTCAGCCCCAATACAGGGTTTTAAAGCAGTCTAAGGTTGTAAGGCTCAATTCGTTAAATGATCTACTGCCCAGCTAGGCTGATTATCACAGACCCCTTGGCACTTGGAGATTGTCTCCAGCTTGACACAAGACTGTCAATCATCCTTTGTTGGCCCTCAGTCAACAACTACTAGTTGTTCAGGTGTATGCTGTGTAGGTCCTGGGCCTGTTTGCCCTTAGATGCATCCCTCAGTTTTTCTTGTCTGCTCTGTACTGCGGGAAGGCTGACTCCTACAGGTTGTGTAACCCAGGCTGTTGACAGCCAACAGCAGGCCTCTTGGGAAAACTGGAGGGCAAGTGGGAGGGAGAGGTAAGGGTATTTCTTTCCCACGCTCTATGCTATGATGGCATCTCCAGCAGCAGCCACATCTTTTCCCTGGCTCCAGCTACCACTGGACAGGCCGATTTGGGTTCCAGGGTCTGTCAAGTGACTCTGGACCCTGGGTTCCATTAAGCCTGCCTTTCCCTTATCCCTCCAGCCCAGCAGCGGTAGCAGCTTTCTGCTATTACTAATTGCTGATTTGCCTCCCTATTGCCCATTTGGCTTCTCAGTCTGTTTCATCCAAAGAATTACTCTTTTCTGATTACAATTTACACTGGTTTAAATGGTTTCTGTGATCCTGATTGTCTCTGACTATATGATTCACATATTACTAGCAACTCTAGCATTTCTGAAATAAAGGTAAGCCTTATTATCTTTACTATATATATATATTAATTACTACATTATCTTTACTACTGTACATAGTATTATCTGCTTTATCATTATAATGACCATAATTCAGGTAAAAAAACATACTTTTACGTGCCTTGGTCTTAGAGGATCCAGGCAGGTTTCTAGGAATCACTGAAATAAACCTTTTAGGAATACCTATTAAATTGGTCTGTTAAATGGCCTGGAGAGGAACATCAGCTTAAACAGTTTGTTAATTCCCAGGAGGTCCCCCGCCCCAGTCTCTTCAAAATTCAGGATACTGTTTTCTTAACTCCAGCTTTCCTCGTTCCCTTTTGTTTCCCCATGGGAGAAAAGGCACTGAGAGCAAAGATTTAGCCCCATCAGTAAGTTCCTTTAGCAAATGTTTTCTCTGGTCCTAGAGGCTAAATTTACAGACTTGTTTTTTCAATACTGCATTACTTATTTCGGGCTGTTTCTTCTCTGTCCCCCTGTGCCATTTGTCTTCCTCTTCTCGGAGTGAAGGACATCTCTCTTGTGAGAAAAAAATGGAAACTATGCTGTCTCCTTCCTCCACTTGTTGAAGCTATGCTCTGTCTACCTTGGGCCTTTCTGTTGGTTTGAAGTACTTCTGTAAGCCTCAGCCTATTCCAAGTGTTGGCTCTCTCCCAGGCCTATGCTTATGGCCCACCCAGGCCTTCAAGCTGGTTCGGCCCATCTATTCTTAGTTCTTCCTCTGTGTCTGTCTGGGATCCTTGCACAGTCTGGTTCTCAACCTGTGGGCTCAATCCCTGGCCTCTCAGGGTCGCTTGCTCTTTCCTTCAGCCATGCTCCCTGGCCTTCCTCAGACAGATTCCTCCTAGTCTTGTGGTTGCAACCTGGCTTTTCAGAAACTACAGCCTTCTGTTACTGGCTCTTCTAGACTCTCTAGCTATGATACCTAGTATTTTTCCCTTGTCCTTATGAAATCAGTTCACTATATTTAATATTAACTGTTTCCCAGGCATCAAAGAAAGTGCTATCAACCTATTTTCAAGGTATATGCCATAGATCAGGCATTTTAAGGACAAAGCATTGTCCTTCCTCTCGTCTTGTGCCATTTAAGTAAACGCTAACTGGGGTCCCAGATCTCTCCTGCTTCCTTCAGAGACCCCTGATCAGGGTAAAATATTCTTAGGTGCTGATCTTCAACCTTTTTTCTTTTTGCTTGTTTGCATCCCTCTTTAAACAATTGCGATGCAGTATGGTCCTTCTCACACATTTATTAACTTCATTCTTAGACTATTTCATAAGTTTCTACATTAGACAAACATGGTATGAGAGCATTTTATAAACATTCATATTTTTAGTAAGGCAATTATTTCACTCTTATACAAATGTATCCAATGTCACCTAGATAGCAAAAAAGGTGTCTTTCACACACACCACCATCCATTGAAAAATACATACAAAAATTTTCTTTATGGTCAGAGCTTTACATTGTTTCTTTTAATTCCTTAAACCTCAGTTCCAATTATACTTTTTATACAGAATTTTACCCTTATGCAACATGTTTGAAAGCTCTTTAGTGATTATCCTTTTGTTTCTGTGCAACAACAAAACATGTAAGCCATTGAAACTAAATTTTTTCTTCTGATCATGAGGCTTTAAGTGTTCAGTTTTCTCCTGCATTAAAATCTAATTTCCATTATTATCAACACATGTAAAGTCAAAACATAAAATATTACAAATACTGATGGTTACTAAACATAAAAAAGTTTACTGGAAATGTATTTCTTAATGGGAAGGGTGGGGCTCTTTTTTCAATTTGTTCATGAATCTGAGGATGCATGTGACTTATGGTTGGAGTGAGACAAGGTTCAGCATCAATTCTATTTCTATTTTTCTTTTTTTTTTTTGTAGCTGTAAGGGCTAAGGAATCTTGCTTATATGAATAAGGAAGTAGGAATGAAAACAGCTGTTATAGTAATGTCATTTCATTCTTTGAAAGCCTTATGATCTATACAACAAAAAACTGCTTCATTTTTTCCTATTATCAGCTGTAAACTCTATTAGGGCCTCCTTAAGTTTTGTTGAAAACAGAGAATTTGATACTACCTGATTTGCAGAAGGATTTATTAGTCATTACAATTTGATAGGGTATCAACATTTTCAGTCATTCTTTTGTTTAGCACTATAGAGGTTTTTACACCCTGAGGTTTTACACGATGGGAGAGAGGGAGGCTTTATATGAAGTGGGTAGAGCAATAATAAAAGAGGAAGTGTTTTAGGGGAACCCCAAGAGCCTTGCCTGGAAGGCACATTCTCAGGCACACTCAATTGGGGGAAGAGTATTTGAGGAAGATGAAGATCTAGAAACTCGTTTCCTAAAACTGCCTATGCTTACGCATCCCATAAAAAGCCCTTGTGATTCCCACACACTCTAGTTGGAAGATCATTGAGGGTTTAAGGAATGAATGAATGAATTAATGAATGAATGAATAATATATAAAGTAAGGTTTGAGGAATAAATCTGTTCCACACCTGAGTCACCCTTTGTCAGGGTGAGGAAGCAGGCAGAATGCCTTCCTAGGGATGAGGGGCACCCCTGAGCCAGAAAGAGTGGGACTGGCCCCAGATTGCCCAAAGACCCTGGATGCATTACAGCACTCAAATAGAAATCAGCAAAACATAGGGCAGTGATGTAGGGGTGCAGATACCCAAGTACACTAGGGGATCTTGAGAATGTAGAGCACTCTCTCCTCCATTAGTTGAACTCAGACTAACTTCAATGCTCTGGATTTCCTCCCAGTTGATGCTTGGATGTAGGAAATGCAGTAAAGATAGAAGGCAGTTACATCCAGGCTAAGGGCTTTTCTGATGACTATTATGAGTTGAGGTGTGAGAGGTCACTGTCCCTGCAGTAACTGAGGGTCTTTGAACCAAACCTCTGGACACACCAAGTGCCAGGCACCATGCTCGGTTATTTATGTTCATTATTTCTTTTAACTTTTACAAAAGTCCTATTTGGTAGATAATACTATTGCTATCCTACAAGTAAGAAAAATGTGAGATTATGAAAGGTGAAATAACCAGCCCAAGGTCACAGGTGAAAACATTTATCCTCGTGTCTAATTACTCGTTTCTTCTTCTTTATACCAGATCATAAAGTCACACCATTGCTGTCAAGACCAGTGGTCTTTAGGAACCAAAATCCACAGACCCTCCAGAACAAAGAACAGAGCCCTGAGACCTAGTGGGTAGGGTGGGGAGAGGACAGAGAAAAACTGGCACAGTTTAACTCAGAACAGTCAATGAAGGCTGAAAAACACAAGCCAATGAACAGAGCCAAATCTATTCTTTGATAATTGTCATATGCCTTTCCCAAAATGACCTTTCCCAGAACAAATAAGAACTTAAAGACTCCCTTCAGATTTGGGTTCTTGGCTCATGCTGTGGTGGAGAGGTGAGCCCTGAACCCAGAGAAATGGGGATAGCTGTTGGTTTAACTGGCTCCCTCAGGCCACCTGTTTTATTTCTTGGGGCTTTGACTGTTTCATGTGCAATAGATGAGGCTCAGATTAGAGTAGTATTTTCCAAACATTTTAGATTGTCTCACAGTGAGAAAAAAATTTTTACACCATAAGGCAAGATGCACACACACTTCTGAAATAATTTGAGTTTCATGAAACAACACTCTGCCGCTCTCTGATATGTTCTATTTCATCAAGCTGTTCATTTTATTGATTAAAAAAAAACCCACCTGGTTGCTACTCACAAAATTGATATTTTAATCTGTTAATGGATGGCAAAGCATGGTTTTAAAAACTCTGGACTTCTAAAGAGTAGCTTAATCATCAAGTCAGTGTTGTTCCTTGGGAGAACTGTGAATCTTTGGTCCCCTCCCACTTTTCAGGGACTTATCTTCCTGGCTTCCTCTAGACCAATTTTATTCCTTCCACCTCTGTTTACCCTCACCCCTGCTGCTTTATACTCAGATGTCAAGAAATATTTCTGAGCAGGTGCTTTTGTTTTCTCTGAGGTAGCCTTAGGCGTTCTTCCAGTTTTGCCTTAGCTACCTTTAGTGTGCTCCTGTTACTTGCAGCTAATGCAGGGCCTGTGTCGGAGGGATGCCTCCATGGATTCCAGTGCCTGAAACTACTCACCTTTGACTTTCAGAGTCAGGTACTTGTAGTCCCAGGCGATCCCATAGATGATCAGACAGAGATACTGCCCTGCATCCCTCACTTGAACTCGGGGGATGTGGAACAAGGCCTTCCCCAGAGGCAGCTGCTCCTCCAGCAAAGTGGCTCTTTCACTGAGCAAAGTTGTATCATTTTCCACCTTTTGCAAACTGGCTTTTAAATCTCTAAGTTCCATGTCACCTCCAGTGTCAAAATCACACTCCAAGGTCACGTTGCTGCCGTAGTCTACGGTGTACATTTCCTTTGGGACTGTCACTGTGAATAAAGCTGAAAAGAAAATAAGACATTCTCCCATTGTTTGCCTTCACATTTCAGTTCTGCATAGCATGGGAGCAAAGGAGACCCATCCCACCCTGCTTCTCAGGAGATACCTGTCAGTATCTCGGCATTTGTGGAGGTTCCTTTTTCTCATTTGTCCAATCTGTTCTGGCCAAGACTGGAATTTTTGATCCGCTGCTCTGAGGTAGTTCTCTCCTCTCAACACTCCCCACCTGTGTGGCTGACTGCCCTCCTGCCACCTATTATCCAGGCACATTTTCTTCATATGGATCAAATTACATCGTGCCCTGCCAAATTCTACCTCCTCTCACCAGTGAGGAATAACAATTATCACTTGTTGAGTTCTTACTACGTGTCAGGCCTCTGCTAACACATGATCCCTTTTGTCTTCCCAGGAAGCCAGTGAAGTAGGGCCATTTTCTTTTTAGAAAATGAAACTGAGGCACAGAAAGGTTAAGCAACTTGCCCAAGATTGCACAGCCAGGATCAGACCCAGGTATTGCCGAGTCGAAGTGTTAGAGCAGGCAGATAGCTAGATATGAGCAGAGAAAGAGGGACATAGACCAAATGGTAGGAATTGGGCAGAAAGGAGGGGCACAGACCAAATCCAGGAAACCATACATTATATAAGCACCAGGGGTCCCTGGGCAGTGGAAAAAAAGCAGGAAACTTTGGACTGATAAGCAATCATACCTTTTGGGGTGGAGAGGCCTGGAGGCCTACAAAGAAAGATGAGGAAAGGCAGGACTCTCCAGTGTCTAAATGTAACCTTTTGCTCATCATGCCCTCATCACAATAAAGTCAGCCTTGCAGACTAGAAGTACCCAACAAGCACCGACACCATGACACTTCTGATCCAGAAGAAATAAGGACAAAAATGCCTCCTCCCTTTGGGAAGGTGGAGTTGGGATTAAAAATCAGGGAATATGACCCCAAATCCTTCCCTCCCCAATGAATATTCTGCCCACTCATTTTTACTCTCTATGTAACCAACTTGCCAAAGAAATTCAGGGCAGCCGCTCACCTGAGCCTGCCCGCTCTCCCCTTGAGAGTGTACTATCCATCCCTTAAAAATCCCTGCTTCACTTTCTTAACCTATGAGTCTTGTCTCTGAATTCTTCCTGGTATGGAACAAGAACCTGGACACCGGTTACAACCAATAGCAATACAAGTGCCCTTACCCACCACCACATCATACAAGCCCACTGTGGAAGCATCTTTTATATCAACAAAAGGAAAGAAAGATTGGGACTAATGTTTAGGGTATACCTACTGTATGTGAGCCACTGCCACAGGCTTTTTATCTATATCATTTAATACTGAAAATGCAATCATAAAATATGTATTATCATTACTGTTTTACAGCTGAGGAAACTTGGTCAAAGAGGTTTGCTCCAGGACATACAGTCAGTAAAGTCAAACTTCAGAGCCAGTCGGATATCTGACTTTAAAATCTGTAGTTTTTGAAACAGTGACCCCAAAATGTCACATAGCTTTAGAACTATGCAAAATAATTTTAAATATGGCAGAATCAAGGCCTAAAGGGAGTTGGATTATTCAAAGAGAAATTCATACCCTCTTCAATTCTATTTCAATCCCTCAAATTACATATAATTTGCAACTAGCCTCTCACATCCCTAACAATGGCTATTTTTCCTTTTAGTAAAACAGGAAGCTCTCAGGCAGATGTTAATAATAATCTGGTAGAATTTAATAAAACCACTTTACTTTCACTACATTTATTTTTACTCATACCCTCTCTTTACCAGTACCAGTGATACTGGGTTTCCATTTACCACAGGGTTATACTGTTTTGTTCAAAAGATAAACGCTTAGTTGAGTTAAAGAATTCTATAAAAACAACAGCACACAGAGCAGTCGAACACAGCAAAAGTAATGAAGGTAGTGTGTGCAAGATTAAATTGTGAGAAACTGTACAAAGTGACGCTGCTTTCATCGTTAATGAATGGAAAATCATTATGACTAAGTGAGCAAGATCTCGAAGAAGCTTCTGAATTGTGACAGAAGATTAGATCAAATTATCTTCAGGAGAGCTTGCTTCATTAATTCACTCATTTAATCAGTCAAAACAGCCATTGGGGATGGTTTCTAAGAATATGCGATTTGAGGAGTCATTTTCATACAAAACATGGTATGTATGGAAAGAGCTCGGGATTTAGTGACAGATGAACCTAGGTTCAAATTCTGACTGTACCAAGATTATGAGCCCTTGCTGGGGCAGGTGGGTATAGCTCAGTGTTAGAGCACATGCTTAGCATGCCCAAGGTCCTGGGTTCAATCCCCAGTACCTCCATTAAAAAGAAAAAAAAAAGGATTATGAATCCTTTGATCTTGATCATGTCATTTAACTGCTATGAGTCTCAGCCTCTTTTATCTGTAAAAGTACAAGGGGCAGCGGGGTGGGAAGGGACAGACTGGGAGTTCAAAATTTGTAGATACTGACAGGCATATGCAGAATAGATAAATAAGATTATACTGTATAGCACAGGGAAATATATACAAGATCTTGTGGTAGCTCACAGTGAAAAAGAATGTGACAATAAATATATGTATGTACATGTATAACTGAAAAATCGTGCTCTACACTGGAATTTGACACAACATTGTAAAATGACTATAACTCAATAAAAAATGTTAAAAAAACAAAAAGGTACAAGGTTAATATCTGCCTCTCAATATTGTGGTGAAAACTAGACAAAATGGCACATGTGAAGCACCTTGTTTTGGCAGGTAGTAGGTGGTCAGCAAACACTGGTTCCTTTCTTTTGTATCATGCTTTAATTCTTGGGAAAGTGGTATTCTGACCACCCTGGACAACAGATTCACAGTATAAGTAGTTCGGGGGTTTTCAGTTGCTTGAATGATTCACATTGCAATTCTCTTCTGACTCGAGTTTTTCCTCGTATCATCTTGCAAGTCCTTGAAGGCAATGACCAGGTTGAGTTTGTTTTTGGTATCTCCAGTGCCTAGCACATACTAATACTAAATTCCAGTTCAGGGTTTAACATATAAATGACAGAAAGAGGAAGAGGCAGAAAAAAAAAGGACAAGTCTACCCATGTTCACTTCTATTTTCCTCTCATCAAACTGCAACTTGCACCAAACTGCACAAACTGGCATTCTTAATCACTACACAGCACATGTGATAGTGTAATATAGGCTTGAGGTTTATTGATAATGACTGACAAGTTTATATCTTGCCTCCAACTCCTGTTTTAACAATGAGAACATTAATGTGCCTTTCTAACAGATACCTGTGGTGCAGAAAGGAGTTCACATCTGCCCAGTATTCTTTCGGGCAGAATGGGGATGGGGCAGGGCTATAACATGAGTGCTTCTGTATAAAACAATTCCAATCACATCTGCATTTGCTAGGCCAGGTATAGAAGACTCTGGGATGATGTGGAGAAAAAAGATGTCGTGCTTCCAAATTTCCCACAAAGTGGAATCCACTGAACACTTGTAATAACTCTTACCCCAAGTCTCCATAAGAGGATGCTCTTAAAGGTAGATTCCTTTATGACAGGAATCATCTCCAAATACTTGAGTTATTAAGTTCCCTTATAACTAAGACAGAGCTGCCTGATACCAAGTCCACCCTGCCTGAAGAGTAATACTTATTTACTCACCCATCAAATATATATTAACCATCTTCTATGTGCCAGGTTCAAGAATTTACACTGCGTTTACTCTCCACATAGTACTTCCTTCTCTTATTTTATTGCACAAGATAAAACAAGAAACAAGGAAGAGAAATGGGGCTTGTGAGGAAGGTTACTTGCTGAGTCTGAGATTTAACAAGAATCAGAAGACTTTGAGTGCAGTCCCTATCAAATTTATTTAACAAATTTATTTACCACACTTACACTTTCTTCTCATGAGAGGGAGCGGCTATAACTTCCTCTGGAACTCCCCATAGCATACAGCAGAACTCCCCTCTTCACTGTCTGGGCCTTTGACAAAAATCCACTTTATGCTTGCTTTTCCCCTCTGCCTCTGCCTTGTACAGAGTGTGTGTGTAGAGGGGCTGGAGGCAAAAAGTGCGCTACCTTTCAGGCAGGTGACATTTTTCAGCTAACATTCACAAGAGGAGAGAAAAATTGGCAAACATGAATCATGTATCTGAGTAGCTCAGAATAACGAGAACATTAGTTGTTATTTGGTCTAAGTTTGTCCCAATTAAAGCTTCTGAGCTATGCAAAGCTTTAAGCTTGATTACCCAATATAAAATGACAAGTTTAGGAGATGCAATATACTTTCGAAATCCTAAAATATTCTCACTGTAAATTACAGAGGAAATCAAAACACTCTTGCAAACAATTCTGTGAAGAGGTTTTTTTCAAGCTTGGCTGCACATTAGAATCACTAAGCAGAGGGCTTCAATCTTAGCCATCATTGGAATCACCTGGGAGGCTTTTAAAACACCAATGCCTAGGCCCCACTTTGGATCCTTTAAAACTGAACTTTATTTTGTGAAGTCAACATCAATTTTTTTTTTTTTTTAATTTCACTGGGAGCTTCTAATGCGCACAGAACAATGAGAAACCATTTGTTAGACAAATCAAAAACACCTGCACTTGCAAACATCTTATCATCCTGCCTTTCAGAGTGTTGTCCTCAGTTTCCTCTGGGAGAAATGTGGCGTCTCCATTCAGCATTCCTACAATTCCTGGAAGGCAGGTAGAATTGCATCCCCTGCCCCAGACCTAGAGAAGCAGAATCTACTTTCTAACAAAATGGGGTGATTCACATGCACATTAACATTTGATAAGCAGAATGATAACACTAGTTTGCATTTGGATTGTTACTGGGAAGTAGAGTAATACTTAATATTTATTAAACACAATGAATCAGACCCTGGGCTAAACTTTACATCATCATCTTATTTGATGTTCTCCAAACTCTGCAAGGTAGGGGTCATTACCCCCATTTTACAAATAGGGAAACTGAGGCTTAAAGAAGTGATACAACTTGCCTAAGGTCAAAGAGTGGGAGCTCACAGAGTTGGAATTCCAATTCATATCTCTGTGTCTTGAAAGCTTGCACTTCTAACAACTCTAGAGATATGACCATATATCCACTGGCATGTATATGCTCCATCCATGAATGAAATAGATATACTTTGCAGCTTTATACTAAGGAAAAGACATTTGTTTTTTATTTCATGTCACATGGTTATTAAATTAAGCTTCAACCTAGCATTGATTTCCTGATGTTACCAAAGGAGAAAACTGGAAATTTTCCATGACAGAAATTAAGCAAACAAAACATTCATTTGGTCATCTTGACTAAATTAAAAGGTAAAGGACTTGGCCAAAGCTTGAAAAATTCATACATGCAGGTTCTTTAAACAGATTAAAATAGCTGGCTTGAGTAATGTTGGAGCGTTTTTCAAAGTTCTTTGGGGAACTTTGCATTTTTTTTTGCAATCAAGGCATCAATTGGAGCCGTCACATCTCCAGGAAACACAAAACAAGTTATTTGCATTACCTCCCGAGATAACTTTCTCTCAAGCTAATTTTATACTTTTTTCCCCCCATCTAGCAATAGAAGCTTAAGAGTTTTCAGACTTCCTATCTTAGTACTTGACAGGTGAGGGTAGGACCAGGGTAGGGGCAGGGGACTGCTTTACACAGACACAGTTTTCAGAAAACTCCAGTTCCTGGTTCAGGACAGATGCCTGCTCTGGGCACCTAACTCATGCACTTCTCTTTGTAGGAATACTGCATGGAGACATCTCATCTCTTAGAAATCCTCTCCCCAACTAGATTCTTCTGCTGTGTATACCTCAGGGGTCAGCAGAAGTAGATTTGGAGGCTGATTATAGGCTAAGTGGAGTGACTCAGGGTGTGGTTCCTGGCCCAGAGTGACCTCAAGCAACACCCTGGTCATGTGCCTCCTGGGTTTTATTCATTTCTGGAGGACAAAAAAAGAAAAACATAAAAACACAAATGAAAGATATAAGATTGGGGTTACTTTTTCTTCCAAGACATGACAAAATACAAAAATAAATATTTTCCCTTAAGTGCGTCTGGATTATAACATGTCCTTAGGTTTTGAAATGGAAATATAAGAAAAAAATGAAATGTAATGCTACAGTAATAAAAGAGTGTGATTAATGCGAAAAGCTATCCACACAGATCAATAGAACAGAATGGAGAAGCCAGAAATAGACCCATACAAATATGGCCAAGTGATTTCTGACAAAGGTGCAAAGGCCATCCAATGGAGAAAAGATAGTCTTTTCAACAAGTGAAAAAATGGGGCTGGAGCTGGAGCAACTGGATGTCCACAAGCAAACAAACAAATAAACAAACAAAACTTAACCTTATATAAAAATCAACTCAAGATGAGTTGTAAGCCTAAATGTAAGATGTACAACTGAAAATGTTTAGAAGAAAATCTTTAAGTTTTAGGTTAGGCACAAGAGTTCTTAGATATGACAATCCATAAAAGAAAAAAATTGATAAATTGGATATTATCAAAATTAAAATCTTTGCTCTACAAAACACACTGCTAAGAGAAGGAAAAGATGAAAAAATTTGCATAACACATAGCTGATGAAGAATTTGTATCCAGACTATATAAAGAACTCTCAAAACTTAGCCATAAGAAAATAAATAACCCAGTTAAAAATGGCCAAATGATCTGATATGCACTTCAGCAAAGAAGATATATGGATGGGCAATAGGTATGTGAAAATATGTTTATCATCACCAGATATAAGGAAAAGGCGAATTCAACCACAGTGAGATACTTCTACACATCTATTAGAGTGACTTAAAAAGAGAAAATGACAATGTCAATACCAAGTGCTGTCAAAGATGTGGAGCAATTGGAACTCTCATACTTTGCTGGCAGGAATGCAAAAATGGTATACAGACTATGAACGGTTTCATGGTTTCTTACAAAGTTAAATATATACTTACCATATGACTCAGCAATCCCACTCCTAGGTTTTCACCCAAGTGAAATGAAAACATATGCTTCCACAAAAACCTATATACAAATGTTTGTAGCAACTTTGTTTGTAATTGCCAAAAATAAGAAACAACCCAAAAGTCCCTCAACTGGGTAATGAATAAACAAAATGTGGTACAAACATACAGTAGAACACTACTCAACAGCAAAAAGGAGTGAACTATAGATTCATACAACAATATGGATAAATCTCAAGTGCATTATGCTAAGTGGAAAGAACCCAGACAAAAAGAGTATTTAATAAATGATCCCATTTACATGACATTCTGGAAAAGTTAAAGCTATAGGGTAGAGAATAGATAAGTGGGTACCTGGGCTTAGAAGTTGGGGGAGGATTTTTTGTTTGGTGATAGAACTGTCTGGGCCTTGACTGTGGTGGTGGCTGTGTGACTACACATTTGTCAAAACTCATGGATGATTTTATGAAAAAACAGTAAAATTTTAATTCATGTCAATTTAAAAATAAATATTTGAAAAACTAAATGAAAATGTTTTCTGATAGTTTTTCACTTCAAACTTTAACTTATATTATAGATAACACTGTAAAGCATCCACAGAACGTACAAGGAAAGAGTTAATTTCATATGTCTCTAAAATCCCAGCTGGGCAGGGTCCCGTAGAAAGGACACATCAAGTGTTCCTTTAACTACCACTGCAAAGGCAGGGCTGAAGTACGCAGAATATAGGGATGTTTTCCATGGATGGCCCCAAGTCGATGTCTCTAGTACCAGTCCAGATTGGGCAGCCCAAGGGAGGGAGAGAAACATGACTGGGTAGAGAGTAATTGGGACCACCTGGAAGGGAGGGAAAAGCTTTTCAAAAAGTTATCTGTGCCAAAGAAGGCACTCTTTCTCAATCAAAGGTGGAATGCTGGATGACTTCCCATGGAATCAGGGCTGCTATCATAGAGGACCTAATCCCCTGTATCTGCCTGTCTTCCTCTCTTACCTACTGGTATTCTCCCAATGTAATTCACTCATGGTCCTGACTGCACATGTGAATGGTCTATGAACTACTTTCCCCAGAAAAGCAAAACTCCTGAAATTGCTTTCCTCCCTGCCCTACATTCTCCAGTAGAATATATTTCTTCAAAATCCAAAGGCATAACCTTAAGGTTCATTATTCATTTAGACACAAGAAGATTCTGACTTTCCAATTCAAGTAATCCACATTAATGTGTGAATGACCAAAGGATGCTGATGTTGCTTTTTAAAAGAGAAGGTGTCCCCCTGACCTTTGTCTCCTCACTGTCCCTGCCAGAAGAGAAGGGGACAGCTGTGTGGCATCTCACCTTTCAGGACACTCCACCCATGCCCTCTTGTGTCAGTTCAGAGGTGCACGGTCTGAGTGGTCCTGACTTCTTGTCACTACCATTATTGGACAGTGGGGATAGATGGGCCAATATTCTCAGTCCCTGTTTCTGTAAGACAAGGACACGGATATACAAAAGCCACCATGGGCACCATTCTTTTGGCTGTGCTTAACCAGAAATCACACTGCCTCTCACAGAAAGCCTTCAGCCTGAGGACCACAGTCTCGTCCTTGGTTTCAGCTGAAGGTCATTACCTGTTCCTCTTTCTCAGTCCCCTCCCTTTGTCCTTTCTTACCTGCTGTCTGATGAAGCTGCATTTCCAGGCTCAGAATTAGCAGGAGGAGGAACATGTTCTGTACTGGATCTGAAACAGACAATTGAAAGTCTCAGAGCCACCTGCAGTTTGCTGGGTCTCATGATTTGGTCATTTGCTCACTCTTGAAAACAAGAAAATGACTCGTAAACAAATCTTTTGGGGAGGCAGTGGACCGTGATGGAGTCGAGAAGGGTTGATCACTCAGAGAAGAGAGGAGATAGGGTAAGAAGAAGCGAGGCCCTCTCTCGATCCAAATTAGAAGCACTTCTTCCTTCTCTAACAACTGTTTCTAAATATGAACCAGTCCTCATAGTTACCCATGCTGGTGGTTATCTGCACCTCTTTGTCTCTCCCATGAAGCCTTCCATAGTTTCAGTAGTAGGCCCTTGAAAACCAATCTTGTTTGTCAAATGAAGAATACACATCACCTTTTCCAGCTGCACTGGAACTCTGGGAGTCAGACACTAGATAGTGTTCAATAGAACAGAGTTAGAGTCTCAGCAAAAACTTGGGAGTTGACTGAGCAGGTAAAGCAGTCAAGCTCTTTGCAGGGCTATGATTGAATGTACCCGTTACTTGAACTATTTGTCATTAAGAGGTGTAGACAGGGAGAGCAGAGAACTGGCTCCACTGAGTAGCTGCCAAACCTTGGTCCTGTTTCAACTCCTGTGCTTCCACCTTTGCTCAACTTTTCCACCCAGGGACTTCTAGAGGTTGAAGGCAAAAGGGACAGGGTATACCACTGTCAGCTTTTTTTCCTTCAAACAGGCTTTCAAAATTTTATCAGCCATAGAATCATTTCTCCAAGGGGAAATCAATTGGAGCCATACATCTAAATCAGATAAAAGCAGAATTGCTCTGTGTATAGTGGAAAGTCAGTGGAGGATTTGGATCAGGAGAATGGCATGATCTCATTTTACATTTTTAAAAGAGGACTCAGTTTTGGTGTAGACAATAGACCACTGTTGTGAAGGAGAATGGGATGAGCAAGATTAGAAGCAGAGTGATAGTAAGGAATGTTTTTGCAGAGATGATAGTTTGGGTTAGAATGGTGGGGCTGGTGGAGGTAAGAAGTGGTCTGTTGATGGTTTTTTATTTTTAAACATTTTTTCTTGGTCCTTTAAATGTATTAAATTCATAACAGCTTTATCGGAGTATGATTGACGTACAATAGAGGACTGTGGGTGTGTGCACATAGATATATTTAAGACACAGATGATTCAATGGTACAATTCAGTGGTTTTCAGTATATTCACAGAATTATGCAACCCACACCAGTACCTAATTTTGGATCATTTCCATTATTCCAAAAAGTAACCCAATACTCACTAGCAGAAACTCCCCAATTCCTCTTCCTCTTCCCCCAGCCCCAGGCAATCACAAATCTCCTTTCTATCTCTATAATTTACTTATTCTGGATGTTTCATATAAATGGAATTATACAATATGTGGTCTTTTGTGTCTAGCTTCTTTCAGTGAGCATATTATTTTCAAGATTGATCTGTACTGTAAAACATTATCAGTAGTATATTCCTTTTTATGACTGAATAATATTCCATGTATGAATACACCACATCTTGTTTATCCATTCAGCAATTGATGGACATTTGAGTTGTTTCCACTTGTTGGCTATTACAAATAATGCTACTATGACACTCAGGTACCAGTTTTTGTGTAGATATATTTTTGAATCTCTTGGGTATATACATAGAAGTGGAACTGCTTCATTAAATGGTAACTCTGTTTTACTTTTTGAGAAACTGCCAAACTGTTTATCAAATGTACGATTTGCAATTACTTTCTCCCACCCTGTGATTGTTTTTGCAGTTTCTTGATAGTGTTCTTTGAAGCACAAATGTTTTAATTTAATTTTAAAGCATAAATTAATTCTGATGAAGGCCAATTTGTCTATTTTCTCTTTTAATTGCTTATGCTTTAGGTGTCATCACTAAGAAATCATTGCCTAATCCAAGGTCACAAAGATTTACATCTATGTTTTCTTCAGAGAATTTTATAGCTTTAGTTCTTGTATTTAGGTATTTGATCTAGTTTGAGTTAATTTTTATATATGGTGTGAGGTACGGCTCCAGATTCATTCTTTTGCATGTGGACATCCAGTCGCCGCTGCACAATTTGTTGAAAAGATTATTCCTTGTCCATTGAATTCTCTTAGCATCCTCACCAAAAATCAATTGAACTTAAATGTATGAGCTTAGTTCTGGAATCTTAATTTTCCACTGAACAATACATCTTTCCTATGTCAGTACCACAGACTGTTGATTACAGTAACTTTGGTAAGTTTTGAAATTGGGAAATGTGAATCTTCCAACTTGTTCTTCTTTTTCAAGTTTTGTGGGGGTTTTTTGTTTTGTTTTGTTTTGTGTTTTTGGTGTGTGGCTATTCTTATTCCCTTGCATTTCCATGTGAATTTTAGGATCAGCTTGTCCATTTTCACACCCAAAAAAAGCAGCTGGAGTTTTGATAGGGATTGCACTGAATCTGTAGGTCCACTGGAGAATATAGCCATCTTAATAATATGAAGTCTTTCAATCCATGAATGCAGTGTGTCTTTCCATTTATTTAAGACTTCTATATTTTCAGAGATTTCACAGGAATTGTTGACAGGTTGGAAGGGTAGTTTGACAAAAGTAAAGAAATCTAGAAAAATTTCTAGGTTTGGGGCTTGAGTCTCTAGGGCAATGGAGATACTATTTATTAAAATGGAGAAGACTAAGAGTGAAGCAGATTAGGGAGCAGAAATCAAGATTTGTATTTGGAATGTGTTTGGTTTGAGATGCCTATTAGGTATCCACATTGAAGATGTTTAGTATGCAGCTGGATAACTGGTAGTCCAGAGTTTGGGGCAGAAATATAAATTTGGGAATCATCAACGTATAAGTGTTACTAATGCCATGGTGCTGCACGATGTCATCTAAAGAGAGATAAGGAAGAGAAAGTGTCAAAAGGACTGAGATGTGGGTCATTCCAACATTTATGGATCTTTGAGAGGGAGGGTACTAGCAAAGAAAACTGAGAGGCTGGGTACAAAGGCAAATGAATCATCTCTTTTATTTTCTGTATTCTCATTTGACTTCTGGAGCCTTGTTGACTGTGGAGGGACTGCCCCCTCAAGATTACCCAATTCCTAGAAATAGTAAACAACTCACCCTCAAGTGCGCCTTTCATATGCAAATCAACCACTCCAAAGCCCTATCTTCAATCACCTCCTTATTAAGCTCTCACACTCTGGGCCACTATCTATTTGCCCTAATCACCCCAGGGCTAGATACTAGACAATAAGGGACAGCTCCTATCCCCCCAGAGTCTGCTGAAATTATTCAAACTAGCCCCATTCGTTCCTGTGGAAGCCACAGTAAAGGCTCCTAGCTACTTCCCCATCTTCTCCCAATGCCTCCTGTGTGACCCTGATATTTACCTGTGTGGCTCCCTTTGGAGTGGCATGCCCTTTTCTCTTGGAATCTATGAGTATAACAAATTATTTTTTCAATGGCACTCACCTCCTGATCTGTTGGCCTCACCGTACCTAAACAATAATAAAACCTAGAGTTTAAAACATAGTACTAGAAGGAGAAAGTGATCAGTTGAGCCAGCTCCTGAGAGCTAAATTTAGCAGTATGAAGGTCATGGATTACCTTGATAAGCATGGTACCAGTGGGTTTGGTGCAGATGAAAGCCTGTGTGGATTCGAGGGACAATAGGAGGTAAGGATGTGGAGACAACAGAATATAGGCAACTCAGGGAAGAGTGCTACAGGAGAAATGGGGCAGCAGCTAGAAGGGAATTGAGGTGGGCTGTATTCTTAGTTTAGGGAGGGAGATATTACAGCAGGTAACAACTGGGAAGAGAATCAAGTGCTTTCCACTGGGCAATGCTCTAGACACAACTTAGCTAGACTTGAAAACCCTCTTCCTTGTTGAAAATAAAAATATGTATAAAAAAGATAACATCTTAAGCTGCACCTGCAGCCTTGCCCAGCATTTTAAATTCTAGAATACAAAAGGATAGCATGTAACATGTGGTCTGGCAACAGAAAAGACTCCTAGTTCACTCACCACTGCTTTTAACTTCCCTTTCTTCCTTGCCCATCCAAGGGGACTTTCCTTGCACACTGCCTCCTTGAGTCAGTTGAGAGACAGACACTTTCATAAAGGTACTTTCCAACAAGCAACCTTCTTTCTTCTAGGGATAATGTGTCCCATGCAACAGTTAAGAGCACAGGTTCTAAAGTCAGATGCATCTGTGTTCAAATCCTGGGTCTATAAATTATTAGCCTCTAACACCTTGGACAGTTATGAAAACTCTTTGTGTCCCATTTTCCTATAGTGCCAACAATAATAACTTCTGCTTCAAGGCAGAATCTTGGGGGTCATCTTAAACCTACTCATCTCTCATCTTGAACATCCAGTCCATTCCCCCACACCTGTTAATTCTACTTCCTGGATACTTCTTGGATTATGCCTCTTCCTTCCACCACTCCACTGCCATCACCTTAATGCAGCTTCCCACCATTTCTCATTATACCATAGCAGAGCCTCCTCACTGCCATTTTTACCTTCTAGTCTTGCTTCTTTCTACTCCATCCTCCTCTTATCAAAGTGGAGGACACAAACCTTGGTGTCATCCTTGACTCCTGTTTTCTCTCACCTGCATCTGGTTCATTAACAAATCCTGTAGGCCTTTCTTTGAAACATATCCAGAATCTGACCACTTCTCACTGCTTTCATATCAACTTGAGACATTATCACCTGTCATGGTGATTGTAACCTTGCCTTACTACAGTTGATTCTCAACACAGGAGCCAGAGCAATTCTTTAAAAATATAAGTCAAACCATGTCTTCTTAAAACCTTTTGATGGCTCAGTATTTCACTGAGAGTAAGAGGGGCCTCTGTCCTGAGCTCTCCTGTGCTTTAGAGGATCCCACTGTGCTCATGCCTTTCATGCAGTGTGAAGTGTTCGCAGGACTGAGAGGTGTCATCTGGAGCCCGTGATCTCTCTCCACCATCCCCACAATCTGGGTCCTTGGGATGCTGGAATTCCCTGCCCAAATGGCCCTAAGCCTGCTTCCAGGATCTGGCTTCTTCCCCAGATCCATCCATTCAAGGATGGACCTTGCTGCTAATGTGCCCGTCCCTATGCCTGGACACTTTACTCTTTTTGATGAGATGACCTTATGGAAAATTGCAATAGCACCACTCATCCAGCATTCCCAGTTTCCATTTTCTGTCTCTCTTTTCCAAAGCTTTCATTACCATCTAACATGCTATGTAACCTACCTGTTTATTGTATTATTACCTGCCATCTTCCATTAGAATATAATCACTAAAAGTGCAGGGATCTTCATCTATTTGCTTATGACTATGTTTTCAGTACCCAGAACAGTGTCTGGCAATAAGTAGGCACTTGATTAGTATTTGTTGAGTGAACTATCCCCTTATCTAGCAGGCAGAACAATCTCTTGAACGCTGAATAATTGAATCTGACCATGTCACTCCTGCTTAAAAGACTTTAGCAGCTCCCACTGTTTACAAGGTAAAGTTCTTAGTGCAGCACACAAAACTTTCCCTGACCTACCACCTTCTGCCTCAGTCACAGAGTAATACATGCACTTTCCATGACTAGGGCCTCACAGGTGCTTTGAGAATTCTAATCTTCTATGTCTAATCTTATTTTTTTAATCTTATTTTTCCTCTCTCTCAACTTCTTCTTGAGTTTAAAAAACTGTATTGTACCTTAAGTAGCCTTACGTTCTCATGCATTCAACAGAAGTGAATAACTCTTTTCTAACTAACTTAGGGTGCTTCTGCCTCAATTGTACCTACTACTCACCCCTATAGTGAAGCACTTAACTCATTACTGGTATGTTGATATATTACACTTCTGTTTTCCTAGGCTAGAACAAGAGCTCTTTGTACAGTCTGCCTTGGTATCTGCAGGATATTGGTTCCAGGATCCTCTGAAGATACCAAAATCTGCCGATGCTCAAGTGCCTTATGTAAAGTTGATAGTACAGTTGGTCCTATATGTAGGGTTGCGGAATCCTGCAGATATAAAGGATGGACTGCCCTATATTAGGTTCTTTTAACTGTGTGCTGAATGGACAAGTGAAAGAGTGCTTACTTGCACAAGAGCTTAGCATCATATTCAGGAATCTGAGGAGTACTGGCTCCCAGTTGACTCCACTCCCTATCAGAGAAACAGAAACCTTAACTTGGTTGTTTATTTTGGCCCCAAATAAGAACTTTCCATTGAATGGAACCACTCACAACAGAATGGGCCACTAATGGAGTGGGAAGGCATCATCTCTGGAATTGTTTAATAAGCAAAGGGTGCATGTTGAAGCAAGAGTTTCCACAAGAGGCAGAAAGTGATCCCTTTTTAGCAGTAAAATTATTTACAAAGTTGTCTCCCAGAAGAATGTTTACACAGGTATCTCAAGCCCCACACCAACCTCTCTCAAAACATTAGACAATCTGGATAAGACCCCTGCCCTCTGGTTTCCTTAGAAGAACCACGTTTTCTGAAGAAGCAGGTTCTTGAAGCTTTAATGTTAGGGAAGTATGAACTCTTAATATTCAGATAGGCAAGGCCTGAAAGAATTTACTTAGAAAATTTATGGAGTGCATTGCCAAAGTTAATTAACTCAATGCATCATTTACAGAGCGGCCATGTGTAAGGCACTCCTTTGGCTAAATGAGCACCATGTTGCTGCTTCTCCATGATACAATGAACATGTTCAAACAACCACACTCCCTCTCTAGTCTCCCCTTTTAATATTCACCTTTGTTTTGGATATAAATATCTTACTATCTATACCTGGTCAGCTGTTCATTTTCATCTTAATTGTACATCCCTTATGTACATGGTTGTGTTTGCCAGCCTTCCCATGAAGTTGAGGTTGCTCATTACCGCTAACTTTATATCAGGCAAGCTGGCTTCTAATGAATACTTTGGAATGTGGGTGGAAAAGAAGTTTTTAATCAAATGATCAGTTTAGCTGAATTTCTTAATTTCTAGATAATTCTTAATGAATTTCTGGGTAATTCTTGGTAATTCTGCCTGTGAACATGTTGTAAGTGTTGATGTCAAGTCGTGATCTGAAATGGAGCAGAACGGCATAGAACATTTTCTAGTGGCTCCAGGAGGAGTCAAGAAGGGCCTTCTAAGTCAGGAAATGATTAGGCTTGAGAGTGAGAAGAAGCAAAAGCTATTCTTGTTAGATTTGTGGAAAGTCCTGTTCAAATTGCTGTCCCATCTCTGCTTTCACTCAGGTCACTGGAAAAGATGCTTCTCTTGGTGGCATGGTAAGAAGGAGTTCTAAGGTAGCTATCAGGAGACAGGAGTTCCAGTCTTTGTCCACTAATGCCCTAGGAACTCACTCTCGGCTCTGCAAAAAGAGGGGTGAACTAGGTGATTTCCAAGGTCCCTTCCGTGTACCATCTATGCAACTAGTGGCCCTAAACAACCAGTCTCAACCATTTGGTTTCCCCATGTTAGCTAACACTCAAGTGTGTAACATACCAAGATTTTTGATGAACCATGAACATTTCTCTTTTTTAAGAATTAAAGCGTGATTCCATTTCTAACTACCACAAGTATTACTGGCCTATCAGTAACTATCGATCACAACGTTTAAGATGAAGTTAAGATACATAAGACTTGACTTATTCCAGCTAAGGTCTTTTACTCCTTTCCTCTAAAAGGCATTTAAGAAAGTGAGTGGAAATGACATCATGGAGATAATTAATGAACTTCAACTTATAAATGTGTACATATATGTATGTGTACATAGATAAAAAGCTAAACTTCTGATAATTTAGGCACTCTGTTATTAGGAACACAAAACAATGTGGGGTGCTGCATAACCTTTGCTGCCTAGGTTGTGGCAGAGCCAGTAGCCAGAAATGTGACGTTGGGTCGGTCAGCCACTTCCCTCACCTAGGGAGAAGCAGACCTGGAGAACGCTTCCTGAGTCTATGGAAACCATCAAGTGGAAGGTTCCTACCTCAGTGGACATTTTCCTGTTCCTTCTCCTCCTCCCTCCTCCTCTTCCTCATCCTCCTTCTCTTTCTCCTCCTCTTTCTGCTGCTTCTGTTTTTGCTTTTGCTTCTCTGCTTCTTCTGTTCTTTTTCCTCTGTTTCTCTACCTGCCTGTGAAGATTAAGCTCCCCAAGGGTAGGAATTTCTGTTTTTGTTGCTTACTATGTCGCTGGTCCCTCAAATAGCCCCTGATACATGGTGGGTCCTCATTAATATTTGTTGAATGTCTAAATCAGGCTCCCGTGGTCCATGAGCCATAAATATAAATAGCCCTTCAAACATGGTGATACTGGGAGGGGTATGTGAAAAATACTTTGCAAATGGCAAAGTGTTCTTCACATTCATTGTCATTATTACTCATGGTGGTGACTGATGATCTTTGGTCCAAAATTCCCATGGATTCCTAATATGACCACTCCTTTCACTAACCCATGAAGATCTCACCAGGTAAAGTCTACCTCGTCTTTAAGACTCACTCAGGGTCACCTCCTTCATGAATCTTCCCCTGTGCCTCCTAAGTAAATGTCTGCAAAACTGCTGCACCTCTCAGAGTACTTCTTTTCTACCCTGTATTTAATAGTTTATGTTTAACTTTCTGCTTAGTAGATGTTTAGATCTTATTTGGCTTATTTCTATATAAAAGAGACTAGTATCAATTGTATTCAATCATACTGTATTTCCAAAAAAAAATCCAGAAAATTTCTGTAAATTCTGAGGAGAAATTTGTCAGCAGAAAATGTAAGCAGGAAAACTTTTCCAAGCAAAATTTGCAAGAAGATCAAAAATCACTGTAGGTGCCAGCAGGTTCACTTTCTGGTTGCTTCAGGCCGTTTCTTACCATTTCACCTACCTCCTGAAATCTATTTGTGAACTGATAGATGAAATTTATGATTTTACAATAATTTACAGAAGTTTTAATTCTTTCTTTATTTCTTTTATTCAAAACATTTACTATTTTCTATGTGCCAAGCGCTGGTATGCAGAGGTAAATAAGACAAGCAGAACCAGTGCTTTCAAGAATTCTCTAGTCTCTAGAATAAGCAAGGCATAAATACTTTATGGAAATGTCTCAAGGATCCTAGCAAATAATTTCTTTGTGCAATAATAACCAGCATAAAGGATCATGTTTGTGTAACACTTTATTCCTGGCTGAACAGTCTTAACTCTTTTGACTTCTCCTCCTCAACTGTCTAGCACAGTCCTGGGTATCTATGAAGACCTAGATAAACACACACCAAGCTGATTTTAAATACCTGAATTAATCACTGTTTTTGAAGCCAAATGTCTAAAAGAAGAATTTTAATTAGCAATGTTTTAAAATAATTTGGGTTTGAATGCCTTTGGCAAATAATGCAGAGTTTGCCCCAGGCCCTACCACACCCTATTGTCTTACCTACAGCTTGCATTCACACTTTTATTACCTACAGGCATTTACGCTTTTAGGGAATCTTAGCAACAGTGGCTCTGTTTTTAGAGGGGGATCAGTAAACTTTTAGTGTAATTATTCAATCCCTAAACCATCTGAGGCATAGATAGACTATCTGTAGCCTTAAAATGCTATTCTAGTCAATTTAAATTAAATTCAAATTTACCTTAATTTAACTTAAATTCATATTGCACCTTAAGTTTTTTGGTCAATAAACACTGAGCTCCCATTTTTTGCAAGTCTTTGTATTAGACTGTGGAGAATTAATAGAAGGATTCATCTAAGAAAGGATTCGTGCCCTTAAAGACATTATAAACATAGTCAGAAGGTTAAAGTTTATACACATGAAAAATAGTAAGAAGTGGTGTAAAATATTTTGCATGAAAATGCAAAAACCATGGAAGCTGAGTGGAGGAAGGGAGACTTCCTAGATGAGTGGGATTTGAAATAAGCCTTTCAAGCACTGGTAGGAATCAGAGAGGAGCTACTCTTGATGGCACTGAGATGGCCCAGAAAGCAAAGTTTCAGAGGTGCAAACACACAGGGCATGAACCTGGCTGGAAATACAGATTGAAACAAGAATGTTAAGGGATTAATGCCAGGAAGAGCTGCCACTAGGAGACAGTGACAGTGAGAAACTGAGTGACAACACCAAAGATGTTTGAAGAAGATTCTAAAGAAGTAGGAAACAGCTACCTTCCCTGATGCTAAAACTGCTGATTCTTTCTAAGAAATCCTGTAATTTGCTTTCTCTCCCTTACTGCTTTTGTGCGAAGGACCCCCCCAAACTTCTCCCTGACATTCTTTACAATAGTTTTAACCCAGAGGCTATGCTCCAGGAAGAAGATAATGGGCCAATAATCTCAGAAGAATGGACAGACCCTCTGCAGTTCCCCCATGATGTCAGAAAGATTCATGAGGTTAAGGAAAATGTACCAATGTACCAGCACCCTGTAAAATGCCCTGATTGTTATCACCTTTTCTGTTCCACCCAGTTTTTTTCTATAAGAGGGACTCACAGTCTCTAAGGGATTAGCCTGTTATGACTCCCCTTTGCCTGGCAAAGCAATAAAGCTGTTCTTTTCTAATCCTCCCCAAACTCTGCCTCCAAGTTTCAATCCGTCTTTGGAGTACAGAGGCCAGTTTTGTGGCAACAATTTAATCTGAGTTTTTTGGGTTGTTTTTTAGCATATAATGAGGGAGAGTGGAATTGGGGGCCAGCTACTCCATTAGGTGGTATTCATCCAGATGTTTGGTAAAGCCCCTGTTTAGGGTCAGAAAAAAAAAAAAGAAAGAGAAAGGAAGGAGAAACTATAAATTGATCGAGATGACCATTGACAAAACGATTGGCAAGTGATCAGCCAGATGGGAAAGAAAGAGAAGCAACAAGTTGACTGGTTTTGAGGCTAGACTATCAAAACAAAATTGATGCCTTGGGGTGGGTGGAAGAGGGGGAGGAAATACAAGATCAAGAGCTGATTTTTAGAGGGAAGACAATGAGTTGGATTTGAGTCATTAACTAATGCAAGACAAGAAAAATGTAGGTCTAGAGTTTGGGACACAATTCAAGACTAGAGATAAAGCTAAGTTATTTCTAGTATGGAAGTGTTAGCTGACACTGGGGGAAGAGTTAACTCTCTGAGGAGGGGGAGAGTATAAAAAGAGAGATTAGAAAGGAAAGGTCTGAACTCTGAGGAATGCCCCCAGACTTGGAGAGCAGAGTAGGGGTAGGAGCCCAGAGAATAAGGCAGAGAAGAAATGGTCCTAAGAGCCAAGGGAGGAAAACACTGAGCAACAGAAGTGGTTGATAATAGAGGGGTCAGGAGAGTGAGAGCTGGGAACCAGCCCCGAGGGGTACTAGGAAGGCTGGAGGACATTCAGATGATTGACCTGAATAACCTTTCAGATTCCTTTATCTATCCTGGAATTCTGTGAATTCATTTGAAGATTAGGGAAATAAAACTTGAGGGAGCCCCACTGTAATGGAGCAGGGTGAGACATAAGGAAAACAGGCTGCAGCTGCCTCACTACAGGGTAACCCAAATGTGCCACAGTTAAGGCATGTGCTGTATTTGGACATTGCCATGTGGAGTAAAAATGACATACAACACTCTATGGATCACTGTCTAATGCATCTTAAAGCAAGTCAACTCAGAAGCATGACCCCTACCTACTGTCCCAGAGGACATTTACACCTCCTTCTTCTCACATCAACCCCACGGCCCCCTGTAATATTAGGCAAACCTCCCACAACTGGGGATTCACCTGCCATTTCATCAAATCAATTAATTCAACAACTCAACAAGCACTGAACGAGCAACTATGCACATTGTGAGGCACTGTGATAGGCACTTGGGATTCAAAGAACCTAAAAGATGTGGTCCTTGCCTACAAGGAGCTCCAGTTTAATGGAAAGGCACACAGACAGGAGAAATCTTGGGAGAAGATGCCTTGGAGAGTAACCAGGGAAGATTCTATTGATAATGAGAGTTCAGGTAATGAAGGCAAATAGACCAATTCCAAGTGGCAAGAGATATGGTTCATCTATTCATAGAATCTTGGGCTTAAAGAACTATCCAGGTCAATCAGCATCTGACCACTGAAACAACTGTCTGAGTACTTACTGCTCACACTAAGTATTTTACTGCGCATTTTGTCAATTTATGTCTATGACTCTCTTCCATAGAACCACAGAATTTCAGGGTTAGAAGATCTTATTTGTAGGTAATTTAATTCAAGCCTGACCTCCTCACTTCAATCCTTTCTCACATGAATTGTTATCTCTTTTCTATTATATGCACCTGAGTAGTGACCAATAGCGATGGTTGCAGCTTTCTTTCATTTTGCTAACATTTCTTTCATCATTTTATGCAGAATAATAAGCCCTTTAGCAGGTCCAAATCATGCTTTCATTAAATAATGGTTGCCTATCTCATAAGTTAGTGCAATTAGAGTTTTTTAATTTTTAATTTTTAAAAAGCTTACTCCTAGAACATAGCTTGTAAACACAGGCTAGCCTGGAATGTTGACAGCCTGCCAAAGGGATAATCACAAACAGATGTTAGATGCAAAAAAACCAAAATTTTAAGTTCCATTAACTCTTCAAAATTCTAAGCTGAGAGACAATCTCAGGAACAGTTAGGTTTTTTTCAGTGCACATTTATTTTGTGCAAAAAAAAAAAAAAACTCACCTCATAAAACTGCTCAACAAGAATAATAAACATAGGGACAAGCAAGAGAAATCCTACTATTTTGAGGACAGGAAGAAATTTGCTTGTTTGTGCACCTGAGCACAATTTCTGAGGCAGTTTCTCTCACCTCCAATAGTATTTAGAGAAAGTGTGCCCATACTCACCTGGCTGTGGCAGCCTCATCATAGTCTACAAAACCGACTCAAAGTACAAGAAAAATCTCAGCCCACTCGATACTCACGTCAGGACTTGGCACAGCTCCTCAGGCAAAGACACGAAAGAAAATAAAACAACAAACAGTTGCTCTTTGTCAGATTCCCTCATAGAAGTCAACTAAATAAACAGCCAAAACAAAATAAAACAAAAACAAAAACGCATAGGTTGCTGCCTAGACCACTGCAACAAGCAGTAGCTTCCACCCAGGGTTCCTTCTAGCTGGCAGAGGGACATACGAGGATGGATAACAGAAAAATGTGGGGATAAGGTACATTAAGCAGGAGAAGAAAAAATGTCATCTCCATCCAGCTCAGGCTTCCTTGAAACTTGAGGACAATTCAAACCGAAACTGATTCTAAGGAACTGACTAAAGCCCAACCTACTGGGAAGTTTTGGTTTTACTTTCAGCATCACTTCTCTGCGTGCAGGTACCCCTTGAGCTGTGTGTGCGTTTAGGAGTAAGAGAAGGGGAGGAAAAGAAGAACAGCAGCATGTCCTAGCTACGCACCAAGAGCTTTATGCAGGTGTTGTTATTTGTTTTCTGGGGCTGCCAAAACAAACTACTACAAACTGGGTGGCTTAAAACAACACACACTGTACTTCCAATTCTCTCAATTCTGGAGGCTAGAAGTCTTGAGATCAAGGTGTCACCTGGCCATACTCCTGCTGAAGGCTCCGGGGAAAAGTGCTTCCTTCCCTCTTCCTAGCTTCCAGTGGCTCCCGTCAAGCTTTGGCATTCTTTGCAGATGCATCATTCCAATCTCTGCCTTTATCTTCACATGACCTTATTTCCTGGGCATACCTTTGTATGTCCTCTCCTCTCCTTATAAGGACACCAGGCACTGGGTTAGTGCCCACCCTATTCAGATATGACCTCATCTTAACTAATTACATCTGCAAACACCCTACTTCCAAATAAGGGCACATCCTGAGGCTCCGTGTGGGCATGGAATTTGAGGGGAACACTATTCAACCGCTACAGTACTTCATTTCATTATTGGAGCAACTTGTGGTCTAGATACTGTTAGACCCCATATTACATATGATGAAACAGTTGACATCAAGCATCCTTTCCTTAGTTGCACGTCTGAGTTTGAACTCAGGCCACTGACGCCCCACTATACCATGAGACTTTTCAACAGTGAAACTAAAACGTGGTGGCAAGAAAAGGCCAATTTGCATGCAGTCGAGGATGATCAATCCCGTTCCTACCGCGCCATTTCCCTGGGGCTCACACGAGTAGGGTCAGAAGAGACAGGGTAGGTTTTCTTCGCCACATTTTTCTAATATTCTCTAGTCTTCTTAACATGACTGGCCTCTTCTCTGCCTATTTTTCTTATGAAAAAGCAGCATTCTCCTTTCCTCCTTCTCGTTCTTTTTACTTTATCCCTCAAAGAAGAAGGAATGCAACTTGTAGTAGCTACAAATGAGAGTGGCTGCCTAGACCCCATGAATGGGGCTGCGTGGGGAACTGCTTTTCCACCCACAGCTCCAGGCATGTGGTTTACAACGACCTCTCTTCCCCAGTTACCATGATTGTCTTAGAAATGGGCATGTGTCCCCTGTGAGGCTCTAGGAGTTTTATATCAACAGGATCCACACATCACTCATCAGAGCTCCTACCCCTCTTTAGGAGGGAGATACACTCCCCATTGTTTCTCTTCCTCTGCATCATATAGGCTCCCTCCCGGCTCTGTGCATGTCTTTCCAATCTTTTCTCTAGGCAGCTCAGTTATTCCACCACACACAGGCTTGGGAAAACAGACTTATCTCAGAGCAAGAGAAGGCCCAGGTGTTTTCACAATGGGGCCCAAATAAAACTCAAACAAATATCTCAGCACATTTTCCTGCCTCATAAATCTATATACCTCAAAAAAATACTGGAGGAGTAGATACCAAAGTGTTAACAGGGGCATTTCTGGCTGGACAACTTACACAGAAAGTGCCTGGTGCTATCTCCCTCCTCCACTGAAAGATAACAGAGCCACAAGCTCAGCCTATTCTGGGAGAAGGGGAGATTTGTGAAAAGGAGATATGATTGGAATTTCAAGTGGGACTAGATTCTGGCAGTTCCCCTAAAAGTTAAATACAGAGTAACTGTATGACCCAGCATTCCACTCCTAGGTATATACCCAATAGAAATGAAAATATGTGTCTACACAAGATGTATACATGAAGATTCATAGTAGCCCATTGGAAAAGTGGGAAGAGCCCAACTGTCTAGCACCTAGTGAAAGGACAAACTGTGGTATATCCATACAATGGAATATAATTCAACCTTAAAAAGGAATGAAATACTGACACACGCTACAATATAGATGAACCTGGAAAACATCATGTTAAGTTTAAGAAGCACATATTATATAATTTCACTTATATGAAATGTCCATAACAGACAAATCCATAGAGACAGAAAATAATGATTGGTCGCCTAGGACTGGTTGTATAGGGGGAAGTAGACAGGTGATGGGTCAAGCACATGGGGTTTCATTCCAAGATGATGAAAATGTTTTTAAGTTGATTGTAGTGATTTCTGCACCACTCTATACATATACAAGAAATCACTGAATGGTACACTTTAAATGGGTGAACCGTACGTATGTGCATTATATCTCAAAAAGCTGTTAGAAAACATGGGACTAGACTGAGTCATCATAACTGACCTACAAATTGTGAAACTGGGCTGGGAAGAGATGAAGTCACTCTCTACCCGACAGGAGGAGGTTTGACAGAATACTGTTGGCAACAATTACCAGAAAAATTAAACTTTTCAATGAACTGAGTCTCAATCAAATTGGCGACATAAGGATGGGCAGGGGCTGGAACTGGCAGCAACACAGCACCAGCACCAGCTGAGCTGCTTTACTAGCCCACTTCCCCTGGTTCAGGGAGTTGTCTTTCCCTCTGGCTGCGTCTGCTTCTCTCTGAACATCTCATCTCTTCCCTTATCACTTTCCTCCTTCTTTCCCTTCACCGCCAACCTCTTTTCTCTTCCTGCTGCTTCTGCTTTCTCAGCGTTTCTGATACCACAAAGCTGTACGCATCCCATCGTGGACTCTAACAAATTACTGACCTCAGGCTCAAGTCTAACCATCTCAGTCTTGAGAATCTGAACAGCTGACTCAGCCTCTTGAAGCCACCAGCTACATCCTATGTCATGGACCAATCTATAGATGAACTGCTCTTGGGCTCAGTGAACATTTGTAGGAGGTGGGTCACACAAAATGAAACCTGTCTTCCTAGGGTGGCCCTTTGAACAGAGGCAGAGGCAGGGACATTTCTCTCAGAAAGGGAACAGGTGCCCTGAAGCTTGACTAAAGAGAAAGTGGGGAGGAAGGTAGAAGCCTATGATGAGGGCATAAGCCTGGACATTGGGCCTGGCCTGGAGTTACAGTTCAGATACTTATAAGGGGTCTCGCCATTTCAGCAGCTCTTCTGGCTAAGAGCACAAGGTCAGACATCTCGCTCATCCCCACCCACGGTAAAAGAGATCTTTGTGTCTTCTCAGGGCATAGTGATCCTCCTCTTCTCTGGAAACTTCCCTAGATCATAAAATTGGCCTCTGGCAGCCATATATGTACTAGGTCACCTTACCTTACCTCCTACCCACGTTGGTATCTGATCCCAAGCCTATCAGATTTCATTGTCCTGACATTTGAAGTAGATCTGAGAGCCAGCAAGTTACTTCATGTGAAAAGAAGGAGATGCAGAATGTAACTGTGAAGGTCATGTGTATGTGTGGGGGTGAGGGTGGGGCTAGGGGGGCAAACAGCATCTTCCACCATGTGGCCCAGAAAGGCTCTTCAGAGAGAAACTAAAGAAAGAAGCAGATGAGAAAGAGAGACAGCCCTGACTAGAATCCTGGTCATCAGGCTCTTCTGCAGTCTGGGCTGTGGGCCCTGTGTCAGGTTTGTCTAGATACCTGTGTGGAATTATAATTTTTGCTCAAGTAATTCTCAGACAGCTCTAATAACACAAAGGAGAAGGATGACTGAGATTTACATACAACTGCAGGCTAACTAGGTCTGACCTTATTTTTAGGATGTTTGGTAGGAGAAGAACATGCATTCCAAAGTCTTTCCTTTTTCCTGGTCCTGGCTCATCTCTGGGAGGACAGAGGGAGGCAAGACTGTTGAACTCAGACATCTAGGCCTGCTGTAAGATGAACCTGGTTTTGTCCCAGCAACTCAGGAATGAAGGATCCCGAGTCCACCTAAAATTCTGCACCCAATTCCAGTGTATGTGTGTGTAGGAGGGTGGGTGGGGGTTCCACATCACCAACCAAGCAATTCTCGCACGCCAGCTGAGTGTCCTACAATTCAACTCAGTTCTGACACTACCTACAGGAGACAGCATCAGAACTCATATGTTGAGGGCTATGTCCTTACAAGACCCCCCTACTTCAGACACCAGTTGCAAGCCCAGGCTGTCACCTGTGCTTCTGACTGACCAGCTACAGATTGAAGGTTCCCATGATCCCCTCATGAACTCAGGAAACCCTTTTACTCACTGCATTACCAATTTATTACAAAGGATATTAAAGGATATAAATCAACAGCCAGATGAAGAGATACGCAGGGCAAGGTCCCAAACCAAGGATCTTTTGTCCTCATGGAGTTTGGGCCCAGCACACTGGCATATGGAAGTGTTCTGTTCACCAGTCTGGAAGCTCTCTGAATCCTTTCTTTTTGGGTTTTTATGGAGGCTTCGTGACATCGGCAATTGATTCAACCTGTAGCCCTGGAGGTCAGGGGGGTTGGGACTGAAAGTTCCAATCCCCTAATCACAAAAATGGTTCTCCTGGCAACCACCCCCAGCTTTAGATGGGATCAAAAAGTCACCTCATTAACATAACAAGAGATACCTTTATACCTCTCAGCTGTTAGGAAATTCCAAAGGTTTTAGGAACTCTGTGCCAGAAAAGGAGACAAAAGACCAAATATGTATTTCTTATTATAAATCACAATATCACACAACCATTTCACCCAGGAGCTTCCTAACCATGGCTGATCAAGACTACAACATGTTCCCAGGGCTAAAAGAAGGGAATCTATTGCCTGAATCTTTTGACCTTAAGACCTGGGGGAGCAGATGCAGTGCTTGGATTAAGTGGAAGGGACATCTGAACTCAGTACCATGTAAAGGAAATCAGAGGTTCTCACTTTGGCTCTTTGGTTTCAATTCAGTTAAAAAAAAAAAAGTGAAATGATGATTCATCTCTTCAAACACAGTCGGGGCAGCAGAAGACAGCTGACTCATATTTTGGCATCAGATCAGTGGTCCCAAATCTGGTTGCATAGCAGAATCCCCTGGGGAACTTCAAAAACATACAGATACCTGGGCACTACCCCAAACCTCCCGATTCAAAATCTCCAGGGGTGGGGTCCAAAAATCTACATTTTTCAAAACTTTGATCAGGTGATTCTGAAGTAACCAGCCAGTCCTAATTGGTGACTCGACATTAGGGAATCCCTAGGTTTGATGATGTTGGTCACAGCAATCCTTCTGAAAGAAAAGTGAGTGAAAGGGAGAAAAAGAAGGTGAGAACCCAGAGACAAACAGTGGCTATTTCAACATGTGGCTTAGGTCTGTCGAGACCACCTCAATTTTCTTCTGCTAAGATACCATGATATCACGAGCCACAGTTTACCAGTGGGGAGAAAAATGGAAGCACTCAGATATGAGTCCATTTCTCCAAAAAAGCCAGAGTTAGTGTCAGTTGGCTTTAGAAACCATGGTTACTGGTTAGAGGGGTGGTGCTGGGCGGAAAGTGGAGGCTGAAAAGCTGGATGAGGCTCCACTCCTCACCCAGCTGTGTGAGTTGACTGTTCTGAGCATTGGTGGTAAAATGCCTGAACCAAGAGTAGGAGTTCTATTAATGAACAGGTTAATGAATGTTTTGTAATGTATACAGAATGCCCAGAACTTTTTACATTAGGTAATTAACGTAAAATAGGGCTTGCTGGTCCCTTTTGCTTAAGTAGCAGGTTAAAAATTAGAGACTTCTTTATTGAATGACTATTCTTATTCTGAACTTGGTGTCAGATGAGGTGGAAAGCAGAAAACAAAAAATAAACTAATTAACATGCAAGCACTTCTTTCCTCTGGAATCATAATACCACACGGCAGTAATTTTCAGATATTCCCTCCACAAAGAATGTTTATTGAACCCAATGTTATTTTCCAGGCACTAGGGATGCAGAAGTGCACAGGACATGGTTTCTGCCTTGAGGGGCTCATGTCTGGTGGGAAGAAAGACACAGGAACAGAATTCTCATAGAAGGTGGTAAATGCAGGCACAGAGAATGCCCAGCTGTCATTCAGCCTCTCTGACAACTTGTCTACTAGGGAAGCTGGGGCCAGCCTCTCAGCCTGGGATGGGATGTTGGTGGTGACGATGGGGGCAGTATAAGTGCCACAATAGAAGTAACTACTAGGTCAGTACACAGTGTAGAGAGGCGGCTAATTAATTCTAAGTTGGATGCCCTAAGATGGTTTCCTTGTTTTACAAGAGGAAGCTGAAGCTTAGAGGGGTTAAGTAAACAAATGGCCAGTGGGAGACTGAGGAGCCTGTAGGATCAGCAGGGGAAACAGGACAGAGTCCTGCTCCCATCACCCCCACCCCTCACTCCTTCTCAGACCTCAGCATCTTCACTCCTCCCCGCAGATAAGGAGCAGGCAAACTATTCAGAGCAGCACAGGGATCATGATCAGAGACCTCTGTCCAAATCTCTGTTCCATTGTATCCCAGCCCTGAGAACTTTAACAAATGATTTTCTCTCTTGGTTTCTGTTTCATGATCTGTGAAATAAGGATCATAAAAGACCTGCCTTATAGAGCTATTATATAGATTAAATGATTTGAGATGTGGAACGTGCTTAGGACAGGGCCTGCTGGTGCATAGTAAGTGCCTGATAAATGTTAATTATATTGTTCTTATGCTATTACCTGGTTGATGTGGCCAAGCCAAGATCTCATCCCCAAAACCTAGCTCATTTTTCCCCCTCAGAATTATAATGTAAAAGGCTTAGTATTTTTTCAGATTGTAAAATGACCCATTGCATCATTGTAAAATATTTTTAATGAAAAAAAAAGTTAAGTTTACCTAACCAGCTAACCCCAGAGATAACTGCTTTTATATTTTGATGAACATAATTCTCTATAGCAATCTGGACACAGCTATATGAATGCAGCTTTAGTAAATGGCATTTTATTAGGATGCTGTTCAGTGAATGGCTATTATCACTCAATCAAAGATATTGTGGGCACCTTTCCATGTCAGTAATTACAGATCCCATAATTATTTTTAGAGACTGATAAGTATTTCATTGTATGACTACACCATAATTTACTTATGCTGTCCCCTAGTGATGGCCACTTGGGTTGATTCCAGTGTTGCTGATATTACAAAACATTGGCACCATTGTGTTGACCCCACAGAGTCAGCTGTGGGCCCTTGTCTGAATATTTCCTTGGGACAGCTTGCTGTAAGTGGAATCTCTGGATCAAAAGCCACTAACCTGAAGATGCACGTCCCAGCGGAGTAACTCATGCTGTGAGAAGACAGACTGGCTAATCAGCTGGCTTGACAGGGCTTACGTGAAAGTGGCTTTTGCAGCAACTAGTTGTAGGAGGGCAGTTAGGCCCAAGGTCAGTTTGTGGGAGAGCGAATATCTGGAGGGAGTCCCTGCTCACAGGTTTCAAACATGCTCCTATGCTAGAAGGCAATTTTTCATGTCTGAGAAGGATCTCTAAGAGAATTTAGTGATCTCTTTGTCAGACCACCAGTGCCCTATAGTTTCTCTGAATATCTGGTTTTTCCAGGAAATCAGGTTAGGGAAGTTCAATCGGCTGAAAAGCGTCACTTAACTTTTAAGGAAGCTTCTAAGGGTATAATGTCCAAGGGTATTTTGTTCCTGTCAGGCTTGGGGAAGATTTTTCCTAGCCCCAAACTTTCTTCATCACTTGGCCAGTGATATAGGCCAACATTCATGGAGGCCTAAATATTGCCAGGGCAGTTCCAAGAGCTTTATGTGTATTAACCCAATTAACTCTCACAGCAACCCTAGGAGGTAGGTACTGTCACGGATCTCATTTTATAAATAGGGAAACTGGGGCACAGAGAGGGTAGACAATTTGCTGAAGGTAACACATCAGGCAAATGGGAGAGCTGAGATTTAATTAAATCCCACAGTCTAACTCTGGGGTTCCTTTATTTACTATTGCTTCTCTTCATTATTGTAAAAATGGGCATCTATGAGTCTATCAGTCTATCTTCAACCAGACACTCCTGAAATAATCAGAAATACATATATATATATATTTTCAGGTCTGAGAAGAAATTGTGTGTGTGTGTATATATGTGTGTGTATATATATATATATATATACACACACACACACATACATCACATACATACTTACATATCGGGGGCAATCTTAGAGAAGCTAATAGTAGTTCTTGAGCCTGCTGTTCAAAGTGAAACGCTTTAAGAGTGATCAAAAGCTGATAAATAGATAAAAGAGGATTGAATGGAGCCCCTCCAGGCCTGGGATTGGGAAAGAAAACACCATCTTTCGGGGCAGAATTGTGGGAATTCTAGCTGGGGGATTTGTGACATTATCTGCCAGCAGCATGCTTTGCACTCAAAGTAGGAGGTAAGTGGGCATTTTGCTTTTTACTCTGTCAACTCTAGTTTCTTTACTTTTCTCTTCTTGTTTCTTCTGTCCCTTCCTCATGGGCTGCAACTGTTTTGTATCCAATAGACACACACACTATTAATTTCACATACATGCACAAGCTCAGTGTATGTATGTATATCTATATCTATGTACATATATATATTTATATTTCATACATACACAATTTATATCCACAAATTGTTAATTTTCTAAAAATGATGTTAAGTAATGAGGTTTAATAAATGTTTTTACTCCATGTTCTCTATGTCCAAGGTCATGAAATTATGACTTCACTGCTCAAGAAAACAGGAAAATAGTTGGGTCAAATGAGGTACCCAAGACTGAGGCTCAGTCAGAGGCCTGAGCCATGACAGGAGATAAAGAATGAAGAGACAGAGATGGTGGGAGAGGTGACTGAAGAGTGATAGAGTCAGCAAGCCATTGTGTGGTGGCTGGGAAGGAAGGATACTGGGTTGGCTGGGAGGTCTGGACTGAAGAGGGCGAGTGGTGCATTTCCATTAGGGATACAACAGCCAGGATATTCACTCCCTGTCCACATCCACTGGGCAGTCAAAACCTCTTCTTCCCTAAAAGGAGATTTTAAGGGTAATCATGCTATTTTAAATTGCCACAAGCTCACTTGCAAAAGACATTTGTTATGTCTTCTTTTAGATAGATGTGTATGTGTGTGCATGCGTGTGTAGGTAACTATTCATTTCCAGTAACTTCTTGAAGCTCAAACCAGAGCATTCTCATAGTTATCCTGATTTTGAGGAAGTAGTCTTCTGTCTCACTTCACCCTCTCCATGTTCACCCATTTCCCCAGTTGTAACTCTTCTCTTTGTAGCTACCAAACTTGAGGTTTCCCTGACTGTCCACAGAATTTCCAAATGTTGTCCTTTCACATAACCCAAGAAAAATATCAAAGAGAAACTTTTTTCCAAGCTTCATGACCCACATTCATAAATTGTTCTTAGTAGTAATCTGGGTTTTCTGGATCTACTTTCTCTAAAAGTCCCAACTATCTTCACAATTGGGACATAATTAATCTACCCAGAAATACCAACCCTCTTGATAAACAATAAAAAGCAGTATTTTTTTTCTTCCTGAGCAATATAATGAAGTCATTTTTGGAACAAAGAGGGATCTAGATTTTAGGATTCTAGGACTATCTGAGATAACCAGAAAGGATTTAGGGCTGTTCACAAGGGTCTATAACATACAACGAAAGAGCACAAATAAAAAGTGGGCTGAAAAAGGGGAGGGAAATTAGAACAACCCCAAGTAACAGTCTCCTCTACTCCCTAAGCACATGCCGGGAACACATATTCTCTGTCATACTGCACAGGCTTGCCATGGTTGAGCTACCACCAGCTTTTTCCAGGCTTATGTCACCCACTGTTCTCCTTGCTTCCATGCCCCTTTTAATGCTTCCTCCACACGCAGCAAAAGTGATCTCATAACACAGGCTGGATCAGCCATTACCGTACAACAATGCCCCACTACGATAAGAATGGAATCCAGACGCTTTACCATGATCCTGAGGGTCCTGCATGGCTAGCTTTCCAATCTCAACTTGTGCGTATCCCCCCCTCACTCACGACTCTTCAGTCACTCTGGCCTCCTTTCTATCCTTTGATCATGCCAAGCTCAATTCTAAATACTCAAAGGTTTTGTGCGTATTGTATCTCCCACTGGAGGCATACCACCTTTTGTATGGGTAGCTCAGCTTAAATGTCACCTTTTTAGAGAAGTTCCTGTTGTACCCATCCTATTTAAAATCAGTTCCCAATTCTGGTATCACTTACGTTGGCCTCTTGTTTACTGTTATTGTTGCACTTATATAGTCACGTATTTGTTTATTATATATCTCCACCCTCAACCCAGGCACCCCCCAACTAGAATGTGAGTTCCATGAGGAAGGAGCCATGTCTGTTTTGTTTTCTCTTATATTTTTTTCTTTTTCTAGCTCAAAGCTTAAAATGTAGTAAATGCTAAGTAAATATTAATTGAATGAAAGAATAAAACTGGCTCTAAGCTGTCTAAACCAACATTGGACATTTAAACAATATTTCCAAGGTTGGGTCGGGGAGCAAAGCAAAGTAACATCTCACTTGGGGAAACACAACTATTTTGGCATTAAGATCAAAGGGAGTTTTTCCCCTGGGTTCTTTAGAAAGCACACTATGTAGTGAAGTGAAGAATGCCTTCATCAGTATTCTTAGACTAAATGACCAGTTTCAAAAAGCTGTTTTATTAAAAAGAAACTTAATAGATGCTGCTGATATTATAGCTATTGCAATTCAGTGTACTCTGTTGCTAGGATACCACTATAAATATAGTGTTGTCTAGATGCTCAGCTGTAGCCAAACTGATAGCTCTCCCATCAAATCCATATAACCCCTCTTCTTCCAGCCAGACTATATTTTCCAGCCTCCCTTGGAATAGGTATGATCACATGACTGAATTCTAACCAATGAGACAGGAGAGGAAATTACATGCACCATTTCCAAACTGACTAATAAAAACCTTCCACTGAGCAATTCTCTGCTCTCCTAGTTCAGTAAGCTTCCAAAGGAAGTCTTGGAAAACATATGTTTATGGCATATATGGAATATAGCAGAGCCATTGTCAATCTGGGTCCTTGAATTACTATATACAGAGTAGACTGCCTCACTAAGGGGATATTGACTTTCTCCCTTTGTCTATATCACTTTTACTCCATGCCTAGTACAGAACATATATATTCTTCTACCAACTCATATTCAGCATTTACAGTGTGGCAAGCCCTATTTTAATTTTTTTACACATATTATTCTAACAACTCTCTTGAGTCAGGTGCTTTCATTGGTTCCACTACACAGATGAAGAAATGAAGAAGTTAGGTAACTTACCCAAGGTCAGGTAAATAAGTAGCAGCAGAGCCAGAATTCAAACCAAGATACTTTTCCAAAGAAGATATACAGATGGCCAACAGGCACATGAAAAGATGTTCAGCATGACTCATCATCAGGGAAATGCAAATCAAAGCTACAATGAGATATCACCTCATACCTGTCAGAATGGCTAGTATCAAAAAGACAACAAATAACAAGTGTTGGTGAGGATGTGGAGAAAAGGGAGCTCTTGTACACTGCTGGTGGGAATGCAAATTGGTGCAGCCACTATGGAAACCAGTATGGAGATTCCTCAAAAAATTATAAACAGAACTACCACACAAATCAGCAATTTCACTTTTGATATTTATCCAAAGAAAACAAAAACACTTATTCAAAAGATACACGCACCCTAATGTTCACAGCAGCATTATTTACAACAGCCAAGCTATGGAAACAACTTAAGTGTCCATTGAAATATGAATGATAAATAAGATGTGAGATATATATATGCACACACACAAAAACAAACAATGGAGTATTATGCAGCCATAAAAAGAATGAAATCTTGCCATTTGTGACAAGGATGGACTTAGAGGGCATTATGCTATGTGAAATAAGTCAGACAGAGAAAGACATACACTGTATGATTTTGTATATATATGGAATCTAAAAAACAAAACAAATGAACAAAAATAACAAAACAGAAAGGGTCATAGATACAGAGAACAAACAGCTGGTTGCCAGATTGTCAGGGGAGGTGAGGAGAGAAATAGATGATGAAGATTAAGGGGTACAAACTTCTAGTTGCAAAATAAATGAGTCACAGGTATGAAACACAGAGTGAGGGGAACATAGTCAATTATTATATAATATCTTTGTATCGTGACAACTACACTTAACATGGTGATGATTTTGCAATTTATAGGAACATTGAATAACTATTTAGTGTACCAGGAACCTACAAGGTCAATTATACTTCAAAAACAAGCAAACAACTCCCATCCCCAGTCCCACAGCAGGCAGCTGTGCACATGAGCCTGGATTCTCTCTAACGCTCTAAAACAGCTATATTAAAGGTGCTTAAAGATCAAAGAAGAAATACTGAGGGAAATTAGAAGATGGGAGACTGGCTATAGTCCCTGTTACAAGGGACTAGAGAGAAGGAAGAATAGAGTGGATTAGCCTCCACTCTGTGGGGATCTTGAATAGGGAGGCCAAGGTGTTTGGACTTTATCCTTCAGTCAGAGGGGAGCCACCTAGGACCCCTGACCAAGAAAGTACTACAGTGACAGAAATGTGTTAAAGAGGATTGTACTGGCTTTATTATAAATATTGAGAAAATTGGGGCTAAAAACAAAAGGCAGGGATCATGGTTAGGGAGGTGGCTGCAGTTATTCAAGGTAAGGCAGACACTGTTATCTGCTAGCATTCAAACCCCATCTTCCATGGTGACAAGGCCCTGATTTTGTTCAGGTTTTTTCTCCTCATGTGACCCAGAGGAAGATGACCTCATCCCTGGCTACTGGGTAAATCCTTGCCAACAATTGGTTTGGGAGAAAGGCATGGGACCTGGTTCTGGCCAATGAGACATGAGGGATTATCTGGTAGGTGTGGAACTTAAAAACTGCTACAGCTATCTTGACACAAGCCTGGGCTTAGAATCAACCCACCAGGAAGGTGGGGCAAGAGAATTGCAGAGAAACAAGACACAGAGCCGTTCTATCTGCATATTTCTTGTTACATGAGACAATGATCTTTCTTTTTGTTTAAGCCCATAAGAGCATCCTGATATAAAGGCTCAGAGAGGACAGTAACAGTGAATTCACAAAAGAAGTAATTGGAACACGAGATTCTGTGAAAGGGAATTAAGTCAATATAAAAGCTGAGCCATAAGGAAGAGGGAGGAGTAAACAATGGTCCTGAGGTTTAAGCTTTGGAGACTGGGAACTTGATAAAACATTTACAGAAATGGGGAAATGATGGGTAAGGCCCACAGTCTCTGTTTTAGTCAAGTCATTGTTCAGAAAGTGAGCCACTGAGGCCAAAAGACATCTCAACAGGGGATCTGCTTTGCATATTGCTATAGACTCTACTCCAAACTTGTGAACAAAAGATAAAGTTTATTTGACCTGACAATATTGTAGCTGTGAGCAAATGTTCTAGGAAGCCACAATTATATACAATATTCTCTTTTTGTTATAGATTTTTAAATTATAGTAGAAACAACATGTTGTTAGATTGGAATAAAATAATTTATTTTTATAATTAAAGCAACCATGTTGTTTTAGGATGAGTGGAAAATACTTTTCTAAAATCAAACCCCATTGAATTTATAGTAGAAAAAAATTTCATTGAAGCCTATACAAATAAATATAATCTTTTTTATTTTAAAAAATATGTTAAATCCTTCATTCATCTGCTTTTGAAATAATGCACAAGGAAGAGAAGATATCCAATAAATAAAGTAAATGATAAGAGTATACTTTTATACTTTTGGAGAGACAAACACATTCAGAGAGAAAGAGACTGAAGAAAGACTTAGGGTGAAAGGGGAAGGGAAAACAGTGGGAGAAAAAGATATGGGTATCTTTGGCGTAGCACAGATAGCCATCGGATGGAAGCCTTGGTGGGTGCCATGACATGGCTAGGGCTGCAGATGAAAAAATCATAAGTTCAAGTATTTTCCTAGCCTCAAGAGGCAAAATTCAATCTCATTAATACAGGTTTAACAAAATTTTCTAGATATAAAACCAAACAAGCTGATCAGTGTAGTAGAACAGAGTCCAGAAGTAGACATAAAGCTAGAGCAAACAGAGAGAGAGAGAGAGAGAGATAAAGAGAGATACAAGAGATACAAAGATATAGACACAGTCACCTGGTTTATGATACAGGTGAGTGCAGTACAGTGAAGAAAGTATGGTCTTTTTAAATAAATGGTGTAGGGACAACTGGATATTCATATGAAAAAAATGTACTTTGACATCTATCTCACATGATACAAAAAAATTAATTCCAGATGGATTGCAGATCTAAACATGAAAGATGAAACAAAGAAACTTTGGAAGAAAACATGGAGAAAGTCTTTATGACCTTGGTGTAAGGAAAGTATGCTTAAATGAGACACAAAAGAAGTAGAAGAATAGAGGAAAGAATATCAAATTTTGTTTACCATTCTAGCTATTAAATTATGTATAGATACAAAAGATTATAAGGAATACTAACTAATGGTTAATAAATATAAAAATATTCTCTAATTCCATAACATTGTCAAGAGCACAGCAAGATGAGTATAAATGAGGCATAGCTAAAGACTGACTGCATAAAACAAAAAGGCATTTGGTCAAAACTACAGTAGAAGTGACTCTTCTAGAGAAGGATATAAAAAATATAATCAACTCTGAGACTCTAAAACTGAGATGTTGGAATTTAGTCCATTTCTTCTCATGGCATCAAAACACAAGAGGAATCTGAATCAAGGGACAGTGCTGATACGTTAGGTCAAAGAATAGAGCAAAGACAGTAGCCATGCCAGAAGAGCAGATCTGTACCCCACCTCACCCCAGGCCTCAAAAATTCAGTTTGAAGACAAGGAATGAATAGCAAAATCTCCTGGAAGTTATGTCTGGTGGGATAATAGAGACATAAACCCTTAGTCTGCTCCCAGAGCCAAAGCAGGACTCTTTAGCAGCTGAGGACAATACAAGCAGTATACTGTACAATAGAGTATTTGATAGTACATGAAGGCATGTGATCTTATGAGGAGCTGCAGTGACAATTTTCCAATGTGGCTGTTTTCCACGCTGTTATAGTCCCCTGAAAAGTCAAATGGACCTCTACCCCAAATTTGGTTCTTACTGAGACTGACGCCACACAGATGAAAAGGGTATTAGAAAGTTTATTACTTACATAATTGAGGCCTCTGGGGAATATACAGCAGTCTCTTCGGCAGGTCTGAAATGGCTTGAGAAAGCAAAAGAAAGGAGATTGGCTTAGGTTTTTTTTTTTTTTTATCATCTTTACAGGATAGGGCTACAGTGGGGGGTTCACGTGCAAGAAGAGGCTTGCATGGTTTGAATCTCTCACCTGTGCCAAAGGAGGGCATCCCAGGTCTCCTTATCAGCTTCTTCAGATACGGGGCTTCCAGGGAAGAGGGAGAGATGAGGCTTAAAGCTGTCAACAGTCAGACATCAAAAAACATGGAGTCAGACTCCTCATTACACATACCAATACACTTTGTACCATTATCATCATTTAAATTATTCATATATTAATATTGAAAGCACATATAAAGAATAGATGAAATGTATCATAATTCTATCCCACAAAGACAGTCATAGACATGACTTAGCAGATAGTTCTGTATCTATAGTTCTGAAACTTAGCTGCATAATGGACTCATCTTAGAAGTATTAAAATAATATTGATAATTTTACCTCACCCCCAGAAAGTCTGATTGAATTGGTCTCAATTAAGTATTGGTAATTGGATTTTTATAATCTAAAAAGAAAAAAAAGGTACTATCCATAAAGGAAAAAAATAGGTAAACTGCACTACGTAAAATCAAGAACTTTTATTCATCAAAAGAACCCATTAAGAGGGGGAAAAGATAACCCACAGAGTGGGAGAAGGTATATTCAACTCATATATCTGACAAAGGTCTTATACCGAGAATGTGTTAAGAATTCCTACAAAATCAATAAGCTAGACAACCTAATAGAAAAGTGGATAATAACACTTGAAAAGATACTTCATAGAAGTTTATTGCCAAATGGCCAATAGACATACAAAAAGGAGCTCAGTTCATTAGTTTTCAGGGCAATGCAAATTAAAACCATAATGTAATACCCTACAGGTCCAGCAGAGTGCTTAAAATAAAAGAAACAGAAAATATCAAATGTTGCTGAGAACATAGAGCAACTGGAATTACCATACGTTGATGCTAGTAATGCAAATTGGTACATTTTCCAGCAATTTCCACACTATGCCCCAGAAATTCCACTCTGATGTACATACTAAAGATTCATGAATTGTACCACCAGGTATATATTGAAGAGAAATGAGTTCAAAGATGCACTGAAAGATCTATATGAGAATATCTGTAGCTGTGCTAGTCAGATTAGCCTCCATTGCCTGGAAAAACAAAAATTCACTGCTAACAAACCTTGGACTGCTCCTGGAGTTGTGCAACCCAGACAGGTATCAGTGTACCATACTGCTCCAAACCTCAGTTAACATGACTCAGTTATTCAGGTGTAGCAGAACTGTTTATTAAGAGCCAAACTGTTCTCATCCCGGGGTCCTAATTTACTAGCAGTGTGACTCTGACGAAGTTACTTAAACTTTCTGTTCCTCAATTTCTTCAACTGTCAAGAGAAGATAATAGCAGTACTTTGCTCACAGGGTTCTTAGGAAGACTCAGTGAACTGATACACATATGGTACTCAGAACATTGCCCAGCATGTAGTAAATGCTAAAACAAAAACCTTAATTAATACTATTATTAAATCTCTTCCATATGTTTTCTAACACTGTGATTATGCATGAGAACACATGCAACTATAAAAATACCATATTTGGATTAGAGCCATTGAGGCACCAAAACACATGAGCTAATTTACAGAGGTTTGATAAAATATAACTCAAGTAGTAGAGAGTGTAAAGGTTGAATTCAAACTGCTTTCATTATTTTATGGCAATTCAATGGTTTGTGTTTTTTATTTCTAACAATCACAGTTACTTGTGTCTTTTTGTTTTGTTTTGTTTTTGGAGGGGGAGGAGATATGCCCATAACTAATGATAGTGTGTTTCAATCTTCATGTTTTTAAGGGTAGCTTGGATATCTGGGCCATCTCTGCATTCTTCATAATGCCTAGTGAATACAGTAGGTGCTCAACCAATGTGCAATAGAGGGGATACACAATCATTTACAGTGCGCTCATTCCTGTGTAATTACAAACCAAGCGGGATCATTGTTCTGCTGTTTTGTTTTCTATTTGACTGGAGAATAGACAAATATTTAACTTGAGGTACAAAATGAGGAAATGCTTTCCACTATAAAGCTGTTTGTTATGAAACTAGCAAAGAATGAACTATCTTTATTCAAAACAAAACAAAACAAAACAAAATATGGTTTATCCAAATAAACATTTCCTAAATTTCCCCTAAATAAGTTTTGAGTTATCCTATGTAAATAATTTCTGCTTTATAGTAGCTCAATATTTACTGACATGAGGGACCCAGATAAATCAAAAAGGAATTAATGCCAGAATTTTAAATGTACAGATTGAAAAAGAAAAGGATTTCTAGTTATTTTGACGCTATAAAAAACTCAAAAAATTGGGTCAAGATGGTGGAGTGGTAGGACCACGAGCTCACCTCTCCTAGTGACTATAAACAGACCACAACTGACTGCTAGACAACCATTGAAAAAAAGACTGGAACCTAGCAAAGAAGATCATCTTCAACTGGAAACATAAAGAGGGAACCACAGCAGGACAGTAGCAGGGGCATGTTCATGATATAATTGGGCCCCATACCCCCAAGGTGGGTGTCCCACAAGCTGAAGAATAATCAAGTAACAGAGGCCCCCCCACAGAACTGATAGTTCTAAGCCCCACGTCAGGCTCCCCAGCCTGGGGTTCTTGCGTTAGGAGGAGGAGGAGACCACAGGACATCTGGTTTTGAAGGCCAGCAAGGCTTAACTCCAGGAGCCTCATGGGACTGGGGGAAACAGAGACTTCATTCTCTTGGGAAGCATACACAGAATCTTGAGTGTGCCAGGTCCAAAAGCAGAGGCAGTGATTTCATAGGAACCTGGGCCAAACCTGCCTGCTGGTTTTGGAGGGTCTCCTGGGGATGTAGGGGACAGCTGCAGCTCACCCAGGGGACATAAAAGCTGGTGGCAGACAGACATTCTGAAAGTGTTCATCTATATGAGCCTCCCTGGAGGCTGACATCTTGATTGCATCATTAGCACCAAGACCTAGTCCCACCCAACAGCCTGTAGGCAAGCCTCAGGCCAAATGACATACAGGGTGGGAACACGGCCCCACCCATCAGCAGACTTCCTAAGCCACAAAGGCCACTAGACATGATACTACCCACCAGAGGTCCAGGACCAAGCTTCACCCAGCAGTGGGCAGGCACCAGTTCCTCCTGCCAGGAAACCTGCATAGCCCCTAGTTCAGCCTCATCCACCAGGGGCACATACTAGAAATAAGAAAACAACAATCCCAAAGCCTGTGGAAGGAATCCATAAGCACAGGCCAGACTCTATACTAGGACTGGCTAGACACTGGCCCTTGGGTGACACGAGAAGAGTGTACTGCTGGGATGCATAAGACATCTTCCACAGAGGGCCACCTCTCCAAGGTTGAGAAACGTAACTAACCTACCTAAAAATATAAATAGAAAAACAGTATGAGGTGGCTGAGGAATATCTCCCAGGCCAAGGCACAAGATAAAATTTCAGAAGAAGAAATAAGTGATGAAGAGATAGGCAACTTACTGAGAAAGAGTTCAAAGTGATGATGGTGAAGATGTTCAGAGACCTCAAGAGGAGTACAGATGCACAAAATGAAATTTTTAGCAACGAGTTGGAAAATGTAAAGAATACCCAAACAGAGTTGAAGAATAAAATCACTAAAATGAATAACACACTAGAAGGAACCAAGAATAGACTAAATGAGGCAGAAGAACGGATCAACAAGCTAGATGATAGATTAGTGGAAATCACTACGGCAGAACAGAAAAAAGAAAAAAGAATGAAAAGAAATTAGGATAGTTTAAGAGAACTCTGGGACAACATGAAACATGCTAATATTCACATTATAGGGGTCCCAGAAATAGAAGACAGAGAGGAAGAACCTGAGAAAATTTTGGGAGTGATAATAACGGAAAACTTCCCCAACTTGGGAAAGGAAACAGTCACCCAAGTCCAGGAGGTGCAGAGAGTTCCATACAAGATCAATCCAAAGAGGAGCACATCAAGGCACATAGTAATTAAACTGACAAAAAGTAAGGATAATGAGAAAATATTAAAATTAACAAGAGAAAAGCAACAAATAGCATACAAGGGAATTCCCATAAGGTTATCAGCTGATTTTTCAGCAGAAACTCTACAGGCCAAAGGGAGTGGCAAGACATATTTACAGTGATGAAAGGGAAAAATCTACAACCAAGAATATTCTGTCTAGCAAGGCTCTCATTAATATTTGATGGAGAAATCAAAAGCTTCACAGATAAACAAAAGCTAAAAGATTTCAGCACCACAAAACCAGCTTCACAATTAATGTTAAAGGAACTTCTCTAGTCATCAAACCATAAGAAAAGAGAACAAAAAAGAAGAAGGAGGGGGGGAAAAAGACCTACAAAAGATTGCTTTGGCAGTTTGGAGTCTTTCATGGTTCCATATAAATTTTGGAATTGTTGGTTCTAGTTCTGTGAAAAATGTTGTGAGTACTTTGACAGGGGTTGCACTGGATCTGTGGATTGCTTTGGGTAGTAAAGCCATTTTGACAGTGTTGATTCTTCCTATCCAAGAGCACAAGATATCTTTCCATTTTTTTGTATCATCTTCAATTTCATTCATCAGTGTTTTACAGTTTTCAGACTATAGGTAACCTCCTTGGTTAAGTTTACTTCTAGATATTTTGTTCTTTTTGATGCAATGGAAATGATTATGCCAGTTATAAAATTTTGGTTTTTGAAGTGGAAAAAAAAGTGAATGAAGGGCTGCAAATGGCTAAATATCCTTCTTTCTTTTGGGTGAGTTGTATTCCATTACATATATATGCTGCATCTTCTTTATCCATTCATCAATTGATGTGCATTTATGATTCTTCCATATCTTGGCAATTATAAATAATGTTGCTGTTAATAGCAGGGTATATGTATTTTTTGAATTAATTCTTATTTTGTGTTTGACTTTACTCCTTTGATAACTATATAAGTTTAAAAAGCTAAAGCTTTAAATGTTCTTAGAAACAATGAACAGTACATATATGTAAATTTTAAAAATATGTGCAGTATATTGTGTATATATATTTACATGCAATACATTGTATATGTGCAGTCAAATTGTAACAATTCTACCTAATAAAACTAAAAAAACCCTAAAAAATTATTAAGTCTATCAATTTAGACCTTCAACTTGGCACAACTTAAATTCAGTTATTTTAAATTATAAGATACAAAGAAAAGTTAAACACTTCAGCTTTCAATTTTTTATTTTTAAAAATAAAAAATTTAATAGTAAATAACTTTAATTAAAAAATAATTTTAAGTCATACAAAACAATAACAGCCTGGCTGGATTCATATAGCTCTTTAACCTTAAAATAATTTAATAAGCCATTTCTTGGCATTAATAATAAAATACACAAATTGATTGCAGGCTTCTTAAGCACCAGGCATTGTGCTAAGTACTCTAGATGCTGCCTCATTTAGTCCTTACCCCATTTTACTCACAAGAAAACAGGCTTAGTAAAGTTAAATGACATACCCATGGTCATAGAGTTAATAAGACTGGAACCTGGGTCTGACCAACTCCAGATGTTTAGAACCATCTTCCACTCTTCCCAAATATATATACATTTCTCAATTCATCTAGTTTTTTTTTTTTTTTCCCCTTTCATAGTCACCTGGAATGAAGCAACTTTTCAAGTGGTGATAATATAAACAGGTGTTTGTTGTTTTTGTCCTTTAGTGTTTTGCATTTTTTTCTTCTATGTGCTGAATCATTTAATCAAGTTGTTAAGTCCCCAAACACCTTCAGTGTTCTAGAAAGAGACCATTTTATTCTTGCTAAGTCATCTATGTCCAAAAAGGAAGAGAGATGGTTGATTGATGAAGCCTACTCTTAGTCACTTGCTGTTGCTGACACTAGTTTTTTTCATTACTTGTTCCTGACACAGCAATTTCTTTAATTCTCACAACAACAAAAAGTTCTTACCAGTTTCAGTTATGTAAATTTTGTTGTCTATTTGGTAACTTGGCATGATGTTTCTCTTTATTTTTCACCACTGCAGAGCACTGAGGCGAAAACAGCTTTTTGCATCTTGTGAAAGTCTGGATGCCTGATCTGAGGGCAGACAGCGGAAGTTTCCCATGGAGAAGCCAAGAGGCTGCAAGAGGAAGCCTGGGCTTGGGGGTTTTTGATAGCCACCAATAGCCCCTAAAATGCTGACCAAAATCTTTACTTTGCAGTTATGCAAAAACTTCACTTGTGTTAAACTCAATTCTCAGACTGGATAAATATAAGTTAGGATCATTCTTGTAAGCTTTTCCAAGGTCCAAATAAGTTAGTTCATATCTAGGGAAGCATATTTCATGTCTATGGCACCATAAACAAAGGGTTGATTTGGTGTTCATTCTTTTATAACAGTATCCTTTATTATCATGAGAATCCAAACCCATAGCTGCTTAATGAGAGCACATAAATAAACTAACCATGCATCCACATACTAGAGGCTGTGCTGGGAGTGAGACCAGTGAAAAATAGGGAAAAAATAAACGAAAAACAAATTCAGTCCAGTTGGGCTCAAGTCCAGATTTAAATCCAGCAATGGTTGAATTTAGTTGTTCAAACTGCCTCACTGCTGATGTCTGTATTTGGTGTTATACGTTATGAGAGCTGTCATTTTGGCGTTACACATTAATGAGTGTTATCATTTCCTTAAAAGCATACAAAAGTCCCTGGAAGACAAATAATTGAGCTCAGACTTTAAAAATTATAATTTCTTTATTTGGAATAAGTAATAATGTGATTCAAAAGTCAAAAAGTTACACCAGTAAAATTCTCCCACTATAGACCCAATATGCTACCACAAAGGCAACTGGTTTTAACAGTTTCTCATGCATACTTTCAGATATATGTTTTTTATACAAGCAAATATATATCTACATTTTTGCCCTTTCAAAAATGCAAAATTTATATCTGAAATTACGCAGTCTACATAATATGCAAATTAAGTGTGCACCGTATACTAAGTACCTGTTGTGCAAAGTGTTCATAGTATACATGTTGTATACATAATTAATACAATGTACAAATTATAGCACATTGTACACTTCTGTAACTTTGCTAACAATAAATATATCTTGGAGATGCTTCATGTCAGAACAGAAAGAACTCCCTTGTTTGTTGATGTGGCTGTCTAATACAGTATTCTGTTTTTTGGATGTGCCACCACATTTATTTAATCAGTTCCCTTTTGATGGACATTTGGGTTGTTTCCAGTGTTTTGTTGTTATAAAGCTGCAATAAATATCCTTATACATATGTCATTTTGCACATATGAGAGTATAGCTGTAGGATAAATTTTTGCAGATGGAATTTCTGGGTCATTTACAATTTGATTGATACTGACAAATTATCTTTTTCAGGAGTTGTATCAAGTAAATGTAAGGGATCACAGATTTTCTTCGATAGTTAAGTTTATCCTGTATGAAAAGAAAAGAAGCTGCTTTCCATACTGCTATTGTCTGAATGTTGGTATCACCATTCCTAAATTCACATGTTGAAATCCTAACCGTCAGAGATGATGGTATTAGGATGATGGGGCTGTTGGGAGGTGCTTGTTATGAGAGTGAAGCTCTCATGAATGGGATTAGTCTTTTTACGAAAGGGACCCCACAGAGATCCCTTGCTCCTTCCACCATATGAAGCCATAGCAAGAAAATGCCAGCTGTGAACCAGGAAGAGGGTCCTGACCCCAACACAACCACTCTGGCGCCTTGATCTTGGACTTCCCAGTCTCCAGAAAGATGAGAAATAAATTTTGTTTATAATCCACCAGTCTGTGGTATTTTGTTATAGGAGCCCAAATGGACTAACACACACACCATCCGAGGTAGGAATCCTCTCCATTCTTCAGGGTCTGAGTTGAATCTGGCTTCCTTGGTGAAGGCATTTTAGTCCCTACTATTTCCTCCCTTCTGTACTTCACACCATTTGCTGTCCTCTCTTCTGTCTTGATTTTTTAGAAGTCTCATCTTCTCTAACACTTGACTTATTACTTGATTCTTCCTGAATGTATGTATTGTCTCCTCAGTTAGATGGAAGCTCCACAAGGGCATGAGCCACATTAAATATCTCTGACTCCCCGACAATGCCCTGTAAATGCCTGACATGTAGAAGATGCCCAGTGAGCACTGGGACCCACTGAGATGTTTGCAATGAAACTGTGGGAAATGAGAGTGGAATTTCAGGTATCAGCATGGTACTTTCTTTGTCTCAGCTTTGGCATGGGACGGGGGAGGAAAACTGACCCTCAGGCTACAAAGAGGGAGGAAGAGGTGGCGGGAAATACACAGAGAAAAATCTTATTAATATGTTGAGATATAACACAGTCCTGCCATAAAACATTATGGCAAACCCTTTACGTCTTATCTTGAGAATTTTCCTGCCCCAAAATGGAGGCACTGGAACACTGTCCTAACTCAGTTTTGCCACCATTGTAGTCATCCTCAGATCCTTTGGCTCGTCTCCAGCCTAGAGATTATGCAAGTTTAGAGACTGGGTAGATCTTCACCTCCCTTTACCTCCCCTTCAACCAGGATGCTGCTGCCTATTTCCTCAGGTCTATCTTTGTAGTAGGTGTCTCTGCTGCAAGGCCTAGGGTCTTAACATTTTCGACCTCCCCTCCCTGTCAGGTTCATTTCCTGGTTTGCCACCTGGGCTGAAAAGGTCTGAGTAGGAATTGAATCCTGGAGTCATAAGTGAGATTTCACTCCACACTCCACGCTGCTGCCCATCTCCCCAGACTGATTCTCTCCTTGGTAAGACAGGATTAGCCATTCTTATTTTCTACCAAAAGAGATCTCCTAGAGAGGTCGCATTGACTGGAAGGAGGAGGTCAGGGATTTGTTTACCGGTAATGTTTTCTTGAATGGAAATGGATATTCCGAACTTCCTGCCCATCCAACTATATTTTTCTACTATAGAATCTGCAGTCAGATCATAAATTGGTGGAAGATGGAGCCGAAATACAATAGCTTCACAAGAATAAGAAACTGGGAAGTGTATACTTCAGCCAATGTTTGGCCACTTACTCTCCATACAAAATTAACATGATGGTTTTATACACATAACATTTAAATGGCCATTGTATATTTTTCTGTTGAGGAAAAATATTTAAGTAAATAAGCAGCAAGAATTATAATAAAAACTTTTTTTTTAAATAAAGCTTCCCATTATATCACTGTAATTACGCAGTTATTTATTTTTGCCTTTTTAATGCTTCAGTTTTCCTTAACTATCCTGATTTGGTAGCTCTTCAGGTAAATGTGATGCCCTTTTTTGGCATGCCTCATTGCCAGCCCATGGCATTAAATGAGATAATGTGTGTAATCCCAGTGCCTGGCATAGAGTACATGCTCAATAAATGGTAATTATCATAATTGCTAATGATAAAACTCCACCACTAACAGTTCAGTTTGGTCAAACCTCTTTAAAAATATAAATAATTCTGGAAATATTTAAATTATAATGGAGTAATTTGGTTTGTATTATTAATTTCCTTGAAACTTTGGGGGCCTGGAGTGGGGAAAAGTTACAAAACCAGAATGTATCTGTCTTCACAAATTTGGTCAGAGATATCTATAGTGAAAAAGCTAACTTTGAATTCTAACTTTTAAAATGGTAGTAATCTATAAGTTTTCTAAAATATTTAGATAAAAATATATTTGGCCCACTTGTGGCAGATAATCACATCCTTGTAAAATGGATTGGAGGAAAAGCTTAATGAAAGCTTATGGTTCATTTTCAGGCTAACTTTCCTTTAATACGGACCCCCTCCCCCAAAGTCACAAAATTCCATCCAGAACCATGACTACTAAAACCAGCCAGGAGGACTGGTCAGAAAGGTGAAACATCCTGATGCCCACCACACATTTTTATTGCTTTGATTTCTAGCAGTGGCATAAATATTATATCATGGTCATTACTATAAAGATACTAATACTCTTTCTTTAGAACCACCTAGAATCTGACATATTCTTAGAAACAGTCATCATTTTTTGATAGTGTCTAATTCAGAGAAATGATTAAAAGTTTCTTTAAAGTAACCTTGATGACTAAGTAATCAAGTTAGCTGACACATTAAATCTTCTTAGAGTCCTACCTGTACCAGGTCTTAATCCTCGATTTGACTTCTAAGTTTTTCACTTTCTTTTCAGAAACTGATGACTGAAATATACCCAGCTTCATATGCACAGCCTTGCATATCTATGTCTACTGATCTGACATTACTCTTGTAAAGGAAAGCCCGTTCATTTCCCTATAGTTCTCTTAACGACCACTCCTCTCCATCTCCCTTCCTTCAGATCTTCAATTTGGATGACACAATTTTTACTCTTTTCTTGGTATTGTCCCAAAGGAAGTTATTGAGTGAGAGAGGATGAAAATTTTCAATCCTTTAAAAAATTATTTTGATATTTTTAATCACACAAGATTCAAGAGTATGCTGTGTAAACATAGAAGCTATGAAAAAGAGAACTAAGAAGGTGGCTGAAGATTTTCCAAGTAACTGTCTCCACTGGGATGTTAACCTGGGAATGGTTTTATAAAACATGTAGAAAATAAGAAAATGGACATGTGGATTCATTGAGGAGCAAAATAAATAAGAATATTTTATTAAATTAGTGAAGGCATAAATAGTGACAAATGCAGAATTAGGTATCATCTCTGCCTATGCCACTGACAATGAAATAAGACAAAGGGATAAAGTGCCTTGCAAATCCAACACCACAAGAAGGCATTAAGATTTGGGAATGAAGTAAATAGACTTTACATCTTGCTGAACCAGAATCCTCGCTTGTACTTCACACAAAGGGTCTTGTCACATAAACAACAGATATTGTACACATAAACATGTACAAAAAAGATAACAGAAGGAATTCTGCTAGAGAGTCTGTTTCTTCAGCCTTGATACGAGGCAAAGCAAAGAAGGTTTCCCTTGTCAGGTAGATGGCTAAGAGGGAAGAAATAGTCTGGAACCTCCTGAGAGGGCATCTGAACCTTTGGAAAGCAATGTTTTAGGACGCCTGTGTAGTGGTGAGAACTGGTGGAACGCAAGGGTTCAGGCATAGCTCATGGGCCTTTTCTGGCACAAATGAGGGTCTAAGATCAAGGTACCCATACTAAAATTTCCCCAAAAGAACATGTAAGTTTGCAAGTGCAACATCAAAGTCAAGCTAAAACTCAAGAGAAAGCAGAAAAAAAACAAGTTCCAGACAGGATTCTATCATACAGAGTTAACAATAAAGACATCCTTTAGGGCTAGTTTGACCTCACTGTACCCTGGAAAACTCATTTTGAGAAACACTCTCTCCTTGAGAAACACAAAATGAACCAAATCCAAACTTAGTCACAGAACAAGTACTCAACAAATGTTGATTGTCTAAATGCAGATATAGCGACTATTTAGCACATACCAAGTTGTATGAGAGATACTAAGAGGCTATGGAAAAGATGACTTAGAAACAAACAAGACATAGTGCTCAGCCCCTGGGAACTTCAAATTTGTTCTGTCTGTTACATAAGAAGTAGTATATTAAATAAAAATAGCAAAGTGCACAGCAGATGCATAATGTATTAAAACTTATATGAAAAAGAGCAAAAAACTAACAACGTATATACATTTTACAAATATTTCCACATATATTCATAGAATATCTTTGAAAGAAAAAAGACAAAAGACAAGAATGGTTTCTTCTGGAATGGAAAACCAAATGAGTAAGAGGATGGAATGGAGCCCTATTGGACTTTTTAAATTTTAAATCATGAAAAAGTATGAATTCAAAATTCAATTGTATTTAAATAAAAAAGAAAACTAAACAATTCTGGACAGTATATAAATAAGCATCAAATTGCATGACAAAGGCAAGCAAATCAGGGGTAAATATAACGATAGAAAAGGAATTCAGGAGCTGTTTTCCACAATTTTAAAAAAAGTTGACTTCTCATAAATTAAAACTGCTTTGATTAATGAAATGTTTAAATATTTTCAAATGTCCAGGAACACACTGGCTGGCCACCCAGAGCATCCCCTCCTCTGGCAGCATTCTAGACTTTCCTCCTCACACCATCATTCTCCTCCACTACTTTATGCTATGATACTGCACTACACTGAAGTAATACTTGTTTTTTTTTTCTCCTTAAATCTCCGGGCAGAGCTTCGCTCAGCTGGCTCCTCACACAGCAGAACAGAGGGTCGGACTGGCGGCTCAGCTGGCGGGCACACCGCTCCCTCCCTCCTGGCCTCGGAGGTGAAAGAGGAGGGAGGGAGAGGGGCGGGGCAGGAGCGACAGGCACGGCAACCTCGCTCTGGGCCCCCTCCCCAGCCAGCACGCCCGCGAGCCAGGCCAGGCAGGAGCCACGACACATGCTACATTTTCTTATTGATGTCCCCATTATACTACGTGCTCCTTGAGGAGAGATGCTTTATCTTGCTCACATCTGTAGACTCTCTGCCTGGCAGGGTGACTGACATGCTAAGGCACTACCTAAATGTTTGTTGAATGAATTAATTTCTTAAAATAAAACACATCTGTAAATTTTATTCTAAAAGGACAGTGGGTGACAGTCTTGAAAATCTGAGGTCTGTTATTTATTGTCTTGGGCAAGTTACTTTATCTCTCTGCTCCCTCAGCTGCAAAATGGGTATAATAATAGTGCTTACCACAACACCCTTGTAACAGGGATGAAATGAGACTATGTGTATACATAGTTGTAAAGCTGATAATTAAATGTAACAGCTATTTTGGTAACATCTTATTCTGAGGTCTGAGAATAAGATTATTCAAGTCAATCCAAATATCAATGGGTTATATAAAGTAATATCCTATGCAAACAAGTGGTTCATTATCTATACTTCCAATATGCTGATAGTTATAAAGTATATCAAGCACTTCACAAATAGTATATATTCTACTGGACTCACACAATTCTATAATCAGTAAGTTTGGTTTGGTAACAAGATTTAACTTAGGCTACAGTATATCTTCAAAAGAAGTCACCCACAATCACACTCACATGACAAGACCACTCAGACTCAAAATAAATAGAAATAACTCATACTTAAATAGTGTTGCAACATCAGGACTCACAATCACCCAGAAGACAACACAAAATATTAAGTGAAGGCAAAGGGCCCTTCTGCAGGAACTGACCATTAATTCAGGGAATCTCAACCTGTTTTCCTAGGATGAGTGATGGACAGTTTGTACGTGGAGGTTCATCATGCAGAAGCGTCCTTCCTCCTTTTCATTTGCGTTGATGAGTCATTTTGAAGTACCAAGCTTTCCTTGCAGGCCACCCTTTGTTCTCCTCCTCTTCTTTCCCAGCTTCCATTTTCAGAGCTTGGGCCTTTTAAGTTCTACATCATCTGCCTACTTCATGCCTCTGGTCATGCTCAGCCCTGACGAACTCAAACGACAGGCTAAGAACCCCTCTTTAAGATCAGAAGTTTCAATGCTGGATTACGTCTCCTCAAACTGGGGATCTGGAGAGTGATAATGAGAAACATAAGTTATATTTGCTAGATGATACAATAAACTTGCAATAAGAGAAAGAAACAGGTTATATTTATGCCTAATTCCCTTTCTATGATAAAGTGTAGCCAACCATCCTGGTTTGTCAGGAACTATCCTGGTTGTAAAACTGAAAGTCCTGTCCTGAGAAAACCCTTAGTCCTGGGCAGATTGGGATGGTTGGTCACCCTAGGATGCTCCAAACAACATCCACTCATTAGCTTTACAACACAAATGAGTGCCATGGGCCACATAATGAAACCTGCTTGAACTTGTCCAAGATAATCAGACTTTAAACTTGGGCTCGTTGTGAAGTTTGGTTTCTAATTACATTTTTAAAAAAGAATTAGAAATCTTAACTATAACTTTCTTCCCAGTTCAATCATCTCAGTGAGGTCTTCGTTGATCTTTTGTAAATGTAGACATTTGTGGTAAAATGGATTTAAGTGAATAGGTTAAGAGTAAGGTTCTGCGATCAGGCTAGTGGGCCCCAAAGTCTGATTTTTGTTAGATTTGTGTTCTTGGGCAATTTATATTACCTTCTTGACCCTCTGCTTTCTCTCCTATAAAATGGGGATAATTGATTTTATGGCAGGGGGAGATTAAATGAGGTAATGCACATGAAGCAGTTAATATAGTGCCTGATACACAAGTTTTACCTATTTATCTATCTACCTACCTACCTACCTATTTGTCTATCATCACCCATCCACATAAATCAACTTCGTCCCCTTATTACAGGGAGATGTTAGGATGCAGAGCAACAGAGACTTAGCAGAGAGAAGCTGCCTCCTTCCCTCACCTCCCCAAAAGGCCATCCCTAAATCTTAGACTGTGGGAATAGTTCTTGAGTAGGGAGGCAAAGAGGAGCCAGTAGTTCCAACAGTCAGCATTATGTAAAGTGAGGGGAAAGTAAGGCTGATAACTTTCTCCTTGTTATTACTTTAACTTTTGGTTTCCTTTTCCTTCAACTTCTGATCCCCGCTAAATTCTTACCATTTTGTTTCCTTGAGTTTGTATCTCGGGTGACACATTTTTCCACATCCATCATTCTCACTTGAAAAAAGAAAAGTTATTTTTATTTCCACATATCACAACTCTACATCCCACACAGTGACTCAAGTTTAAATCCCATGTCCTTATGAAACATTTTTAATCCCTTAGGAAATCTGGTAGACTTCCTTATTCCATGAGTCCCAACCTCTGAGGTTAATTCAACAGTTTAGGGCACATGCTTTTGTTCCTAGATTTTCTTCAGGTGTATATACTTTTATTTTCCAACCCTACCCCAAAGATGGACCATATCCTGAGATACCTTATTATACACTGATTTCCTAACACTTCCTAATGCCAACTAATTATTTTTCACATGGAAATGCAAGTTGGCAACAGCAACCTCCTTGAACAAATCAATTCTATCTCAGGATCTTCCTGTCACTGAAACTTGATCCTTATATTCTGCCCGATTGTCTCAGTTCTGTTAAGTACTCCTTCTTTAGAAGAAGCTGACCTCCACTCCCTCAATTACACCACTTCCCAGATCTACCCACCCTCTTAAGGGGTTGTAGGGAATTTCTCAATGACTCCTGGAATTCCCTTCCATTTTTCACTTCCCTATTTGACATCAGATAACTCTGTACACAGATCATCATTGGCTCCTTTGGTGTACTTCTCAAAGTATTAGGGAAATGTTTGATCTGAATCATCTTAAAATGAGAGGAAATTATTTGAATGGATGCATTTTCCTTAATTTTAATTGGTCCCTTAGGTAAATAGAAAACACACATGAAAATTATCTTAAAAAGCATATAATACCCTTAGGCAGAAATCTTGCAAAATACTCTACAGTAAAAGTATCACTACTCTACATAATGAACTATGTTTATTACTTAAAGCTCCCTGAAACCAGCTCAGTATAACAGTGCAACTCACGCAAGACAAATTTAACTGAAATCAACAAGCTTTTTAGCTTTTTCTCTCCTGTAAGTCTGTGGTTATTTGCATGACAGAAAGAAACTGTATGACAACCTCCACACACACCTTTTCTCTCACCCCTCACCCCTGTACTCATGATCTTCACCCAGCAATCGTGCACAGCTTCACTATAACTGCTATGAAACAATGGAATGTCTGTGCACCACCTCGCAGAGAGGCAAGTCAGCTTTGCTTGCAGTCATGATCCAACTCTAACTCCCTTGGAAATGTTACTGCAATATTCACTGTCACCCTCCAATGTGGGTGATGCTGCAGAACAGCAAAACAAGCAGGACTGGAGGAAGAGATGACACACAGGTTTGTGTGGTGGTATAGGTAAAACCTACTTTGCATAATTGAAAGTTGGCCCTGGAAGGGAAGGTTAAGAGGTAGGCATTGAATAAATCACCATTTCCTGCTGGAGGCACCCCTAGCATGTTGGATAGGGCAATTCCTTATTACATGGGATTGTCTTGCGTGTATCAGCAGATTTAGCATTCCTGGCTCTGCCTACTAAGTGACATTGTGAAAACAGTACCACCCTCATACATTTCTCCACAACCCCCAGTGGAGACTAATGCAATAAAGGAAATACCATCTCTTTTTAGACAGAAGATGACTGTCAGGATTATACCAAGAACCAACAGGGCAGCTCCCAGAACCACCAAGTGAGTCCTCTTTTTTGCTGGATCCACATATGGCTCTGAAAAACAAAACAAAGGAAAAAGAAATTGATAAAAAGATAAAATCTTCTTGGGAATGGGCCAAGAGAATAATCATTTTTGAAGTTTAATTTAGGTTAGCTGCAGGTTAATTTTCTTAAATACTGAAAGTTCCTGGCCAGTGAGTGGTTGGAGTGCTGAGATACCTCAGATACAAAAATAGGAGCAGCATGGAAAATTGGAAGCAGCTCAGGCTTTGGACAGGTGGACCTAGGGTTAAGTTCTGGTGCCAATCACTAGCTTTGAGATCTCCAGCAAGTCCTTTAACCAGCCTATAAAATGGAAATGATAATGAAATTTTTGTGACACTAATGTTTATAAAGTGCTTTTCACAGGGAGTGGCTGCTCAGTACTATATGGTAGCCTCGATTATTTCACTTCTTGCATTCTTTACTATAAAGCCTAGCAGCTGACTGTACATGGCAAAGATGGAACACAAAGGCCAACTAGCACTGCCAAAGAGCTCCAACTTCTCCATATCTGTGGCCATGACTGGGGACCATTGTTTGCTATCTTTTTTCTCCTCCACAGTTGGCATATCTCAGGACATCTAATCACAGGCACTTCTCACCAGTCTCTCTGTCTCCAGTCCCATGCAGAAAGGAAAGGAGTCTTATGTCACATGACTCTCAGAGACGGCTAACTCCCGCCTCCCACCATTAGCCATGATGCCTGACTACCTAGTTCAAGCTCTAAACTCACAACAGCAGTCAGCCTTTCTCTAATGGCTTGCAGTTTACAAAGCCTGTTCATATCTATTTTATTTGAGTCTCAAAAATAACTTTAAGAGTTAGGTGACACAGGCATTTAAAAAAAACCTCCAGGGTACCCATGAGGAAACAGACTGAGAGTAGTTAGGTGAATTACCCTAGGTCTTCTCACAAATAAGCTGTCATAAAACAGCTTTTAGATGGCAGAAACAAATTGGTGCAGCTCCAACCAAAGCCAAAGTGACTCAGACCCAAGTAAGAGCATCTCTTTAATTTTCTAAACTTTTTTGTTCATAGGTCCATCCTGGATTGTTGTTTCCTATTGTTTGACTTTTCAAACCAATTTTTTTTTAAGTCGTTTTCTCTGAAGTACTAAGTTTTGCTGTCAATATCTACTGGGGGAAAGGTAGTGAGAAGTGATTCTTGGAACACTGCTGGGTTTATAGTAACATCATGCTCACCAGTCTCACTTTCTCTAAAGATCTGAGCCTCTCACCAGACTCTGCATCCTGCCCTACCCACTTGTATAGGAGAGTGAGATTAAAAAAAAAAAAAGTTGAATCTGTGAAAATAAGAATCTCAAGTCATTTTCATACACAGTAACTAATTTAACCCTATGATGGCATTGCCCAGTAGTTTATAACTATATCAGAAAAAGTAAGCACATAGAAGTCTAGTCACTTGTCCAGGGACTTATGTCCAGTTGCCTTATGTCCTATGCACTAAGCAGACTGCTTTGAGTTGGAAGGTCACAGACTACCTTGGGGGAGGCAGGGAGTGAGGGGATAGGGAAGATCTCTCTTGTTTGGAATAAGACAGAAAAGTACATTCCATTTGCTTCCTGCCACAGAAACCATGGAAAGAAAAGAAGCAGCTCTGATGTGCTCAGATTTCGATTCCTAAAACATGGCCTGAGCTGAGCTTTCCTCTCAGGTGATCCCCTAGGTCCCCCAGCCACAAGATCATTTCCTACATGAAATGGGATTGCCTGTTTTCTTATCTATTTCCTGGAGAGTGTTAACTGTGTTTTATCTTCTATGAGCCCCCAATGCCTGGCATGTAGAGCATATTCAATAAATATTTGCTGAATGTTTATTAAGTAGCAATATGACTTGGTTGAATGGAGGTGAGGAAGCAGGATGCATTTTGTAAATATAATGTTGTTATTCATTCATTTAACAAACAATGAATGCCTACGATGAGCAGGCATCTCAGGCTAGATACCACGGGACAGTACAAGACACGTTTTAATTGAGACATTCAGAATATTACCTGGGATGACCAACTCAGCTGTACTGTTTTCCTCATGACCTAACCTCCGGAAAATGCAGTAGAAAATCTCATTAGCTGTTGTGTTGATTCTCAGCGAGCTGGTCACATTGAAAAGCTTCTCCTCCCTCTGGGAACTGGTGACGGTGGTTTTGCCACTCAGGACTCGGTGGTCACTGCTTGTCCAGATGACTTCAGCCTCAGGGTAACCCTCAGCCTGACACGTTAGTTCGTGTTCAGCCGTGACTGGATCCATAGAAATTCTTTGGTTGATTTTGCGGTATGGGGCTAGGTCATGAGCAAAAAGGCATGGCTTTAGCTTAGCACGGAATGAGACATGTGGCTTGGTGCTGTCTACTTTAGAAAGAATGTCAATCCAGGCTGTTCTCAGAGAAATAAGCTTAATGTTCAGACATCTCAGCATGTGGGAAATACCTGGTAGTTCTGCCTCATCTCTTCTATTTATACTTGAGCCAAGTTTGGGCTTAAAGGAACAACTATCTTGCTGTAAGAAGCATATTGCTATTTTCATTGGGCTCAAAGTAAATGTACAGATTAAAGAGAACTGTTATTTTTAAATCAGCAGTCTTTCTATCCAAACATAAAATATGTCTGTCCATTTACTCAAGTCTTTGTATGTTTCTCGATAAAGTTTTATAGTTTTTACAAAGGGCCAATCCATTTCTTCTTAAATTTATTTCTGGATCTTTTCTTTTTGTTGTTGTAAATCTGTCTTTATAAACATAAGCCTTTCCAGCACTGTCCAGCACTCTTTTCTTATACATTATTTAATAAACAGAAAATCTCATTTTGATGTGCCATTCACTTCTTCAACTTTAGGTTAATAAGAAATTAGGTATGAAAACAACATTATGCCATTGTAAAAATTGATACATGGTCCTAAATGATACTTTTTAAAGTTTATATGTATTTTTTTAATTTTAGAATAGTTTTAGATTTACAGAAAAGTTGCAAAGATAGTACAGAGTGCCCACATACCTCCCACCCAGTTTCTCCTATTGTTAACCTCATACGTTACCATGGTACATTTGTCCTAAGGAACCAATGCTAGCACATTACTATTAGCTAAACTTCACACTTTGTTCCATTTCACTAGTTTTTCCATAATGTCCTTTTTCTGTTTTAGGATCTCATCTAGAATACCATGTTATGATACTTATTTTTTAAAGTTTTTATGCTGGTTATTTTAATATATCATTTAAGTATACTCGAAGAAATTTTAATTAATTTTAGACCATTAGCTTGGGACCCTTTTAGGATTGAGATATCCAATGTACTGAATATTGAACTTTATTCATGTTTATTCATTACAAGTATGTGAACATGTTATTATGCTGTTGGTATAACCTTTATTTTACTCTTAATATTTTAGTGTAATCACTAGTGGTCCACCTAGAGCCTTAATTCTCCACTCTTTTACCAAAGACACAACAATGGTTTTGTGATATGATATCTTTAGAGATTTAATACAAAACAGTCACGATCAAACAAAACTGAAATAATGATGTGATGTTTTTGTGCTCTTAAATCAATGAAACCACCAATGGAAACATTGGAAATCAACATAATCACAATTTCAAACCACATAAATAATGGTTCTCATGAGAACTTGAGTCCTCAACCTTGTATCTGTTATGTTTAAGAACCTTTAAAAAAAAATGAATCCACTGATTATACCTTATGAAATAATATTACCATAACAGGTTCTTATACTACATAGCTTGATTTCTAGACAATTAAAATTCCAAGCGTAGAATCAGTTAGTAGTAAACTTTGAGGGTAAAATATTTGATTTTTTACTCTTCTGTTATCATTTTTTAAAGAAATAAGAATAAAGGAGAATGTTGTTTCATGCCTGAGCATATGTTTAAATGTGGCTTACCTCTAAGGGCCCAATAAATTAGTGGATTCATTCTACTCACTAATTAAATACCCATTGTATTAGTCTCTCAAGTGGGGCACAGGTATTGGGATATAACAAGAAAGTATTAGAACCTCCACTAATATTTATTTTTATCATAAAAATTAATAATCTAAGCTTAATAAACTTGACTGATTGACACTGGGTCTCACTTTGTGTGCCATATGTGGGTCTTACAAAAATAGGGGAGTTTTCTAACACCAAAGGGAGAACAGTGACTTGTTTGGGAATATTATAGATTTTCAGATTCTCTCATTTAATTTTAACTAAACTAGCCTGCTTACAAAATGAACACTTAATTACTTTTAATTAATCAATTATTAGTAATGAATTAATTTAAATATTAAAGTAATTTAAAACTAATTTTAAATTTTCCCACAAAGAAACAGGATTGAAGATATTACCAATAATTCAAATACAAACCAAAAGGAAGTGACAGGAGTGTGGTAAACACAACTTTATGAAGTAAGACGGTAGGTACCTAATTGGAACTGATAAGGTATTGGTTAAAAAAATCTCAAGATTGTCAAGACCATCTACCTTTGTTAAGAGAATTTCACCTAAGGTATATTATGCCTTGATATATTAGCTAATGATAGTGAACCATCATAATTAGTAAGACATTGAAAATATTGTTTATTAAATTTTCATTTTATCTTTTAAAATGTCTATTTTTGTACATTTATAAAATGTACAATGTATTAGGTTGAATTATATGAAATTGATGATGTTCAATTTCTTTTACCTTTTAAAAATACCAATTTCTTATGATATAACCCTATATATCAGCACAAGTAAATTCTTTATAAACACACACATACACACACACACACATTAGTTTTAACATGCTGTACTGATAGGGTAGGTAATCAAAAACATTTTCAGACTCCTGGTTTACTAGATCTAGCATACACATGTGCTAATGCAACTGTTCTATCAAGACCACAAAAAGCTGAAAAGTAATTCTGAAGTCAATGTACCACTCAATATATACTCTGGAGGTACAAATACAGGAAATAAAACCTAGTTGTTAAGGGCACAGACTTCAGAGCCAGATTGCTTGAGTTTAGTACCTGGTTTCATCATTTGACAGGAGAATGAACTTTGCAGATAACTTAATTTCTTTGGATCTCACTTTCCTCATTCATAAAATGAGAAGAATAACACTACATATCATTGTATCTAAAATGCCACTTACTGAAAGACACACTCAGATTTCAAGGATAGTAAAATGTGAAAAACATGACCTGATAAAGCCCCTACTCCACAGAGTCATTTGAGGATTAAATGAGATAATAAAGGCAAACTGCTTAGGACAGGGCCTGGCATGTAAGCACGACCTAAGTGTTCATTACCACGGCTACTACTGCTAGAGCTGCTCTTCTTCTGAGTATTACCATTTAAATGCACTCACGTGGCATTCTTTAGAAAGTACTGACAGCTCCTGATGAACAGTCTTAGAAATAAATTTTCATGTATCCATGTTTCAAAAATTTTAGGCTTATCCTATTTGAGGAAATATGTCATTCATTCATTCATTGCATTCATTCAACAAATATATTTTGTGTGTTATTGTGACACTACTACTCTCATATGCCAAGTCCCAAGGATATAGCAATGAACAAAACGACAAAATCTCTGTGTTTGTGGACTATATATTCTAGAAGGAGAGAGATAATGAAATATATAGGTATATATATATGACATATTAGATGAGGATAAATGTTACAGGGAAAACTTAAACAGGGCTGGTTGAAGAATGTGGGGGAGAGATGGGCTTGGTCAGAAATGATAGTGGTTAATCCTTGGTCCAATGAACACATTAGCTTTAATAGGATAACTACACATACTTTGTTCTTTCAGTTGCCTAATCCCATTTAAGTTCTTGAAAGTATAAATGCTCATTTCATTTTCCCTATTAGTTTCAATGTTTAAGGGAAAAAAAATTCAACTCAAAGTCTGATGCCTGAGTGTCTGGAATTTAAACAAACATTAAAGGTGCAATAATACCCAAAGTGATAACAATAATTGAGTTAATCTAAAACTAAATGCTTTCAAATTTCAGTTTCGAAATGTTTCACCTTTGAAATCCCATGGTGAGTAAACTCCCTGTGGGGAAGCTGTGTTACCAAATGTTTGCAGTGATGGGAAGAGAAGCCTGCTGGCATTACTGTGAAATTATTTGCATGTGGAGGTGACTCAGGAGTTCTACTTCCTTGAGTTGTAAAGCTCATGCAAGATGGTCACCAAACTTCTTTGGTGACACTGCCTCAATGCAATTGAAACTTGGTGGCTATCTTGCTTTCAGTGCATTTCAACCTTCAAGACCACTGTGTGCAAATGATAACTAGATGTACTGGGACCAGGATGCCAATTTAGTAATTTTTAATACAAAATGGAATCGTCAAACAAATCACATCCTCAAATCCGGTTGGTCATTTCCTTTGTTCTATCAAAGATCTGTCCTTGGAAAAACCATCAATGCCGAAAGAGTTCCTATTGTGTCAAACCATAGCAAAAGAAATTACAAATCCATAAGCAACGTTACAGATCCCAGATAACCTAGAAGAACACCCTTTCTCACTACAGGGACAGCTGTCCCACTCTCTACATACTCCCTAAAGGCTGAGGAGAGACTCTTTCTGGAAGCAGGAAATTACACCCTATACTTCCTTCTATCTGACTGCCAGACTTATGCTCTTCCTCCCCACCTGAGATCCAGCAATGCTGACTGTTCATGGAGCTAAGTCTTGATAATTTCTTTAATGTCCTGAAACAAAGTATGCTTTGATGTTTGCTGATGGACTGAAGAAAAGTTGAAAATCCCTACCTGGGATCCCAGCAGCTTGCTTTCATAAATATCTGTTCTAGAGAAGCACATAGTAAGATACAATTAAAATTAAATCTATGCCACAAGGCAAGTGATATTTTTCTTGACAACAGAAACATTGAGCTAGAATTAGAGATACAGCAATGTACCATAAAGTAGATGCATTTCACCTACTCCCTATATAATTTTGATTTTGAGTTTATAATTATTAGTTATCCCTCTATGATAAACATAAACTTTTCTACTTATATTACTGACCTTCAGATTGATGGTACTTAGGCCAGGAATAGAAAGACCGAGGATTGAGATTTAATTTTAGTCACATATTAAAAGGTCATCATGTAAACAAAAGAAGCAGGCAGATAATCTCAAAACTTTAACTTGAGAGGATAAACTTCAGTTCAATATCAGAAAGAGATTTCAATAGACTGTGGAAGGGAGGTCCAAATGACAAGAGTATCACTATAAGAACTATGTGAGCAGAAGATCCTTTGGAGGAATTTCTGTTCTTTGGGCATTTGTATTAACTGCTTTTGCCTTGGATCCTTTGAGCCCTCAACTCTATAAACCTTAACAGTGAAAGCAAAGGTAGTTAGCTAGGGTGTTTTCCTTTATTTAGCTAGAGACAACCCAAAACTATGAACCCAGGTGACCTGATGTCATAGTCATAGGTCAGTACCCACGAATTTGACACCCACAGTTTCTCTTCAACACTCCAAGGTAACATTGGTATAGATTTTTAAGATGAACGTGTGCCCAGTGAGCATAATTTATACTATCTGAGGAAGAAGAGTTTATTCAATACTTGACATGATTTTTTTCTTTTGACTTCACAGATTGACTTCAAGTCTTTTTGCATGTGAACCTGACAATGAGGTTTGCTTTTAATATATTTATTTGGGTTTGACATAGAGAGATTCGAAGGAAAGAAAATGCTGGCAGATCTCATAAATTTAAAAAATGCGTATTGCATTTAAAAATTCCTGGAAGTACACACAAAGAGTGATTATTATCTTTTAATGCCATGGAAGATAGTAGTGAAAGAAGAAGAGACACTTTTGCGGTTTATTTTATTCCCTTCCATGGTATCTGAATTATTTGCAAGTATATGTATTACTTTTATAATAATAAAGTAAAGACTAGGAATTTATTTTTAGGAAAACTGAACATAACATGAAACATGGCTCTGTCAGGCTTGCCTGGGGAATTCCAGGGACTGTCAAACAGTATGTACTCAAGCAATGCTCATTGGATGGTTGTATGAATGAGTGAATGAAGAGACTGCTGCTGTGAAAAGGCTGGACTTCCAGGAATGAAAAGCTCTCAACATTGGAATGTGGTTTTAATAAAGGCTGTGCCTCTTTAACTATAGTAAGTCTTACCATTGACTTTCAAAGTAATCCGCTTGTAGTCGGCACCTCCATAGCTGATCAAGCAGCAGTAAACACCTGCATCCTGCAATTTCACGTCTGTGATCTGAAGTGCGGCCTTTCCCAAGAAGAGCTGGTCCTTCAACAGCTGGGCCCTCTGGCTGTAGCTACTGTGCTGAACATTCAGGTCTTCCTCCCCATTCACAAATTGAATAATTTTCTTATCCTCCATTTCCCAGTAAACAACTAATGCCAACAGGTTTAATTGTTTGTCTACTGGAAATTTGCATTCCATTGTCACATTGCTGCCATACTCTACCACATACAGGTCCTTGGGAACTGTGATAGTAAATGCTGAAAAGAAAGATGACCAATCTTCAGAAGATGGCAAATTCCTCAAAAAATTTATAAAATGAGCGCAGGGTTTATAAACGCTTTGTCTGGTCACTGACGTGATAACTGCATTTAAGGACCTACTTCCCTGAAATAAGTATTTTACTCAGTGGACTTAAGACATATTTTAGGATGCTAGTTAGAATAATAGAACTAGCTAAACAAGTTGTCCCAAAATTCATAAACATATATTACTATAGAACTATTACAGTATTATACTATAGAACAATATATATTATAAGGGTACTTATAACCAGGGAGACTTTGGACAACCCCAGAATGTCATTTGACTAGACACCTATTTGCTTTTTACGTAGTCTACATCATAGATTCCAGTAGTCCTGGCTTTTTACTGCCCTAAATTCTTAATCAGTTGTCAGGCTGGAGGTACATGAAAGTAGAGATTTAGGGAGGGTCTCAGGATGATGCCAGTACTGTGTTATCCTGATGCTCTGTATATACTATAATTCTTCCTTAGGATATACTCATTGGGAAAAGCAGGTCATAGAGCAAGGTGGATAGAATGATCCTGCCCCTGCTTAAAACAAACATGTAAAAGTATACTCTTAGGTCATTTCCCCAGATATTTTCAGTAATTATCCTTGGGAAATGGATAATGGATAGTGAGTAATGCATAAAAGGATATGGGTTAATTTTGTTTCTTTCAGTGTGTCCATACATTCTATATCTTTGTCCAGTGAAATGGGCTTATGAAATGTTTTTGAATTATAATGAAGGAAAAATAGAATGTCCTCTCTATAAAAAATTACATCCATTTTTATTGTTTGTTTTTATCTTATAGTTAAAATATTTAAAATACAAAACCTAATGAAAGGATCTGGTGTCTTACCTTTCAGCAAACAACAGTAAGCCACGAATGTAAAAACACTACATATCCTCATTTTTCTGGAATGACCTAATTATGGAAAACACAAAAAGGAAACTGCTTTACTCAATAATTTAATACCCAAACATTATGGGGCTTGGCAGTTCATACTGAAATAGTCTTCAGATAAGCAGACAATGACTGATTTCTAAGTGATGAAATTCAGCGTGGAATTTTAGAAATTCAATACCTTCACTTAATATATCATAGCCATATAAAGCCAAATGAAAAAAAAAAAAGGTACTATCTCAAGAATTTGTAAGTTTAATTACAAGGCCTGAAAAAAACTTGTACACTAAGAAAACGCCAAGAATAAAATATTACACCAAAATCCTCTCAACTATTTTATGTTTTTTCTATAGTGTAACATATCAAGAAATCCAAACTGCCTTATACAAAATTTCAAGGCAAGGAGAATCTGACCTGCATATTTCCTACACTTCAATGCCTTTTTTTCTTCCTAACAGCTGAATACTTTCATCCTACCCTTTAACAATTCAAAATAGTTATCTCTGCCACTTCCAAATCATTATTCCAACCATGCCAGTGGTCCCCCAGGTGCCATCCTTCAAAAAGCTCCTCTTTTGTCCTTCACTTATTCCAAATTATAAATTATACTCCCTCAATAAATTGATTCCACTAGTAGCAGGGGGAATGAGGAGAAATAGTTGGATTCAACCACTTCATACTAAGATGTGAATGACTCACAGACACTCTTTCAGGGGTATCTGCCTAGATTCTACTCTTTTTTTGTCATCCTCTTTGTCATCCTACTTCTTTATTTGAGCAAGCATTTATTGAGCTCTTCTGTGCCATGCACTATTTTAGGTATTAGGGATATAGCAATAAATAGTAGGGAAAAAAAAAAAAACCAAACCACTCTCTTCTTGGAGCTTATAGTTCAGCAGAGGAGTAAATAAAGGAGCTTTGTACTACAGCAAATCTGTTTATTTATTAACATATTTTATTTCTTGTGTTATATACATATTTACACTTTGAGAAGAAAGTCAGTTTTTCCCTCTTAGGGTCTCTTTGACCTCTGTATCCATTACAAAAACTCACAACTGATCAATTAATCAATGTTACACATATATAAGGCAGAAGATTTATGCTATGCATATAAAAACAGCTCCTAAAAATCAGTATGAAAACTATACACAACTCAATAGGAACACAAGCAAAAGTTTTAATATACAGTTAAGAGAAAAAATACAAATGACATCTAAACATAGGAAAGGATGCTCAATCTCACCCATTAAAAACAGTGAAAGTTTAAGACATGAGATACCATTTTTCAGTTACTAACTTGATCAAAATTATAAAGACTGCTAATATTTAGCATTTGTGAGAATATGAACAAATGGGGTTTCTCATTCACTAATGATAGGAATGTGAGGTTGTATAACCTTTTGGGGGTCACTTTGGTAATTGTCATTAAAATTTTAAACGTAAATCATATTAGCTTTCACTTCCTCTCTTCACTTCTCCTTTGTTGGAAATGTATATAACAAAAACAAAAACACACATGTATAGCAATAGATGTCAAGAGATTAGTATTTCTAATACTAGTCCCAAGCTGGGAATACCCTAGATAGCCTAAACGGTTAAATAAATTTTGGTATACTCATACAATGCCATACCATAAGGACAGAATGCATGTAGATGTGTTGATTTTGCAAAGATGTAGGAAGTAAGTTGCAGAATGGTATGTGTATCAGAAAACCACTTTTGTCAAAAAAAAAAGAGAGAAAAATTTGTGTTTAGGCATAGAAAATACACAGAAAAATCCATACCAAAATGATGACAGTGATTATTCCTAGGAGTGAAATTAGAGGAAGGATAGGCAGGTTTTCACCTCTTTGTAGTTTTGAAAAGGAAGAAAGAATGGGAGAAAAGAAAAAAAAGGAAGATGAGATTGTGAATGACTTCTTTGGTGTTTTTCTGTGACCAAATTTTCAAATAAATGGATATGTTTTACTTTCATTAGAATAAACCCCCCCCCCCAAATTTAATGAGCCAATATATAGAAAACAGATTGGTGATTACAAGAGATGGGGGAGGGGCAGAAGGGGTGTGAAGTGGATGAAGGGGGTCAAAAGCACAAACTTTCAGTTATAAAATAAAAAGTCATGGAGATGTAATGTACAGCACAGCAACTATAGTTAATAATACTGTTTTGCATATTTGAAAATTGCTAAGAGAGTAAATCTTTAAAGTTCTCATCACAAGAAAAAAATTTTTGTAGCTATGTATGGTAACAGGTGTTAACTAGACTTATTGTGGAGATCATTTTGCAATGTACACAAATACTAAGTTATTATATTGTACACATGAAACTAATCTAATATTATATGTCAATTATACCTTAGTAAAATAATTAATTTAAAAATTTAATGAACCTTTTCATCTTGCCAAGCTGCAAAATGTTTGGCAGACAAAGGAGTATAATGGGAAGAATCCCAGAACCTCCAACATCATAGCTGAGGAAGAATAATAGCCTTTGTTTATTTTTCTGTTTTTCTTCATTATTAAAGTAATACAAGCATATTACAGAAAATGAGAAAAGAAGGGGAAAATTACTGACAATTCCATCACTTTAACCCAGGGAGCATTTGATAATCCTGGAAACATTTTTGGTTGTTAGTGGGGTGAGAGAGAGGGTGCTACTATCTAGTGGTAAAGGCCAGGGATGCTGCTAAACATCCTATAGTGCACAGGACAGGCCCCACAGCAAAGATCTACCTGGCCCAAAACATCAGCAGTGCCAAGGCTGAGAAAACTTGCAACCACTGTGAGCATTTCAGTATGTATTTTTCATCCATTCTTTTCCCCTATGAATCTTTTTTTTTTAATAGCTGTAACCTTATTATACACTTAACATCCATTTTTTCATTTAATATTATGACATAAACATTTTCCATTTTACTACATAATATTCATAAGCATCTTATTTAGTCATCCTATAATACTTAGTTTCCTTGTTATTAGGTATAGGATTGTTTCCAATTTTAAAAATATCCTAAGTATTTGTGTACTCAGCAAATATTTGTTATATACCTCCTGTGCACCAGGTCCCAGGCTAGGCCCTAAGGATAGATTTCCCCAAGTGGAATTGCTGAATAAGGAGAAAACATTTTCCTGGTTCGTGATACATGTGGATAATTGGTGCTGGTTACATTCTGTCTTCACCTAGCACTAGGTATTGTTTAAAAATTTTTTTTCCTAATTTAATTATAAAGTACAACTTGAATTTTTCATGGGTTTGTTGATTGTTTTAATTCTTTAGTGAATTATCTGGTCATTTTTTTTTTTGCCTGTTTATCTTACTGGTTTCTTACTAACCTGTACAAATCCTTCATACGCATATATATATACACACATACAAAAAGGATAAAATAAGTCATCATCCTCCTCTTGCTAGTGATAGGTGCATAATTCTTACTTCTCTTCTTTGTCTGCCCTCTACATGGGAATAGGGATGGCAGCCAGGTCTGTGATAACACAAAGGTCATTGAAATGATGCTGCAGCAGCTATCTGGTGTCCTTTCCTCGAACCAGAGTCGGTTATACCACAATTATAAAATACTAATATGATATAAACACAAATACACTTATTGGGCAGAAGAAAACTTAAGATACCCTCAACTCCAAGGAAAGAACCACTGAATAAAACAGAGGGACATTAAACCCACTCGTGAATTACAACTAATTTTCCCAATGTTTATGCCATACTCTGCTGGAATTCCTATCCTTGAACAAATTTGGCTGAAATTTTTAGAGGTAATAAAAGTTTACTGGAAGGTGATGGATTAGATCTGATATTTACCTAATTCCTCACTATACCTCCTCTTCCAACAAGGCACCATTCCCTTGCAGTGCAGGCTTTGTTAGTGGGGGGAACAGTGGAGGAAAAGATAGAGACCATGTGAATAAACGTGGTCTTTGACTTCTAAATCCCACATCAGGGCAATTGGTCTAAAAGAACACGAACATCTTCTTCAGGTAAGAAACTCTGATGGTGTATCTGAATTGCCAGACAAAAACTAAGACATTGAAAGAGTAAGGAAATGTGAACTAGGGAAGAAGTGATGGTTCATTAGGATGAGGAACTAGGTTTGTCCCTGGGAGAACCCTGTATACCATTATGGAACTGATACTACTCTGTCTCCCTAAGGTAGAATGGGTAGGAGGAAAAAGGGGAAAGAACTCAAGCTTTTGTTCTCAAAAAGAGAAGCAAGGAGTATCTTGATATCTGTTGGTTCGGGGACTCCTTTGCATTTTACCTGGTGTATATGAACTACGATCTGAGCAAAAAAATTCCTGGAGTTGGAAAATGGTCTCCAAGTGAACTGAAAAACCACCAGGTTAAGAGATCTGATCTATTAAACCTCTACTAAAAGAGAGCTGATCAAGAGAGCTGATCTATTAAACCTCTACTAAAATATCAAACTCTATTGTACTCAACAAAACCCTGCGTCCAGACTCCTTCCCCTCAGTTGCACTGAGACATTCTTGTACATTTCCCAGATGTGGCTTCAATTCCCAACAGTTATTTCTGTGGCTTCTTTTAAGAACACACTCTGTTTGTTGTCCTGTAACCTCTGCCTACTCTCTTCCACTGAAAAAAAGGCTAACTTTTTTTTCAGAGTATCACAGTTCTTCTTAAAAACTGTTTGTCAACTGTCAATGTGAACTGGAACAAACTTTCTGGAAGGCAATTTTCAATTTGTATCAAAAAGCCTTTTAAACATCCAGACTTTGATCAAGTAGTTACACTTTTAAGAGTTAATCTGAAGGAAACAATCATCAACGTCCAGAGATTTATATGCAATGATATTCAGTGAATGGCTAAGATAGCGAACCACTGTAAATAATCTTTATGTCCAGCATGAGGGATTAATTTTGTTTGATTATCCAGAGCCATGGCATGTAGCTATTTTTTAAAAAATCACATTTTTAGAAAGCAATTTAATTCATGGAAAATCATTCCCCTTAGGTGCAAAAAACAAGGTGGAACAATGATACATGAAGTGCTCTCTGCGTTATAAAACAAATCCAAACTCAGCTTTGACACAGGCTAAGCTCAATGCATCTAAGAAACATTTTTCCCCCTTAGGCTCCTTTCTTCCATCTTCAGGACTACTTTAGGTCCTCAGAACAGATAGAGCGAAGAACTTCGGTTCGAGTTCGAGTATCCTGGCTCTCACAGCACGAAGGAACTTTAGAAGATGCTGCAGGTGCGATGACTGACCCACAGCAGACTGCTAGTGAGCCGCAGAGGGTGGACTAGAACCCAAGTGTCCCGATCTCCAGCCTAGGAATTTCCCTCTAGCGCCGGCTACCTACCTCAGGGCCACATTCATGAACATGAAGAAACATGTATGTATTTACAAGACTGACATTAAGCAAAACTGAATTCCGCCTAGTGAAAGGCTAAACGTGTTCCTTGCTGTTATTAACCTTGTCAGGTAATCGGTTCTACTGCACCCAAACCATCACGCTTCCCCTTTCCCTTCTCCTCTCTCCACCCCAAAGAAAGGGGCTATTGACAGTCTGCTTTAAAGTGCCGAGCGAGATGACCAAAGATGCTGGCCTGTGAGCGAGAACGCTCCCTACCTGCGAACGGGGACTCGAGGCTGGCGCGGAGGCTGCGGCGCTGAGCCTGGGATAGTGATGACCCCCCGCGGCGGGCGGCTAATAAGCTTAGCTTTTTCGGTGAGTTCCCCGCCCACCCCTGACGCAGATCCAACCCGCTGACACTGGCTGGGTAAATTTGGACTTTCATTCTTGGAATAAAAAAACAAAGTAATGGAAACCAAAAGTGAAACTTAATCCGGTTCCCGTAAAAGAAAAGTTTCAAGGATTAAGACAAACCAACATCTGATGTTTTAAACAAAGGTTTAAAAACAAAACCACGTCTTTGAGATGATTTCAGATGGTTTTACCTTTAGAATCCGCACTCTAAATTCTGCCACGAGGTTCCCCCTTTTCTGATAAAACATTTTTTTACAAGACCATCTTGTAAAAAAATCATCTTGACATAACCTGATATAAATCTACACTACATAGAAAGTGAAATGACAGGCCCACATGCCTTCGATTTTTATTCTTGAAAGTAGTGTATGTATAATAGGAAATATATTTTTAAAACGTGGATTTGGTCACTTCCTCAAAGTTCCTCGACATAGTGAAATTTCAATTGCTTTGTCATTAAAGTAACTTCCCATGATGACTTACCACCTTTTAAGAATGTTTGGGATCGTTGCTATCTTGCTGTCTTTGAGATCCAGCTTGGGGTAGCACACGCTAGGTGAAGGTTAAGAAAATCCTCTGGTAACTCCGGATCAATGATGGAGCCCAAGCTGAAACCCCGTGACTCACACAGAGGTGCTGACAGAAAGCACCCCCACTACTTGAATTTCTAGATGCTGCTTTCACCCTTGCTCTTCCCTCTCCGGCTCTCTAGTGCTGTCTCCCTCGTTCTTTCCTCCTTTCCTCCCACCTTTCCTTCCTTCTTTCCTTTCTTTCTTACTTCTTTCTTTGTAATTTTAAGTTGATAAATTAGACTCTTCATTGTTTGCCTTTCATGTTTATTCTTTTCAACTGCAATTCTAAATACTACATAATGGATGAATACTGAGATGTCCTTGACTTGATTATGGCATTTGCTTCACAAGTAAGAATTTTTACATTCTTAGAATATCACCTATTTTTATTTCTTAACCTAGAAAAGTACAGATGATAATACTGTCTTTAAAATCTGGTGGGGAATGTGAAATTCTCTTTAGCTTCAATAAAATTGTGATGGACTTGGAGATTCAGCTCAGACGCTTCCTCTTTCATATTTCTTTTTGGGGCCAAATAGTGGAATAGTGTATAGTTTTCTCAACTTTATTCCCTGTGGTATTTTCTATTTAATCAACTTTATTTTTCTAAAAATGACAGTCAAGACCCAGGACATAGATTTCAAGACCTACTAGTTTGGTCATGATTATCAAGTGGGAAAAAGCCGGCTCTAGAGCCACCTACAACTAACCAGCTGAGCTTCCTTGAGCAAATAATTTACTGAGTAGGCAGGATTAAGTAGTATCCTCTTAGATGGCCCCTATGATCTATGAATAGTTTTTTTAATTGGATGGGGGGGCACAATGCTTACTTGCTTATTTATTTCTTTTACCAAAGCACATAAAGATCAGTAGGGAAGGCAGGAGGTGAATGGAATTTGCCTTTTTCTAAAGTTGTTGAGGGGAATGGAAGGTATTTACTCAGCTTGCTGCTCAGTAATTTACATATTAGTAATCTGAGGACCTGTGATTTTGTTCATCTCACCCACTTGTTTCCACCCCTCAGCCATTCATTTTCCTACACAGTTTATCAAGTTTCTTAATGAAGTTTTTATTTCCTCTGGAGACAGAAAAACAGGATGTGTTTAGAAAAAAAGAGATTTTACCACTTCAAAAAAGTATATGAAAATCAAAACAGCCAGGGGGATATTCGTACCAGAACTTTGTGCAGATTTTGTGATTTGGCAGAAGTGGACGGAGAGGTGCTGAGATTGGAGACAAGCAGCGGGAAGCCAGAGCTGCAAAACTAGACACCCTGATCATCTCCAGCATCACCATTTCCCATTCATGCCCCTCTCATTCTGTTCATTTTTAGGGGTTAAAAACTCATCTCTTACGGAATTGCCTTCAGAAATATTATTTTATACTCATTCTTGGTTTTAAACTAAGAACAATATGAGTTCCTAAACTCTTCAAAACCTCTACTTTAAAGGGAAAAACTGTTTGGTTTTTTTTTTTTCTGGTATGAGTTAACTGGTTATTCAAAGGCCAATTATGGTAACATCCAGGTTACTGGATATAGAAGCTAATTAATCTGCCACTCATGTCTGTAGGTAGACTCATCATAAAAGAATAAAAAGTACTTTTTCTTTTCTCTTCCCCACCCTTTCCTGAAAGGACAGCAAGGCCTTTCTGTTCCTCAAGAGAGAGAGATTCTAAACATAAACTAATACACAGAAATTTCAGATACTGGAAAGTCCCATTAAAAAAACAAGAAAGAAAATGAAGTGAGACAATGTGGTAGAATGCCTAGATATGAGGCTCCTTTAGTTATTGTGACCAGGGAAGGCTTCTCTAAGACGTGATATTTGAGAAATGAATTATGAAGACAACCATAAAATTATCTGCAGGAAAAGCACTCCTGGCAGAGGGGTCAACAGAGGCAAAAACCATAAGGAGAGAACAGACTCAGCAAGTTCTAAGGATGGAATGAAGGTCACTGTGGCTGGAGTACAGAGTGAAGGGAGAGGTAGTGATCAGATCACACCATGAAGGGTTTTAAGGACTAAGGGAAGAGGATTGGATTGTAATCACAATGGAAAGGCACTGGATAATTTAAAGCAGGAGAGTTACCTGATGAATGTTCCCAAAATATCACTCTAACTGTGGTCTGAAGCATGGAGTATAGAGGCGACAGCATGGAAGCTGGGAGACCTTGAGGAACTGTTGCTATGGACTACATTCAAAATGTAATTTGGAAGTAGAACTAATAGAACTTGTTGATGGATATTAGTAGTCAGAAAAAGGAATCAAGGATGATAGAAATATTTTTAATACACTGTTCCGGAGTAGAGTATTATAGTCAGAGTTTCAGGCTTTCACAGTAATTGTGAGCTCTTTAAATTAAGGAAAGCCTAAAAATGAAACATATGCTCTCCCACTAAATTATCAATTGGAAATCTGTTTTAACCCATCAAGAGACTCAAAATTTCTTAAGAAGAAATTACAGTCCTTTCTAGAAATGGAAAGTTGGTGGCATTATGTTGGAAGTGGCCCAAGGCCTTGGTCTTGCTCCTGAGACTTGCTATTAATCAGGCTGCAAAATGACAGGTCCAGGTCACTTTATATGAGAAGTGGAAGAAATTCATTGGGAGCACTGTGCCAGAAATGAGAGGAAAAGGCTCTGAGTAGTGGTTAGAACATTCCTTTGCATGGTATGCAGAGGGAAGGCCTCAGAGGCTGAGACATGCCATCAGCTAAGGCATCATTATTAAGGGATGTGTGTATGAACTCTAGGGATGAACTGTTTTAATTTACAGAATATGGCAGAGTTGAGAGTAAGTGGAAAGCATAGGTTTCATTTGTGCCTGTGCATGAACAAGCCAAGTAGAAATATGTAAAATGTCTGTAACTCTAGAGTTACAGACTAGAGTTACAGACATTTTACAATCCCAAGCGAATGCTGTTGACCCAGAAAATCTTGCTAATTTTGTACCAATCAGAGCTGATGAAGCAAAACAGAAGAATTAACAGCATTTTAAGAGTGTGATAGGATAGTGCCACTGCGGCTTCAAACATTGAAGTAGACTTGGAAAGTCAGAAGCAACATAAGGCATATTTTTACCCCTTTAAGTCCAACTTGCTCAAGGCAAAGCCCCAGGGGGTGAAGATAAGCAGTTTCCCCAAACCCAGTGAGGGCTGGCCTAAGTTTGGGTTGGAAAAAGCAGTTCTGGTTTGCTTCTGGTATACTAGGGTTGGTCTCAAGCAAAATCATTGGGTATCCATTACTCTGTATTTCACAAACTGAAACAGTTATGAAGTAACCCTTATTTGCTTGGTTTTGATAAAGGGGATAATTAATGCCTGCTGTAACTACAAAAAATTAGCACAGTTAACTCATCCTCTTTCATGTTTTCTTGGTGGGAAAGAGGAAGATGGGGAGTTGGCATGAGGAAGAATAGATTCTAACATTATTATTATTATTGACATCCTTGTTCCCAGGGTTGCTTTGAAAAAATTTAATGGATATGGCCAGGCCAAGCTATGCAGCACTTCCAAGATGCTTGCCATAGAAGGAGGAGAAAAAGAATAAAAACTGAAGGCTGGGTATGGTTTTCTGATGTCCCTGAATGGCACAAACAGATGTAGTATCCCTCTTGTGAAGAGATGCAAAGAAGAGAGACTATACAATAAGGTAGATCATTTTATCCATTAGAGTTCAGGGACTGTTTTCAGTTTAAAAGAAAAAAAAGGTATTCAGGGTAGGAGACCATGCTGAATTTGTCACAGGTGCAGGAGGCTGAGAGTCACTGGGCTAAAATTATGTGAGTGGCATGAGCTGTAGATGGAGGAAGTCTTCAGGAGTTTAGTCTAGTGATATGGAGACCTTATAGTTGAGAAGTAGGAAAAATATAAGCAGTTACTGTGAGTGGAAAAAAATTTGGAAAGAGAAATATCTAGAGAAGATTTTAGGAGTTTCCTGTTAAATATGCTGTGCAGAGCGTTTGCAAGGACTCCTTAAGAAAGCTGACGTATCATTCTTCAGTGCTTCAGCAGTGAGTTTATGTTTTCTTAGAAGGCTATTACATGCTTGGACTGAACTATGTAAAGCCTCAGTTTTATACACGTTACACTCTGAAATATAATCACCCTCTGCTCAAAAAAGCTTTCCTTGACTTGGCCGCCTCCTTAAATTACTGTCATCTCTGATTATTCCATTTCAATGGCAATCCTCAAAAAACTACATCATCACTTTTTCAACTATCAAATTAACAAGACAAAATGCAATAATTATAATAAAGACTAAAAACAGTAATAGTAAAACATACAGCATTTTTATAAATCAGACATTGTCTTGGTGATTTACATATATTATCTCATTTAAATTTTACAACAATCCTATGAAGAAGATACCATTATCGCTCCTATTTTATAGATGTGGATACTGAGGTACAAAACTTAAGTTACATAGCTATAAAGTGATACAGCTGTGATTTGAACCCAGGTACTCTGGCTTCATTGTCTATGCTCCTAACTACTATATAATTGTATGGTGAAATTAGTATCTTTATTCACTGCTGGTAGTACCATATATTTGTTCAACCTCAAAAAATTAAATGTAGAGGTATATTTAGTCCAGTAATTCCACTCCTACATATATAACCAAGAGAAGTGAAAACATGTACAAAAACTTGTATACAAATGTTCATAGCAGCATTATTCTTAATAGCAAAAAAGTGGGAACAACACAAATCTTCATCAATTTTGAAAGGATAAACAAAATATGGTACATCCATACATTGAAATACTATTCATTCATAAAAAGGAATGAAGTACTGATACATGTTACAACTTGGATGAACCCTAAAAACCTTATGCTAAGTGAAAAAAGCCAAATATAAAAGGTTGTATATTGTACAATTCCATTTATATAAAAACATCTAGAATAGGCAAATATGTTGAGACAGAAAGCAGATTAGAAGTTGCTAGGGGGTAGGGGATAAGGGGGAGAATGGGGTAGTGACTGCTAATGGGTATGGGTTTCTTTTGGGGGTGATGAAAATGTTATGGAATTAGGGGTGATGGCTGAACATTTTGAGTATACTAAAATCCACTATACCACGTACTTTTAAATGGTGAATTTTATGATATATGAATTATATCTCAATTAAAAATTTTCTAGGTGCGGAGAGAACAAGATCTGAGCCCACTGCTGCCATTATATTACACTGCCACATGGTGTCACTGTTGAGGAATGAACAAAGCCCAAACAAGGCCATACAAAGCTCAGTGATGCTCCACTGCTTCAGATTATGCCCAGACTACAGGTGTGCCCCATGATTGAAGTCTAAGGTTAAAATTCAGACAGTGTTCCAGAGCATGGGCAACACCATTCCAGAATAGCTTAATACTGAAGAGCTTCTAGCCTTAGCCCCACACTGTGCAATTACATGCTCTCCTTCACAGACTCAGGTTTTGGGCTAAAGCTGGTTCTCATTTTAATGGAGAAATTCACACTCCCTTCAAAATCATCTCTGTTAAAAGGAAATACCTCTAAGCATGTCTGGAACTTTCAAAAATTTTGTTTACAAAACTACTTAGTAGATATCCAGGAAAATACTGAGTAATTTTACTGTTCTGGGGTAGGGGACGTTCTAAAATATTTATACTTTTTAAGCTAGTATTTCCAATCAAAATATTAAAAAGCTATATATATATGAAAATCATGATTTTACTGATGGTAGCAAAAAAAAAAAAACCCCAGAAATACCCAACAATGGAAATTGTATACATACTTGCTGGAAGTCTTATATACGTTAAAAATGGTACGTATGAATGCCATTTGATAACATGAAAATCCTTATGCTATAATAATGCAAAGTGATTTTTAAAAATACCTATTTGTATGTGTGTATAAAACATACATACATTCACAAATTCATACAATTAAAAGTAATGCAAACACCACTTAAAGTTATATGTTATCTGATATTGACACAATTCTCCTTTAATCTTCTTACCCCACATTCTATAAAATATGTTCAAACAGTCTCCAGGAGAACACCATCCTCCCCCTTTCTTTTCTTAAATCTGTTTTTACCTGTTCTATTTTCTATTACCCTTTTAATTTTTACTTCTTAATTCATTTTTATTTCTCTTGGATTTGATGTTCTGTTATTGATTATAAACAGGTTTCAAATACATCTTTTCCTCTTTTCTCCTTTTTTAAAGGTTTTTAAAGGATGTCTCAACCCGGTTGCTATTCTGCTTCAACTTGCTCTTCTATTATTCATTATACACTGTTTTCAAACCTTTTTTTCTCCCTTCTTTTAAAATTCTTTCTCTCTCTTTTTTTTTTTCTAAGTCTTATTTCTACACAGGCATTAGATAGATAAACTCCTTAAGGACAAAATAGATAACTGATACTCCATAAACCACAGTGCCAGAGAGGTAGGAGCAAGATGAAGAAGCAGAGAAACCATTCCCAATTAAAAGAACAAGAGAAATCCCCTGAAAGAACAATCAATGAAATAGACATCAATAGCCTACTAGATCAAGATTTCAAAAAAGGAGTCATCAAAGTACTAAAGGAACTAAAAGAGATAGTGTTTAGAGATATAAAATATGTCAAAAATGAAACTGAAGCTATAAAGAAGAGCCAAGTAGAATTGGTAAACTCATTGACTGAGATGAAGAATGATCTAAAGGCTGTGCAAAGCCGACTAGATAATGCAGAGGAACGAATTAGTGACCTAGAAGACAGGACAATAGAAAGCACCCATTCAGAAGAGCTACAAGATAACAAATAAAAGCAAATGAAAATAGCATAAGGGACCTATGGGATAATATAAAGCGTCCCAATCTTCGCATAATAGGGGTCCCAGAAGGGGAAGAAAGATCAAAGGGGATTGAAAAGGTTTTTGAAGAAATCATGACCGAAAACTTCCCAAACTTAAAGAAGGAATCAGATATCCAAGTACAGGAAGCTCAGAGGGTCCCAAACAGGAAGAACCCAAATAGACCCACACCAAGACATATCATAATCAAGATGGCCAGAGTCAAGGATAAAGAAATGATCCTAAAGGCGGCAAGAGAAAAGCAAAGAGTGAGTTACAAGGGAATCCCCATAAGGCTCTCAGCTGATTTCTCTGCACAAACACTACAGGCCAGAAGGGAGTGGCAAGATATACTCAAAGTCCTGAATGGAAAAAAAGATGCAGCCTAGGATACTTTATCCAGCAAGGCTATCCTTTAGGATAGAAGGAGAGTTAAAGAATTTCACAGACAAGAACAAGCTACAAGAGTTTAGCAACATTAAACCCATGCTAAAAGAAATATTGAAAGGTCTACTCTAAATAGAAAAGCAGCAGGATGCTACAGAAATGAGAAACTCACAACTGGAAAGGTGATAACTCATGAATTACAAATAAAATAAACACAAAATTATAAAAGAAGACATACAAATCATTGAGAGTGGGAGAGGGCGGCAGGAAAATATAGAATTTTTTTTTCTTTCTATTTTAAATTTTTTGTTCTTGGTAGGATGGGTTTCAGATCATGTTACTATCAGTTTAATAAAAACAGTTATAGTAATGGGCTAATAGACTTTTAAAAAAGGGTAACCACAAGCCAAAAACTTACAAGGGAGTCACTAAAACTAAATAAAATTCATGATAATACAAAGGAAAATTACCAAACCACAAAAGGAAGAAGAAAGGAACAAAGAGGAAATAACAAATTAACTGCAAAGATAAGTTCAAAATGGCAATAAACACACATCTATCATTAACTACTGTAAATGTTAACAGACTAAAACTCCAGTCAAAAGACATAGAGTGGCAGACTGGATAATAAAGCAAGAACCTTCAATATGCTGCATACAAGAGACTCACTACAGGGAGAAGGACACATATAGATTGAGAGTGAAAGGACGGAAAAGGATATTCCATGCAAATGGAAAAGCCAAAAAAGCAGGTGTTGCAGTACTTATTTTAGACAAAATAGACTTTAAAACAAAGGTCATAAAGAAAGATAAAGAAGGACATTTTATAATGATTAAAGGAGTGATACAAGATGATGATATTACACTCGTTAATATATATGCACCCAATATAGGAGCACCTAAGTACATACAAGAATTACTAACAGAGATAAAGGGGGATACTGATGGGAATACAATCATAGTTGGAGATTTTAACACTGCATTAACATCACCAGACAGATCTTCCAGACAGAAAACAAATAAGGCAACAGAGAAATTAAATAATACAATAGAAAAATTAGATTTGGTGGATATTTTCAGAGCATTACACCCCCCAAGAATAGGATATACATTCTTTTCAAGTGCACATGGAACATTTTCCAGGGCTGATCATGTACTTGGGCACAAAAGAAACCTCAACAATTTTAAGAAGATAGAAATTATCTCAAGCATCTTTACTGACCACAATGCCATGAAACTAGAAATCAACAACAGAGAAACAAAGGAGAAAAAAAGGAAAGTATGGAGATTAAACAATATGTTATTAAAAAAACAATGGGTCAATGAGGAAATCAAAGCTGAAATTAAAAAATACCTTGAGACAAATGACAATGAAAGCACAACCACTCAAAATCTATGGGACACAGCAAAGGCAGTGCTAAGAGGGAAGTTTATAGCGATACAGGCCTTCCTCAAAAGAGAGAAACAATCTCAAATAAACAATTTAACCCACCAGCTGAATGAACTACAAAAAGAAGAACAGAAAACCCCAAAAGGCAGCAGAAGGAAGGAAATTATAAAGATTAGGGAGGAAATAAATAAAATAGAGATTAATAAGACCTTAGAAAAAAATCAACCAAACCAAAAGCTGTTTTGAAAAAGTAAATAAAATCAACCAACCTCTGGCCAAACTCACAAAGAAGATAAAAGAGAGAGCACAAATTAGCAAAATAAGAAAGGATAATGGAGAAATTACAACAAATAAAATAGAAATACAGAATATCATATGAGAATATTATGAAAAACTATATGGAACCAAACTGGGTAATCTAGAGGAGACGGACGAGTTTCTGGAAACATACTGTCCACCAAGACTGAATCAAGAAGAAACTGACCACTTGAACAAACCGATCACTAGAAAGGAAATCAAAATAGCAATAAAAAACCTCCCTACAAATAAAAGTCCAGGACCAGACGGCTTCACCGGGGAATTATACCAGACATACAAAGAAGAACTCATACCAGTCCTTCTCAACCTCTTCCAGAAGATTAAAAAGGAGGGAACACTCCCAAACTCATTCTATGAAGCCACTATCACCCTGATACCAAAACCAGGCAAAGACACTACCAAAAAAGAGAATTATAGGCCAATATCACTGATGAACATAGACGCCAAAATCCTCACCAAAATATTAGCAAATAGAATCCAACAACACATAAAAAAGATTACACATCATGACCAAGTGGGGTTCATCCCAGGGACACAAGGGTGGTTCAACATATGCAAATCAATCAGTGTAATACATCTCATCAACAAGAGAAAGGACAAAAACCACATGATCATCTCAATCGATGCAGAAAAAGCATTTGATAAAATTCAACACCCATTTATGATAAGAACTCTCGCCAAAGTGGGTATAGAGGAAACATATCTCAACATAATAAAAGCTATATATGACAAACCTACAGCCAGCATAGTACTCAATGGTGAAAAACTCAAAAGCTTCCCACTAAAATCTGGGACAAGACAAGGATGCCCACTATCACCACTCCTATTCAACATAGTCTTGGAAGTCCTAGCCACAGCAATCAGGCAAGAGAGAGAAATAAAAGGGATCCAAATTGGAAAAGAAGAGGTAAAAGTGTCACTATATGCCGACGACATGTTACTATATGTAGAAAACCCTAAAAGATCCACACAAAAACTGCTAGAGCTGACCGAAGAATTCAGCAAGGTAGCAGGTTACAAGATTAATGTTCAAAAATCAGCGGCATTTCTTTACACTAACGAAGAATCAACAGAAAAAGAAAGTAAAGAAACACTCCTCTTTAAAGTAGCACCCAAAGTAATAAAATACCTAGGAATAAATCTAACCAAGGAGGTGAAAGAATTATACACAGAAAACTATAAACCACTGATGAAGGAAATTAAAGAAGACTTTGAAAAATGGAAAGATATCCCATGCTCTTGGATTGGAAGAATCAATATTGTTAAAATGGTCACACTGCCCAAGGCAATCTACAGATTTAATGAAATCCCTATTAAATTACCCAGGGCATATTTCACAGAACTAGAACAAATCATAATAAAATTTATATGGAACCATCAAAGACCTAGAATTGCCAAAGCATTACTGAAGAGAAAGAAAGAGGCTGGAGGAATAACTCTCCCAGACTTCAGACAATACTATAGAGCTACAGTCATCAAGACAGCATGGTATTGGTACAAAAACAGACATACAGACCAATGGAACAGAACAGAGAGCCCAGAAATGAACCCACAAACTTTTGGTCAACTCATCTTCGACAAAGGAGGCAAGAATATACAATGGAATAAAGACAGTCTCTTCAGCAAATGGTGTTGGGAAAACTGGACAGCAGCATGTAAGTCAGTGAAGCTAGAACACTCCCTTACACCATACACAAAAATAAACTCAAAATGGATCAAAGACTTAAACATAAGACAAGATACAATAAACCTGCTAGAAGAAAATATAGGCAAAACAGTATCTGACATACATCTCAAAAATGTTCTCCTAGAAGAAGTAAAAGCAAGAATAAACAAATGGGACCTAATGAAACTTACAAGCTTCTGCACAGCAAAGGAAACCATAAGTAAAACAAAAAGACAACCTATAGAATGGGAGAAAATTTTTGCAACTGAAACCGACAAAGGCCTGATCTCCAGAATATATAAGCAGCTCATATGACTCAATAAGAAAAAAAATAAAACAACCCAATCCAAAAATGGGTAGAAGACCTAAACGAACAATTCTCCAAGGAACACATACAAATGATCAATAGACACATGAAAAAATGCTCAATATCACTAATTATCAGAGAAATGCAAATCAAACTACAATGAGGTATCACCTCACACCAGTCAGAATGGCCATCATTCAAAAATCCACAAGTGACAAATGCTGGAGAAGCTGTGGAGAAAAGGGAACCCTCCTTCACTGCTGGTGGGAATGCAGTTTGGTGCAGCCACTATGGAAAACAGTGTGGAGATTCCTCAAAAGACTAGGAATAGACTTAACCGTATGACCCAGGAATCCCGCTCCTGGCCATATATCCAGAAGGAGCCCTACTTCAGGATGACACGTGCACCCCAATGTTCATAGCAACATTATTTACAATACCTAAGACATGGAAACAGCCTAAATGTCCATCAACGGATGACTGGATAAAGAAGAGGTGGTATATTTATACAATGGGATAGGACTCAGCCATAAAAACCGACAACATAATGCCATTTGAAGCAACATGGATGCTCCTGGAGAATGTCATTCTAAGTGAAGTAAGCCAGAAAGAGAAAGAAAAATACCATATGAGATCGCTCATATGTGGAACCTAAAAACAAACAAACAAACAAAAAACAAACAAAGCACAAATACAAAACAGAAATAGACTCATAGACATAGAATACAAACTTGTGGTTGCCAAGGGGGCGGTGGGGTGGGAAGAGATAGACAGGGATTTCAAAATTGTAGAATAGATAAACAAGATTATACTGTATAGCACAGGGAAATATATACAAGATCTTATGGTAGCTCACAGAGAAAAAAAATGTGACAATGAATATATAGATGTTCATGTATAATTGAAAAATTGTGCTGTACACTGGAATTTGACACAACATTGTAAAATGATTATAAATCAATGAAAAATGTTAAAAAATGTGTTCAATATCTATATCAAGATTTCTCTCAACTCCCAGGGTATATATTCTCATGGTTACTTTTTTCACTTATATTTTAAGATACATAAAGAGTATTTACAAAGTATGTATACAGATTAAAGTGCATCCTTTGGGTTTCGATCAGGAATTGGAATTCTACCAAGCTGGTTTGACTAAAGAGATCTTAATATAGACACTATTTAAAAAGTAGGGTAGCGTTAAGAGAACCATCCAGTTGAAGCATCCCAACTGCCAAGTTGGAGGTAAGAACCATCAAGTTGAGAGTCTAGCAACAGCAGGAAGACCATACATCTCTAGACCGAAGAGCAAGGAAGGAGAACATTTCTGGAGCTCTGTGAGCTGGAGCCATGGAGGTGGGGCCTCTGGTTAAGAGCTACAGTTATGGAGGGACACAATCACTGATCCTCAGCCCCAAACAGAGAAAGAATTGATAAAACATACCCTCCTGTGGATGCTGCCACAGTCCAAACCCAAACAGAAACCAGCTGAGAAGAGTCCAAGTGATGTTTTCCAAAGAGGTCAGCTTCTGGGGTATAGAATAGTGCAGGGAAGGGAGGAGAATGGATATGAGGGGAGGCAAAGAGAAATCACAGAAAGTCTATCTGTTTTGCCACCAAGGATTTATTCTTGCCCTTTGCTCAGATGAAGAGGAGCTTATCCCCTAAACATAAGAATCACTGGGTCCCACCAATGATTATACTGCTTTGAGGTGATGTCAATTTGGGCATACTCTGATCTAGAAACTAAACTGCAATATGTCTCCATCAGTACTCTTCATACAAGGGAAAGAAGGGCAAGGAGGAAATAATTAATATTTTATATACAGAGTTACAATAGTCCCTGCCTCTATAGCTTGTTACTAGGTTAAAATTGATAATCACAGCTTCCTACTTTGTTCACTTATGTTTCCCTTGCCCTATGCAGTATTATAGTAGATCAGGATTTTTTACCTGGTGTGGTGATGCAACACTTCAATTTCTGCATGGTCTGAAATTTAAGTGGCCCTTACTTTATCATGTTAAACTGTAGCTATCTAATGACCAATATTATTGCACATAGGAGTATTGAGATGTGCCCTCCCATGTGCAGTAATATTGGTCACCTTGTGTAGCTGCAACCCAATTTCTCCTTGGTAATTGGGATCAGTTATCCCAATTCCCACTCTATGAGGAACTAAAATGATCAGAGGGCAGTTACAGCTTCCAATTCAATAAAACCATGCCTGGGTCCTCTATGGAAGCATTTCTTCCTTTTGAACTAGGACTTCAAACTATTATAAAACCAAGGTTGTAGAAATGGTGCACTGGATATTTTCCATTTGTCCCTTATGTCTTTGTGCCTAGGAAGCGGACTTCTACAGGCTACACAGACCAGGCTCCCTCATCTTCTGGCTTTCTGGTGGATCCAGCCAATGGATGATTCAGCAGGATATCAGAGTGAGAAAGGATACAGGGATGGGTTTTTCTTCTCCACTCTATCCCCATGTGGAACAGAGGTCCCAGTGGTGGCTACAATCTGAGGATCTTAGCCTGCAGGGCCAAAGGTAAGCATTGACTGCTTTCCTCTACTGAACAACATAGCTCCTGTTGGGTAGCCCTCTCATACAGCTGCAGCTATTGCTCTCACCTGGTTTTAGTAAATGTTCCCTCCCCTTTGTCCCTTCAGACCTAGAGTTAGTAACAGATTCCCACTGTTGCTGATTACTATTGTTAACTTAATGCTAACTGTGTGTCAGATATTGTGCTAAGTGCTTAAATATATTATCTAATGTAGTCTTCACAATCCAATAAATTAGATGGCTTTAGTCCTAGCATAGAGATGATAAAAGTAAGTTTTGGAGAGGATAACGAATGACAGTGATGGAGCTAGAAATAAAATATAGGTATGCTTATGCTACAGTCTGCACTCAAATGCTATTGTATCCATTGTTATCTTCTCTTAAAGAGTTAAAGCTCCACATAGCTTTGTTCCTGTGGTGCACAGGTCACTCTGATAATGAGAAACAGAGATGCTGATGAGATTTCCCTATCTAGTCATTCAACAAATACGCTCTGGAATGTGAGAGCCAAGCTCCAGAATAATGAAACCTGGTGTTGAGAGCATCAAGGCAAGCACAAGAGGTCAGTGTGGTGTTCACTTACATGCAGAGCCTGGAGGAGGTTAGATCCCTTCACTGATTTGATGGTCAGCCAGGGCTAAGTGCAGGGACCTTCCTCATGGAACTTCCTCAAGGCCAGAGCCTTGTGAAGTCCATGCTAGTCTTCCAAGCCATTTAGCAGCTAAGGACAGAATGCCAAGAGTTCCTCAAGTATTCTCTCAATGAGGCTGGGAGGGAGGCTTGACTTAACTCAATACAGAAATAACTGGTAGGGGTGAGAAGAAATGGACATCTCTCAGAGTAGCAAGGGAGAAAAATAGTTCTGTCCAATAAAATAAAATAGAAAGAAAAAATTTGGATTGGTAAGTCTGTTCAAGTCTGCTCTTTTTCGTTTCCTGTCTTAACCTTTTTACCACTTTAATTGTGGTAATTTAACAGGTGCGGGAGACGGAGGCTCCAACAGAAGGATTGAATAAGCTGTGCGGAGATTCAAACGGGAAAAAAAAAAAGTTCACCCTCAACATTAAACCTATTCTGTAAGTAGAAAGGCTATTACAAATATTTATAACGGTGAGTTTATACCTTTGTGACAACCTCACACGAGACAGATTCTCTTCTCGAAACAGACCCTACAGGTTGACATCATTTCTGGAGAGTAACAGTGAGATGTCTCATAAAGCTCTATGGAGGTTTTAGCCTGGCTCAAGAGCATGGATTGCTCAGGTTCCTCGTGGGTAACTGCAAACCTCACTGAGGCCTTTGAGTGAGATTTCCGTTCTGTTTCCTCGGCCTCCTCTCAAAATTTGACAGCTTCGTCGCTGTGGTTTTGAATTTGCCTCTTTGACACTGCCCTCCCAGGACCCCGACGGGATAGAACACACCAGACCTCCGTCAGGCAAGCGGGCCCTTTAAGGAAGCCGAGGGCTGCGCTGATTGGCTGAAACTCGGGATCCTGTCAGGACCAGCCAATCCTGAGGCTCTACAGGCCTGGTCCCTGACGCGGTCGACGGGACCCGGGGCCTGGAGGAGGCCTCTGCTACGATCACTGTCTTGGAACTCCAATTCCCGCTGCCCAGTGAGTGAGTGTCTGCAGTGCCGGCCGGGCCAGCCCCAGGCGGGTGGGGAGGGCAGTTTCGCGCGGCTGCGTCTGCCCGCGCGGAGGTCCGAGGCCCCGGGCTGGCCTGGCGGAGCTGAGCGCCCTCTCCTAGTGAGCGCCAGCCCTTGCCTCTCCTCCTGCCCCTAAAGATTCCAGGCCTCTACCGTATCGCTGTAATCAAGTTAGGGGAAGGTAGTCAGTGCAATCAATGGAAATCAGCATACTCTTGAAGGAATTACCCAAGTTACAGTAACTGTGTCCAGGATATGTGGGTGTAGTTAAATTTAAATTAGGGAAAACCTTCCGGAAGCTGTGGGTTCTGGACTGGAATTTGCAGAGGAAGTGAGCTGGTTTGAATTGAAAGCAAAGACTTATTGAAAATGATTGCAACCATACAACCAGTCATAAATGTAGATAATATGTCATTTGATCAGGATATGAGTCAGTACAGAAATTTGGATGACAGAGCTTTTAGGTGAAGGACTTGTCTTTTTTTTTTTTTTTTTTTTTAAAGTAAAATCAAATCCTGGTTCCCAGGTGTGACCCAAGGAGGGCTGCCTGGAACTTGCAGCCTCAACATTCCTCTCAGAAATATCCTTACCTATTGTAATCTATAGCATGGCCGAGGCAGGACTGGAGCATTAAAGGGCCTAAGGTCTCAGAAGTAATACAAAAGGGGAAAAAAAAAAGACAGAAGGAATCCAAATCAGCATTTTTAGCCCTCTGAGGCACACTGGTGTCTAAGTTACACATAGCAAGGCATTTGTCACCAATGATAAAGTGCTGGAATTTTTTGAAAGACTTACTTTATACAACTGAGTGAATTCAAAGTTATTCCTATTGCAAGGTCATTCTTTTTTATTTTCTGATATACACTTTGTGAATGGGAGAGAGAAAGATGAGAGTATTCTGGACACCCTAAGGAACCTCCTGGACTTTGGAAAATGGCTTTGTTAGCGTGGGGAAGGAGAGCAAAGTTGAAAATACTGAACTCCAAGACATAATTTACAAGGTGTGGTGCACTCACTTTCAGGTGTGGTCTCCTTCAGGCACTACAAGGAAGCTTTTCTCCCTGCTTGGCTTCTACTTTTAACCCGTGGGAACATCCCCTAATACACCCAAACTACAATCCAGAACCAAGAGAGCAAGGCCAAGAAAGAGGTAAGCCTAAGTCCTAACTTCCCAAATAGTTGCTCTTCCCTAGATAACTGACATGACGGTTGTCTCTCCAGGGAAGATCTCATCTCCTCATAGATAGGGGCACTCTAAGGAACACAACTCTGTGACATACAGGGTGTGTGTAGGAATGGGATTAGAGGACAGTTGTTTTCTTTATAAATGCTTGCTGCATATGTAAAAATTCAATTAGCTACTCCTATGTGCAGAAGAAAAGTAAGGAATGGCAAGTGCCTGAGCTACAATTTATCCTGTATCACTCATGCTTTCTGCAGCATTTATAATAAAGGAAAGAGACACTTTGGGGACTGCCAAGATGGATAATATATTGCTCCTGCCTTTAGGCAAGTTCTGGTCTGCTGGTGGAGACAGTGGACATGGGGCTGTCAAAGTCTAGAGACAGAAGAGAACTTCTGCTAGATCTCCCTAGCATTAATGGGAGGCCTTTACCTCTGGTCACAGGCCGGAGTGGGGCAATGGCAGAGGGGAAGGGAAATCTCAGACCTCTCAGGCCTGTTCAGGGCTGTGCCTCTTCTCTGTGAGTGCCTCAGCCTCCCATGCCCAGCTTTGAAGCTTACTCTGACTCAGGGGCACCTATAAATTTAAGGTGCATCTTTAGCCAGAATACAGGGAAGCCACTGAAGTCTGGCTTGTAGTAACCACTCACTTAGGCCCCATTACAAGGGACAATCCATTCTATCTGGCATGAAATGCCCTCTCTCTCCTCCTGTCTTCTCACCAGTTAGCTAGAACCCAGGATTTCCTGATAAGGATATGAAAAATAGAAACTCTGCCTGGGCTTCCCACAGAATATTGTGGGTCCTGGGCGAAGGCATTAAGAATGGCCACTCTGACCTGAGGTTCACAAAGTGCTCAACAGCCTGCCAAAGAGAATCAGTAACATTGTTGAGGAGTACAGAGCAACCATAGCTTCCCTGAGTTTCTCAGTCTTCTGAAGGTAGAATCAACAACTAACTGAAGGTCTTCTGTACCCACCCAATTGGATTAAGAACAAAAATTGGAGTTCTGGCTCATCTAGAATTGCCAGTCCACTTAAGAATTTCTGAAGTAAGATAAATAAGATAGACTACCATATATTCATTTAAAATTTGTGTTTCCCAGGACATTTAAGTATCCTTATGTTTTCCCTCTTTTGAGAAGTAGCTTAACAAGGAAAAGGTGAGGCTGGAGGAGGATGGCCAAGGGATGTTAGCAGTGGGTCGATGGAAATAGCAAGTGGATAGGAGAGGTTTGGGATTACAGGAAGAGTACTGATATAGTGACCTTAAGATACCAAAAACATCCTAATATACAAATGCAAGGAGCACAGAGAAATCAGTCTTCAAGGTACACAATGCATCTTCTCAATCACCCCTCCTCAGAAGCAAAGGTTCTGTCATCCAACTGTACAGAAGGTAAGAGGATGGATGGTACTCACCCTGCCTCTCATAAAAATGAGAGGTTTTGTTTGTTTGTTTGTTTGTTGTTTTTTAACATTCAGTTCTTCAAGATATACAGTGGGAATTAAAATCAGAAAACATGGAACTATATACTTATAGAGCAGGAAAAGATTTTGGAAATCAAGTGCAATCAGCTGGTCTTAGGTGAGTAAGTGATGGCCAGACTGGTTAAGTTTGCTCAAGGTCAGATAGCTAGTTAGGAGCAAGGACTAGAATCCACACTGTGTTCCCAGGTCAGAAAATTTGCCCTTTGGTTTTTTTTTCTTTTGAGAAAAAAAAAAAAGTGAATGAAAGGTTGCAAATGGCAAAATATCCTTCTTCCTTATGGGTGAGTTGTATTCCATTACATATATAAGCTGCATCTTCTTTATCCATTCATTTATTGATGTGCACTTAAAATGTTTCCATATCTTGGCAATTATAAATAATGCTATTAATAGCAGGGTAAATGTATCTTTTTGAATTAATTCTTATTTTGTGGTTGGCTTTATTCCTTTGATAACTATGTAAGTTTAAAAAGCTAAAGCTCTAAACATTCTTAGAAACAATAAACAGTACATATATAAATTTTTAAAATATGTGCAGTAGATTGTGTATATGTATTTACATACAATATGTTGTATCTGCGCAGTCAAATAGTAACAATTCTACCTCACAAAACTGAAAAATGAGAAAAAAGAATATTTGCTTTTTTTATTTTGTCATAAGTTCATGGTAACCTGAAACAGGGTATATGAGGATGCATGTAGAATATATTATTTTAAGCCTCTTTACTTTTTTATATTTTAGGTCAAGATGGGGTTTATATTTTCAAAATCTATGAATGAGAACATGAAAAGCCAGCAGGAGTTCATGCTTATGAATGCCCGACTTCAGGTACATTTTTAAATAATTAAGCTTTTATGTTGCTACAGTGGTTAAACTTTTTGTCACATGTGCTGCAGCACTATGTCCTCTTTAACCCCAAAAGGTAAAATGCTTTTGAGGCTTATCCTCAAAGCCAAGATGAAATGGATTACTAATTATCTGGTAAATGGGTTTTTTTAATCTCTAATCCAGATACTTAAGTAAAAATTTCCATATTATAGGAAGAGATAACTTAAAAGTTTATGGTAGACAGAATGATGCCCATCCACAAAGTTATCTGCATCCTAATCCCCTGTGAATATGTTACCTTACATGACTTTACAAAGTGATTAAGTTGAGGAGTTTGAATTGGGGGAGATCCTGAATTATCCTTATTTATCTGGAAGGGCCCAATGTAATCACAAGGGTCCTTATAAAGGAAAGAGGGAGGCAAGAGGGTCAGGGTCACAGAGAGAGAGACATTTGAAGATGCTATGCTGCTGACTTTGAAGATGGAATAAAAGGGCCATGAATCATAAGATTCAAGCAGCCTCTAGAAGCTGGAAAATGCAAGAATACAGATTCTCATCTAGAGCTTCCAGAGGGAAAGCAGTCCCTCCAGTCCATTCTAGACTTCTGACCTCCAGAACTGTAAGGTAATACACTTATTTTGTTTTAAGACACTGAGTTTGATAATTTGCTACAGCAGCAATAGGAAATTTTAATACAGAGTGTGAACATTTGACACTGGATTTATACAATGGCTGAATAGAAAAGATCAAGCAAAGTAGGAGATTGTCTAATTGCCTAATACAGGTTGTTAAAAAGTATTTTTAAATGTTCTAAAACAAAATCAAGTATTAATAGTTTGACTGAAATTATTTTCCTAAGATCTCTAACAAAGATCTGTAGACCTCTGTGGTTCATTACGGCTCTGGGAGTAGAAGGTTCTAGGTGAGACATACAGTAAGTGGTTAAAAGTGAGGACTAAAGCCAGGCTGCCTGGGTTTGAATCCTGGTTCCACCTCCTGACTGACTGTGGCTTGTGCTTCAGTCTCCTAACCTGTAAACTGGAGATGATACTGTCCCCCTCAGAGTAAAAATGACCAGTGTAGAACACTGCCTCAAGTCTTTAGAACAGTGTCTCTCAATCTATAAGCATAAGTTGTTACTCTTGTTATTATTGCTTTTAAAGAGTGATAAAAAGTGTCTTCTGTAGGATAAAGATTTCTTTTGGGGGCATGGAACTATTGAAAGAATGGGCAACTGAACTATTATAACAGAGCAAAGTGACCTAGAGGAGATCAAATGTTTAGGGTTTTGAACCAGTAATGTATGTCATATATTCAGAGAGTCCTTGTCCAAGACGTCTGGAAACTACAGGGCTTTTACGTCATAAGTCAGGGTCTGTGAAGAGTTTGGGATTTTACCCTGCTTGCAAGCTAACAGATGAGCCTATTACTATTTCATGGACGCTGGCAGAACACAGGAGACACCTACATCAAACAAAGGACTTTATTACTCAGCACAGCAAGAGCACAAGCAAGAGGCTGGTGTCAATTCTTCATGCCCCTCGAGTCTCACAAAGGTGACAAAGACAGGCTTACATGGGTGCTGTGTATTCAGTGCATTGTGGAACACTGGGCTTGGGGAATCTACTGCTTTCCTAGTGAGTGGGGAACTGGTGGAGTTGAGGTGGGGGAAATTGACCTCCTTCCTCAAGGTTGTTCACGGCAAACACAACCCCAAGAAATGGTCTGTGTAAAGAGCAGTCTTCTGGGCTTGCATTCTTGGCTCATCCAGAATGTGCAGGGACATTCAGGGCCCATGGCAGATTGCCCCTCAGCCGGATTGACGAGAGCTTTGAGAACAGCCTTGACTTCTGCTCACTGATCCCAGGGCCCACTACAGTTGGCATCTAGGGTCTAACCGGCAGGCGCAATATCACTATTGGCATCTCTACTTTTCAGCTCAGCTGAACCAAAGGTGAACCAGGCCCAGGCATTTAGAACAACCTCTGTGAATCCAAGGGCCCTATAGAGCCAGTAGCTTTGCTTCAAGTGGCAGCGTGGGGGATAAAATTTTCCCCAAAAAGGTAGCTACTACTCCTTTATGCAAAACTGAGATGACACTAGGGCCAGGCCAGCCACACCCTCAAACACATTATTTTCATTTGACCAGCAAAGGGGCACTTTCCTTGTAGTTGCCATGTCCCGGCTGTCCTAGTTGTCCATGCCCATGTCAGGCCTGAGAGCCACAAATTCTCCAGGGGTCAAGTGTTTATTTTTAACAAGATCTCAGTAATAGGCCAATAACTGCCTCCTCTTTTTGAAAGGGATACATTTTGGGTTGAATTGTGTCCCTGTCCCCCAAGTTCGTTTGTTAAAGTCCAAACCCCCACTACCTCAGAATGTGACCTTATTTGAAGACAGAATCTTTACAGAGGTAATCAAGTTAAAATGAGGTCATTAGGGTGGGCCCTAATCCCAAATGACTGGTATCCTTGTAAAATTTGGGCACAGAGACATGCATACAGGGAGAATGCCATGTGAATATGAAGAGGCCATGTACAAGCCAGGGAGAAAAGCTTGGAACAGAGCCTCCCCTCAAAGCTCTCACAAGGAACCAACACTGCTGACACCTTAAATTTGGACTTCCAGCCTCCCAAGTTGAGACAATAAATTTCTGTTTCTTGAGCCATCAGTTTGTGGGACTTTGTTATGGCAGCCCCAGGATGCTAATACAGCATATATTTGATGCCTGTGTCCAGCATGTGGTGCTGCTGTACTGGCAATGGCCTCTGAAGAAGGCTATGATTTTCTTTTTCTTGCTAGGATTCTATATTGTTTCTATTGCACCACTTAGAAGGGGTCAGGGACTCCCTGAATGGGAGAATGTCCTTTCATTACTATGAATGTTTACAGTAAAAGCAAGTAACACAAAATTTATTATACATTTATATTCAGAGGACATAACTGCAGTATCTTGAATCAACTCAAAGGCCATTTTAATTTCCCTAGTTCACTGCAAACTGCTCAAACCTTATCAGTTGAATTTTGCTCTGAGAACACAGACCAAAGATTTTAACATAGGGGTTATTGTAATAGTTTCAGGAGATTAGGCTGTTTCCCAGCTGGGGGAGATTGGGAATACAAATTTTTTTGCCCTTTGGTTCTTCATCCCAGAACTGGTGGTACTTCCTCCCCTGTGCTCCTCTGGCCTCTGGAGAGCACTGGGGCTCAGAGGCATCCTTCTTTTAGCCAACACTGGCGCTACTGCCCTGCCCTGCATCCTCAGCACTTTGGGCCATCCTGGCACTTAGCACACCCTCTCTGCATAGGACCAAGGAGACATGGGGCCTGGAATCCAACAGAGCCATAAATAAAAACAGTTGAGGCCCTCCTCTCCCCTCCCTGAAGTTCCCCTGCATATCCAACCTTCTTCCCTAAAGGAGCTGAAGTTGGATGAGTGGAAGAAGGAGAGAGCAGCTCGGTGCCAGTAAGCAAAGGTTTGCAGTTACTCTCAGGTTCAAGAAGCCTCTTGGCACTGGACTCAACAAATTTCTAATGTATTTAGTCTATCCAACGTTGTATATCCTCATTGTTTACACCATTATTTCAGCTTTGGGGACCCTTGACCCATCAGCCATTGCTATACTGCATGCCTTTTGGCTGGGGAGTGGGGCTTGTTACCCCTATGATGTCATGACAACATCCTTTCCTTCTCCCACCCCAGAGGAGAATGTGCCACAATCAACACACAATCTGGGAGTCTTGTTTGGACCCTACCTTTTGTTTCTCAGCCTCATTTAAGGCAGTGAGAGGTCTTTACCCTCCCACCCTCACCACCACCTATGCAAAAGCATTTACTTCCAGATCTCAGGGAGTCTTCTGATATCCTCTAACCCAGCCAGCAAGGGCCCTTCTACTTTCTCTTCCAGAACACCATGTCTCTATCAGCACCTCATCCATATCACCCAAACTGGCAGGTCTTGTGAGGGTCTGGTATTTTACCCTGCTTCCAAGTTAAGAAATTAGCCTGTTACTTTTTCATGGATGCTGGCAGAAGACTTACTCACAGCACAGCAAACATCATGAGCATAAAGTTGGTGCCAGTTTTCTATGCACTCCAAGCCCTGTGGAGGGGATGGAGGTGGGCCTAGTTGCATGATGAGGTGGACACATGAGCTTGAAGAATCCACCACTTTTGTCATGAATGGTGAGCAAGGCTGCTCTTTGATTGAGAAGAGGTGTTACTTCATCCTTAAGGTTGCTCCCTGCAAATACAACCCTGACGAATGGCCTGGGGAAAGAGCAGTCAGGGCCTGCATCCTTGGCCTGCTCAGCAAGAATGCTCAGGGTCCATGGCTCCCAGTAAGTGTGTTGGTTTAGATGATTAGTTTTTCCTTTTGACCGCAATATACTTTATTATTTATCTTTTAATTTCAAGGAAGGATGACAAAAAGATATAAATCAATACAGTTGAAGCAGCCTTCCAACCCTAAAGCTACTTGAGTTCTCATCCTAAATGGGGCAGCCTAGGGAGAAACAGACTCATCTGTAGCAGTTTGGAAGACTGGATTGGTCCTTGAATGTTCCCCCATTTAAAGGAATTAAATACCTAGCATCATTTTTAAGGCTTAGAGCTATTCTTTTTTTGAAAAAATTATCATTAATTATTTGAGATATATATAAGAGAATATATTTATAAATTATGAAGCATAATAAAATGAACACCAATGAACCCATCACTAAATTGAAGAATTATATTATCACAATACCCTTGAAGCTACCTATGGATTCCTCCTCCCTGAATGTTGAGTGAACCCAATCAGCTAAAGTTGGGCTGTAACTGACATAGTATCATATCCCAGAGTTCCTAGGACTATGTATGACTCTGTAAGTGGAAGGAATGGGCCAGGGGAAGATGTGGGTGGGAGATGACATTTCTTTCTAAGTTCTTCAAAGGAGAGGTTTAAAAAACACCAATTGAAACACCAGGCCTGCTAACATCTTTAGCCTGTGATGGCATGTCTTTTGGCTCTTTTCCTATTTAATGGCATCTCAATAAAAAAGGGTAAATAGAAGAAACAAATGTTTATTAAGAGAAACCTAATAATTAGAATCCTTTTCCCAGTGGGTTTTTTAAGTTCTACTTTTTTTTTTTTGGTAAAAAATGAAAAATTGTAACTTGATAATTTGATATTATTGGTATTTTTCTTTCAGGAGAAAGGGCCAGAATCTTATCCCAGTGGCCAGGTTCCCAACTCTGGCTGTACATTTGTCTCATGCAGGGGCTTTTTAATGTAAAGGTTTCATCCTAGATTGGTCAGATATCTACATGCCTGGGCATGCAGTTGCTTTAGGCTCTCCAGGGGATTGTGATGCACAGCTTGGGTTGAAAACCTTTGCCCTTTCCTTTTCTATGATGCTACATAATTGTAATTGGTGATTGGCAGTGACTTAACACAACATACATTGGAGATGAAACCAAATAAGTTTTCAATTTAGGCAAATTATTCATGAAAGTAATTAAATCAATCACTGGAGTCTGGCTTCAAATCAAAAAAGTTCCTTTTAATTAACAAATTGGTTCTAGTTGAGCTAGAGAAAATTTACACTACCCAATATAATAATGTTTTCAGATCATCAACAAAAGTCAGTTTCCCACTGCTTTGTCTAACCCCTGTTACCAGGGATGGTGGATAGCTGGTGTATTCAGTAAACCTCAGGTAAAAATAAATACTTTCTTAAAATGCCACTAGATGGCACATCTAAACCAATTTTATATGAACTGAGTGGCCAAAAAAGCATTCTGAGGTTATAAAATAGGATGGAAACTGAAAGTGTAAAGCAGAAAAAATGAGGGAAGAAAAGATTCCATGAGTCTCTGTTGTGCTGTAGTGCTACTATACAGGCAAAACAGTTATGGTCCATGTAAAGATTAATAGGGCAGTCTTTTCATTGTTCACTGTGAGCAGGACACAGACTAATGACAAAAAATACAGGAGAGCCAGTCTTTGAGCTGAACGTCTATGTAGTGTTTGGTGTTAAGGAAATGAAGTATAGCTATAAATCAAAAGTATAGGTATTTAGTATATATAAAATAATATACTATATGCTAAGCAGCTTTCAGATCTGTCTAAGGTACAGAAATTTCTTATCTAATTTGGTGGGGAGAGGGCAAGGTATACTGCAAACACCCAGATGTTATGTGTGTATATCTGTGGCAGGTAGAATAATGGCCCCCTACAGCTGTTCACACCCTAATCCCTGGAACCTGTGAATATATTACCTTATGTGGTGAATAGACTTTGCAGATGTGATTAAATGAATAGACCTTGAGAAGGGAAAATTATCCTCGATTATCAATGTAGACCCAATCTAAACACATGAATTTTTAAAAGTAGAGATGTAAAGACAAGACTCAGAGATCAAAACAGCATGGTATCGGCATAAAGAGATATCTGGGTCAATGGAACAGAATAGAGAGCCCAGAAATAAATCCACAGACCTATGGTCAATTATTCTTCGACAAAAGAGGCAAGAATATACAATGGAGAAAAGACAGTCTCTTCAGCAAATGGTGTTGGGAAAACTGGATAGCAACATGTAAATCAATGAAGTTAGAACACTCCCTCACTCCACAGACAAAAATAAACTCAAAATGGCTTAAAGACTTAAATATAAGACAAGGCACAATAAATCTCCTAGAAGAAAACATAGACAAAATATTCTGACATAAATCCTAGGAATGTTCTCCTAGAGCAGTCTACTCAGGCAATGGAAATAAGAGCAAAAATAAACAAATGGGACCTAATTAAACTCATAAGCTTTTGCACAGCAAAGGAAACCATAAGCAGAATAAAATAACATCCTACGAAATGGGAGAAAATATCTGCAAATGATGTGACTGACAAAGGATTAATTTCCAGAATATATAAACAGCTCATACAACTTAATAACAACAACAACAACAAAAAACCAAACAATCCAATCCAGAAATGGGCAGAAGACCTAAACAAGCATTTCTCCAGTGAAGACATACGAATGGCCAATAGACATGAAAAAATGCTCAGTATCAATATCAAAAATGCTGGTGGGAATGTAGTTTGGTGCAACCATTATGGAAAACAGTATGGAGACTCCTCAAGAAACTAAAAATAGACTTACCATATGATCCAGCAATCCCACTTTTGGGTATATATCCAGAGGGAACTCTAATGTGACAAGATACATGCACCCCAATGTTCACAGCAGCACTCCTTACAATAGCCAAGACATGGAAGCAACCTAAATGTCCATTGACAAATGACTGGATAAAGAAGTTGTGGTATATTCATACAATGGAATACTACTCTGCCATAAAAAATAAAATAATGCCATCTGCAGCAACATGGATGGACGTAGAGATTGTCATTCTAAGTGAAGTAAGCCAGAAAGAGAAAGAAAAATACCATATGATATCACTCATATGTGGAATCTAAAAAAAAAAAAAGGACACTATGAACTCATCTACAGAACAGAAACAGACTCTCAGACTTAGTAAACAATCTTATGGTTACTGGGGAGAGGGGGTGGGAGGGGATAAATTTGGGAGTTTGATATTTACAAATGTCAGCCACTATATATAAAAATAGATTTTTTAAAGTTTCTTTTGTATAGCACAGGGAACTATGCTCAATATCTTGTAATAACCGTTAATGGAAAAATATGAAAACAAATATATGTATATATACGCAATACTGGAACATTGTGCTGCACACCAGAAATTGACACATTGTAATTGACTGTACTTCAATTTAAAAAATGAGTCAGAGCGATGTGACGTTGCTGGCTTTGAAGATGGAGGAAGCCCACTCCCTCACCTTCTCCAGCCAAGAAATGCAGGTGGCCTCTAGAAGCTAGAAAATGCTAGGAAATAGATTCTCTGCTAGATTCTCCAGGAAAGGAAGACATCCCTTGATTTTAGCCCATTCCAACCTGTGTTGGACTTCCAGTATCCAGAAGTATATAAGATAATAATTTGTGTTGTTTTAAGCCACTGAGTTGATAGTAATTTGTCTACACAGCAGCATTTGCTATGATTATTTTTACAACATAAAATACAGTGTAGACTCAATAAATGCCTTTTCAAATGTATAAAAATTAAAACAACAAACAATAGCAAATAACATGAGAACTTAAAATTGCTTAAACTGTTTTAACTCCCAATACCTTTAATTCTTACGCCGTCCCATGTGTTTTTTTTGAGGTGAAAACTGTACCAACGAGTTAGAATAAGAAGGACAAGACTTCAGTTTTTAAAAGAAGGGCTGATTTTCTGAGGAAAGCAAGAAAGTACAGTGTTTGCTTTGTAGAGAGTCTTGTGGCAACAAGAAACCCAAAATGTAGAATAGGTAGTGAAGAGGAGAGGAAAGCAGTCAACTCCATCTGTAGTAGAAGATTGAGCAAGTGGGCGTTGGCTCAAGAACTAGAAGTGTCAGGGGACTTAACCAGGAAGTGCCTTGAAAAAAGGGGCAGCATGATCAGTATAAGTTCACTCACAGTGGGGTCTACAAGGAAGGCTACATGGCTTAATTATGGTACCTGGATTCATAACCATCTTCAGCTTATCCCTCTGAAACTCTTTTCTGCCTATGTCCCCATACCTATTACCTGCTCTTAGGCTCCCTATGTCCCTCACTCATAATCATTCTTCTGAGATTCTTATTTTTTAATTGTGGTAAAATATAAAATTCACTATTTTAAAGTGTACAATGCAGTGACATTTAGTACACTTACAATGTTGTGCAACCATCACCACTGTTTAATTCCACAACATTTCCGTCACCCCAAAAGGAAACCCACTAAACAATTGCTCCCTGTTCCCCCTTTCTCCCAGCTCCTGGCAACCACTAATCTGCTTTCTGTCTGTATGGGTTTGCCTGTTTTGGACATTTCATATAAATAGAATCATACAATATGTGGTCTTTTGTGTTTTGCTTATTCAATTAGCATAATCTTTCCAAAGTCCACGTATGTTGTAGCATGAATCAGTACTTCATTCTTGTTTATGGCCAAATAACATTCCTTTGTATAGATACACTACATTTTGCTTATTCATTCACTTGTTTATGTACATTAAGATTATTTCCACTTTGGGTTATTGTGAAGAGTGCTGCTATGGAAATCTTTGTACAAGTCTTTTTGGAACACTTGCTTTTCAATTATTTTGAGTCTGTATACCTAGGGGTGGAATTGCTAGATCATATGAAAATTTTATGTTTAACTCATTGAGGAACCACAAAGTGTTTCCCACAGTGGCTGCACCATTTTATATTCCTACAACAATGTATGAGGGTTACAGATTCTCCACAATCTTACCGATACATGTTATTTTCCTTTTCTTTTTTCTTTTTCTTTTTTTTAAAATTCTAGACATGCTAGTGGATTTGCAGTGGTATCTCATTGTGGTTTTTATTTGAGTTTCACTAATGACTAATAATATTAAACATTTTTCATATGCATATTGGCCATTTGTATAACTACTTTGGAGAATTGTCTCTTCTAGTCCTTTGCTATTTCTAAACTGGGTTGTCTTTTTCTTGTTGAGTTGTAAGAGTTCCTTATATATCATGGATACTAGATCCTTATCAGATATAATATATACAAATAGTTTCTCCCACTCTGTGGGTTGTCTTTTTACTCTCTTGCCAGTGTCCTCTGATGCATACAAGTTTTTAATTTTTATGAAGTCCAATTTATTTTTCCTTTTGTTGCTCGTGCTTTTGGTGTCATATGTGAGAAAGCATTGCCAAATCAAAGGTAATTAAGATTTGCCCTTATGTTTTATTCTAAGAGTTTTATAGTTTTAGCTTTTTAAGTTTTTGGTCCATTTTGAATTAATTTTTGTATATGGCATGAAGTAAGGGTTGAATATCATTCTTTTGCACGTGGATATCCAGTTATCTCAGTACGAGGTTCATTCTTTATCAACATAAACAAATCAAATGTTGCATAGTAAAGATTAGGGGTCACACAGTAAGTCTGTAACTAAGTCAGGTCAAGAATTTGTTCACCAGGGTCCAGGTCCTCTGAAGAGAGCATCTTGACTTTTTAGTGGTCTTCAAGTGCCTAAAGTTCAAGATGGTGGCAACCTGCTGGTGTCTTTCTTTTCCAAAGTTGGAATGGGTGGAAATAAGTTAATTTAATAGCACTATGAAGGATTGGGTCTAAATGCAGAGAATATATGTATTAAGTTACTTGACTTTTAAAGAGACTGCTAAAAACGTTCAGCATGACCCTTTAAATATAGGGTAAGATATTAATATGTCTGGAATCACTTAGAGGAGTTAATGAAATTACTCTTCAGATTTCCTGTATACTGTCTATGTTCAGGAATGGTAGGAAATGAAAGTAAAATAATTAATAAAAGTCATTGGAACATAGGCACTACCTTATACAAAGGTAAAGAAACAACAAAGAAGGGTCAAGCCACCGAGTTGATGCTTTGCTGCTTAGCCCTTCCATGCTGACAGTGGGTCGAGGACCCTCCCTACAGTCAATTTTCCAACGGGGACACTGAATTTAGGTTTGTTCACAAACTTAAATGAGACCAGTGACTCCACTTATAGATTATCAGAAAGCTTTTCTTTTTCTTTTACTCCCTCAACTATAATTCTTTTTTCATATATCCGATTGGAGTGAATTTCAATTCATTTTTAGCTTTGCATTACTAGAGCAAGGGAGGAGGTCACTTATAAACTCAGTAGAACATTTACTGAATGCCTAGAGTATACAAAGTTTGGGGCACAAAACTATTAAAAATGATCTTATAGCTCTAATAATTATTTTTGTTTTCTCTATAAATCTTCATAATGTGTACAAACACACACACACATACTCCACTTTATTTCAAAAAAAAAAAGTAAGGTAGGCTTGCTGTTAAAAATCTTTAGACTTCTCACATGTGTCTTGTTTCTACTTCAGTTTCTTCCTTAAGATAATTGACAATATAGGGTAAATATTAGTATTTAATATAGTGGAACAATCTAAAGTTTCAATATCTTGAATAAACTTACTAAATGTAGAATAATAGTGAATCTACATTTTAAGAAATGTTTTAGTTTGAAATAATTTCAGATTTGCAGAAAAGTTGCTAAATCCGTATAGAGAATTTACATACAGCCTTTAGGTAGCTTCCTTTAAACCATAGTGCAATGATCAATACCAGGAAATTAACATCAATACAACACTGTTAACTAAATTACTGATCTTTCTGAAATGCCACCAGTTTTTCTCCTACTATTCCTTTTCTGTTCCAGGATCTAATCCAAGATCTCACATTGTATTTAATTGTTGTTTCTGCTTAGTTTTCTCCAGTCTTATAGTTCCTCGTTCTTTCTTTGGTTTTCATGATAAGTACTGGTCAGTTATTTAGTAGAATTTCTCTCACTATGCGTTTTTCCAGTGTTTCTCATGATTAGATTGAGGTTGCGCATTTTTTGCATATTTTTTTAAACTGTAGGATGCTATTATGTCTTTCTCACTGCATCATATCAGAGGATACCTGACGTTGATCTGTCTTATTACTAGTGATGTTAGCCTTGATCACTTGTTTAAGGTGATTTCTGCTAGGTTTCTCCACTGTAAAGTTACTATTTTTTCTTTTCTAATTGATAAATATCTTTGAGGAAATACATTGAGACTCTGTTAATATCTTTATTCTTCTCAAACTCTTGCCTGCTCATTTTAGCATCCATTGGTGGGATCTTATATGCAACAATTACTGTGGCATTTGCCTAATGGTAATTTTTTTAATCTCCTTCATTCTATCTATATTTGTTCATTGGAAAAGCTGTGCCTTCCCCATGTATTTATTCACTTATTTTTATCAATATGGTCTCATAGATATATTATTCTGTGGGTTATACTCTAGTACCATCATTATTTATTTTATGGCTTAAATTGTTTTGGCTATTGGGAATTCTTTCCAGCTGGCTACCATGTCCCTTTGACATATCCCATCCTTTGCTAATTCTGTGATCATAGGATTGTCCATATATATTGTGCCTGCCCAAGGCCTGGAATTAATCACTCATTTAAGGATGCCCGTTTCTTTCTATTAGGGAATAGTATTTAGAACCCAAGATCTGGGCTCTAGGTGTGCTTATTGATATGGCCATTGTTCCCAGATCCTCTCATCAAAGACATGTTCATATATACTAATCCCTGCATATACACACACTTATACCTGTAAGCATGTATATTCTAAACCATGAGTTCATAGTGATACCTCTGATTCCAACCTAGTATGATGTTTCGTTCTAGCCTTTCTTTTTCTCTATTTTTAAGTTCTTTCTCAAACAATAAGAAACCTGGCTCTCATTTTCTACCATATATTCACTTCAATCCTAGTAGAAACATGAAATAGTTACAGAATTGCCAGTACATACCCCTGTGGGAGACAGATTCACTAACTGGGGTACATTATTTGTATGTTCTTTTCTCCTTTACAGTATTCAGTCAAAATACTTTTCTGTTAATTAGGTTAGTTCTTCCTGGGCTTCTTCAGGGTGGTTAGGTTATTCATTTGCAGAATACTTATACTTTGTATTCTCTCCATGTTTTGGCTGATTTAAATTAGATATAGAGTAGAGGAGTGTAGGAAACATAAATATGTTCTAATGATTAAAACTATCCAAAAAGATACATTCCAAGAAGTGTCCCTCCCTCCTCATCTTTGCTCACCTATTCCCATTCTCTTCTTTATATATAGCCTTTCCCATATTGTCTCTATGTGTTTAATCTCTCTAGTCTTCTGTTTATCCTTCCTGTACAATATCCTTTTGTACAATAAACAAATACACGTGTATTTTCTTATGTCTCCTTCTTCCTTACATGAAGGGTAGCATACCATTGATATCCTTTTGTACCTTTCCTTTTTTCATTTAACAGTATGTCCTGCAAATCATTCCAATCAGTTCATAGAGATCTTCTCCATTTTTTTAACAGTTGCATAGTGCTCCACTGTGTGGGTATATAATAATTTATTCAAATGATGTATGGGCACTGTATTAGTTTCCTATTGCTGTGAAAAATTATCACAAACTTAGCAACAACACAAAATAATTATCTTATAGTTTGGAAAGCCAGAAGTTTGAAATGGGTCTCACTGGAAGAAAACCAAGGTGTCAGCAGGGCTGCATTCCTTCTGAAGGGTCTAGAGGATAATCCTTTTCCTTACCTTTTCCAGTTTCTAGAGGCCGCCTGAATTCCTTGGCTCATGTCCCCTGCTTCCCTCTTTAGCCAGCAGTGTAGTATTTTTATCTCTCTCTAATTCTGACTCTCTTGCCTCCATCTTTCACTTTTGAGGATCCCTGCAATTATATTGGACCCACCTGTATAATCCAGGCTAATATCCCCATCTTAAAATTCTTAAATTAATCACACCTGCAAAGTCCCTTTCTGCCATGTAAGGTGATATATTCATGGGTTCTGGAGATTATGAGCCATTATTCTGTCTACCACAGATACTTAGGTTATTTCTAATATTTTGCTGTTATAAATCATCCTGCAATGAATAATCTTGTGCTTTTACGTTTCTGTACTGCTGTAGGTATACCTTCAGGGTAGAATTCTAGAAGTGGGATTGCTGGGTCAAAGCTGGTGCCTTGTAATTTTGTTAGGTATTGCCACATTCCCCTTCAGAAAAGTTTTACCAACTTGAGAGCACCTATTTCCCCAAACTCTCACCAACAGAACATGTTGTCATTCTTTAAAATTTTTGGCAATCTGATAAGCAAGAAATGGTATCTCAGTCTTGTTTTAATTTGCATTTCTTTAATTATGAGTAAACCTGAACATTTTCTCACATGTTCAAAGGTCATTTATGTATCTTATTTTTGTCAATTGTCTGTTCTTTGGGTTTTCATCCCCTGACTCTCAATTTTTAAGAGCTCTTTATACATTAGAGATACTGATCTCTTATCTGTGGAATATATTGCAAATATTTTCTCCAGACTGTCATTTGTCTTTGATTATGGTGGGGGTTTTGCCATGAAAAAATTAAAAAATTTTTATGTATTCAGATTAACAATCCTTTATTGCCCTTGCATTTTGAGTTTTTATTTAGAAAGTCTTTTCCTATACCAAGGTTAAAGGGGCGGTCACTCGTATTTCCCTAATGTATTTCTATAGCTTCATTTTTAATATTTAGATCCCTAATCCATTCAGAGTTTGTTCTGGTATATGGTGTAAGATATGGCTCTAATTTTATCTTTTCTCAAAAGGCTACAACATTTATTTAAAAGTCTATCTTTACCCCCAGTGATTTGAGAGGCCACCTTTACTAACCTTCTATATGTACTTGGGTCTGTCTCTGGACACGCCATTCCACTGGCCAATTTGTCTATTTGTGTACCAGTACCACACTATTGTAATTATAGGTGCTTTATAGTATGTTTTGATGCCTGGTTAAGATAGTATACCCTTGTAGTTTATCTTTTCAGTGTTTATTACATGTTTGCTTTTTAACAGAAACTTTAGTATCAACCTACCCAACTCTACAAAATAGTTTGTTGATTTTAAAAACTAAGATTGCATGCATTTATAAATTTATTTAGGAAGAAATGTAGAGTCACCCTGTCCAATAACAGGGGATGTCTTTTCATTTGTTTGAGTCTATTTTTATATATTCCAGGAGTTTATAAGTGAACTACAAACTAAACCAATGTTTTTTTGTTAAAAAAAAGGAAAAATTTAAGTTAAATTTTAAAATTTCCTGTAAATGATTATAAAAATATTCTTGCAGTTGGATTTCTTGCCTATCTGGCAAGGGACTGTGTTAGCAGTGCACGTGAGGGAGGGATGTTCTTACTCTGAAATGTGCGAGACTGAAGAGTAGGAAGAGAGAGAATGGCAGAACTTCTCGGCAGGTTGGGGTGGCACAGAGGGAAATCTAGAAAGAAAAACTGGGCTCCAGACTGTTGCTTGCTGGATTTACGGCCAGGATATGGGTGCTAAATTTACTGTAGATTTACTGTAGATTTACTCTTCTTGCAATGAGATGTTCACAGGCACTGGAGCCAAGCACACCCGGGGCCAGCCCTGACTCCATCACTTACTTGTTATCTGACCTTTGATAAATGAGTAAACTCTCTGAGCCTCAGCTTCACCACTAAGATGAAGAAAGGATACCCAAATACTAGCTTGTATGGTAGACGAGATGTCAGTAAAGGTTCCCTTCTTTCCTGTTTATCTACATCCCTTTCTCTTATTTGCTCACAGTCACCACTTCATTCTTTCTTCCATCTCTAATTTCATTCTCTATTTTTCATTCTTCATCATTTTTTATCTTTCCCCATCTCTATATGTATTTTCACTTCTGTGGTTAGGCATATGCTTTTCTAGTTCCTTTTCCCCTCTAACTTGCAGGATATTTTAGCACTTTAAAAAGTCAATTCTGGGAATGAGGACAGGGGGCCAATTAACCTGTCAGTCCCACAGAGTCTCATAGGCACTCCTGATCCCACTGGGCATGCTCAGCCTTCTCAGCCTTGAGACACTAAGGGACATTAGCAAGTGTCCCCTCCAGAGCCAGGACAGAATTTAAGTCATTTCAAAAGATCCCTGCAACCTGGTCCAGAGGACACCATTCCTACATGCTAACCTTGGTACAAAATGGAATTGCTTCTTGTTAATTCCTTTTGCACATATGCTATTTCAAGGATCTTATGGGTATTTTTCTAGGAAATTTCAGAACAAAAAAGAATCTCAAAAAAGAATCTTTAAACAAGTTCACTAAATACCAATTTACTTGTGATGTATGTGAAATACTGCAAAGGAATCAGCACAAATTTAGGAAGGTACTGAGTAGACATTGTTCTGAAGACCCAGAGTAATTGGGGGAAAAATAGCTCCTTTCTCTTAAGAACCATGTATTTTAAGTTTGACTAACTGTAATAGCAATTTAAAGTATGCTTTTACTATAATCACTGAAAATCTTAAGAGATTTGACACCTATCCCAATACTTAGAATTTACTTTACAGCTAATATTGATTTGTACATAACCATAATTTCTTATTAAAATTTTTTAAAAGTGATTTAGAATTTGATGCCCATCTTTAATACTTAAGACTTTTGGATCTGATCTAAACAAGAACTCTGAAAACATTCTCTCACACAGAATCAAACCATTACTTCATATTAATCAAGTCACCACTTTGTTGGTTATTCTCTGACTCTCTTTCCCTGCCCCCACCTAGATCCTCCTAGATCTCTACCCTTCTCTGCCCTGTGTTCTGGGAGTCTGACCCTTGGCCTTGCATCTCCCAGGCTTCTTTTCCCTCTGGCTTCTGGTTGGACCATCTAGCAGGAGGCAGCAGCAGGAGCCTGGAGAGTTTAGGTATGTGGTTCTGGAGGTAGCAGTGGTTTCCATGAGCCACAGCTCTTTTAAGTTCTTGCTTCTTCCTTAGCTCCATCTCTCACTGGGATCTGGTTAACACTGTTTCCTTCCTGTTCCCCTGCTAGCCTAGGAGAGTTCATGGCTTCCTGCTGTTTGTTTGCCCCTGGGTGCCTCACTATCTCTTGTGGTTACCTTAAACTGCCCACACTCAGTGCTGTCCTTTCATCAAATTCTTCTCAGTTAACCTCTTTTGAGAAAATATGCTACATCCTGGTGACACCTTGTGAACAAAATAATGGGTGTGTTGATGTTTTTGTTATGAATAACTATCTAAACCTTTAAAACTAACTGCATTTATCATGAACACCAAAAATACACACTTTTTAATTAAACATTTACTTAATATGCTTCTGGCAATTGTAACTTTAGTGTGATGCTCCCTAAACTGTATGAGATCCATGCTAAAATTACAAAATAAAATTTTGGGTCAGACTTTGCTCTAAGTCTGCACTCAGCTGGACTCTTTGACTAGTTGGTAATTTCTTTTTCATTTCCCACCTTAGGTGTATACATCAAATGAAATGAGAAGTAGCTGTGCTGACCAAAGAGAAAACACCTAGAACACAAGCATATTACATGGAATTTACAACACAGCAGCTGCTTCTTTAATAAAATTGATGTCCCTTTTCAGACATAGATGATAACTACAGAGAAGAAAACTACAACTTATAAGCTACATACTGGCCTCCAAATACGTAGTTTCTTCAGCCATGTAACAAGTAACAATATAACATCAAGCTGAAGTAAATAATGCTCATTTATTTCATCCATGAGCGGTATATATTAGTCCCTAGGTGAAAGGCTTTGAAAAAAAATTGAAGACAAAATTCCCTTGTTCATTTGTGAAGCTTCTGTGAGATACTGGAGCCATTTCTAATATTTTTGTGGCATACAGATTTTTACTAGATGTGAACTGTCTTAATTTTCTACCGTTGGTCTGTTTCAAATGCCATGCAACAAACAATTGTGTTAGACAAATTTTCCATGTGAACAAATTAATGTAGTTTTATAGAGAAGCATAATCTAAAACATAATTTTTATAGCCCTTCTTACATGTAAACTTCTCATTGCTTAAATTATTCTTCTTGCCTTTGGTGAATGTCTATTAATTTTCACGTTTGGGCTTATAGTGATGACTATTGCACAGACGGTTAGTAGAACACTAAACTTCTGTGTTGAAAACAATAGCCTTAAAAGCTCCTGTCAGTCTCTCTGTCTCTGTCTCTGTCACACACACACACACACACACACACACACACACACACACACACACACACACAAAGAGGTACAGTCAACTCCAGCAATAGCGTATTTTCTTTTCATTCAAAAATAAAATTTCAAAGTCAAAACATTATTTTAAAAGTCTAATCCAAATTTTATGATCTATCTAAGTTGGTTTCTAGCATTTTTAAGAGTAAACTCTCTGAATACCCCAACTCTACACTTGTCCTTAAACTGAGGCATGAATTTGCAAAGCAATGCCTCAAAATATTCCTGGAAAAATATGTCATAATGACATTAATCCGCTGTCTAGCGTTGCAGTGGACATGATGGCATTTCTATTAGCTTTTTATTGATGTTAATGTAAATAACAGAACCCCCAAAAGAATATTCTGATAATGATTTATTTATTCACAGACTGTATGCCAGGCCCTGTGCTAGTTAATGAGGATGTAAAGATAAAAAGACAAAAGTTAAGTAGTTTTATAGTATTTATATGTTCCAAAATGGTTCATGTTATTTCATGTAGTGCTTTTTCTTAGAAGAAGAAATGGTTGGATCATTTTCAGTAAAGAAAAATTTTGTGTTCTCTTTAAATCTATTTGGTAAATTAATGATAGTTTTAGGTTCGTGGTTAGGTTCAGTTCAGATATATTTACTGATGATAAAAATATATAGGCCATTAAATTCTGGATTTATTACATTAATGGTAATATAATTATATAATTTAGGATTTGAATTTTTATGTATGGGCACATTCACTTGATTTTTTTTTCTCTTTTTTTTAACATTTTTTATTGATTTATAATCATTTTACAATGTTGTGTCAAATTCCAGTGTTCAGCACAATTTTTCAGCCATTCATGGACATATACACACTCATTGTCACATTCTTTTCTCTGTGAGTCATCACAACATTCACTTGATTTTTGAATCACTGTACATGGCTTGGAAGCCAAATTATATAATATGGAATATTTATTTTCAGTTATGTACCCAAAAAGAAACGTATTAATTTGAAATTAAAATTGTTTTAAGGAAAATTAAACATGAAGACTTCAAAGCTTAAGAAATTATATTAGAGTGGGTGATTATCAGTGTTTTTTCCTCTCTTGAAAAATCTTTCTGTAATTATATGTATCTTTATAATATACACAAACAAATAAACAGAGCTGCAGTTGTACACCCCATACCATAACACTGGCAACTGCTAATCTCCCTACAGGATTTTGGTTAAAGGTTTTTTTCACCATAAAAGCTGATTGGGAATGTATATTTTAATAGAATATTTTGTTCCTATTTTTAGAATTTAAATATTTGCTTATTTAAAGCCATTGGGAATTTTAAGGCAAAGGAGACTCCATCAGGTTAGGTATTTTTTTAAACTGTTAAAATTGATTTCTGAGTACTCTCTGCCGGCATGCCCCTTTAATAAGTACATCGATTAGAACTTCTGTTTGCAAGAACTGTTGTTTTCAAGAACTGGAAACCCAAAATGCACAAATATGAAGTAAAGAGGAAAACAATATGCCTGTTGTGATACATAAAAGGGAACAATCAGTATTATTCAGAAACAAGGGATAAAAGGTGAAGTGAGGATGGCAGTGGTTTTGTCTACTTTATTTGTATATTTCACTAGATGAAAAACTACTGCCATTTGGTGTGCTCAGATGCTCACTCGCTCACTCTCTATTTAAATATAAAGATGCATATATTTAAATAAATAAATACTTGTTTAAATATGATATACTTTTGCCTAAAATTTATAATGTGAAAGGAGGTATTTCAGATGCAGACCTCTCCAATGAGAGGACCCCAAAGGCACATCTGTTTGGTTTATGACCCTCACATTCTATCATGGGGTGAGGTGCAGTGGAAAAGAATGCCATCATGTTCATAGCTGTATGAAACTGAAAAGTTAGAGCATCTAAGTAGCAATCACTTCAAAATCAAATTGTTATGGACATCACCAAGGGGAATCAAAGCAGTTGCTTTTTTAAAGAGGGAAGATCATTGCTCACTTCCGTTTTCCTTCCTTCAGTGGAAGCTTGGTGCCACTTTCTTTTCCAACAAAATTTCCTCTCTGGATCATATGACATGGTCCTTTTAGATAGTTCAGTATCTAAATCTCTTCTGTAATGAAGAGCCTATTACTTCTAGGGAGTCCCTGGCAAATTGAATTTCCATAACTGGGAAGTAGGTTTCTCATTCTTCCTAAATCTGAGCAGCACAGCATTTCTGGAGGAAAGAGCCTCCCCTGCTACTCCCCTTTCTTGGGAGGGGAAGAGAATGCAACTGCTGCCTTACCAGCTTACCCAAAGTCACTTGGATGGGACCTTATTCATTGTTTACTCCCATTTTGCTGTTCATCCACTGGATATCCCAATCTCCCTTGCTTTATGCCTTCAGAAAGTGTGTTCCAAGCTTAGTTTTAACCCATCCAAATTTTGGTACCTCTGCTATAAAGTTTTTATTTGCATTGATCTCAACTATGCCACTTTTCAAATTCTATGCTCACAGTTTTACCCTTTAAATAGAAAGAAATTAGATGGAGAAAGAAGTAACCAGGGCTCCACAGAACTGTCTCAGACTAGGGACGGAGATGAGGAAGAAGTTCACAGACCTGACAAGGTATGCTGAGTACAGCTGACTCCAGCCAACACTTCCTGTGTCTTTCTGCCCCATTCATTCAGTGAACCTCATGGCAGCCCCTCAGACAACTGCCTGCAGCAACTGCACTTTTTCCTCCCCTATCCACAGTGGATTTGTTTAGGCAAATACTAGCATGTCCCCCTACATGTCTGGCCATTGCTTCATTATTTCCTTTATTTATTCATTTATTCATTATGCAGTCAACGAATATTTACATAACACCTATCTCAGGTGATGGGAATATAAAATTGAACTAAGTCACTGCTCATATAGACTCTACATTTCAATTGATATGACAACACACAAGGAAATAAAATGTTAGGCTGAGAATAAACAGTATAATGAACATTAAGGCTGGATGTGGTGTCAGGGAAGAACTGTCTCTGAAGAAGATGTATTTGAGCAAAGACCTGAGTAAAGTAAGGAGAAAGCCTTATGTAAGATGAAGGGAATGGCAATAGTGGTTCCTTCATTCATCCTACCTGGAAGAAAGTACATGAGCTCATTTTCTAATAAGGTGATTCACCTGTCACCACTAGCAGGAACCCCACAATTTTGTATTATAGCCCTCATATACATACTTAGCACTAAGATATTTGCCTTCAGGGTAGAAGTTTGCTCAAAGGAGAAAACAAGAATGGAATTAAATTTTAAACTTCTGGTTAAAACTGATTTTTAAAATTATGCTTCAGTAGAATATTCTTATTTTAGCCTTTATCCTCATGTTGAAATATGAATCACTGAAATCTACAGCTTTAAGAATGGGGCTCATTCTGTGATCCTTCAACTTACTGTAAAACAAAGTACCTAATTTTGGTGAGATAAATTGATTCAATCTTTGCTATAGTTTTAGAATTATCAAGCTGGTTTCCATCTTGATATAAATGCAACAATATAATACTTATTTCTACATAGCCTTCCAGCACAGATTACCGAGGAAGCAAAAGTATTTTTCTGCTAGATTTCTGTCCTTCCTAAAAAGTTCTTTATTTAGTATTTTTAAATGCCCCCTAGATATAAAGAGCCTTTAAATTTAATAGTAAAAAGTAGATTTTCACATGTGAAAATGTTATAGTTTTTTGTTTTCTTATTAATGTTCATAAACCACCAGATAGATTCATTTAGATTGTAAAGTATAATTTAAAATGCTATGTTAAGGGATACAGCCCTAGTTCATTTCTTAATAATATCTAACCAAATAAAAACCTACTCTTTAGGATGGATATGTACATGAGGATTTTTTTTCTTAAATGAGACCATGCAAATTAGGAATAAGAAACTACATCTCCCTTTGGTCCTTACTGCCTATTTCAAGAGACAGGCTTCCAAATTATAATGATGTCACACAGGAGGGCAAGAGAAAACACAATGTGAAGTTGTGAATAGAGATTATAATATAAAGAAAGCAATGTGCCCTATTCTAAAGATGTTGTTAAATTTAACATTTTCTTTTCACCTTCTCTTACATTATTTTCTGCTTTATGAGTTCATACTTTCTTTTTTCCTAATGATTACTGCCCTTATTTTCTAAAGAAATTGCTCCATGTTTCTGTAAAGTTATCTACAGAGAGACGATTAGAACTACTAATCAGGCTTTCAGTGACTTCTGGATTAAGTAATTGACTGGGTAGCTTTCTTACCAATTATTGTAAATAAACTAATCATACCTCAAAGTAATGATCACACGGTCAGGGAAGATTCATTTTTCAGTTACATGTTTCTATAGCTTACATAAGTCATTTAACTTGAACCTTAATAAAGGTCTATCTGCTTAATGTGTGTGTGCACGTACTCAGCTACCATTAATTCTTGGATACTTCTCATGAAAATTGATAAAGAACCCCCCCCCCAACTTTTATATATAACAACTGTTTGGAGATAGTGTTTCATTAAGTTTTCTTTTAGCAAAGTCTTTTCACAGGTAGGAAAATCTAAATGTGATATTTGTTTTTATTGAAGTACAGTTCATTTATAATGTATTAGTTTTAGGTGTACAGCAAAGTGATTCAGATATATATTACTTTTTAGATTCTTTTCAATTACAGGTTATTAAGTGTGATGTTTTGAGTGTAATGTTTTGTTGCAATAATGTCTTGCTAATAAAATAACTAGTAAAATAAAACATATCTGAATCTGTCATCGCTGCAAAAAAAAGCCTTACAGAATGGGCAGACTAGAGAAGCCTTTTGCCCGTGAATAAGCACCACTTTAACACAGGTGTCTGTTGCAGCCAGCAACACCTTAGTTTACTATTTGGAAATAGTTCAACTTTAGGCTCTATCTCAGGCAAAAAGAGTTGATGAAAAACAGACATGTTTAAATCAGTGCTAGAAGACTGATGGTGAATTTTGTTTAGGGTATCCAGTATTTGGTTTTTTATTCTAAATGAAAAGTTGATCCAAACAAACGTCTCATGAAGAATGTATATTGTGGTGGTGGTTTTTTGGGGGGAGGTTTCTTTGTTTGTGTGTTTGTTTGATGTAGTGTCCTATAGATACCTATTAAGTCCAAGTCTATTGTGTCATTTAGGATCTCTGCTGCCTTACTGATTTTCTGTCTGGAAGATCTGTCCACTGAGTATGGGATTAACAGATACAAACTACTCTACATAAAACACATAAGCAACAAGAATTTATGTATAGCATGAGGAACTACATTCAATATCTTGTAATAGCCTATAATGAAAAATAATCTGGAAAATATATATAATGGAATCATTCTGCTGTACATTTGAAACTAACATAATGTAAATCAACTACATTTCCATAAAAAAGAAATATTAAAAAAAAAAACCCAAACTTTTCATGAGACCTCACACTGAAAAGTTTCACTGTTAATATTACTTCCAATTATTTCCCCCTCATTCTTTATTTCCTTACATCTGGACCATTTGTTTTGCTTTTTTTCTCAGTGACTGTGTTGAAAAACTGAAAAGTGTATTTTGCCTCCTCTGCTTTTTCTCTCCCTATCCCACAGTTGATCAGCAAGTAATGTAGGCCTCATGTTCTTATTTCCCAAGAATTTAAAAAAATCTCAGTCACCACATCAAAAAGTCTAGACCATTAGGCCTTTGAAAAATTCACTTAACAAAGATAAATTATAACTAATGTTTTCACAGTTCCATAGGAATGCGTTCATATAATATGAAACATGATGTTGATAATAAAAACAGCGATACTAGATAGAATGCTGGGCTAGGGAGATGGTCATTTCTATATATTTACTAATTGAAGGAGAATGGATCTCAATAAAATATAAGATTCTTTCCTTCCCACATCATCACATGTCTAGATACAGTTATCACAATTTAGTTTTTTATGTTCATTTCCACGAAGGCACAGTCTTCTATTTGATTAGCCTTTTCGTTATTACCGATCATAAAAATCTTTAAATAGAAATATATTGTCTTTGGAACCTACCCAGAAAGAACTAGTTTTACTTTAAATCAACAAATGGTTAAATATTATTAGAATGAAATTACTTGATTCCTTGAGTTTGCTAGTCCTTATTATCAGCTTGTTAAAACAATAAGAACCTGAATATAAACTACAAACTAGTAACAGCATATCTGGAACCAAAATAAAATAATAAATAAGAAAAAAAATAAAATTGTTAGTTCTGTTAATCTGCAATTCCCTTTGAGAAAGCATATGTTATCTGTTGCTAAGTAAAAAGTCAGATTAATGTTGAGAGACCATATTAAATTATAGAAGAAACTGCTTTGAGGGGTATGGTTATGCAAAAGTAGTTAGAATTATTTACACTTTATTGAGATTTTATGGCAACATTATTTAATTGCTAGAGATATTTTTTTAAAACCTACTCTTTCACAGTAACCATACTAAAAATCAACAAGAGGTATAAGAAATACACAGAAGCCTTTTAAATTTATTTCATATTATTATGAGATGTTCATTGTTCAAATCAGCTATTTCTTGTTACTGGATACATGGTAGGAGAAAAATAAAGAATATTATTCATCACTCCCTCTCCACTTCCATCCACCAAGAGGGAGAATGAAAACGGCAGGGTGAAGTTCCTTTACTATAATGTTGCAAATAGTTATTTTTAAATCCATGAGTTATTTTAATAAAGAAACATGTCACTAATAACTAATTTTTACTAAGTGCTTATTAAATGCCAGCCACAATTCTGAGCATTTTATATATTCTCATTTTTTTTCCATCATAACCTACTAAAGAGATCCTATTACTATTCCCATTTTATAGATGAGGAGACTGAAGCCCAGAGAGGGTAAGTAGCTTGCCTCAAGTCACACAACTCATATGTAGTGGAGTCAAGATTCGAACTAGGGAGTCTGAAAAAAAGAAAAAAAAAACCAAAAAACTAGGGAGTCTGACTACAGAACTTTCACTTTTACATAACAATACCTGTCTCTTTCTGCTTCAAATATTTACTTGCAAAACACATACAAAAGCCAGGGCATTAACTAATATGAGGTGAGTTAACTTTAAACAGTTTGGCTGATGAATATCTATGTAATAGTTGCACAATAATGATAGAGCGTATTAGAAAGTGTGAGGAGGAGTTTTAAAATAAAATTTAGGATAAACTGTGGAAATAAGAAATACACCCTTCTGGAACTTATTGTCAATGAAAATTAATTTATATGAGCATATCAGCCCTGAGCAATTAATCAGAATTATGACAGCATCTTATTATGAGCATCTATAACAACTTGACAAGTATCACTTAAGTTATGATCAGTTCCTCCCTGGAGCAGTCCTGGGGGGAACAGTTATTAAGATGTCTAAATATACATGGGGAAAAAAAACAAAGGCAAGGAAAAATCAAGAGATTTGTTCCAAAGTGTTCAGCCTGCTTAAGTCTCATTTTTATTAAACTCTAGTGCCCCTGCATTGTTGTTCTAAGAGAATTACTGCCTTTCCCCCTCTGGATCTCATAATACAAATGTCAGAGCTCTAAGAGGGGAGTTCAGTGCTGCCCACGTCAGGCCAGCTTCTACCTTCTGTGCATCCTTGCAGCTAAGGAGACTAGCCAAGGTATTGCCCAGTAGAGGAGAACATGCCCACACCCTGTAGCAGTAGCAGTAGCAGTGGGAGATGTACACAGATTACCTGTGATTTTTCCAACCTACCCTCCTTCCCCCAAATTTTATACTGAACATAGTAAGCCGCCAGCTTCCGAGTGTCTCGGCTTGCTAAAAGATTAAAGACAGCTGAGCTGGACAAAGCACAAAAACAAATGCACATTATCAGGACACCTGTGTGGCTGCCTACTTTGTTTTGTAGTGTAGTTAAGAACCAATATTACTCTTGCTTTAAGGCCACAGACCTTGCCTTTGACTCTGGAGGATAATCTCAAAAATGTGTGCTACTGATCACAGGATGATGTAGAGAATGCAGAGCTCAGTGAACACCAGTTTCTTACTGCTTCTGACCAAAGACTGTAAGAATTGGCCAACGTGACAGCACCGTTGTGCCCAACAGCACAGCTAACTACAAGTGACAAACTACTCCTGTGGAATTTTCTAACAAAAAGTCAAAGTATGCTACCCCCATGAGAAATACTGTGATAATCCAGATAAAATTAGTATTGCAGTAGGTTATGACTTCCTTCTGTTATCTTAACTTTTTCCTGCAGACAATGTTTTTGGACATCTTGGCTATTTTCTATTCTCCCCTGAGTAAACAAATGTCACCAATTGCGATCGCTTCCGAGAAAGTAATCTTATTTTGATTTAGCACAAATCAAAATCATATTGCTTCATCCAAAGTTTCCTCAAATCAATGGTTTTAGATAAACTTAGTGATGCTTTAAGCACACATAAACATTTAATCATTGGAGCCAAATTTTAAGGTCTTTTGTGGCCAACATCAGTTCAGCAAATTATTTTTCTGGCTATTAGTATATGCTATATATCCTTCAATTGCTGCTCTTAGAAAATCTTGCTACTTTGATATTAATGGTAGGGAGACCTATTAGTGTCCCTTTGTTACAGTTTTCTGATAGTTGAGTATTATGTTTGCCAATAGATTTTTTTTTTTAGTCATTTTATATTTCGAAGACATTTAAAAATTTCTCCCCCCAAATGTTCCCACTTGGCAAGAGATATGGGAAGCAGGACAGATGTAGATTTAACTGGCCGTCATCATCCTTTGTTTTCTATGTCCTGGGCTTGCCTTTTTATAAATGTTATTTCTAAATCTCACAATAACTTTGCAAGGGATGTGTTACTGGCTGCATTTTACAGGTTGAGAAAACTGCAGTGTAGAGTTCCATGTTTGAGGTCAGATAACTAGTAACCAAAGGAGCCTGAGTTCAAAATCTGGATCTCTCTGGCTCCAAAGCCACAAACCCAATCCCAGCTTACTTTGGTGAATTATGTAATGCCATGGAGAATAAACATTGTAGAAGAAAGGTGAGAATGTTCTAACAGTATTCACATTGTGCCCTTGGACCTCGTGGAGATAGAGGCCAGGCAGGAAGGATCTCTAGGCTCCACAGCCTTCCTCTTTGACTCTGCCTGAGGCTGCTCTGTTTGGCCTCTCCTGTGATCTTTCAGATTCTGCAATTGATCCAATATCAGGCTGCCTTCATCAATTCTGTCAAAATGTCCACATCTTCTCCTGGCAATCTATGGCTTTACAGGATAATTTTCATGGAGAAATGCAAATAAAATATAAACAAGGACTTAACTAGATACAGAGTGGGCAGTTGCCGGGATTCTAGACAAAAACACCCTCCTAGCCTGAAGCAGAAGAAGGCTGGTACCAGTGTTTCAGAACCTTCTAGACAGCTTGCATTAGGTCCCCTGTTTCTACTGTTTCCACAACAAATATCTGACCCAACAGAGTCCTCCCTAGCACTACTGGCCACACTACAACAACCTTCCTGGGTATTTATGTTTCAGACCTCTGGAAACTTCACCCTTGCTCCTTACTCCTTGATATTTCTCCTTAGCATTTTAGTTTTCCTGATGTACATTCTGGCTGGGTATTCCAATGGGCTCTCTCCCTCAGAGGTCAGTCTCGCCTACTGTGAAGCTAGTTTCTCCACTTCATCTTCACAATGGCTTTAGGTCACCAAGGGGAATTCCATCTTATCCTAAATTATGTGCCAGGATCTCTTCCCTCTGAGAGCCAGAAGCAAACTCCTGTCACGTCCTGTTTTCAACCTGGGCTCACTTTGGGGTCACCTACTAAATTTCTATCTTTTTCAGAGAGCTTCTAGAGAGCAGATCACCTGTAAAGCAGAGATGATGGACACATCTTAAGACTAAGCAATCAGAGTTCTCCTAAATCAGTTTATCCTCTTTGCCCATCTCTCCAGGTTCTCTTCAATGACTCATTACTCAGATGTTGTCAGAGGAAACTGTGAAAGTCTTCCCAAAGTCTTTTAATCACTCCCTCAAAGCACGTGTCATTTTACACAGAGTGAGAAAGAAAATTATACCACTGGTAGCCAAGAGCTGGCCTGGCGCTATCACCTAGTCCATGGCATTCTCCTGTGTAACAGAAGCAGTTTCACAGATCACCACCATTAGGCACCATCACTCTGTAATCATGTCAGGAAACAGATGAAGATGTGAACATTGTCCAAACTGCAGAATGACCAAGTATCCCCCGACACTGACTAATATGAGTGCTGCTGCATCTTTATAATTTACCACTGAAACCTGTTTGGCCCCTCTCACCTTCTAGACAAGACTTAAAATATCCAGTCATGGAATTACTCCCACTTCTTGGCAGCACTCAGTCCAGATGATCTTTGAACCACCCCCAAATCACTTGACATAAGTCCATATGCTGTCTTTTTCTAATACCTTCATTTTGAGATGCCCCACAGTTCCCTACGGTATGTGTCTCCTTCACTGCAGCAGGTCCACAAACCCTACTTCTTTTGACTATAGGTATGTCCCTGGTAGTCTTTAGCTAAAGGACATTGATATCACTATAATAATATAATAAATATCTACTGTTTACTTAGCACTTGTGCCAATAACTGTTCTGAGCTCTTTGTATATATTAACACCTGTAATTCTTGTTACACCATGAAATTGGCACTATTATTAATTCCATTTGAGGATAAGGAAACTGAAGCACAGGGAGGTTGAATAAGTGGCAGTCCTGTTTTCCTGAAGAAGTTCCACTTTCTAAAAGTATTGACACTGAAGCTTGTCAGAAATACAAGGTCCCTCCTTGACCTACTGAATCAGAATCTGCTTTTAACACATCCCTCAGGTGATTCACATGCATGTTTGAGAAGCATTGGCCTTGGTGATCTATCCCTTCACCATCACCTCTCTGACCTCATCTTGTACCACTCTCCCTCTTGCTCACTGCACTCTAACCACACCAGTTACTTCACTCTTCCTTAGACACCCCAGACATGCTTATTGTTGAGAGGTTGTGTGAGCAGGACCTGGTCAGCATTTCTTCCTGACCCAGTTGTAAGCTTACTATGTGACCTTAATTTCATAGTATGGTATCTAACATCTTTATACCCATAAAGAATGAACCCAGAGAATGATTATAGGTTAAGGACACGGGGAGACTAAGAGCAAGTAGTGGTGACGGGGGAAAGAGAAGAAAGACATATCAGAAGAAATACATACATATCCATGCATACATATATATGATAGGCTGAAAGAAAGTATTTGTTTATGTCTATTTATATGTATATACACACATACACACAGACAGATGTGGATACTGAGCATTTGAAATGTGACAAGAGCACCTGAGAAACTGAACTTTAAATTTTATTTAATTTTAGTTAACTTCAATTTAAATATGCACATAACTCTAGTGGCTACCATATTATACTGCACATCTCTATAGTAACTTCAGATATCTGGCAGATAAGACATTTTTCAAATTTTTTTTTTCTGGTAATTTTTTTCTCTACGTAATTTTACAATGAGCTGTCCAGTTCACTGAAGTAAATTTTAAATTTTTGTATGTTGATCTTATATGATGTCATATTCAACTATCTTATTGATTCTACTTGTTTTTCAGTTTATTATCTTGAATTTCTATAGAGAGACAGTCATTATCCATTTGTTTTCATTTTTACTTTTACTGAACTACGGTAAAAAACATTTTGGCCTATGTGATTTCTGTTTTGCCAAATATTTATATTCCCTGAATATAAAGAATATTTTTCTGTGTTCAGGGTATACACAATAACCATAATTAACCTTGTTAAGTTGCTCAAATCCTCAATCTTCCTACATTTTTCCTATTAGAGCTATCAGTTTCTGAAAGAGTTGGTTAAATCCTACCATTAGTATTTATAATTTGTGAAATTTTCCTTGTTTTGCCAACAGTTTTGCTCTACATATTCTAATGCTATATTGTCTAATGTACAAGAAGTTCTTAACTGTTGAAGCTTCTTGAGTAGTTGTATACAGGTTTTATTGATGTTAAAGCATACACCTCAATTAGTTTTCACAAACTGCACTACCTCTCAAGCCTCCCTCCAACCCCTTGCAGTCACTTCTCCCCATTTAAGGAAAATCACTATCCTGACTTCCAGAGGTACAGATTAGTTTTGAGTCTGATTTTGATCTTTATATCACTAGAATACTATGGTTTGTATTCTTTTGTGTTTGGTTCCTTTTGCTCAACATTATAATTGTGAGATTCACTGATATTGTGCACAATGCCATCACCTTCTCTGTGGGCTACCCCAGTGGAAACTGAAACTGTAAGCCAGCTAGAGAAACCATGCGGGTAGTTTCCCTGTAGAGATGCATCCAGATAGAGAAAGGAGGTTCTAATTACATGGAATGCATTGTTTTCTCCTGTCCCATATTATTTCTTTTATCTTCTGTTCTAGGTTCTTCTCTATTATATACCCTGATTCTTCTCTGTTATGTTCTTGGTTGCTTTCAATTATCTGGTAGCCCTTGGTTGCCTGTTCACATATAAGAAAAAGTACGTTGATTAATGTAAGTAGCTGGCGATGGATTTCCTCTGCATTCTGTGGACTTTGTGGAATGGGCAATATGTGCCAACACAAGAGCTTCCCTTTAGGATGGATGAGCAAAAAGTAGGCTTAAGAACTCCACAATTTGCAAAGGACAAAGATTTTACTTTGGGATGGAGCATAGTGTCATATTGAGGCCTGAGAGGAACTGCCTTCTCTTTTTCCTTTCTTCACTGTCTGTTATTGATGTCTAGAATTGCCTCGGTATTATCTCTTCTCTCTCTGACCCCAACCCCTAGAATAGGAGCTTCCTCCAGATTTTCCACTCTGGAGAAAATCTGACCAGGGGTAAACATTGCCGCCTCTCTGTGTGTTGGAGGGAGTGTTACCATTCATCATTATGTAGGTAGTTTTAAAACTAATTCCCCAAGCTTGGAGCTTCTCCAGCGGAATGCTCCTATAGGCAGAGGGTTCTTCCCCCAAGAGTGTTTTATTTATTTATTTTTTCCAAGTGTGTTTTAGGTTGTAGTTTCTTCTATTCTGCTCTTACCATCATTCCCTGTACCATCTGCTTTCTTTCTTTCAGAAATTCCTCAAAATTTCTGGCTTGCTGATGACACACTTTTTTTTTGTTTTTCAGGTACCATTTTGAATTTCTTTTTTAAAATGTTGTTAGTTTATTTTTTACATAGATAAGCATAAAGCAAAAAAAAAAAAAAAGAACAACCTATAATCTCACTAGTTAGCCCTACTTAAGTTTTCCCTTTTTAGTATAATTTTTTCATTATAAAATGAGTGAAAGAACTCATGAACAAAAAATTATAAAATACGTAAGTGTAGAAAGAGGAAAATATGACCATAGTACTATAGCCCAGAACAACCATGCTTAACATTTCTCCTTGTCTTTTTTTCTGTGCTACATTTTGTTAGTTTACCTGTTACCATACTCTACGTACCATTTTGTATCATGCTTTTTGCACTTGACACTGTATCTAAGCATTTCAAAGTTGTGCGTAGCCTTCACAATGTGGACTACCATTGTTAAGGCTGTAGATTATTTCATTATATGAATATCCCATTACCCCCCTTATCCATTGCCCTGTTGCTGGGCAGGAAAATAGACATCTTGCTTTCTGCAAAGCCCAAGTGCAAGTTCAGTTTGAAATGGGGCTTATTTCTTTAGAAAAATTATAAATGTTTGAATAGTTAATATGTGCCATGATACAAAGTTCTGAAAGAACAAGAAGGTATATAGTGAAAATTTCCACTCTTCTTCCCAGCCATCTAGTTCACCTCCTTAGATGCAATCAGTTACTAGTTAATTGAATAGTCTTCAAAGACAGTTTATACATAGTTAGCTATATATAAATATGAATATGTGTATGTGTATATACACACAAATGACAAATAGTAGCATATTATACATGCTTTAACAACGTGCTTTTTTCATTTAACAATATACCTTACAGATTCTTCCACATCAGAATGTATAGCTGCATAGGAATGATGATGATGACGATAGTAAGAAGAACAGGAAAAAAACTAGTTTTTATTGAGTACTGACTTGGCCAGAAAGTGGAATTGCTAGATCAAGGGGTAGGTGCATTTTAAATTTTAATAGATATTTCCAAATCAGCCATAGGGTTGTATTATTTCTACATGCTATTCTTATTAATAATGAAGTCCTCAAGATAACCCCATGAGGTAGTCACTATTATTTTCCATATTCTACAGATGAAGAAACTGAGCTACAGAGAAATAAAGTGACTTCTGCAAGTCACAATGTTAATAAATAGTGGCATTAGGACTCAGATGCAGGCAGTCTGATTGCAAGGCCCACACTCTTAACCCCTTCATCATCCCTCTACCTTGTATAACCATCCCACTATCGATCTCTAGAACATTTTCATCTTCCGCAACTAAATTCTGTACTTTTCAAACACTAATTCTCCACTCCTCTCTCTCCCCAACCCCTGGCAACCATCATTTTCCTTTTTGTCTCTATGAATTTGACTACTCTAGGTCCCTTATATGGTGGAATTATAGAATATTTGTTATTTCGTGATTGGCTTATTTCAGTTAGCTTAATGTCCTTGAGTTTCTTCCATGTTGTAGCATGTGTTAGAATTTTCTCCCCTTTTAAGACTGAATAATCATCCATGTATATGCCACATTTTGTTTATTCATTCTTCCCTTGGTGGCCATTTGGGTTGCTTCCACTTTTTGGCTAATGCTGCCGTGACCATGGGTGTATAAGTGTCTATTTGAATCTCTGCTTCCATTGCTTTTGAGTATGTACCCAGAAGTGGAGTTGCTAGATCACGTAGAAATACTATGTTTAATTTTTTTTAAGGAATTGCCATACCATTTTCCATAGCAGCTGCACCGTTTTACATTCTTATCAGCAATGCACAGGGTTCCAATTTTTCCACATCCTTGCCCTTCGCTGATACTTGTTATTTTCTGTTGTTGTTGTTAATAGCCATCCTAGTAGCTATGAAGCAGTGAATTTTTTATTTTTCATGTATAAAATCTGTAACCTTTTCCTTCATATTTCCTTCTTTCCTTGGAAAGGTCTTTGACTCCCTAAGTTTATACAGGCAGTCTCTAAATTTTACTTAATATATTTATCATTTCATTTGGTATAGTTGGAGCTTTGATTCACCTGGAATTCATTTTCTATTTGATTTGAGATAGGGAGTGCTGATTGTCTTCTTCCAGACTGAGAGTCAATGTTGTTAGTGCCATTCGTGACAGTTCATGCCCTTCTCTTCCCACCACTCTGTCTTTGCTGTGGCCTACCCACCACCGCTGACCCAGGGTCAGTACAGAATCAGTATTGTTTTCAATACGTCCCATCTTAGCTTGCTAGTCCATACTATCATATTAGGTTTAGTTCTGATCACAAGGAAGTCACTGTGAATAAACAGCCCATAACAGAAAATGTACTTCTTTCTTATTAAAATAAAACATTCAGGAGGATTATAAAAGAAAATTTTATGATATAAAATGCTAATTATATTTATGTTTCTGTTTTTCAGTTTGGCCTTTCTCTCCCTACCTGTGGCTGTTCAGTTTGAATATTTATTTAGCATTGTATTTGAAAAACAGAGTCACTACAGGGATTAAACAGCAGCAAATCTAAGATTTATTGCTTATGACTGACTGGGTCAGGCTCACCTTTCTGCAGAACTCTTAGATCCATATAAATCAGAATAGGACAGCATGCAAAAATAACGTTTTTTTTTTCCATCTCAGGAATTAATGATTATTTGCTTATACTATGGGATGATTATTTTTAAATCACATGTTAACATGAATATAGGAAGCTTTTTTTTTTACCAAGAAATGGATAACTAAATAATGAATTCTTTCTACAAGCTACTTTGGTTTTGTATTGAAATCAGGTTTAAGTAAGAAATTTCTAATTTAAAGACTTGTTTAAAATTAACTAGAATTGGAAATGACTTGCCCCATGAATTCTTCCTATTAACAATTATTATGTCATTAGATTAACCTTCCAATGTTAACTGGATTCTGATTTTAGCTGCTGTATAAATTAATTTTCTTCTAAATATAAAAGAATCTCCAGACTAACAGCCATCCAATCTGAGCTCCCAAAATACTTTGCAAAACTGGTGTTAGCTGACAATTGAGCAGAGACATTTAAAGGAAGATAGATCAGCTCAACCCATCCTCTTAACTAATAATTTGCTGTGGTGTAGATTGGACCTCTTTAGAGCAAATAAGCTCTAATACCCAGGGAGGGTGATATTAGTACTAAAGTTATGAAAGCTTGAAGGAAAAACAGAAACATTTCTGGAGAAAAAACAATATCCTGCCCATCTCTTGATACCACAAGGAAAATTTTGGTGGTGTGTTTTAGTATGAGAATAGGAAAAGTATGGAATATAAAGCTTAAAATAATAATTTATGAAAAAGAATACATACAATGCTGAAGTCTTTTCTTCCTTCCTTGATAAATATAAAATATATTATTATAAAAATATTTATAAAGTCTTTGCATCTGAATAATTACCTCTTACAAGTGGCCCAGATGATTTTGAAAAATTATTGAGAGTAGAACATGAAAGACCTTGTTAAGACACAGGAGTAACTGTGTGGTCAGACAGCTATATCACCACAAATCATCCTCATTTTTGTTAATGATTTAAAATAAACAGATGCTGTTATTTACTGATTCAACTGATGCTGAAAGGCTTCCCTGTCCCATTTCTATTTTTTAAAACACCTTTATTGAGGTATAGTTTACATACTATAAAATCCACCCATTGTAAGGTACAATTCAATGATTCTTAGTTCATTTATAGAGTTGTGCAACCATCACCATAATCCACCTAAGGACATTTCCATTATCCACAAAAGTTCCCTTGTGCTCATTTATAATAAATCTTTGATCTGAATCCCACATCCAGGAAATCACTAATCTACTGTCTCTATAGATTTGCTTTTTCTGGACATTTCACATAAATGGAATCCATACACTATGTAGTCTTTTATGCCTGGCTTCTTTCACTTAGCATAATATTTTTGAGGTTCATCCATGTTGTGGCATATATTTTTCCTCCAAGAAAATTTTAGAATCAGCTTGTCAAGCCAAAACAAAACAAAACAAAACAAAAAAACCAATTCCTTTCAACCAGGTGGAAAGGGTTTTGCTCAACAAAGCCTTTAATCCCTCTTACTTGTTTCTTGCTTTGGATTCCTCTATTTTCTGAAGCATTTTAGAAGAATTATTTTATACTACTTAAAAATGTAATAAAACCACATCAAAGCACAGAAGTACTTTTTAACTGGATAAAAACCTCCTTAGTTTTCAGGATTCCATGAAGATACTGACATGTAGGATCAGAAGCACATACAACTCACTGAGAAGATAGAAGTGAAACTAATTAAAGAATGTCCTACATGGTAACAGTTGTATTCCGTGGGGTTTCGTTTTGTCTTTTTATTTTGTTTACTTCTCTTTTGCTTTGGTTTGTATTCTGAAAATAAGTATTTGATAAATTTTTATTACAAGAGTCACAAACAGTATTACTGAGGCAAAAGAAACACTCAATATGTCCTAGAGCTGCAGACACTGGCAAGTTACCTAATCATTCTTATCACCATTTTTTCATCCCGAAAAGTAGGCTGTTAGAAATACCTGCCAAACAGCTCAATAACCATTAGCTTTTAAGAATACTATATTCACTTCTGTGAAAACTTTGTCTTTTCCTCCCAGAACATATTTTTACCTTCCTAGGCATCAAGATTTACAGAAATGTATTTCTGATTGACACTATGTAGAAATGCTGCTGCTTTCCCCATACAGATATGCTCTCCGCCAACAACCACAGGCATGCTACAAAAGATGCTCTTTACACATAATTCCTTTTTAGTCGCATAAAAAAAAAAATAGACCCATCAGGAAGCTACTGTTATTATCCCCATTTTAGATAAGAAAACGAGAGCTTTTTAGATATGCTGTGACTTAAGGTCACAAGACAAGGAAGAGACAGATGGAGCCACATCTGGAAAACTGCAGGAAGCCAGGCTGACCAAAGCTGGGAAGGGCCAGAGCAGAAACTGAAGTTGTCCCAGGGCACGGATCTGGTCCAGGGCTCAGAAAGCTGAGCAGAGCATTTACACATAATGTGGTAGGAAATAAAAGCACTAGAAGTTTTTGAGCAGGTGCATGACAGGAGCAGAATTTATATTTTTAAATAATCTTGCAATCTTGTATCTATTTTCTAGGGAAATAATAGCATCTAACTTTTACTGAATCTGTATTAAAGCTTTGCTCTAAGACCTTTACATACATTTGCTAATTTAATCCTTACAACAACCCTTTAAGAGAGGCATTGTCATTTGCCCCATTTTATAGATGAGAAAATTGGCACACAGGAAGATGTAAGAACTTGACAAAAGCCACACAGCTTGCAAGTGGTGGAGCCAGACTTCCATTGCAGGCCATGGTATTATCCTCTGGGTCGCAGTGCTTTTGTTACTGGATACATACTACAGGATAGATAGATAAAGCTAGCATGTGCCCCATGTGGTCTGAGGTAATAAGAATTTGGATTTCAGGGGAGGCAGCAAGAATGGAGAAAAGGGGAGATTTTATAGAAAAAGTTGGTGGAATTTCTGGACTAAATGGATGCTTGGGGAATTAAGAAGAGTGAGTTGAAGATGAAACCAAAATTTTCTTTCTTCAGGGAGTCTCTGAGGAATACAAAGAGCTGACAGGGAAGTTGGTCTGGAAGACATAAATGATCGCAGTGTAGGGAGTGTTAAATTCAGGGCAGTGCCAGGAATGTGAGTCAGTCAGCTGCAGTTGGCAGCACTGCTCTGTGTGTGGATGGGACTCTGGATAGAGATGTGGGCATCTTCAGTAAAAAACTTCAGGAAAACAGGTGAACTACCCAAGAAAGAAAAGGTACAGAAAGTGAAGGAAAAAGGCTCTAAGTCTAGGTAACCGCTGGGGACAGGAGACAAGAGGAAAAAGCAAGACAAAGGGGCTAACGCATTCCAGTGCTTGCAGTGCATCAGTCCCTTTCAAATATGCCATCTTATTTAGGAGGGCAGCCCTGTAAGGTAACTATGTTGCTATTAGAGATAGAGAAATTGAAGTCAAGACATTTAGGGGGCTTGCCCACAATCACACAGCAAGTAAGTGACAGAACTAGAATTTGAACCCAATCCATGTGACTCTAAAGTCGATCTCTTTCTATGAGCAAAAAGGTGTGGAACAGTGAACTTGCCTGGCCTGGGTGAGGATTGGTGGCTGTGGTCTAGGGGAAGACTGGCAGGACAAGAAGTCCAGGAGATAAATTAAAATAGGATTTTTAAAGGCCATGAAATATCTAGGAGTCAAAGAACCAGTAAAAGTTTTTAAGTGGGAAAGGAACATGAGATTCCTTTTGAGATAGGAATAGAAATGTAAATAAATATAAAGAGAGCAGTATAAAAGAATGGATTGGAGGGAGAAGAAACTAGCATAGAGATACAGACTGGTGGTAACGTAGTGCTTCTATTGATGGGTAAGGATGCTCTGAGCTGGAGCAGGAACAGCAGGAAGAAGACTAGATTCAAGAGGTGTGCAGAGACATTTTGGTAAGACTTTTCTGTCCATCTTCCAGTAGAGATGTCCAGAAGGCAGTTGGAAATATGATCTACCACTGAAAAGAGTTCCAGGATGGAGATTTAGAATTCTTAAGTCATCAGCAAGAGGTGGTAGTTAGGGCCTGGAAAGTGATTATATTGCCAGGAGCTGAGAAGACCAAGATGAGATGGCTGAGAAAAAAACTGTGGATCAAAGCAAGCAAACAAATATAGGATTTGAAGGACTTTTCTGGAAAAGGTTCCAGTGCTCATGTGTTCTTAGGAGTTGCCTTTCCCCTTTGTATCCCATTTGTGGAAATGGAGTAGGTCTTGACCTTTCAGAACTTCCTTAACTTCCTGTTCTGCCCTCATCTTGAGCACAGACACTAGTTTCCTTATAGAGCCACAAGCTGGCCTTGTTCTCTCCCAGGGCCCTTGGTCTGGAGCTCCAAACCCACGCTTGTGCAACAGTGTAGAGGAGGCCACATTTCAAGAAATGTTTAGAAATCAAATCTGCAGGCCATGGCCATTATTTGGACATAGTAGTTGCTCCCAGCTCTCTGAGAAATCACATATGGCAATGAGGAGAGGTCACAGGGGCCTTGGGAGGCTCACATTCAGAGAGTAGTGATCACTGAAATCCCTACAGGGATAAGGGCATGAAATGCTGGTGAGAAATTAGAAACAGCGTGTAAGGAGGCTCTTTCAAGGACAATTTGACAAATTCAGGTCAGTCTGTATTCCAGGTAAGTTTAGAGCTCTTTATGCAGTGTCTTTCTAAAATTCTTGAATTAATTATAATAGAAAGCCAAAGGCTTTTCCAATAATAATCACATATCCTGTCCACTTTACCCCTATTTTTCACATTAACTTGATTATTGCCAGTGTACTTATAGCTGACTGCAAGGTTGGACTCTGGAGGAGGCCACAGGAAAATCACTCGAATTTTGATCCATAGTTTCCTCAACTGTAAACTGAACCAGCGCCTTCTCTGCTCAACTTCCATTCCATTTCAAGGCCTTCATAGTATTCCTGTCCATACAACTGAGGCTGGAAAGCCAAAGGCAAATTTCTCAGACTCCCATGCAGTTGGGGTTCACATATGACCCTGATCCTCTCAAGTAGACAGGCCTGAAGGAAACTTGGGAGGTGGACATGGGCAGTGTAAAGCTTCTATAAGACATTGGATCTTCTTGTAATCACTGTAATGGAGATGACTGGTATCTGGGGAACGTGGAGGTGGCATTTCAATATTTGGTCCTGAGCATCTGTGACAGGAGGCAATAGAAGTGGGGTTTCCCCAGAAGAGTCCCATGTTTTGGCTAAGCATTTCTCTTGGCTGTGTTGTTCCTAATAGTGCAGAATGCAAACTAACTTTCATGGCTCCCTCAGAAATTCTTCGACCATCAAATATCTTGCAATAATTCCTATTCTATTTAAACTACCAGTTGGAATGGATTCCGTTGTCTTCAACTCATAGACCAGCCTCATAAAATTTTGTAAGAAAGTCTATGTAACTGAAGTACAGGGCTTAGCACCTTGTGAGCCACGTTATTATTTTATTACTATTAGTGTATCAGCTGCCATAATAAAGTAGAAGCAAGCATCTTGCAATTTCTTAAGGATTTTCTGATTTTATTTTTGAAGCACATTTTGGTGTCAAGATTCTTTGTTGTAAGTGTTGTAGAATAGAGGGTTTAGCTTTACGCATGATTAAGAATGACATCGTGGAATATTAATAGTCAAACTAAGAAATATGTCCTCTTAAAAATGAGGAAATCCAGGATAAAAGAAAATACCCTTATTGTTTTTCATTTAAGTCCTAGAATTGTCTTCAACTTCAGTTAATAGTATTTATAATATATCAGACATGATTAGGAGCTATGTCTTTAAAGAATTTTAAATTGACCTTTTATTTTATCCCAGTGTCTGCTCATCTTGTCAGCATCTTCTGATCTTCTTGGGTAAAGTCCATATATTTTGGAATCCATAAAATAATACAAAGGGTTTTTGCAAAACTGAAATTCTTACATTTTACTTAGGTTGACCTTATTATTTACAAACATCTGAGAGTAAGGATAGATTTAGTTGTGTTGTAATCTTTAATGGAAGGTATGTAAGAAGATGTTGTACCCAAGGCTTTTAGGCTTTCTGAATAATACTTTTATTTTGATTATACTCAATTATTTTCATAAGTCATTGATAAAAAAAATAGTCTTTTAAAAAATGCTTCAATTTATTACTCATTTCCCCTTCCAGATTCTTCCCAAACTACTTCCTGGATATTGAGCATTCAAAATATGCACAGATCAAGTTTAAGTTAAATATCATTTGTAACACCTTTCATTATGGTTGCTTTATTTTAATGGTTTTGTTTACTTGAAATTCTGATTTTGCTTTTACTTTAAAAGGTACCAATAACCCCTATGTTAATTTAAAAAAGGCATAGACAAACATAAAATATTCTCATTTCTGATAAAAACAAAACCTCTTTTGTGACAAGACATGTGGAATAACTTTTTTGCATCGTTCAATTAAGCAAATAACTTTTCTATTACATGTGAATATATTTTGCATTAATTAAAAAGGCAATTGGAAACTAAGAACAGAAGTAAACGAGATTTTTTTCTCAAGGTTGGCCTAATTATTTCTCAAAAATATGAAAGGCTCCAATTAATAAAAAACTTAAAACTGCAGTGAAGATAATTTATAGGACAATGTCATTGACTTCTTTATGCTGTGAAAATGTTTTACGTGTCTCCACATGAAATTTAATCATATGAATACTGTATTGTGGGGAAACTTGTATTGAATGCTCTGTGATCTTTCGTTGCCCCTTCTGAAACTCAAAAGATTGACAAATTACTCAGATCAGTAATTTTGTAACTATCCTTAATATTTTTAAACAAAAAATTTGAAGAATTAAAATACATAAGAGCAGATGTAACAGTTTTATGAAGGTGGTCAGAATGGTTTCTCCTACTATGAATAATAATTAATTTTTAATAAGGCTGCTCCCTTTTATTACATTCTCTATACAATAATTGTGGTTCTGTAATTGTTAAACCAGCATATGCTATGCCTATAAAATCATGACACTCTGAAGTATAACCAGGAATATTTTCATTTCAAATTGTCATATAAAGGGAAAACAATATCAAAAGTAACAGAGATAGAAAAATTCTTATTATAAAAAGGTCTCCAATTCTTTTAAAATAGGATACAGAAATTTATATTTATGGTTTTCATTAAAGACTGTTATAGAAACTTACTATATATGTTATGTTTTATTTTTGTTACTAGTGTCAATATTTGAGGAAGAAGGGTGAAAAATGAATGTACATTTAGTTAAATAATGCCTATTATTGTTAAATTAATAATTGCATTAATATAATTATCCCTTTAAGGCTAAGGAAAAACTTTGGTGATAAAATTTTTTAATTAATTTCAAATATATAATGTATTTGGATCTGGACCTTTGACTTTAAACACAATTTTATAAAAATGGGGTAATTAATAGTTTTAATTGTTAACTAACATTACAGCTCAATGATGTCTTTCCTCAAGATTTCTTGCTTATGGAGAGGGTCTGTGTATATTTTGTTTTTTAAACTCTAGGCTTAGAGTTTCTTGGAGATACACAATCTTGATTTTCACAATTTACCTGTGATATATGGAGATGACTGCCTCTATTCTTATCAGTAGGCAGTAGGGACCTATAATATAAGATTTCTTCATAACCATTTTTAAAACTAAACAAATTTTTTAAAGTTTTAGATTTAGAGAAAAGTAGTACAGAGTTCCTAAGCACCTAACTTAGTATACTCTACAATTAACATCTTACATTACCATGGTACATTTGTCACAACTAAGAAACTAACGTTGGTACATCCAAACTTCATTAGATTTCCTCTAATGTCCTTTTTCTGTCCAAGAATCCCATCCAGATGCCACATGACATTTAGTCTTCTTGTCTCATTAGCCTCCTCTGGCCTGTGACAGTTTTTCAGGCTTTCCTTGTTTTTGATGACCTTGACAGCTTTGAGGAGTACTGGTCAGGTATTTTGTAAAACAGCCCTCAGTTTCAGTCTGTCTCGTGGTTACATCGAGGTTATGGGTTTGGGAGTGGAAGACCACAGAAATGAAGTGCCCTTCTCACCAAATTACGTCAAGGATACATGCTATCAGCGTGTCTTATCAGCAATGATGTTAACCTTGCTCACTTAGACAGTGTTTGCCAGGTTTCTCCACTGTAAAGTTACTTTCCCCTTCCTCCTCCTGCATTTTCATACTGTACTCCTTCTTAGAAGCAACTAACTAAGTGAAACCCACCATCAAAGGGGTGGGAATTAAGCTCTATCTCATCGAAGTGAGGCTGGGAAATATTTATAGAGATGATTTGGAATTCTTCTGTACAGGATATTTTTCTCTTCCATTCATAATAGTATGGACTCATCGATATTCATTTTATACTTTGCACTGTAATCCAATATTATGTTATATGTTTTTGTACTCAAATTGTTCCAACTTTGTCCATTGGGTACTCCTTTAGGTTGGCTCCTATGTCTCGTTGACATAGTCCATATATATAGTTTTGAGCATTTCCTTGCTGTCCAGCACTACAAGATGCTCTAGGCTCATTTTGTGTATTTTCTGTCCCAGTCTTGGTCAGCCATTTCTCCAAGCAGCCCTGCTTCCTCTTATTGGAGAGTAGTCTTAGAAACCAAACTGTGGATGCTGGGTGTGCTCATTGCTACAAGGGTGTTGTCGCCACTCTGTCCACTAGTGGACAGAGCAAGGAAATACGTGTACTTACACTAACCCACGTATCATGCATACCTATAATTTTTACTTTATTCATCTGTATCTACATTAAGCTACACATGAATTCATACTGATATCACTGACTAATCCAATACTACATGGTTCATTCTAGTCATTTCCCTGTGTTTCATGTGTGTGTGTGTGTGTGTGTGTGTGTGTGTGTGTGTGTGTAATATTCCTCTATTATAGTTAGAAACCCTGCTCCCACCCATCTCCCATCAATTTGTTCATCTCCAGTATCATATAAAGCAATTTCAGAATTGTTAACATGTATTCTGAGAGAAATACCTTCAACATCTAGAGTATAGTGTTTATGTACAGTTCCTTTTGTCTTTAGCGTCACAATTTCCAGTCAAAACACCATTTTTCAAAGTTAGGTCAATTCCTTATCTTTCACCCACTTTAGTGATGTTATAGCATACATTTATAATACAATTAGGCTGTCATCACAGTCCACATTCCATCCTCTGGATCCTCTGACCTTCTGGCTGGTTTGTAAAGTTTGTATACACTAAGGTTCACTCTTTGTGGTATACAGTTTTATGGGTTTTCACAAATCCAGAGTGTCATGTATCCACCATGACAGCACCATCAGATTAGTTCCACCACTCTTAAAAAGACCCCTGTCCACAATATTTTGAGAGAGCCCAGAGGATCAGTTTTCAGATTGATATTTCAGCTTGATCTTTGGTGACAAAAACCATTGCTCCTGAGTTCTTTCATCTCCGGCACTGGTTCTGTATCCTGGCTGCACATCGTAATTACTTGGAAAACTTTAAAAAGTACTGACGATGGTCCTACCTTCAGATCCTGGTTTAATTGGGCTGGGGTGTGGACATGGGCATTGAGACTTCGAAAAGCTCCTAGATGCTCACAATATGCAGCCAAGGTTTCAATCTTGGCCTCATATGTGCCTTGATTCAATCTAGCTGTCTTTTAATAATGACATAAATGATTTATTGCTGCATCTATTTAACTTGGGGGATATTATGAACTATCATGTAAACATTCTGAATAAGTTATGTGGCAAGGGAGAATTTCACATGCTCAATAATCATGTATGCAAAAACACTTTTTTTTTTTTTTTTTTTTTGCTCTCTAACTCAAATTGAGCTTCAGTTTCCATTGGTGAGGGCAAATTTAATTTTGACAAATCAAAGTGACTCAATTTCCTCTAGTTTAAAGCTGATTTCTTAGTAGATAAAGGCTTGAATTCAGCTTGGTTCCGTCCCCTTCTCTGTCCAGTTTTTCCTAGAACCAATACAGATTTGGGTCCAGGTGATTTCAGGTGGCACTGGCATTGGGGAAGCCACATCTGATTGGAGGGGGCTTTTCTGCAGTTGTTTATTTTATCACCCTGAGCTGTGCCAGGTGATTTGCTCTGCAGGTATCTGACCATCGTCTAGGTCATCACCTTTGCACTCAGGGGAGCTGCGGCTCCCTTGAGATCCAGCCACATTTCCTGCCCAGGCCTTGGCTTATAGTCTTTACCCAAGTGTCTGTTATGGCATCCCTGGGTCCTAGGCTTTGGTGACTCCCTAGTAAGTCACTTGCTTTCAATTATCAGCTACTTTCTGTGCCCCTCCCCAGGTTGACACGAGAACCTCGCAGACTACCTCCACACCCCTCAGCAGCTGAGGGGTACTGAGATGGCTTCTCTTAGTCCTTCTATAGGCCTAGATCTTCCCTGCAGCCATTTCTTCTCTATTTTAGATGCCCCTTCCCAGAATTCTCGACAGAAGGCAGGACTGCAAGTGCTCTCTGTCTGGGGATTCTCAAACTCAAAGTCCATCACATCCTCTGGAGCTTCAACCTCCAAGGGGCCAAGAGACCTTTCTCCTCTTCCAGTCTCTTCCCACAGTAGAGAAAAGGCAGGCAGGCAAAACATTATTAGTCAGCCCTCCCCACCTGTGCTTTATATGCTTGCTACCTTCTAGGTTTTGCTAATGATACACAGTGCCCAGATTTGAGAATTTAAAAAGAAAACAACTTTTCTCTCTCAAGAATGTAACTCTTTCAAAATAGTGAGTGTGGGCTTTGAGACTGTTGCTTCTCCTACGCATTTTCTGAAAATCCATTCAGAAATTTACTCTCGAATTATTAGAGCAGGTAGGTAGATAGATATGAGCAGAGAAAGGGGGACACAGGCCAAATGGCAGGAAACCATACATCTTGTGAGCAATGAGGTCTCTGGGCAGATCAACCCCTCGATTGATAAGAAACCATACATTTTGGGTTGACAAGTGTCCTGGAGACAAACAAAGAAAAGCCGGACAAGACAGGAATCTCCACCATCAGAACGTAACCCTTCATCATCATACCCTCATCTGAATGTAACCTTTTGCTCATTATGCCCTCATCCAACTTCCTGATCAAGACTAAATAAGGACATTAAAAAAAAAAAAATCCTTCCTACCCTCAGGAAGGTGGAGCTGGGATGAAGATCAGGAAAGACAACCCCAAGACCCTCCCCACCAATGAATATTCTGCCCATTCATTTTTACACCCATATAACCAGCTTGCCAAAGAAATTCGGGGCACCTATCCACCTGGGTTTTCCCGCTCTCCCCTTGAGAGCATACCATCTATCACTTAATAAATCCTTGCTTTGCTTTCTTGACCTCCAGGTCTTGTTTCTGAATTCTTTCTGAGATGAGACAAGAACCTGCTTCCCGATTACACTATGATCTGGACTGTATTTGCTTTCTATTCTAAGGCAGTGAAAGGCAGTGACTAAACTGGTGAAGGACTTGAGGCAACAAGAAAAATATGGCAAAGCAAAATGTCTATTGATGTCTCAAAATACCATCATAGCACAATGTGATATGGACCTGATATTTCAAATGAGCTTCAGTTTGGAGTTGGATGGATTTGGAAAGCAAAATAATTTTAATGCAAATGGTAATGAAGGCCAATAAAATGTATTTGTATTTAAAGGCACATAGATCTTTTCTCACATGTCATATGGTAAGCGGAACATATATTTTAGGCTTGAATAAAGGCTCCAGACTAGATGCATTCAAGACCTCAGGATGCAGAAGAAGAATATCACATCTATTCTGTATATATTCCAGAAGGACTTCAGTGAAGAGTCCCTTGAGGGTGAAAAGAAAAAAAAAGATTCAAAGCCACTGAAGAATGAAAATCTACTGGAAAAGACGGTTACTAACTGTACTGGGATTCAAAAGATGAGTAATTACACTGTCCTTTGTTTTGTTCTCAGCTGGAAAGGCAGCTAATGATGCAGAATGAAATGAGAGAAAGACAGATGGCGATGCAGATTGCTTGGTCACGGGAATTCCTCAAATATTTTGGAACATTTTTTGGCATTGCAGCAATCTCTTTAACAGCTGGGTATGTTTGCTGTTTACTTTAAAACTTTCTTAAATCATTTACTTGTTTTTGTCTTTGCCATTATCTTATTATTAAGTTGGCCAAGATAGGACTTTGATCCAAAGAACATATGTATGTAAACAAAGTAACCCTTAAAGCTTAGTCCTTGGCAGTAACTCTGTAGAACCAGGGTAGTAATAGTTAATTCTGCCTTCAGTTTCTTAGATTTCTTCTGTCCTTTCCTCCATTCTATAAGTTAGAGAGAGGACTTATTTAACACCACGATAGAAAGAGATCTCTACAGATTGTCCTCCACAACCCCTAAAGGGCAGAGATCAACATTTAACCACTTTTAAAATGAGTAATCTGAGACTCAACATCAAACAAAGATGAACAAAGCATAGACACTATCTGAGAACTGCACAATCTGCTGAGGGGTTATGAGTTAGGAAATCCTATTTCCATACAAGACTTAAATGGATTAAGTAAATTCTGAAATGGAGGATATTCTTCCAAAGGCAGGTAAACTTTTTTTTCATCAAGTGTAGAGATTGTATTTACATGGTATTCCTTGATATTCATTCTTTTTGTTCTTGAATCAGAGCAATAAAAAGGAAGAAGCCAGCCTTCATCGTCCCTATTGTTCCATTAGGCTTTGTCCTTATCTACCAGTTTGACTTGGGCTATGGAACCCTTCTACAAAGAATGAAAGGTAAGTCTTTGGTAAACCAGAGTCTCTATTTCTGATTCATTTTCTGATTCAAGGATCCACTCCTTATGACCCCTTGACTTATGAAGATTCTGACAAGACTCTCCCTGAGCTTCCAATGACCAATATGTCTACTTCCTCTCACACAGTGGTGTGCTGGAGGCAGCTCATACCAGCTCACAAGAACCAACTGTCAAATTTTCAGGAATTTTGTAAGCATATTGTTAAATATAGTCATTATCAAAAATAAAATCATATAAATTTAAAATTAAATTAATTTTAAAAATACTATTACATTATATTAAAAGTAATGATAATAAATACTCGAACTTAACAGTTTCTAATTATTTTACTATTATCTATACACTTAAGTTATATATATGTCTGTTCTCTTGTTATGTATATCTACTTTCTCTATATGGTAATATTACAGATACAATATACAGACACAATAAAATACAAACACAACTCTGACTTCAGTGACATCCCATTGGTAAGTCAGCTTGAAGTTGGTCATGATGAGAGTATTCACAACATGAGAATCCGCAAATGCCAAATCACCGCTTCACTTATTATTCTGTTGACTGTCTACACTAGGGGTTGAAAACTATGCACTGCAGGCTGGCCACTTATTATGAAAATAAAGTTTTATTGGAACATGGACTAGTCCATTCATTTATGAACTATCTGTGCCTGCTTTCCCACATCCATGGCTGAGCCAAATCATTGCAACAGCAATGTAAGAACCTACAAGAATAAAATATTTGCTGTCTGGCCCTTTAAGGAAGTTTGCCAACCTGTGGTCTAGATTTAAGAAAGTGATGAAGAAAAATGTTAATGCAGATTAGGCTTAAAAGTGTGTCGTGTCCATAACCATTTACATTGTGAATAGCATAAACATTCAGAAAATATTGTCCTAACATTTAAAAGCTGTTATGTGGTGCAGCAAACTTCACATCATTCTCAAACAAGTAAAGTTCCAACTTATGTCATTGTTTCACTTTTGTCCTACTCATTACCATAACTGAACACACCAGCCATCATTGACGTTGAAATTACACTTTCTAATCAACTGCAACTATAGGTTAGCTATGGATACAAGAGTTCCGCAACAATCAATAAAAACATTCTATGAGAATCAATTTGCTATATAAAATTAATGATAAATTACATTCTACATTTTATTATTCACAAATTGTGTGCTACATACACTTCCTATAATTAAAATTTATAATAAACTTATATACATTCTTGGTTTTTGGAAAGCTGGTGGGTAAGTTTTCATCAGTACTGTGCTCCTCTCACAGAACTCTGGATCTTACAGCTCTAGAAAATATCGCTCCAGCCACAGGAGCCATTCCAATCTCAGGAAGATAGAGTTTTACATTAGTCTAGGATATCCAAATTCCCACCACACTACACCTCTCATGAGGATCCCTATTTCCCTACTCCTCCAGCCTTCAACCCAGAGCATAGTGGAAACAGTACTTTCCCAAGCCTTCGTTTCTACCATCCTGTACTCTCCTGGGCTACAAGCCCATCACTATCCCTGAGGCCCTGTGGGGACCTGTGGGGTTTGGAATGCAAAAGGAGAAGGTGCAGACTCCTCTGCAGGTACTGGGAGTAGGGAGCAGAACGTCTCATTCCCAGGTCTAGGGAGATACAGGAATTATATGTTCTTAAAAGTTTTCACTTGAAAATGGAAGGACATTTTCCACATAGAAACAATATTACAATGTCCTTTAAGTGCCATATTGGTAAACCATTGGTTCAGCTATAATATGGGCTAAACAGTTTTTTGTTGATGGTCTGGAAGTTGATTTATAGCATTATTACTACGGGAAAACGTATTCTGAGTTCTAAAACATGGATCTATAAATTAAGTTTTGGAGTACAATCTCATTTTAAGTGGGACACTAACTGTACATAACTGATTTACTACTGTTAAAACTCATTTCAATAACCTGCTCAGTTTCATCTTACTCATCTGCTTAAGAATTCATTAATCTGAGATCAACTATGTCTCACTGTTTATAAGGACATTAGAATTCCCAGTGCCTCATAAAAATTAATATGTAGCTTTAAGAAATTTCAACTCTATTACACAGCACTCACTTGACCATATTACTAATGGAGAACAAGTGTGTTTTATAAGAACATTGTGATTGTATATTTGCAAGGTAATTTCATTAAAGGTCCATCAGAGTCTACTGAATATAAAATTTTACACTTCCAAGGCATGTTGTGAGAACTTCCTGTTTAAAAAAACAACTTTAGAATCCACCAGGAAACTTATCATACTAAAAACTTCAGGCTATAATATTTAGCCCTCTTAACTAGTGATGACTCTGAGATATACACTTCCTATGTGACTGAATTTATTATCAGCCATTCTGAAAATACATACTAAGAATCTGTCGTATGGTAGTCACACTGACATGGAAACATCTAGTCTGTCATTAATAGCCTGCCTAATTACATATAATTTTATAGTGACTTTTAATTACTATTTAAGACTGACGGGAAGAAAAGCTGTTTGCAGATGGTTGTAATGCTGTCATAACTTGCCAATTATAGTCTCTCCTGTTGGGTCTGGAATATAAATTAAATTGTGTGCTAAAAGAGGAGGGCTTAAAGAAAACAATTGCCTTCAACCCCAAGGAGAGTTTATGGAATGGCGACAACATATATTACAGTTTTTCAAAATCTTGCTCATTTGTCGTCCACAATAAAAGCTGGCAAATATCACCGGGCCCGAGAAATTACTAGCTCTTATTTGAAAGAGGACATGTTTATAAAAATGGGTATATGTATGTGTGTGTCTATGTATGTGGATACAGACTAAAGCATATTTAATATTAGTTTGGGTATTTACAAATGGTTTTGAGTCAAAGATTAGCTTTTCTGAAAAATTAGACTTTTTAGTAAACTTTATTTTCTCTCATGTCACTTATATTAAGAGGCAAGACGAAGAATTATATGTGATTTCGCCACCCTAAACCCCTCCTAAGACAACTAATTCTTTACTTGGTATTTTTTCTCTCCTACATTTTAGAATGCTGTCTTCTGTTAAATAAAGTCTCTGGCATCTGATTTCTCTCTCTAGGAAATTTCAGAATTCATGATTGCGTTTCCTTTGGGAAGTGCCTTCTGGGGACAATGGGTGAACTATTTAACTGTGAGATCTGGGGGCATGCCTCCACACACTGTTACAGTGTGTCCCTGGAACACAACAAGTAGGCCTTCTCACAATGCCGACGACGGCCCCTTTGTCACCTTGCACATTTCTCTACTTTATTTAAGGTGAAGCCGAGAACATACTGGAAACAGAAAAGAGTAAGCTGCAGCTGCCAAAAGGAATGATCACTTTTGAAAGCCTTGAAAAAGCAAGAAGGGAACAGAGCAAATTCTTCATAGACAAATGAAATTATGTTCACCCACCAAATCTCAAAACACACAATTGTTGACTTCAATCATGGCCTTTACAATTTTTTACATGCTTGAGACTTTGATATAATGGATTTTATTTTAAAATAATAAAATGCAAGATGAGTTCTGTTAAACTATTTTAAAATAAAATTTATAACATTCAACACAAAATCAAGGAGGAACTCTAATCTTTCAGATTTCCTTTATATGTGTGTGTATTACAAATATCTAAATGTAAACTGAATAAACTCAATTGTTTTCAATTCATGGAACAAAAGTCCTGCTACTCATCACTTCTCTGTCACTCACACTTTCCCCATCACATTAGGCTCCCATAGATACCCCTTCTATTTGGATTTGTGAATTCTGTCCTGTCTCCACATGACAGAAAACAACTAAAATTAATGATTAACGTGTATACTGAACTTACTGTGGCCAGACACTGTCTGATTGTTGGCACATATTCTGTAATGTTCCCAAAAATCCTATGAGGCAGGCATCATTTTGTAGATGTGGAAACTGAGGTACAGAGAGATGGAATTACTTCCCCAAGGTCATACATGGACAGGACAGGAACGTGAATGTAAATGCTTTGGCTCCACTGTTTATGCTCTAAAAGGTCTTGAAAAACTTAGGTCTTAGTGCATTCTTGACACGCAAAGACAGTTGTGAAAGACAAAACGTGAAAACATCCAAAGAATGACACAGAACACAGTTGCTAGACAGGTGGGAAGAAGGGGAAGGTTGCTTAGGATGCCCAACATTTTATTTTCCCTCACCAAGAAACTTATATGCATAAAATAATTCTATTTATGTCCATTCCTATGATTACAAACTCTACATATTATATACTAATCCCAAGGATTTTTATTATTACTTACCATGTGTCACGAACTTTTGCAGACATTAGGGCTACATGCGTGAATGAGCAGATAAGGTTATTATATTCCAGGAAGGGAGGTATATTCTAGTGAGGCATGAGAGAACTGGGGACAGAACAAATAAACACAAAGATAAACAACTTCGTTTCTGATGGTGACAAATACTTCAGCAGAAATGGAACAAGATGACAGAAAAACTTAGGGGGAGGCTACTTTAGATCTGGGACAGTAGTTTCTGCCTCTCTACAAAGGTGACATTTGAGTTGAGATTTCAATGATAAATCAGGCAGTCCTGTGAAGAGCAGGTATGGGGACAGGGAAAGTATCTCTAGGCACAGGGAAGAGCCAGGGGACAGGCTCTGAGATTTGGCATAGCCATATAGGAGATGAAATTTAAAGGGGGAAAACAAGCATGAATACAATCTCCATTACCCTCAAGCAAAACAACATACAGTTTTGATACAATTATAGTTATAGAGAACTTGGGCCAGGTCTTGAAGGATGCATTGAACTTGTCCATGAAGAAAAGGAGGTAAAGAGGAAGGGCATCCTGGGTAGAAGACTGATTAAAGGCAGCTCCATGCGTGCCAAGTCCAGGGATCTGGTGATGGTTGTTTGGTTTGCCTGGAGCAAGAGGTCCCGCAGAGGGGGTACCTGTTAAGAAATGAGCCTGGAGGCACAGCTCAAAGAAAGGTCCTTGGGTGTAACACCAGGAAGTGTTCACTCGATCCTAAGGGTGATGAGCATGAAAAACTCTGCACTGGGATTTTATTGGGAGTAGTCAACTAGAGAGGAAAGATCCCATAGCCCAATCAATGAGGAACTGCAACGGTCCACCTTAGTACGGACCAGGACCCATACTAAGGCTGTGACTTTGGATTCAGAAAAATGAAAAGGACAAATAGCAGGACTGGGAACCAGTTTGAGTTTGTAGAGTAAGGAGAAGGTGATTTCCTTCATTTAATCCATATGGATTATCTGGGACCTCTGGAGGACTTGGGAAAGAAGTGATTGGGAGGCATACTGGTAGGCTAACAGATGCCTAAGATCTGGCACTGGTTTGTAGACCACGTCAGAATCTGGAATTGCATAGTGTTTCGTTCCCCTTAAAATTAAATCACGCTGTTCAAATATTCCTGACATAGTCTAGCCAGGGCTCAAAAAAGGTGGGTTTGAGTCCCTGCAAGGGTTGACTGGATAAATAACTTTCAGGGATTTCTGTTATTCTGCAATATAGCGAGGCCTCTCTGAGCCACCAGGCCATTCATTTTTCTTGGCTTCTTAGCCTGCACTGACCCTGAGTTCATTTTAATTGTTACTTAAAAGAGCCTCTGATAAACACACATACACTCACACTTTCGTTTGCTTCCCAATTGTGTGGTGAGGTAAAAATCAAAGCAGAGTGACTAACTGATGGCTTTGCAATTCAACCATATTAAAATATAATCAACAACACCAAGCAAAGCTGAAGTATATTGGAGAGGGATTTTGCAATAGAAAAACTGTTGAGTTACCTCCTCTGGTATCTTGGGAGCAGCTGGTACCAAATTCTCCCTCCCTTTTTCTTTCCCATCAGCACCTGGCCAAAGACCTCCATGACTTTGCACCCTGATACACCTGGGAGTCAAAAGAGTGTAGGTCACAGAGCAAGGGAAGCAGTAGCACCAGAGACAGGCACTACCTCTGCCTGAGCAACAATTCTTCTTAAGCAACCAGGGTGCCATGCCTAATTCCCTCCAGGATGGTGGTCTCCCACCTTCTCACAAACCTTACAGAGGGTCATCCCTGCACCTGTCCCAGGGGTGCACAATCACAAACATCATCTTCATGACTGCCCCCAATCTGCCAGTGATGATTACCAGGCTAGATGAAGTGAATGGAATGTTCTAGCTGGATCCTTGGTAATTGGGACTCAAGAGCCAATCAGTTCAGGTTAGTTGTTCCCACCTTCACAAGTGGGAGCCTCAGAAGCCACCTGCTAAATACAGGCCAAACCCAACAACATGTAAAGCTGTGGTATAGTAAATTGATGACAATTCTTGTCTTGGGAATGAGAGTATTTTAGGGTGGGAAGAGTTGGCAAAACTGGCAAAGACATAAATTATGCCCAAAGCATAAGCCTAGAGGAATTGGTCGTTCTGTCTCAGGTGGCCTTTGCCATTTCATGGAACCAATTAATTAGCCAAGAGCAGCTCATTAAAGCCAACCAGACGTCCTCGGTCATGAGTAGTCCATCTTCTTTTTGATGCGAATTCTTTTATTGCCTCCTATTCAACCAGCTGGTTATGGCATGCCCATATGCAATATTCAACACTGACACTGGAGAGATGAGACTGGCAGCAGTCTATCAGTCACATGTTCACAGCCCAGGATAGGAGGACACTGCATGCCACACAAGGCTACATGGGAGCTGCACTCAGAACGGAGTGAACAACCAAGGGCTGTGTGAGGCAGGCCTTGTAGCATCAGGAGAGTGAGGTAACCCCTGGTTACCGTGAGAGAACGTGACTTGCTCGGAATACTTCCACGGGCTGGCAAAGAAATGAAAGCCACTACTCAGAGATAAGCAGGAACTGTGCCTGGTGCTCTTGATGAGGGCGGTTGTATGGCTAGGGCACTTTAACTGTGGGAGCAGAGTGGGGAGGAGAACTTGTGGTTAAGCCATTTAAGCCCACCTCCCAGTTTCACCAGACGTTAAAGCAGCATGTAATATCTAATGTTGGGCCTTAATTTTAGACTCCGTATATTAACATTTATGGTGATCAATAAAACTAGTATATCGGGGGACCTCTTATTGAGTGTCTACTACATGATAAGCATGTATCATCAATGAACAGAACTAAGACTCCTATTCACAGGGAGTTTCCATCTGGTGGCATGATCCTTTCTGAATATTCCCTTAGCACATATATTATTGAGTAGATAGAAGGAAAAAGAAAATAATGAAGTTCTTTCTCTTTTCTAATCTCTTAACCAAGAGATTTCGAAAGGTTTGTTGACAAGAGGACTTTCTGAAGATCCCAAGTTCTTTCATTTTTTCGTTTCAGTCTTCTTGGTAAAGCAACATGACAACCTGAAGTGAAGCACGTACACTCTATCTCTATGAAAAATAGAGTCAGCACTGGTTTTTGACCAGGATGCTTGAAATAATACAAAGATTCACCTCTCCTTCTTCCCCAAATCTCAAATAAATAAGAGAAATGTACAAACCAAAATAGATCCAATGCAGCACTGATTATCATGGGGATGGAGTGGGGTTGTCTGCTACTGACAGATCAGAGAAAATCGGAATTTACTATACGACATAAAGCTTGTCAAAAAAACGATTAGCGGTGGAATATAGAAGATCAGAGTCATTTTTACAAGAACCGCTAGCCAACACCAACTGAATGTAGTAGAGGCTGGAGGGTGCTACAGATAGAAGGCTATGAACAAGAGAATTCAAAAAGGGACTGGAACTTCAGAGGCTGTCTGTCATTCAGGACAAAGATGTACGTAGTGGACGTTCTAACCCAGAAAAACAAGGGAAGTGACCAGGAAACATACAGCCTGGTAAGGACAAAATGCAGCCCCCCAACACAAAAAAGCAGCTCCACAGACCCTGCCCCCGCCCCCGCCCATGCCCCTCACCCTCTCCTCCACAAAATCCCGGGAGGCAGAGAAGGCTCCTCGCCCCAGAGGCTGAATTCACTGCTTCTTATTATATGACCAGTTTTTGAGTGGTACAAAGATAATCTGTGGTCACCCATCAAGTATAAGCTCTGAAATAATTACTTTTCAATCTTTAAAATATGTAATTCAAGAGCTACTAAAGCATACCTAAAACTCTCATGAGAAACTGATAAATGTAAGCTTAATTTATTTCTCATATAAAAATTTATTTCACACATATATATGTATCACTTAGGATTGTGTTCTCTGTAGATAACAGAAAATGCTACAACAGTGGCTTCAAAGAAGCCCGTGGAGTAAATATCCAGCCCTGTTTTTAAGCATCTGAATGATGCCAGCAGTCTCCTCAACAGTTTTCCTGTCAGCTCTCTACCTCCTACTTTCCACACATTCTTCTTCCAAGAAGGATGCTGCACCTCTGGGTCTCAGTCTTTGAGTTTCAGGTAGGAAAAGGAGGCAGAAGTCTTAGTGCCTGGATTACAAAAGCAGAGGCTTTGCCAGAAACTTCCACATGTGTGCTTATGTCCTATTGACCAGAACTGTGTTACATGGACACTGCTGCCCGAAGGAGACTTTAGAAAAATCATTTCTACTACTAAAGATTGAGCTGAAGTAGACAGAGTTGAGATAGACAAGGGGGAAGGGTCTAGGAAGAGGCTGAGGCACTTTCACTTACTAGTACCGTAGGTTTGCTTACTGCTTTATCCCTCCAGTGACTGTTTTAAAGACTCTGATGTTTACCTATTAACTTTCACCATGCAGACTAATTGCACCTGGAGTTGGATCCAAGGAATTCAGTGGAACCAAAGAAAGCGGGCTTTGGAATCCAGGGGACGTGACTAAGAATCTCATGTCCAACACCTACCTGATGTGTGCAGGGCGTTCATTTGGTTTTTCTCTTTAAAAGAGTTTCCTTGGTTTTTAAGGTTTTTTTAAGTATATTAAACACCTCCTAGTTGTGTCCATGAATCCTGCATTTCCCTGTTACATGTAACAGTAGGGCAAGCCCACATCTGGCACATGTGCCAAACAAAGTCACACAAGTTACTTGACTACTCTCAACTTGCTTCCTCTCTCTGTAAAATGGGAGGATGGTTGCTTCATTGGACAGCTGTGAGGATGCTTCAGGACCACCTAAGTAAAGTAAAAACTTATCCCCCTGGAAATTTACATTTTAAATGAGAAATTACTTTGCAGGATAGCTTTGCAAAGAGATTTTTTGAAATGACTGTCAATTCACAAAAATACCATCAAACCTAAGTTTCCAGGTCTGTCCCAAACTGCTTGTCATAGGGGAAACCAGTCTAAAATCACTACCTGTGACAATCCCACAGCTTTGGTCAGGCTTTTTTTCTTTTCTCAAGAATTATGCAATGCTTAGCATTTGACCAACCTAGAAATTAGAATTATTCTATTCTACAACTGTATTTATAACTAAGTGATTGTTGACTTTTTATTTTAATTCAAAGTTACCCTAACTTCCTCCAAGTCTCTAATTTACATTGTGGAGCTGAGGTAACCTGAGTACATTAGGAACACAGCACACAAATTACTGAAACATGAATCTATTTGCACTTACAAGTTAAGTTTTCATCCATCTAGAAAGGTGTAGTGAACATATCACCTCAAACTGTGTTGGATTTTTTAAAGTTAAATTAGAAGGTGTTAAAAGATCTCCTACAAAATACAGCAAGCAGAGAACAATTTTTTAAAAAGGAACATAGTTTTTGCGGTGTAACCTGTTACCAAAATATTCTTTCTGGAATTGTGAGACTCATTGCTTGCAGGCTTGCTTGCCTTTTTTGTTGTTTTTTGATTGGTTTCTGTATTTCTGTGTGTGTTTTCTTCAGTCTCTAAGGGTACGGAATACAATCTCAAATTACAGTACTCAAGTAAAGAGTTTCAGTCAAACTATTTCTCACAGGAGTCGAAAGAAAGTCAGTGGAGAAAGTGCAGTGTAAACTGAGATAGTATACAAGCTTAACGTGAAGCACTGAGAATTTCAAGGTGTTACCAGGATTTGATGAAGAAAAATCATCAGTTCTCCCTCTCTTGTCAGCAATATATCCATTCATTCACTATATTTTTATGCATTGATACACCAGACACAATAGTAATTCATCTAACTATAATTATATTTAGATTACAAAGTTATGCAGCAGATGTTCATGTTGGGTTGTAAGAAGATGGGTGATTTCAATTTTACTTCTGTTGCGATAATTCAGTGTAATGGCCATGCTTAGTTTTTTAATAAAAACTTCAAATATTGACTTAAGTTTACGTAAGTTAAAAAAAGTTGTTTCAGAATAAGAAAAGAAAGAAAAACACAACTGTAAATGGGCCAATAATCTAACCATGAGCAAACAGATGAAAGTTGGGAGGGGTGCACTAGTGCTGGGAAGAGGGTGGGGAGTGCGGAATTCCAAGGAGGTAGGTTGGGAAAGGGGTGGAGCTTGGACCCTTAACTCAAGGTCTAAGTAGTAGCCAGAGGGCTATAAAAACTTGGAGGAGCCAGGCAGGGAAAGCAACCGAAGGTGTGGGATTTGCACACATACGGAGGCCGGTAGGCAACAGCAGCTGCAGTATCTACAGAAAGACTGAAACACCCACAGCAACACAGATCAGGTCCAGGATGCCGCGCCTGCTCTTGTCCCACCTGCTAGGTGTCTGGCTGCTACTGAGCCAACTTCCTAAGGAGACCTCAGGCGAGCGTTCAAACGACTTCGTTAAGGCATGCGGCCGCGAATTAGTCCGCCTCTGGATCGAAATCTGTGGCTCTGTCTCCTGGGGGAGGCCGGCTCCGAGACCGGCTCCGAGACCGGCTCCAAAACCCGCTCTGAGACCCGCTCTGAGCCAGGACAAGAAGCCTCGGCTGAGATCTGGACCGCCAGCAGGTGAGAGCTCCCACCCCGGGTTCCCACTGGTTGCTGTCGGTCTGCCGACCAATCGGAACGGTAGCCCGCCCTACCTCGAGACTTCATTGGCTGCCGCGCTCAGCCCTTAACTCTAAAGCCGGGGCCTCCAAGTTTGGGCTTTTCCCTCGTATCTTGCTTTTTCAGTGAGGATCTCACCAAGGATTGCACCAGAGGGAGGGAGGGAAAGCCCCGAGAACAGAAAATGGTCTCACCTGAGAGGCACTTGTTGCCCTTCACCTCTTGGCAGTCAGGCTGACGGTGTAGGGAGAAGGGGGAACACAGACCAGGTAAGTGTCCAAAGACCGCAGGAGGTGGGGCCTACTCGGAGGGATCCTAGAGACAAGATCCCAGGGCATGACGGCAGGCTTGTTGGCAGCTGGGGCAACTGGACTGGGCATCTCGACTTCGGACGACAGGGGGCAAACAGTGAGGTGTGAGCTGGTTATCCAGTGTATTTGCACACCAAAGAGCACAGGGCACAGACCTCTAATTGGCTCCTGAAGTGGTAAACACGAAGAGACTTAGATTTAATGACTCTCCCCTTCGATTTAAAAACAAACAAACAAACAAACAAACAAACAAACAAACATACAAACCCGGCTGTGACCGATGACATCGAAAACTTCCCCTTTAATTTTATTTTTATTTGTAAGCCTCACCAAAGGGGAGAGCCTAGCTTCTGACTTATTTGAACTGGTTCTTGAAGTTCATTTGTAAGAAAAGGGACTGAAGAGAAAGAAAAGGGCCCGATAGCCTGTAAGGAAAACTAAAGGGGACCAAGAGTCAAGGGAAAGTTTGCCCTTCTGACAAACACAGCTGAAAATCTGATTGATGCTTCTAGCATTTGGAAGGTGCAATGGATTTTCCTTAAAAGCAAGAGCAAGAACTGAGAACTGAGTACAGCTTAAAGCTGGAATTTTGTTTTAAACCCACTTTGTTACTTATAAACCATTTATAAAGATATTGGAAGTTAAGTTTAAATAGCAGGGGAACTTTCACTGGAGGCATAGGCTAGTGTCATGAGTGTAGGAGCTCATATTAAATTCAGAGAAGGCAAGCTCAATTATGAATAAGTGTTTCATATTTTGTAACACATATGCAATTTATGATAAACCAGAACTGTATTTTACAGGCTATATGTATATCCTGTATATAGGTGACACTTGGAAAATTATTGTGAACATTAAGGATATTACTTCCCTTTTATGGGATTTAAAGCACGATTATAAAATTACTTACATTTTGACATCATTGGTCAGAGATTGATTTACTTAATGCAAGTGCTTATATAATTTTTGTATCGTATTAATAGATGAGTACTGCAGAGTTTAGGAATTTAGTGATTCAGTGTAGGGAACACCACATTGCATTGCACTCATTGAATTCATTAATTCACTCCTTCTGAAGAAATAACGTGCTCATATGAAACGCTGAGAAGTATACATAAGACAATGAGAAAAATGCAAAGATAGATATTAAAGACTTTGAAAAAATGAGAATTTAATGAGAAAATAAAAATATCTGTATTAAAAGAGGAACTGGAAAGCAATGTTAACATATGGAGATACATGTGTAGATCTCCTGCATTTTCATTTAACATCATACAGTGAGCACTTTCTCACATTGTTATTCTCCAAAAACATAATTTAAAATTTCTTCCTAGTATCCCATATCATAAATCTACCATATATATTTAACCATTCTTAATGGACATTTGGATTGTCTCCAGATTGTTGCTTAAAAATGGTTTTCTGAGTACATTTATACCTATACAGGCATTTAGCCAAATTTGTATTTCTGTAGAAGAGCTTGTGATTTTAAAATATTTTTAAGGACGCACTGTAACTGACTATAGCTCAATAAAAATACACTGTCTGTATCGCTGCTCAGTACATAATTTACCTGGAAATAATCTAACAGAATACTGCCTACAAGTGAGGATCAACAGAAATGTTTAAATTATTAGTCAAGAATTATTTTGGAAGTACGTGTCAATAATTTGTGATTCATGAGATTTAAAACCTCTATTGTTAGTTTCCCTTTGTTTTTACATTATTAAATTGTTAGCTCACCATTTTCCCCACAATGTGTGCATAATTATAACACTTACTGCACCCCCTTTTAAAACAAGATAGATATTTTAATTAGAAGAAGTCTATGCTAGTGAGATTTGAGTCTAAAATACAATGATTAACAGGCATTTGTATGAATTCAGGTCAATGAGAATACTATCTTTTAGACTCCAAAAGCTAAAATTGTTGTGGGCTGAAAAATGTTTCAAAACAAATTAAAGAGAATAATTTTAATAAAAGAGGGCAACACAGGCAAAAGCAAAATCAGACAAGTGGGGCTATACCAGTCAAAAATTTCTACATAGCAAAGGAAATAATCAATAGTGAAAAGACAATCTATAGAATGGGAGAAAATATTTGCAAAGTATATATCTGCTAGAGGATTAATTTCCAAAATATATCAGGAATGCCCACAACTCAACAGCAATAAAACTTAATAACCTGATTTAAAAATCGGCTGAAGACTTCAACAGACATTTCTCCAAGGAAGACATACAAATGGCCAACAGATACAAGAAAAAATGCTCCATATCACTAATCATCAGGGAACTGTAAATCAATACACCAGTGAGATATCACTTTAACCTATCAGGATGGCTATAACCAATAAACAAAAGACAAGTGTGGTTGAGGATGTGGAGAAACGGAAACCCACGTGTACTATACTTTTGAGAAAGCAAATCTGTGCAGCCACTATGGAAAACAGTGTGGCGGTTTCTCAAAAAAAAAAAAAAAAAAAAAAAAAAAAAAAAAAAATCCAGCAATCCCAATTCTGGGTATTTATCCAATAACAATTGAAATCAGGATCTTGAACAGACATTACTACTCCCATATTCATTGTAGCAACATTCATAATAGCCAAGGGGTGGAAACAACTTAAATATCCATCCACAGATGAATGAAGAAAAAAGAAAAGCAGTGCATGTATACAACTGGCCTAAAAAAAGGAGGAAATCCTAAAATATGCAACAACATGGATGAACCTGGAATACATTATACTGAATGAAAAAGCCTGTCACAGAACGACAAATATTGCTTGATTCCACTTCCAAGTATCTAAAATAGTCAAACTCATAGGAGCAAAGAATAAATGGTGATTATCAGGGACTAGGAGGAGGGAAAAATGGGGAGTTGCTAAGTAACATGTGCAAAACTTTAATTATGCAAACTGAATTAGTTCTAGAAATCTGATGTATAACATTGTACCTACAGAAAATTATGCTATATTGAACACTTAAAATTCTGTTAAAAGAGTAGATCTCATGTTAAATGTTCTTAACAAAATTAAAAAAAAAAAAGATACCTGAGATCTCTGACATATTTTTGTGAATTTTTGTGTAACTTTAAAAATATTTCAGAATAAAAGTTTTTCAGTTGTAAAAAAAAGAAGTGCCAAAAAACATAACGTATTAATAAATGAGGCAGACACTACAGATGGTTTGCTTGATTCATTAACTAACTGGCTTTAAGACTATGGAGAGTTACTATCAGGTTTTCTCTGCATTCAATAAGGCCCCAGCTAGAGACAGTTTAAGTTAGAGCCAGGAGAGTTTTTTATCAGGAGATTGAATTGAACTTGGGATGTCTTACCCGGGGAAAATGCAAAAACTTCTGACTACCAAAAAGTAGTATAAATTCTCATCTGTCATACCAGTTTAGAACTTGAATGAGAGACAGCATTAGAAGGAAAAACTAAATGCTAGAGTATTGTTTTCTTTCTACTGAAAACTCCAACCGTTGAAGCTTGTTGTTGACTGAAAGGAGAGTAACTGAGATTCTTGCTACAGAACTCACAGAAAATGGACCGGTCCCAGACCATTACTGCCTGGGTGAGGGGGCATGTTGGTTACCCAGGAATCCTCCTTCCATGCTTACATTTAGATCTCTTAACCTCATTGTTTTCACTATTTCAGGAGAAATGCCTTATTAATAAGTTGGAAAGGACAGTTTTGCTGTCGATGAAGAACAGCAAGAACTGATCCAGGTTACACTATAATTTAAACATCATCTGTGTTTCTGGTGCTATAACTCTCAAAAATGATGTAATAAGGATAGGTAAGGTTAGGAGAGCTTTTTAAGTGCAGGAAACGTTTACTATTTATTTATATCTCCTATTTGGTAGTGCTGGAGACACGAAAAGAGTCAGTGAATGTTCAACTGAACTGAATGGGTATAAATAAGGAAGATGTCAGCTGGTCCCTGAAGGTTCCCAGCCTTCCAACCTTCATTGTTTGCCCATCCTGGGATGCTGCTTAAGAATAGATTCCCTTCTGAAAGAACACACAGAACTTGCATAGTTCCTGATCTACAACACTGGAACAAAAACCATACACAGTACATTAGTCAGGAGACGCACGCCACAACAGATAATAATCTCTCTCAGTCAGTGATTTGTTGGTTAGTGTTCTTCTAACCCATTTCTCTATTTATATATATTTTATTTATTTATTTTTATTGGTGGGGGGAGGCAGTTAAGTTTACTTATTTATTTTTAGAGGCGGTACTGGGGATTGAACCCAGGACCTTTTGTATGCTAAGCATGTGCTCTACCACTTGAGCTATACCCTCCCCCTAACCCATTTTTCTATTTAATGTAAAATACTATTAATTTGTAGTAAGTACTCTGGAGAAGAAAAATTGTTAGACAGATGCATAGGGGAATCAGAGACTGGTATCTCCTGCCAACTATATCAGAGCAGTTGAAAATTCTGCCTTTTTAACTGTATCCTGAAGCAGTAACTTGGCACCATGGACCATGTGATAGTTGAAAATAATTAATATGTTTTTCAAGGGTGACTATCATAACTCAGAACTTGCTTCGTCATGGTAGAAGATTACTCAGCTAAGAAAAATTCATGTGTGTTTTGGATGGTCAAGATGACTTCAAAAGTGTCAGGGAGGGAAAAGTGCTATGATGAATGCATTAAGGGGACATAAGGAGAGAAGACAGAGGGTCCGAGTGGAGTAAAACAGAACCTTGGTAATGTTCTAGTACTTCAGTTTAGTACTGCCCAACTATAATAAATTAAGTTTTTTAGGTACTGGGGCACTTGCTGATTCCATTTTACTGTTTAATTGTATTGAAGCAATGCTTTCCTTTATGTCTATTCAAAATTTTAGAGTTTTCCTGATGTTTCTTAACATGAGTGTTTTTTCTCCTCCCCTTCTTTTTAAACTTAGAAATCATGCCATCCTCCATCACCAAAGATGCAGAAACCTTAACTACGATGTTGGAATTCACCCCTAATTTGCCACAGGAGCTGACGGCCACACTGTCTGAGAGGCAGCCATCGGCAGAGCCACAACAACCTGCTTTAAAGGATTCAAATCTTAATTTCGAAGAATTTAAGAAAATCATTTTTGACAGACAAAATGAGGAAGAAGACGAGAGTCTTTCAGAATTAAAAAACTTAGGCTTAGATAAACATTCCCGAAAAAAGAGACAGTTACAAATGACACTGGGTGAGAGATGTTGTCAAAAAGGTTGTAGCAGAAAAGAAATGGCTACAGCATGCTGAGCTGAAGCCAGCTGCGTATTCCATCTAATGCTCACATTTTTCTCAATGGCACATTCACTGATGCCTCTGTCACCCCACTGATTATCAGAATATGAGAAATCATGTTTAGTGCTTAGATTTCCCATCTGATGTGTAAAAATATGTCGCTTATATTACTGTACTTTCTGCTAATAAATTTTTTATGCTAGATGGTATTTTTGTCTTTTTAAATTCATGACACCATTATGTTACTACTATTTTTTTTTAATGCTGCTGGCTTAAAATTACAATAAAATCTTAATCACTTTCGCCACACACAGTAACTCAAAGAAAATTTTAAAAATAGGTAGCTTAGTAAACCATCATGATTTCCATTAGTGAGAATGGATATGTCTGCTTTTGAAATTTGTATCTGATAAATTATAACCTGTCACCCACTCTTTTTTCCCACCTAATGCCCAAACAGTCTTTCACTACTTAATGTCAAGTGAATTATTTTACTAGCAAAAAATAACTTACACAGCACCTAACAAAAGGTATATAAAAAGCACCAAAATGTTTTTGTTGATATTAAGTCTTAGATTGAATATACAAAGAGTCACAACACTTGAGCTTTTCTGATAAATTTGAAAATTTTTGCGACTTATTGAACTATTACAAAAAATCAAAAGGGACCCTAAATCAATTTAATTTAGTTGGGGCCATATAAACTCAACTATTTTTCAAACTAGGATTCTTATCTTAATTCTACTGTCTAAACCACTAATAAATAAATTATATTTTTAAAGGAGAATATACATATATGGAGAGAGAGAGAGAAGAGAATAAACAATTCACTGTAATACATCACAGAAAAACTGGTTTAGCAGTGGAACATAGTTCATGTTTGCTATTTTAGAATTGACAAACCATTTCTGAAACAAAATAACTGTGAAATGATATGAAACCTTAGCACAGTAAATAAAGAAATTTATCACCTTGTACTTAGCTAGTTCCTTTGACTTAAATACACCTAAATTTTTAGGCAGTATTTATTTTAAAAAATACACTTAACTAGCAATTTAATTTCCATCAAATGTCTGTAAACAGAATTTAAAGGTACTGAAACAGCAACTTTCATACCTAAATTCTCATACATGATTAATCAATTATTAATCAGTAATTAATCCAAAGCTTTATTAAGTCTTCACTAAGGTCACCTTGTAAAACTTTGTAAATGGCTGCAGAACCTCAGAGTCCATAAGCCACCTTGGACACAGCCAGGAAGAGTGCTGTCTGAAATGGAAAATCCAACACAGAGAACAAGCGACCAGGAAATTGACAGCCCAGACAGGACAAAGTCATCTCCATGCACAAGAGATGTCTCCCCAGACTGCTTTGGCCCTTGTCCTCATCTGCTTCTCCACAAAAGCCCCAGAGACAGACTCCTAATCCCAGAATCTGTATTCACTACCTCTGATGAGATGATCACTTTTTAAGTGGTACAAAGACAGTCTATGGTTAACTATGGTTAACTATCTACTATAAACACTCAGATAATCAGTTAACATCTTTAAGATACCTAATTCTCAGGCTGCCAAAGCCCTCCTGAAGCTCTCATGAGAAACTGATGAATGTATACGTAATTTCTTATATTAAAAAATATACTCCGTTTACATATGTGTGTCAGTTAGGATTGTGTTTTCTGTAAGTAACAGAAAACCCTACAACAGGGTTTCAAAGAAGACTGTGGATTAACATCCAACCCTGTTTAGCATTTGAATGATGCCAGCAGACTCCTCCCACACTTCAGCTCCCACACAGTCAGTTCTGCTTAGCATATAGACCTTCCTCCTTATGCTCCCACTTCAAGATCCCAAGATGGCTACCGTACCTCTGGACCTCAATACACATTTTAGGCAGGGGGGAAAAAAAAAGGAACAAAAAGGCTTAGTGCCTGAATCTGAAAAGCAAAGGCTGTGCCAGAAACCTCCACATGTGTACTTATTTTGCATTGGACAGAACTGTGTTGTGGACACTACTACCTGCAAGAGATGCTGGGAAATCATTTCTACCACATATGGTGTAGACAGTTGAGGTAGGGAAGGGAGAAGGATCTAGAAAGGAGACTGGGTCAGTCAACCTATAGCTTTGCTCATATTTGCTGCTCTTGTATCTACAATGACTGTTTCAAAGACATTAATCTTTATTTATTAGCCTTCACCACTAAGAATAACTTCAGCCATAGTTGGATCCAAATGATATGGAAAAAAAGAGAAGTGTTTGGAATCCAGTGGACATGGGTAGAAATGGTTAAGAGTTAATTTTATCCCAAATGGCTGGTGAATTCTGCCAAGTGCTTTTTCTGCATCTACTGAGATAATACGATTTTTTTCTTCCATTCTATTAATGTGACATCACAATGATTCATTCACATATGTTGAACCATCCTGCATGCCAAGTACAAATCCCTCTTGATAATGGTGAATGATCCTTTTAATATTCTACTGAATTTGGTTTGCTAGTATTTTCTTGATATTTTTGCATCTATATTCATCAGGGACATTGATCTGTAATTTTCTTTTCTGGCAGTGTCCTTTTCTGGCTTTGTAATCAGGGTAATGCTATACTCATAAAGTGAGTTTGGGAGTGTTCCCTCCATTTGATTTTTTGGAAGAGTTTGAAAAGGAATGGTGGTATTTCTTTAAATAGTTGGTAAAATTCACCAGTGAAGCCATCTGGTCCTAGCTTTTGATTTGAGTACATTTGAATGAAATTATATACAAATATTTGAAAAAGAAGACTGTAAGGACTGATTGCTGAATACGAATGAAGCAAAAGAGATGTCATCAGCTTGCAATCCAGCATAGGCCACTGAGCAAGTACAGCAAAACCAGAATTTCAACCTCATAGACAGTTTGTCATATTTTCCTTATGCCATCTAGACAGATAGATAATTGATGAGACGATAGAGATGGAAAATCAATCCAGTTTTCCATATCTCTCTCTTCCCTGTCTTACACTTTGTGAGAGATATTTGTGTAATCTTTAGGATTATCATGCATTTACAAATGACAGGAAGAGGAGTTTTAAGAAGATCTTCCTTACTCCTCTCTATATTTCACTCATTTTTCCTAATAATTGGTTTATTTATAAACCTTATAAATTTATCATTTCTTGAGGGATGTATAAGCAATAAAAACAATGGAATTACTTTTAAAATGTTGCAACAGGGTCTTTGTGCAGCCTCTAGCTGGTGATTCCTCAACTTCATAACACAGTGGAGACAAGAGAGGGTCTTTAAAAATACTGATGCCTGGCTCTGACACTACGATACACGGATTTAATTGTTTTGGCATGCAACATAAGTATTTGGATTTTTATTGAAAGCTCTTCAGGGGAATCTAATGTGCTATAACTCTGGAGAATCATTAGGTAGAGGTTAGAGCCTATATTGGGAGACACGGCCACATAACACTGCCTGAACTCAGGCATAAGTCATGCTATTGAAGAAGAGAATCCAGCTTACAGAAGATGGACTTCATTGGAAACCTAGCTTTTCCTAATAAACAGTTGTAGAGCATAAATCCAGTGACTGGTTAAAGTAAACATGGTATATCACATTGTGGAATAATAGTCAGTAAGCAAAAGCAACCAAGTATACTGATAAATGCAACAACCTGAGTGAATCTCCACAGAACTAGGCTGAGTGAAAAAAGTCAATTCTAAAGATTACATAGTGTATGATTTCTTTATAAACATTGTTGAAGTGACAAAATTCAACGGAGAACTATTTTGCCAAAGGTTAAGGCCAGGGGAAGTCATTTAGGAAGGAAGCTGGTGTGACTATATGAATCTTTGTGGTATTAGAGTAGTTTTATATCTTGAATATATCAATGTCAGCATCCTAGTTGTGATAGTGTACTAAAATTTTACAAGATGTTACCACTGGAGAAAGCTGGATCTCTCTGCATGATTTCTTACACTCATATGTGTGAACTTTTATTTTCTCAAAATTTAAAAATTAATTTTACAAAGTCCACAAAACCCTAAGACTCAAAGGGACAAAGTTTGGATTGTTTGCTATGGGCAATCAGACAAAAGGGTAAGAATTCATGGAAGATATTAAGTAGTTGGGAAGATACTGGCTGTGAAATCTAAAAGAACAAGAGATTCAGTCTTTACATATCTATTTCAAGTGCTACCACAGTATGCCTAAAACTCTCCTGAGAAACCGATGAATATAACTCAACTTTTTTCACATAAAAGAGTCACACTAGTTATACATTTGTATTGGTTAGTATTGTGTTCTCTGTAAATAACAGAATACCATGAAATAGTGACTTAAGCCTTTGGAGTAAACACCCACCCAAAAACCCTGGTCCAGCATCTTAGTGATGCCAGCAGGTTCCTCCCACTTTTTCTGTGAGCTGTGCTTAGCATATAGGCCTTCTTCCATATGCTCCTGACTCATGGTTCAAAGAAGACTGCTGCAGGTCAACTGTCAGAGTGCATTATAAGCAGGAAAAGAAGAGGACAAAGGAAGGCTTAGTGCCTGGATCAGAAAAGCAAAGGCTTTTCCAGAAACTTCTGTAGTTATTTAACGTTGTATTGGCCAGAACTATATCACACAAACCCTGCTACCTGCATATATCAGTTAGCTAGAGCTATAAAAAAACCAAATACCACAGACTGGATGGTTTAAAGAAGAGAAATAAGTTTTCCCATGGTTTTGGATGCTGCAGATGCTGGAAATCCAAAATTAAGGTGCTGCTTGCAAAATTAGTTTTCCTGAGGCCTTTCTCCTTGGCTTGCAGACAAAAAGACAGACTTCTTGCATGTGTCTTCACATGTGCACTTTTCTCTGTGCATTCACATTCCAGGTATCTCTTCCTCTTCTTATAAGGAAACCAGTCTTTTAAATTACAGCCTCACCTATGACATTTAACCATAACCACTTCTTGAAAAGATCTATCTCCAAATGTAGTCATATTCTAAAGTACTAGGGTTTAGGTCTTCCATATATGAATTTCAGGGGAACACAGTTCAGTCTATAATATTCTACCCTCTAGATCCCCCAAATTCATGTCCCTCTCACATGCAAAATACATTCACTCCCTTCACAACAGTCCAAAATTCTTAACCCATTCCAGCCTCAATTCTAGGTCCAAAGTTTCATCTAAACATTTTCTAATTCATGCATGGCTGAGAATCCAGGCCAAACTTCTCTCCAGATGACAGACTGTGAAACCAGACAATTTGTATGCTTCCCATACATAATGATGGAAAACAGTGGGACAGGCAGAGGATAGACATTCTTATTCCACAAGGAAGAAATTAAGAGAAGAAATAAAGAAAGAAATTAAGAAAAGAAAGGAAGGAAGGAAGGAAGGAAGGAAGGAAGGAAGGAAGGAAGGAAGGAAGGAAGGAAGAGCAAGAGCAAGCAAAAGCTGACAGGTACTAAGCAAGTCTAGTCTATAACATGACAAGTCTAATTCCATTAGATTTTAATGCTAGAGTATAATCCTCTTTGGCTCAATGCTCCTTCAGGCCCAATGGGGCTCTACTTTAGGTGGTGGCCCTGCCCCACAACTGTGGGTATTAGTTTTGCCCCTGAAGCAATGGGAGGCAGTAGTATTTTGAAACCAGAGAGGAGAAAGACTTGCCTCCTGAACCTTGGGTGCAAGGACAGCCCTACCAATTCCTGAATCACCATGGGGTCATTCATTGATTTTCTTGAAGGATAATGTATATTCAAAGCTGAATATCTCTATTGTCCCATCCTGCAGACTCCTAGATATCCAAAAGTCTTCCTTCATTTTGTTCTGTTTGTCCCTTTTGTCCAAGCTGGAAATATTTCTGCTGGTATAGCTTCATCTTTCTTCCTGTCTTCTGCTAGGACACCTGCTTAGATCCATGGGTAATCTCTTTATGGAATGACTGTACAACTACATTCTTGGTTTCCTTTCCAGAAACACTTTCCAAGTTTTGCAATATGGAAAGACTGAAAATTTTCCAAATCTTCATGTTCTGATCCTTTTTACTTAACAATTCCTTCCATTTACCTGTATCCTCTAGCATTTAACTATAAGCAGCAAGGAGAAAACAAGCTGATCTTGAATATTTTACTTAGAAATCTCGTCTGCTAAATACCCACATTAATTACTTTTAATTTCTACTTTCCACACACACTAGAACAAAATTCAGACAAGTTCTTTCCCACTTGATACAAAGATGGTCCTCCCTCTAGTTTCAGTAACACATTCCTCATTTTCTGTCTGAGTTCTAACACAGACACACCATTACCATTCATATTCCTAGCAACACTCTATGCAAGGCAATGTAGGCTTGTTTTAGCATGCTTTCAAAACTCTTCTAGCCTCTAACCATTACCCAGTTCTAAAGACACTTGCATATTTTTAGGTTTTTGTTATAGCAGCAATTCACTTCTAAGTACCAAATTCTGTATTCGCTTGCTAGGGCTGCCATAATAAAGTAGCACAGTATGAGTGACTTAACAACAGTGATCTATTTTTCACAATTCTGAGGCTGGAAGAATATCAAGGTGCTGGCAGGCTTAATTTCTCTTGGGGCCTCTCTAATTGGCCTGCTAACAGCTGCCTCCTTGCTATATCCATGGCCTTTTCTTTGCTTGCATGTATGTCTCTGTCCCTTTCTCCTCTTATAGGAATATCAGTCATGTTAATTTAAGTACCCACCTTTATAACCTCATTTAAATGTAATTAATTACAGGGTCTCTTGAAAGGCCCTATCTCCAAACACAGTCACATTCTAAGGTGTTGGGAGTTAGGACTACAACAAATGAATTTGAGGGGAACACAATTAAGTCCATAACAGTGCAAGAGACTTTGGGAATTCATTTCAGCCCCGACAGCCTCAAGAGTTGAGGTAACCAAGGGAAAAAAGCCTAAAAAGGAGATTGAGCCAGTCAACCTAAAGTTTTGCTCATGCTTGCTGCTCTTATACCACCAATGACCCATTCAAAGACAGTAATCCCTATCTATTAACCTTCATCATTTTGGTTAACTCCAACTGGAGCTGGATTTAAGGGATACAGTGGCAAACAAGGTGGGTGGGTGTTGGAATGCAGCAGACATACAGAAATTCCAAATCCAGTGCTAATCAGCTACATTCATTGGCACATTTATATTTTCTCTTTAGGTAAGTTTTTTTTTTAAGTACATGCAAAAGGCTTTGAATCCTGAATTTCTCAATGATCCTTAAATGTAGGGTAAGCACATATTGTACATGTGTAAGAAAAAGTTACACTGGACAAATTCCTTTCTCTCTCTTAACTTGATTCCTCTCTTTGTAAAATGGAAAAATGAATACATGAGCAGACAGTGGTGAGGACTCCATAACACCACCCATGTAGGGTAACCTTAAATCACTCAAGCACTCACTATATGCGTGTTCTTTCCCTCTTCTCAATTCCAACCCATGGTCTGCTTAGGATCCTTTATGATCCATTTAACTCTCATACATCAAGACAGTCAGATCTTAGGAAATATGTCTAAACAGCTTATGAGCCCCTTGAATTGAACACCTTGTATTCATATTCCTTGCATCGCCTATAACAGTGTCTATTATGTACCAGGTACATGACAAATGATTATCTAAACAAACAATTCTTTGCTTCTTTGTTCAATTGTTTCTTACATAGAACAAGTTGAGACTGAAGTAATTTCTCTTGCCAGAGTTGACAATTTCAATGTAAAAAAAATAAAAGCAATTGAAAAAGATGTATGCTACATTGAAAAGAAAACTGTGTGTGTTAATCTTACTTGGTTGCAGAAGAAACAAGATACTTCTTCAAATAAAGCCAAGATGAGAAAAAAACATAAAAAATGAAAAAAACATAAAATGTGCACAACCAGGAAATAATTCACACCTATTGCATTGTTTTCAATTTAAAGACTTAGGTAAATTTGTAAAGTATTTTTCTACTTTTGCATTGTATTATTTCTGCTTAGGAAGAATAAGATATTTTACAAAATCTCCTTTGGTAATAGAAACAGAGCAAATGGCAGACTTGGAAGCTACAAGTTCTCATTCTCCTGTGGAAACGTATGTGGAAAATGGTAGAACTATCTGCAGAAAAATCTGGAAAACCATGAAAAAAATTGGGTTACAGTAACTTATCAAATGCCCCAAAAGAAAAAGCCACCTTTATAACAGTAGGGAAGATTTGTGATGTTTTAATTGCCCTTATCCCTTACATGGAGTGCTAGTCTTGGTTTGGAAAAGGAGGCAGTTCAGTAATCCTCTCCTTCTCTTGAACCAGAAGGGAGAGAAGACATTATTTATAAATTATTATATTGTATATGTCTGACAGCTGTCTAAAGGACTGAAATTTGCTTAACTTAACTCAGATCTCAGGTGGGAAAACAAAGGGCACTGGTCTTGAAAGCTGCAAGGGATGATAGACCCACAGACAACCGGGGTGAGAGATTATGAGTGGAAACACCCACTAGGCAATCTCAGGCCCTCACAAAAAGCAGGGCAAGACTATTTAGGAAATTAAGACATTTCAAAGAAATTAAGAAAACCACAAGAAGGCCAGCAAGATAAAGCTTAAAGACTGGAGAAGAACAACCTTTCACCTCTGGCAGATCTCTAGGCTCAGAGCAAGTATAGCTCATTGGTGAAGGACTACACCAGTTTAGAGACACTGGTAGAGGTTACTGTATTTCGAATTGTCTCATTTCCAACAACAACAACAACAAATCAGAAGGCATATAAAGAGAGGAAAACAGACCATTCAAGGGAACAAAATAAATTGACAGAAGCCATCCCTGAGGAAGCCCACACACCAAATGTACTAGACAAAAACTTGAATAAAACTGTCTTAGGTATGCTGACAGAACTAAAGGCAAATATGTGCAAAGATCTAAAGGAAATAAATTGACATGTGAACAAAATGAGAATAACAACAAAGAGAAATTATTGAAAGGAGTCCAACATAAAAAAATTATTGAAGTTGAATTTACTTTTTGGGAGCTGAAAAATAAGTTACTAGGTTGAAAAGTTACTACAGGGGATCAACAGCAAAATCATACAGTCAGAAGAAATAATCAGGAAACCTGAAGAAAGGACAATCGAAATAACTGAGTCTGAGAAACACTAGTACAAAAAATGAAGAAAAATAAAAATAAATATGGCCTAAGGGACTTTGGGGACACCAGGAATGGGTTTTATGCATTATAGGAATCTCATGAGGACAAAAGAGAGGGGGAAAAGGGAGGATAAATTATTTGAAAATGCAATGGCCAAACTTCCTAATTTAGATGAAATATAACAATAAATAATCCAAGAAGCTCAACAAACTATAAGTTGGATAAATACAAAGGAAACCAAACAGACACATTAGAATCAAAGCAAAAAACAAAAGACAAAGGCAAGGAAAGAATGTTGAGAGAAGCAAGAGAAAAGCTATTCATCATATACAAAGGCTCCTCAATTACGTTATCAGCTGATTTGTGAGTGACAACCTTGGAGTCCAGAAGGTAGTGGGATGACAAAGTTAAAGTGCTGAAAGATAAAAACTGTCAATCAAGAATTCTATACCTGGAAAACTGTCCTTCAAAAGTAAAAGGAAAAATAAAACTCAGATAAGCCAAAGTTGAGAGAGTTCATTACCACCACATCTGCCCTAAAATAAATGCTAAAGGGAGTCCTTTGGGTTGACATAAAAGTTACATAATATTTTCTGAATGTTTGTGTGCCCCTCAAAATTGGTATGTTGAAATCTTAATGCCCTATGTGATAATATTAGGAGGAAAAGGCTTTGGTAGGTGGTTAGATTAATGTTTTTATAAAAGAGATCCCCTAGAGCTTTCTACTATATGAGGACGCACTGAGAAGTTGATAGTCTGAAACTCAGAAGACAGGCTTGACCAGAACCCAACCATGCTGGCCTCCTGATCTCAGACTTGTGACCTTTGAAACTGTGAGAAAGAAATGTCTGCTGCTTGTAAGCCACCCAGTATATGACATTTTGTTATAGCAGACTGAACAGACTGAGACTCTATATCTGTATCACACAAAATAGACCTCTAGTCAAAACTGTTAAAAGTGACAATGAGAACATTATATATTAAGTAAAGGGCTTATTCATTAAGAAAATATAACAGTTACATCAACAGGTGAATGGATAAAGAGATATGGTACGTATACAGACACACACACACACACACACACACACACACACATGAATACTACTCAGCCATAAAAATTTGTGAAATGTTGCCATTTGCAACAACACAGATGGACTTGGAGGGTATTACGCTAAGTTAAATGTCAGACAGAAAGACAAATGGTCTGATATCACTTATACATGGAATCTAAAAAAGACAACAAACTAGTGAATACACCAAAAAGCAGACTCACAGATATAGACAACATACTAGTGGTTACCAATAGGGAAAGGGAAAAGGGGAGGGGCAATATAGGGGTAGAGGATTAAGAGGAACAAACTATTATGTATAAATAAGCTACAATGATATATTGTACAACACAGGGGATATAAGCCAATATTTTAGAATAACTATAAATGGAGTATAACCTTTAAAAATTATAAACAACTATATTGTATACCTGTAATATACAATATTGTACATCAACGATTCTTCAATAAAAAAGAGTTCCATAAGATTGTATATCATTGAGCTAACATTTACTGATGAGGATAAGCCAGGCACAAGATCAGGTTATCACTGGTCTAATATTTACTGATGGGCACATGTATGCTCAGAGAGATTACTAAAAGCAGCCTAAATTTATACAGTTTATAATGGAAGACCTGAATTTACTCCATCTCTTTCTTATTTAAGTATGAGGGAGCCTTAACCAAACTTACAGAGATACTAAGTTGTGGTGACAAATAGAAGCTGTAGGAAAAGCCAAAAAAGAAATACAGATTTTTTAAAAAATACAATGAACTGAAAATAAACAACTAAAATAAACTGAAACACTAAACAAACTAAAAAAAACAAAAACAAAAACCTAGTGCAAGAGTGGAAAAGCCAATGCAAATGATGTTCAAGTAGGTATCCTCCAAGACAGAAGTGTTTGTGCATCTGCAAAAAAACCCATAGGAATATGCTTACTTCCACAGAGAAAGTTTGCTCCTACGATTTTTCTTCTTAGCCACTTCAGTCTCTAGTTTTCAGTTTTCGCTAAAGACACAGAAACACAGAAAATTTTCTTTTTGCAAAGAAAAACAACATGCAAGGCAGTTGACAATGGCCTTAGACTCTAGCACACAATACAGTGTGCTGAGGTGAACAGGAAAGGACATGTGTCCTCATCTGGTAGGCTCCACTGTTACCAGTGCTTCATATTTTTCAAGAGAAGGGGTGGAAGAGATACCCGAGAGGAAAGGAAAGAAATCTCTGAGTTGCTCTAACTTAGAGAAATCGAAGTCAACATTTATTGCTATTTGACATAGAAGCATGTTACCCTATAATTAAGTGCAGTATTGATGTCTACAGCTCTATATTACACATTTCCATGTACAAGGTAGAATATCATAAAATACAATTTAGAATAATCATATAAAATAATAAAAATACTTTAACATGTTCACATTGAAAAAAGAATATATAACAGTTACATACATACAGATAACAATCTCCAGAGCTCCAAAATATATGAAGCAAACATTGACAGAATTCAATGGAGAAGTAGACAGCTGTACCATAAAAGTTACAGATTTCAAGTTTTGCTGAAAATATCAACAAAACTGACAATAATGTAGCTGGTTGATTAATGAAGAGAGAGGAGACTCCACTTACTAAAATCAGAAATGAAACTGGGGACTACTGATTGGAGAGAAGTAAAAGGTGCTATAACAGAATAGTATGAACTACTGTATGCACACAAAAGGGATAAAGATATGAAATGGAGATATTCTTAGAAAGAAACTATCTAAAGAGAATGAATCATGAAGAAATAGAAAGCCTAAATAAGTCTATTCCTAGTAATGCAACTGAATCAGTAACCAAAAACCAGCCAGCAAAAAAAACACCCAGGACAAGGTGGTGTCATTACTGAATTCTACCAAACATTTAAAGAATTAAAATCCATCCTTCTCCTAGTCTTTTGAGGAATCTCCATACTGTTTTCCACAATGGCTTTCCCTGCTTCCCTCTCCCACTCTTAATGATTTAGATGTCTTCTTTTACAATTTTATGTTTATTCTTTTTGTAATTCATGGCAGTTATGGGACCCAGGAATCCCTCTCCTGGGCATAAATCCAGAAGGAACCCTACTTCAAAATGACACCTGCACCCCAACGTTCATAGCAGCACTATTTACAATAGACAAGACATGGAAACAGCCTAAATGCCCATCAACAGATGACTGAGTAAAGAAGATGTGGTATATTTATACGATGGAATACTATTCAGCCATAAAAAATGACAACATAACGCCATTTGCAGGAACATGGATGTTCCTGGAGAATGTCATTCTAAGTGAAGTAAGCCAGAAAGAGAAAGAAAAATACCATATGAGATTGCTCACATGAGAAATCTAAAAACAAAACAAAACAAAACAAAACATAAATACAAAACAGAAACAGACTCATAGACATAGAATACAAACTTGTGGTTGCCAGGGGGGCAGGGGGTGGGAAGGGACAGACTGGGATTTTAAAATACAGAATAGATAAACAAGATTATACTGTATAGCACAGTGAAATATAAACAAGATCTTGTGGTAGCTCATAGTGAAAAAAAATGTGACAATGAATATATATATATGTTCAAGTATAACTGAAAAATTGTGCTCTACACTAGAATTTGACACAACATTGTAAAATGACTATTACTTAATAAAAAATGTTAAAAAAAAGAGAAATTGCAATTAATCTGTTAAAGATCTAAGCAAGGCTATTTAAATAGTGATTTTGAATTTTTAAGGCTATTCTAACAATGTGACTTATTTTGGGATGGGTGATTATTGTGTATTTACATCATGCCTCAGGCATGAAATGTTTTTAATAAATTTTATCTGCTGATCAAGGAAAAAAAATCCATCCTTCTCAAGCTCATCAAAAAAATCCGAAGAAACAGAGTATTTCCTACCTTATTCTCATGGCCAACATTACCCTGATACCAAAGTCAGACAAAGACACTACATAGAAAAGAAAACTACAGGCCAATATCCTTTATGAATATCGATGCCAAAATCCTCAACAAAAATCAGCAAACTAAATTCAACAGAATTTAATATCCTTTTAATAAGGATGATACACTATGACTAGGTGAGATTTATTCCTGGAATGCAAGGATAATTCAACAGACAAAAATCAATTAATGTAACGATGGAGGAAAAACACGTAATGTAAGAATTTGACCACTACAACACCATTTCATGATTTTTAAAATCCAACAAACCTGGAATACAAATACTCTCTCTCAACATGCTAAAAGCTATGTATGAAAAACGCACACTTAACATCATGCTCAGTGGTGAAGGACTGAAATCTCATCCCCTAAGATCAGGAACAAGGCCACTTTCACTCCCTCAATTCAATGTAATAGCCAGAGAAATTAGATAAGAGAAAGAAAAAAAGCATGCAAATTGGCAAAGAATTCTTACCTGCGTAGATACTGACTAGATTTTGAACACAAACAACTCAGCTTTATAAACATGTGGTGCTATTTGAATTTAAAAGTTTAACTATACTTTGAGCATCATCTGATGAGCTCATTGCCCTCCACATTGTGCTAACCTGTTTAAAATTTTTTTAGGTGTTACAAACTTTGGATCACAAAATACAACAAAACACAGAATACCGTAAGTCCATCATAAAGATACAAATGTTTGCATACAAACATGTGTAACCTATCCATTTTTCCTGAGGTTGTGAAATTCTAGTGGTTTTCCCTGTCTTTTAGTTGTGTGTGTGTGTGTGTGTGTGTGTGTGTGTGTGTGTGTGTGTGTTCTGCCGTCTCTAGAGATACTAAGTACAATTTCTAATTAAAATATTCAGATAGCAGGTAACAGTTTACCAATCGCCTAGGGAAGTCAAGGCAAAACAAGAAATTGATAGAAAATGATAGGGTCTGATTACCTACCACTGTAAGAAGACCTTCCAATCCAGTGCTCTCCTAAGACTTAAAAGGCAACCCTGGAGGTCCATGTGTTTTCTTAATCCTTGTCAGGATCTCTAGAGAGCAGATGTTCCCTCCGACCTTAAGAGTCCAGTCCTCTGCAATAATGAAGAAAATCGTGTAAACTTTAAACATTATTGTACAAACCTAAAGTGATATTTTGGAAATTGGAAATTTGGAAAGCTGCCTGGAGCCAGGGAGGGAGACTATTCTGAAGTGGCAGCTGCAGTCACTAGAAAAAGGCTGCAACTTTAGAGCAGGAGAAACCAGGTTCAGGATGCCAAGCCTGTTTTCATTTCACCTGCTAGGAGCTGGCTGCTGCTGAGTTAGCTCTCTAGCCAAAGCCCTGCCCAGGGGATAAACGATGAAAAGGGAAAGTTATGTGACATCAAATTCCTAGAAACTGGAATGATTATGTGTGAGAAACGCCAGAAGAGAATCTCCAACATCCAGGAAAAGCTGCTACTAGGATCTGACTGAAGCCCCTGCAGGTGAGAACTGTTGCCCTTGCTGGTCCACACCTCCCACTGGTTGCTGTCTGGCAGCCGACCAACTGGAATGGCAACCTGCACAGCCCAGCTCAAGACCTCAAGAGCCTGCGCTCAGCCCCACCCTGCTGATACAGATGGAAGTAATCTATCAATTGACCTGAGAGTCAAAAGTACCACCAGGCAATCACTAAGACAATCGTGGGATGAGTCCAGAGGGGGACTTGGTGGGGGAAGCAGAAGTTGGTAATGCAGTACTTCAAATTGCCCAACTCTATGTAAGCAAAGTTTGGATATGAGGACACTTACTGATTCTGCTTCATCTTTAATTACACTAAGGCAGTGGTTACCTTTGGTCTATGTAAAATGCTATAATTTTCCTGATTCTGCTCGACATGAATATTTCTCTACACCTCCCATGTTCCCCACCCCTTTTTTTTAATTTAACAGAAATCTCTTCATCCTCCATGAAACATGCAGAAACATGCAGGGACCTTAAATGTAATGTCAGAAAACATTCCTCATTTGCCACAGGAGCTGAAAACAACATTGTCTGAAAGGCACTCCTCTTTGAGGGAGGTACTACTTTCCTTTTCCAAAAGTAAAACGAAGCTATCAATATAATAACCTTATGTTGTTGGAAAAGGTTGTACAAAATATTTTCTTAAAATATGCACAATATAGAGTACTTGTTGATTTCCCACCTATCTTCATGTATATTCTCAATGATGCATTTACCAGTGTCCAAATCAGTCACCAGTGAATATTAGAATATGAGAAATTATTAGTGTTTACATTTTTCAAGTGTTCTATAACGATACTGTCTTTCCACATCATGCTTTCTCTCAAAAAGTAATCCTGTTTCTGCTGAAAAGAAGTCTTTGTCTTTTTTCTTATTGGTATCATTGCATCACATTACTTGCTTTTGAATCTTATTAACTTTATAATGATTTTAAAAGCTTTATTATTTTTAACTGACATAATAACTCATTTTATACACACCTAATACCAGGCGCATACAAAAGTAACAAAAAATTTAATCAACCTTGTCAATACAGGCCATATGAACATTAAACCACAAAACTTGCAGTTTTCTACTTGAGCCATAGCAGTTTTTTGTTGTTGCTTAAATAATATTTGAATACAGCCACACTCAACACCAAATACATTTGGATTTTTGTGCCCACACAAATTCAGTTGTTTTTCAAGTCAGAGTGCTTTCATGCTTCTAAGAGATTCAAGTAAATATTTTTAAGTGGCATAAATGAAGTCATATAGGAATAAATAAGTCAATGTTTTTTCTTAAAAACCGGCTAGACTGGTAAAGGAACATATTCAGGTTCACCACTTTAGAATTTACAGAACATTTATGTAAGCAAAATAACCTGTGATATGATATGAACACTTGTTAGAATGGTAACCCAGCATGGTATCATCTGAGCATTTAGTCAGTTTCTTCAACCTATATGTCTAAACATTTTTAGAAGATGTACTTATAACAAGCTAATCTCCTCCATCAAATGTTTGAAGATGAAGAAATACAGGAGATGAAGACAGCAATTCTTATACTGCAAATCCTTAGACATGGCTAATCATAACCATACCTCTGAGGTTCATTATGTCCTCCCCAAGGCCATTTCCTAAAGGGTTTACTCTTTTTGAGGAAGCAGAGACCAACACAATGCAACCCTTCAGGGAGAAAGTCAATATTTTTCAAGAGTTACACTTTCATTATGAAATCTTTGTTGTTGATATTAAAACTTCATTCATACCTTATTCATTGCTGTCAATTCCACAACTCCATTTGCTATGGGGTCCCCTCCACACCCCATCAGTTCTCAGGTCATACTTAACTGATAACATTGAAGTCTTTCACCACCATCCAGTGACTCAGTTTCTTTCATCTTCCTGTACATACCACTACTCCCTAGCCTATCTTCTCCTCTTTAGATGGAAAAGTACCCCCAAAATGTAACCTCTGTATATGCCTATGTAAGTTATGACCAATGCCTTTCTTCCGTCTAAATTCTGTCACTGAGTGGGGACTTTATCATCAACCAGTATTCTAATGGAACTGCCCCATTAAGCTGTGCTGGAAACCCAGGGTCTTAGCACCACAGCATTAAGTCCCCAGGACTCATAGTTTTCAGTGGCTCCCACCACAACATCCAGTATCCTGGCCTACGTGATCTACACAGTGCTTGCCCTTGCTTGGGGTCAGCAGAACTTTGACAAGCAAACTTGTTTCTCTGCTCAGGGTCCTTTTTCTCCAGGTATACCATACAGACATCCCTTCCGAGGTCTTCCCTTCTCCAGGTCATTGCCACTGAGCATTGCACAACAATAATCTGTTATTTCAGGACGCCAGGCCTTCAACCTCTTTCCAGTATAGGAAATCAATCAACATCCCCCCCCCTTCCCTCTCCCAGCCTCCCTCCCTCCTCCTCTTTCTCCCTCTCTCTCCCCACTCCATCTCTGTCTCTCTCTTACTTGCCCATTGGGGACATCTGCATAATTTGGGGCTGACTCAGGTATTTAGGGGTCATGGGAGGAGCAACTTTAAGCAGCTTCTGTTTTCTGCCCTGCAAGAGTCCATTAGGTATTGAAACACTTAGGCTCTGGATACCTGGTTTAAATTTCTGGGGATGCCAGATGGAAAAATAAAGGGAGCAAATACAGTGTCTCAATTAACTATCTTGCCACACACTTTGACCTTGTACATTACCAACCTTTCATTCTGCAGAGAAATCTTCCTCTGTTTCTAATGTTTTTAAATAAACAAATAAAACTGTCTTTGTATCAGCCCTTCCTATAGAACGACTTCTACTTCTTCACTTCTCATTCCCCTGGGACCCACTATGATCTGTTCCCTATCTGCCTCTTAACCTGGTAAATTTCACACTGGCCCCTAATCTCAAAATTCAATCTTAATTATCTTCTCTTTTACTTCTGTTTGATATTTGACTCCACTGATGATCCTCCTGTTAAAACTCTCTTCCCTTTTTGCTTTTCTGAAATGACATCATTCTTATTGCATCCTCTCTAATTCTTATCTTCTTTTCTCCTTCTTCAACTCTTTTCTTGATCCTTGCCCCATGAAATTTCCTCTTCTTTCCTGCCTTCAAACTCTATATCCTGTCCATCAGTCAGAGAGTTGATTAAATTTTATTTCTTTAACTCACAACTCTTTCCTTTTGACTTCAAAATCTGGATTTCCAGTCCAGATATCTTTGCATACTTCCAGCCCCATATTTCCATTTGTTGTACTATGGCAATTCCTCTTGAATCTTTCACAGTTATCTGAAACCCATCATATCTAAAGATTTACTGTAGGATTAAATTCCTGTCATAATTTTCCTTGATGTCATCAGCATTTCATTCTCTACAACTCAAAGCCCTGGTCTTCTTAAATTCTTCTCTTTCTCTCCCACCTCTTCCTTACATGCAACAAGTCACCAAATCCTATGATGCTTCATTTAAAAATTACTTTTATAGGTCCTTTTTGTTTATTCCCAGTCCTTCCATCCTACTGCTGGCTCTTTACAATTCATGGATCAAAAATGTGGAATTCTATTTGGTTTCTCCACTTTCAGTTCTTCTACCCCACATCTGTACTTAACATATCCCTGTTTTTCTTGCATAAATGAACTTACCATTTATAAATACTCAAAAGTGGTTTATTGGGTAGCTCCAGCTTTAAGACAGTGTTTTGTAATAAGGTAGCTAGAACATGATACGATTTAATAAGTCAGGAATTCATTCAATAATGACAGCAACTAATTCCATTCAAAAGAAGTCATTTCCACTAATAACTTGTTCAATTCAATAAATTTGTTGAATCTTGATAATAAGAGTAATAAGTATTATTAGTAGTTAAGAACATGTTCATGAATTCAATAAATGTTTACAAACGGTCTGTTTAGGAGGTACTCTCCTAGGCACTGGATAATAAATACAAAACAAAAATAGTTCTAATCCTCAGTGAATGTACAACTAGTAGATAAATACTCTACTAAGTAAAACATCATATGATTTTTTAAAAATTCACCATAGTGAAATAAAGAATAATTATGATGTAAGTATGAAATACAGTATAAAGGAACACGCAGTCAGTTCTCAGTTTATTCATTCATTCACCAAATATGATTGTTTTATTACTGATTATATTTACATTAAATTATTATTGAGAACTTAGTATGTGCCAGTCACTATTCAAGGCAAAGATGATATCAAAGTAAACAAAATAAACAAAAGTCCCAGCCTGCATGGAGCTTACATTCTGGTAGGAGGAGACAAAACTATAGAGAAGTAAAATACATAGTATTTCAGTCTGTATGTATGGTATGGTGAAGTACAAAGCAGAGCAACAGTACAGAGAGCACAAAGAGAAAGGGAATAAAAATTTGCTGACATTTGACATATTTTGATTGAAAGGTTATTTTTTTGCTTTTCTTTTTTAAATCTTCCTCTCAGTTTAACAAATATTTTCCTTTCTCATATGGTTTCCCAGATAAAGTTCTGCCTAACACTCATGGCCACTATACTTTGGACATTAGTCTTTTTTCAAGGAAGCTGATGAAATTGTGCTATTCAAACTGCCAGTCTTTTTAAAAATCTGACTGACAGTTAATTTAACAGCAAGTATGGATGATACTGGGAAGCAGAACAAAGCTGAAGAAACGGAAAATAGAGAAAAAGACATAGAGACAGAAGGCAGAAGGGAGGAGAAAAAATAACGTTGTAAAGGGAAGCAGTGAGACTATCACTAACAACTGTTGGCACCTCTCTGAGGCTTTGCCATCCTGAAGTTGACTACTCCTAAGACAGCCCCTGACTGCCTCCTTGTGGCTGATAGGACATCCTTCAGCGCCAGCACACTAATACACAGACCTGAGACTTTTAAAAACAATTTTATAAAACATGGGCTAATTAATAAACTTTTAATTAACTAATACAGCTCAATGATGTCTTTCCTCAAAATTTCTTGCTTATGGAGAGGGTCTGTGTATATATTGTTTTTTAAACTATAGGCTTAGAGTTTACTGGAGATATACAATCTTGATTTTCACAATTTACCTGTGATATATGGAGATGACTGCCTCTATTCTTATCAGTAGGCAGTAGGGACCTATAATATAAGATTTCTTCATAACCATTTTTAAAACTAAACAAATTTTTTAAAGTTTTAGATTTAGAGAAAAGTAGTACAGAGTTCCTAAGCACCTAACTTAGTATACTCTACAATTAACATCTTACATTACCATGGTACATTTGTCACAACTAAGAAACTAACGTTGGTACATCCAAACTTCATTAGATTTCCTCTAATGTCCTTTTTCTGTCCAAGAATCCCATCCAGATGCCACATGACATTTAGTCTTCTTGTCTCATTAGCCTCCTCTGGCCTGTGACAGTTTTTCAGGCTTTCCTTGTTTTTGATGACCTTGACAGCTTTGAGGAGTACTGGTCAGGTATTTTGTAAAACAGCCCTCAGTTTCAGTCTGTCTCGTGGTTACATCGAGGTTATGGGTTTGGGAGTGGAAGACCACAGAAATGAAGTGCCCTTCTCACCAAATTACATCAAGGATACATGCTATCAGCGTGTCTTATCAGCAATGATGTTAACCTTGCTCACTTAGACAGTGTTTGCCAGGTTTCTCCACTGTAAAGTTACTTTCCCCTTCCTCCTCCTGCATTTTCATACTGTACTCCTTCTTAGAAGCAACTAACTAAGTGAAACCCACCATCAAAGGGGTGGGAATTAAGCTCTATCTCCTCGAAGTGGGGCTGGGAAATATTTATAGAGATGATTTGGAATTCTTCTGTACAGGATATTTTTCTCTTCCATTCATAATAGTATGGACTCATAGATATTCATTTTATACTTTGCACTGTAATCCAATATTATGTTATATGTTTTTGTACTCAAATTGTTCCAACTTTGTCCATTGGGTACTCCTTTAGGTTGGCTCCTATGTCTCGTTGACATAGTCCATATATATAGTTTTGAGCATTTCCTTGCTGTCCAGCACTACAAGATGCTCTAGGCTCATTTTGTGTATTTTCTGTCCCAGTCTTGGTCAGCCATTTCTCCAAGCAGCCCTGCTTCCTCTTATTGGAGAGTAGTCTTAGAAACCAAACTGTGGATGCTGGGTGTGCTCATTGCTACAAGGGTGTTGTCGCCACTCTGTCCACTAGTGGACAGAGCAAGGAAATACGTGTACTTACACTAACCCACGTATCATGCATACCTATAATTTTAACTTTGTTCATCTGTATCTACATTAAGCTATACATGAATTCATACTGATGTCACTAACTCTAACCCAATACTACATGGTTCATTCTACTCTTTTCCCTGTGTTGTGTGTGTGTGTGTGTGTGTGTGTGTGTGTGTGTGTATGTGTGTAATTTTCCTCTATTATAGTTAGAAACCCTGCTCCCACCCATCTGCCTTCAATTTCTTCATCTCCAGTATCCATATAAAGCAATTTCAGAATTGTAACCTGTATTCGGAGAGAAATACCTTCAACATCTAGAGTATAGTGTTTATGTACAGTTCCTTTTGTCTTTAGCGTCACAATTTCCAGTCAAAACACCATTTTTCAAAGTTAGTTAGGTCAATTCCTTATCTTTCACCCACTTTAGTGATGTTATAGCATACATTTATAATACAATTAGGCTGTCATCACAGTCCACATTCCATCCTCTGGATCCTCTGACCTTCTGGCTGGTTTGTAAAGTTTGTATACACTAAGGTTCACTCTTTGTGGTATACAGTTTTATCGGTTTTCACAAATCCAGAGTGTCATGTAACCACCATGACAGCACCATCAGATTAGTTCCACCACTCTTAAAAAGACCCCTGTCCACAATATTTTAAGAGTTCCCAGAGGATCAGTTTTCAGATTGATATTTCAGCTTGATCTTTGGTGACAAAAACCATTGCTCCTGAGTTCTTTCATCTCAGGTACATGTTCTGTATCCTGGCTGCACATTGTAATTACTTGGAAAAGTACTGATGATGGTCCTACCTTCAGATCCTGGTTTAATTGGTCTGGGGTGTGGACATGGGCATTGAGACTTTGAAAAGCTCCTAGATGCTCACAATATGCAGCCAAGGTTTCAATCTTGGCCTCATATGTGCCTTGATTCAATCTAGCTGTCTTTTAATAATGACATAAATGATTTATTGCTGCATCTATTTAACTTGGGGGATATTATGAACTATCATGTAAACATTCTGAATAAGTTATGTGGCAAGGGAGAATTTCACATGCTCAATAATCATGTATGCAAAAACACTATTTTTTTTTTTGCTCTCTAACTCAAAATGAACTTCAGTTTCCATTGATGAGGGCAAATTTAATTTTGACAAATCAAAGTGACTCAATTTCCTCTAGTTTAAAGCTGATTTCTTAGTAGATAAAGGCTTGAATTCAGCTTGGTTCCGTCCCCTTCTCTGTCCAGTTTTTCCTAGAACCAATACAGATTTGGGTCCAGGTGATTTCAGGTGGCACTGGCATTGGGGAAGCCACATCTGATTGGAGGGGGCTTTTCTGCAGTTGTTTATTTTATCACCCTGAGCTGTGCCAGGTGATTTGCTCTGCAGGTATCTGACCATCGTCTAGGTCATCACCTTTGCACTCAGGGGAGCTGCTGCTCCCTTGAGATCCAGCCACATTTCCTGCCCAGGCCTTGGCTTATAGTCTCTACCCAAGTGTCTGTTATGGCATCCCTGAATCCTAGGCTTTGGAGACTCCCTAGTAAGCCACTTGCTTTCAATTATCAGCTACTTTCTGTGCCCCTCCCCAGGTTGACACGAGAACCTCGCAGACTACCTCCACACCCCTCAGCAGCTGAGGGGTACTGAGATGGCTTCTCTTAGTCCTTCTATAGGCCTAGATCTGCCCTGCAGCCATTTCTTCTCTATTTTAGATGCCCCTTCCCAGAATTCTCGACAGAAGGCAGGACTGCAAGTGCTCTCTGTCTGGGGATTCTCAAACTCAAAGTCCATCACATCCTCTGGAGCTTCAACCTCCAAGGGGCCAAGAGACCTTTCTCCTCTTCCAGTCCCTTCCCACAGTAGAGAAAAGGCAGGCAGGCAAAACTGAGTTCCATTATTAGTCAGCCCTCCCCACCTGTGGCTTATATGCTTGCTACCTTCTGGTTTTGCTAATGATACACAGTGCCCAGATTTGAGAATTTAAAAAGAAAACAACTTTTCTCTCTCAAGAATGTAACTCTTTCAAAATAGTGAGTGTGGGCTTTGAGACTGTTGCTTCTCCTATGCATTTTCTGAAAATCCATTCAGAAATTTACTCTCGAATTATTAGAGCAGGTAGGTAGATAGATATGAGCAGAGAAAGGGGGACACAGGCCAAATGGCAGGAAACCATACATCTTGTGAGCAATGAGGTCTCTGGGCAGATCAACCCCTCGATTGATAAGAAACCATACATTTTGGGTTGACAAGTGTCCTGGAGACAAACAAAGAAAAGCCGGACAAGACAGGAATCTCCACCATCAGAACGTAACCCTTCATCATCATACCCTCATCTGAATGTAACCTTTTGCTCATTATGCCCTCATCCAACTTCCTGATCAAGACTAAATAAGGACATTAAAAAAAAAATCCTTCCTACCCTCAGGAAGGTGGAGCTGGGATGAAGATCAGGAAAGACAACCCCAAGACCCTCCCCACCAATGAATATTCTGCCCATTCATTTTTACACCCATATAACCAGCTTGCCAAAGAAATTCAGGGCAGCTATCCACCTGGGTTTTCCCGCTCTCCCCTTGAGAGCATACCATCTATCACTTAATAAATCCTTGTTTTGCTTTCTTGATCTCCAGGTCTTGTTTCTGAATTCTTTCTGAGATGAGACAAGAACCTGCTTCCCGATTACACTATGATCTGGACTGTATTTGCTTTCTATTCTAAGGCAGTGAAAGGCAGTGACTAAACCGGTGAAGGACTTGAGGCAACAAGAAAAATATGGCAAAGCAAAATGTCTATTGATGTCTCGAAATACCATCATAGCACAATGTGATATGGACCTGATATTTCAAATGAGCTTCAGTTTGGAGTTGGATGGATTTGGAAAGCAAAATAATTTTAATGCAAATGGTAATGAAGGCCAATAAAATGTATTTGTATTTAAAGGCACAAAGATCTTTTCTCACATGTTATATGGTAAGCTGAACACATATTTTAGGCTTGAATAAAGGCTCCAGACTAGATGCATTCAAGACCTCAGGATGCAGAAGAAGAATATCACATCTATTCTGTATATATTCCAGAAGGACTTCAGTGAAGAGTCCCTTGAGGGTGAAAAAAAAAAAAAAAAAGATTCAAAGCCACTGAAGAATGAAAATCTACTGGAAAAGACGGTTACTAACTATACTGGGATTCAAAAGATGAGTAATTACACTGTCCTTTGTTTTGTCCTCAGCTGGAAAGGCAGCTAATGATGCAGAATGAAATGAGAGAAAGACAGATGGCGATGCAGATTGCTTGGTCACGGGAATTCCTCAAATATTTTGGAACATTTTTTGGCATTGCAGCAATCTCTTTAACAGCTGGGTATGTTTGCTGTTTACTTTAAAACTTTCTTAAATCATTTACTTGTTTTTGTCTTTGCCATTATCTTATTATTAAGTTGGCCAAGATAGGACTTTGATCCAAAGAACATATGTATGTAAACAAAGTAACCCTTAAAGCTTAGTCCTTGGCAGTAACTCTGTAGAACCAGGGTAGTAATAGTTAATTCTGCCTTCAGTTTCTTAGATTTCTTCTGTCCTTTTCTCCATTCTATAAGTTAGAGAGAGGACTTATTTAACACCACGATAGAAAGAGGTCTCTACAGATTTACCTCCACAGCCCCTAAGGGATAGATATCAATATTTAACCACTTTTTAAATGAGTAATCTGAGACTCAACATCAACGAAAGATAAACAAAACATATTTCTCATTCTACTTGATTCATTTCTAGTTGGTTAGTTTTACCTTCTTTTGAATTTTTAGGTTTTAAGTATTAAAATTTTTTTTCTCCTTTTGCCTCTCTTGTGCTCCCTCATTCTTCAGAGACAGCCAGCACTCTGTCTACTTTAATCTGAGCACCCATCCCCAACACCTCATGGCATGTCTTTTGACTGGTGAAATAACCTACACTCTATGCAGTATGTATCTCTCTAAATAAATCTACCTTTACTCAATTGTGACTCACTCTTGAATTCTCTCCTGCGTGAAACCAAGGACCCCCACTTGGCGGGGCACATCCCAGGGACTCAGCCGAGACCTGGAACACAGCACTCCTCATGTCCCACATTCGTTTTTCCTGTATTATCTCCCTGGTGCCAAACGTGGGGCATTTAATTAAAGAAACAGGGCTTAAAGGGCATAATCTCGATCTGCCTATTGGGCTATGGCTCCCCTCCCTTCGGAGGGTGGCAGGGCGTTTCTCCCATGCCATGCAGATTGAAGCAGCCCTTAGGTGGCAGCTGATGCTCCCTGCAAGATCTGGCAGAGACCAGCTCTCTAGCCACGGAGTTCACCACACCCAAGGCTTTTCTCTCCTCAATATTTTCTCATTCTCCTCTAACGCTCTTTGTCTTCGGACTGGAGAAGATCTACCAACAGGACCACTCAGACATCCAAATTAAGACCACATGGCAAGTAACTGGCAAACTGATTGGGTGAGCCTCCCCTCTGTGGCTCCTCAAGCCCAGTTCCACTTCTCTACAAGGTCTTAGTCTCAGTCCGATTCCAAGACACCGGAACTGTGAAAGTGGCCCCAAATTATGGGACTCTGGGAATTTCCCTTTTAAAAATCTGTGGCCCCAGCGCTCCCCAAGCGCCTTCAGGATGTATGGCCTCATTGCATTCCATAGGCGGGAGTTGCGGGAGCGCACTCCCTCAGTGGGCCTACAGATCTCTGGTATAGGAAGCATTGTGGCTATAGCATTCCCTTTTTGTCCTGGATTTCTACCTTTCAATGCTATCTATTTCCTTTCTTTCACAGAAGGTGATCTGTTATTTGACTCAGGACCTAGGTCTCCTCCTTCCCTCTAAAGGATTTAGACTCTAGTCACCTTTTCTCCTGCTGGCCCTTGCTCCTTTCCTTGACTAGTCCAAAGGAGTCACCTCAGGCTCATGGACAGGACTTCCTAAGCAAAATGTGGACAACTACAAGTATTCCAAAGGACTCCCCATTAGGATGCATATTAATTAATTGGGAATAGTTTAAACAAGATAGTTTGAGAAAAAAGGAATTAATTTTCCTTTATAATACTACACAAACTAGGAGACCAAGAGGTCTGGCAAAAAAAAAAAAAAAAGGATCATTAAATTACAATACCATCCTATAGTTAGACCTATTTTGTAAAAGAGGAGGTAAATGCAGGGAAATCCAATAAGTCCAAACATTCTTGATCCTATACCAAGACCCAGGTCTAAGAAGCTCCTACCAGGTATGCCTGGCTCGTGTCCCCTCAAAGCGCCTCCTCCCACAGAAGCTTGATGTTTTAGATGATCCCCCTTATGGGTCCAGCTCCCCATGGTCCACAGCCAGGAACTCCTACTTCCCCCAGCTCTGAGGGGGAACAGTCTTCCCCACCATCTTCCTCACCAGAGGAAAGTCCTTCTAGTATTACTCAAAGTGGGGCTACCTACCAACCTCCTACTACCAAACTCTGCCCCTTAAGGGAAGTGCCAGCAGATGTTAGAGGAACAATCAGGGTTCACATCCCCTTTTCTATGGCTGATTTGGCTACTTGCAAGGAGAAATTTGGACATTTCTCTGAAGACTCCAGTAGGTTTCACGGAGGAATCTGCCAGGCTGACAATGGCCTATGAGCTTACCTGAGGGGACCTACAAGTCCTCCTCTCAACCTGTTGCACTTTCGAGTAAAAAAGCCAGATCCTCAGTGCACCCCAGGCATATGCTGACGAATTGGCTGCCCACAATCAGGGACATATAATCTACCCTACCAGGGGGAATGCAATTTCTGACCAAGATCCCCTCTGGAACTACCAACAGGGAGGTAGAGGGCTTGAACACAGAAACTATATGGTAACTTGCCTCATAGAGGGGATTACAATGTATGTTGTTAAGCCATTCAACTATGATAAAGTCAGAGAAGTAACACAGGGAAAAGACAAGAATCCTGCCAGCTTCCAGGGCCACTTAGTGGAGGTGTTTAAAAAGTATATTAATATTAATCCCAAGACCCCTGAGAAGGAAGTCCTGGTAAATATCCATTTTACCACTCAGTCAGTCCCAGAAGTTAGGAAAAAATTACAAAAGACAGCTATGGGACCCCAGACTCTCATGAATATGCTCATGGATCTGGCATTTGGAGTATTTAACAATAGAGACAGGGTTGAAGAGGCAAGAAAGATTCAGGGACAACAGTGAAAAGCACAATTCTTAGCGGCAGCCCTAACCCCTGCACCATCTCAGGGTTACTCTCACTTGCAAAGACCCATGGCAAGGTCAGGACCCAGGACATCTGGATCAGAGCTACTGTCTTGCTGACAAGGGACCTGCTTTAACTGCAGCCAGGGGAGCCACTGGAAGCATGAGTGTCCCATGTATGGGAAAAGTCCACCAGGACCCTGCTCAATATACAAACAAAAAGGTCAACTGGAAACAGGACTGCCCCTAGTCATGAAGGAGGCTTGAGGCTACCAAACCAATCATGACCAAGAGGACAAAAGACTGACAGGGCCTAAGACCCTCCCTGGCTCCCACAGGACATCCGGTCATTTCTTCGAAGAAATCTCAGGTAATCCTTGACTTGGCAGGCAGGGAAGTTATTTTCTTGTTAAATACAGGGGCCGCCTACACTGCTAACTAATTTCCCTGGACCCTTGTCCTCCTAATCCTGTGTAACAATGGGGATCAATAGAAGGCCCCAAGACAAGCACTTGCTAGGAAATTACTTTTGCACACCAGTTTCTGCTGGTGCCTGAGTGCCCCATCCCCTCCTTGGGAGTGGACTTGTTCACTAAATTCCAGGCAATCATTCAATTCAGAAACCTTTACGTGAAAGATATCCACCAAGAAAAATGACTATTCTTGGCTTTAGGAGCCTGCCTCAGTCCCGAGCCAGTCTCCTACCCCATATTGTTTCTCAAGTGAACCCTGCTGTCTGATAAACTAAGGTCCCTGACAGAGCTACTAATGTCAGGCTATCATTAGAAATGGGAACGTGTGAGGCTATAGGCAAGCCTCTTCAGATCAAAGGCCAAACCAAGGAGCCATAATGTAAAAAAACTTCTCAAACCCAAAAAGGATTCTCAAAAGTGTTTGTAAATACAGTGCCAAATGGGAGGCCATTGGACTAAACTGACCATAGCTGATATTCGGAGCCAGATGAAAATTTTTAGGGAAGCCTTCTCCCCTAAGCTAAATGAGGAAACACAAAACTGTCTGTTTTACAAATCTAGTCTTTACAGGATAAGAGGTGTGGCTCCAGAAATAATACAAAACCCACCAATCCTTCTACCACACCCAAAACTTCCCCTACTTATGTTAAGAAATTGTAAGTATCAAAGAACCTTTTTTGGCTTTAAAGGAACAAAGCAACTTGCTTTTCTCCTCAAGCCTTTGAGATATAAATGTTTTACCTGGTCTTCTCCAGTAACCCCTATCTCACCATCTTTTTACAATACAAATTTCCAAAAAGGGGGAATAAATAATTTGAAACTTAACTTGTTAAGGACAAATAGAAATGTTGTCTCTTTTTATAGATATTAGTAAACAGGTTTAGCCATCTAGATAAGCTACTTTAATTTGTTCTATCTTCCAGAAACCCAATTTAAATCCAACCTCTTTAGTAACTGATGGGTTTTACATTGTTATATCTGGTTCATGGCTAAAATTTTTAAATGGAAACTATAAGGTCTCTATGTATTATATGTATGTCATAGATGTATGGTATTGGCAAAATTAAATTGTGAAAGAGCTCTATTTCATTGGCTTTAAAAAAAAATCAAGTGCTTATATAAATACTCAAAGATATAAAGGAAATTAGCCAAAATGAATTTCAGGTTCATGTTATCAAAAAAGTATTGAGTACTAGTACTGGTATCGAAAGCTAGCTTAAGCTGTTGGTCTAATTAATATAAACATGTCTTTAGAGTCATCAATGTTAAGTATAATACTTAAGTTGCACCTAGGCTTACTGAGGTCAAATAAGAATTTATTATACCAGTTACAAATTTGTCAACAAGGAAAGTAACTCATGTTAGAAAAAAAAATTTTCAAGAAAGAAAAGTAAACAAAATAAGAGCTTTTGGGTAAACTCTATAGGAGTTTTGTTTTGGAAATGCCTATCTAAAATTGTCTCTTCAGATTTTGGTAACTGAAACTTAAAACTAAGTTAAATTTTAAAAACTTACTATCTGTGTCATTTATAAAATATTCAAACATTATTTGCTGGGAAGGTCTAAGTTTACCTAACTTTGCCTTCTTAGGAGAAAAAACTAAAGCATAAGTTTTCCAATCAAAAATGCTGGTATGACAACCAATTCACAATTGCTTGCTTCTTGTTTTTTTCCAGAGATTTAAGGTTTTTAAGAGTTAAAATTATAATATATGTAATCAAAGCTACTAAAATAATAAAAAAAAATTTCAGTATGCTAAAAAAGTAAGATGTGTGTTTTCAGTAAAAGGTTTGCAAAAAAGAAACACTAAAAAAAGTTTCATGCATAATTGGGATTTTAAATATTTTAACAAATTCTGAAAGTTCTTTGTAGGTCCAGCTAACCTTGAGATGCTTTAAAGAAACACTGAGGCATCTTACATATTAAATTAACTAGGATTATTTGGTACGTTAAGTTAAATATAATCAGTCATACTTCTCGTAATTGTAAACAAGTCTCTATCAATTACAGGTGTTTAACCATGCCTTTTAAGTCTTTTGTCGTTACACACAGTTAAACTGCTGTTACAAAGGTGCGTCATCTTTAAGAAGATTCATCAGAAGTCTGTGCAAACGGTGGGTTACAACAGTCCCACATCAGATGATGGCTATGCAAGGATTCCAGCCCATACCGCCCTTTGACGCAAAAACAGAAGGCTGCCCTGCCCCTGGGGCACCTAGATTAGGCATTCAGAGATTTTTACTCCCAGATAGGCAGGATCAACACCCCTTCAAAGCCTGGAAGTAGTTTCAGAAGATGCACTATCATTTCTCTGCAACCCCATAAGATTATGGGAGTAAAATCTTTGAGGGGGAAATGGGACAGGAAGGAAGGGGGCAGGGCACAGCCTTTTAAGGAATGACAGCAATTAACACCAAAATGGTGGAAGGTTCAACTCCCAGCAAGAAGGTGGGAGATTTGACTAAAATGGTGGGAGACCTTGAGCTCCATTATATGCTCGCTGTAATACATTAGCATGGTAAATGGCACTCCCATAGGCTGACCATAAAAGGTCAAAGGCTAGGCAGTGGCCCAGTCCCTGGGAATCCCAACTCCTTCTCCAGGGTAGTTGGAAATAGTACCCCGACATGTTAGCATATGAAGCTACCAAGCTTATATAAACTAGCAACACCATGACTCCTGGCCACCTCTCTCACTCCCTCATCTTCAGAGACATCCAGCACTCTGTCTATGGAATGTGTATCTACTTTATCCTGAGCAGCAAACACCCACATCTCATGGCCTTTCTCTTGCATTCTCAAACAGCCTACACTCTATGCAATACCTGTCTCTGTAAATAAATCTACCTTTACTCAAAAATAAAAAAAAATAATAAATAATTTTTTTCCTAACAACAACAAAAAAAGAAACAAAAGAAAACAAAAAACAAAGCATAGACCCTACCTAAGAAATGCACAATCTGCTGAGGGGTTAATGGTTAGGAAATCCTATTTCCATACAAGACGTAAATGAATTAAGTAGCTTCTGAAATGGAGGATATTCTTCCAAAAGGCAGGTAAACTTTTTTTTTCATCAAGTGTAGAGGTATGTATTTACAAGGAATTCCTTGATATTCATTCTTTTTGTTCTTGAATCAGAGCAATAAAAAGGAAGAAGCCAGCCTTCATCTTCCCTATTGTTCCATTAGGCTTTGTCCTTACCTACCAGTTTGACTTGGGCTATGGAACCCTTCTACAAAGAATGAAAGGTAAGTCTTTGGTAAACCAGAGTCTCTATTTCTGATTCATTTTCTGATTCAAGGATCCACTCCTTATGACCCCTTGACTTATGAAGATTCTGACAAGACTCTCCCTGAGCTTCCAATGACCAATATGTCTACTTCCTCTCACACAGTGGTGTGCTGGAGGCAGCTCATACCAGCTCACAAGAACCAAGTGTCAAATTTTCAGGAATTTTGTAAGCATATTGTTAAATATAGTCATTATCAAAAATTACATTATATAAAATTAAAATTAAATAAAATTTTAAAATAATATTAAATTATATTAAAAATGATAAATACTCTGAATTTCAGTTTCTAATTATTTTACTATTATCTATCCTCTTAAGTTATATATATCTGTTTTCTTAAGTTATGTATATCTACTGTATCTATATGGTAAAAATACAGATACAATATACAGACACAATAAAATACAGATACAACTCTGAATTCAGTGACATCCCATTAAAATATCACCTTGAAGTTGGTCATGGTGAGAGTATTTACACCATGGGAATCTGCAAATGCCAAATCAAAGCTTGATTTATTATTTTGTTGACTGTCTAGACTAGGAGTTCAAAACTATGGGCTGGAGGCTGGCCACTTGCTTTGAAAATAAAGTTTTATTGGAACACAAACTTGTCCATTCATTTCTGAATGGAAATGTCTGTGGCTGCTTTCCCATATCCATAGCTGAGCCAAATCATTGCAACAGAAATGTAAGATCCTACAAGAATAAAATATTTGCTGTCTGGCCCTTTAAGGAACATTACCAACTGATGGTCTAACTTAAGAAAGTGATGAAGAAAATGTTAACAATGCTGATTATACTTTAAAGTGTGTCATGTCCATAGCCATTACATTGTGAATAGCATAGAAATTATGCTATTATGGTACATTACTGTCCTAACATTTAAAAACTGTTATCTGACGTAGCAAAGTTCATATCATTTTCAAACAAGTAAAGCTCCAACTTATGTCATTATTTCACTTTTATCCTACTCATTAACATAAATGAAAACACCAACCATCACTCATGTTAAAATTATACATTCTTATCAACTGCATCTATACGTTAGCTATGGATACAAGAGTTCAACAACAATCAATAAAAACATTCTAGAATCAATTTGCTAGATGGAATTAATGATAAATTACATTCTACATTTTATTATTCATAAATTGTATGCTACATATATTTCATATAAATAAAATTCATAATAAACTTACATACATTTTCATTCTTCTGAAAAGCTGGTTGGTAAGTATTCATCAGTACTGTGCTGTTCTCACAGAACTCTGGATCTTATAGCTCTAGAAAATACCCCTGCAGCTACAGAAGCCATTCCTGTATCAGGAAGATACAGTTTCCCATTAGTCTAGGATATTCATGTCTTCCAAATTCCCACCACACTACACCTCTCATGAGGATCCCTATTTCCCTACTCCTCCAGCCTTCAACCCAGAGCATAGTGGAAACAGTACTTTCCCAAGCCTTCGTTTCTACCATCCTGTACTCTCCTGGGCTACAAGCCCATCACTATCCCTGAGGCCCTGTGGGGACCTGTGGGGTTTGGAATGCAAAAGGAGAAGGTGCAGACTCCTCTGCAGGTATTGGGAGTAGGGAGCAGAACGTCTCATTCCCAGGTCTAGGGAGATACAGGGTTTATATGTTCTTAAAAATTCTCACTTGAAAATGGAAGGACATTTTCCACATAGAAACTATATTACAATGTCCTTTGAGTGCCATATTGGTAAACCATTGGTTCAGCTATAATATGGGCTAAACAGTTTTTTGTTGATGGTCTGGAAGTTGATTTATAGCATTATTACTACGGGAAAACGTATTCTGAGTTCTAAAACATGGATCTATAAATTAAGTTTTGGAGTACAATCTCATTTTAAGTGGGACACTAACTGTACATAACTGATTTACTACTGTTAAAACTCATTTCAATAACCTGCTCAGTTTCATCTTACTCATCTGCTTAAGAATTCGTTAATCTGAGATCAACTATGTCTCACTGTTTATAAGGACATTAGAATTCTCAGTGCCTCATAAAAATTAATATGTAGCTTTAAGAAATTTCAACTCTATTACACAGCACTCACTTGACCATATTACTAATGGAGAACAAGTGTGTTTTATAAGAACATTGTGATTGTATATTTGCAAGGTAATTTCATTAAAGGTCCATCAGAGTCTACTGAATATAAAATTTTACACTTCCAAGGCATGTTGTGAGAACTTCCTGTTTAAAAAAACAACTTTAGAATCCACCAGGAAACTTATCATACTAAAAACTTCAGGCTATAATATTTAGCCCTCTTAACTAGTGATGACTCTGAGATATACACTTCCTATGTGACTGAATTTATTATCAGCCATTCTGAAAATACATACTAAGAATCTGTCGTATGGTAGTCACACTGACATGGAAACATCTAGTCTGTCATTAATAGCCTGCCTAATTACATATAATTTTATAGTGACTTTTAATTACTATTTAAGACTGACGGGAAGAAAAGCTGTTTGCAGATGGTTGTAATGCTGTCATAACTTGCCAATTATAGTCTCTCCTGTTGGGTCTGGAATATAAATTAAATTGTGTGCTAAAAGAGGAGGGCTTAAAGAAAACAATTGCCTTCAACCCCAAGGAGAGTTTATGGAATGGCGACAACATATATTACAGTTTTTCAAAATCTTGCTCATTTGTCGTCCACAATAAAAGCTGGCAAATATCACCGGGCCCGAGAAATTACTAGCTCTTATTTGAAAGAGGACATGTTTATAAAAATGGGTATATGTATGTGTGTGTCTATGTATGTGGATACAGACTAAAGCATATTTAATATTAGTTTGGGTATTTACAAATGGTTTTGAGTCAAAGATTAGCTTTTCTGAAAAATTAGACTTTTTAGTAAACTTTATTTTCTCTCATGTCACTTATATTAAGAGGCAAGACGAAGAATTATATGTGATTTCGCCACCCTAAACCCCTCCTAAGACAACTAATTCTTTACTTGGTATTTTTTCTCTCCTACATTTTAGAATGCTGTCTTCTGTTAAATAAAGTCTCTGGCATCTGATTTCTCTCTCTAGGAAATTTCAGAATTCATGATTGCGTTTCCTTTGGGAAGTGCCTTCTGGGGACAATGGGTGAACTATTTAACTGTGAGATCTGGGGGCATGCCTCCACACACTGTTACAGTGTGTCCCTGGAACACAACAAGTAGGCCTTCTCACAATGCCGACGACGGCCCCTTTGTCACCTTGCACATTTCTCTACTTTATTTAAGGTGAAGCCGAGAACATACTGGAAACAGAAAAGAGTAAGCTGCAGCTGCCAAAAGGAATGATCACTTTTGAAAGCCTTGAAAAAGCAAGAAGGGAACAGAGCAAATTCTTCATAGACAAATGAAATTATGTTCACCCACCAAATCTCAAAACACACAATTGTTGACTTCAATCATGGCCTTTACAATTTTTTACATGCTTGAGACTTTGATATAATGGATTTTATTTTAAAATAATAAAATGCAAGATGAGTTCTGTTAAACTATTTTAAAATAAAATTTATAACATTCAACACAAAATCAAGGAGGAACTCTAATCTTTCAGATTTCCTTTATATGTGTGTGTATTACAAATATCTAAATGTAAACTGAATAAACTCAATTGTTTTCAATTCATGGAACAAAAGTCCTGCTACTCATCACTTCTCTGTCACTCACACTTTCCCCATCACATTAGGCTCCCATAGATACCCCTTCTATTTGGATTTGTGAATTCTGTCCTGTCTCCACATGACAGAAAACAACTAAAATTAATGATTAACGTGTATACTGAACTTACTGTGGCCAGACACTGTCTGATTGTTGGCACATATTCTGTAATGTTCCCAAAAATCCTATGAGGCAGGCATCATTTTGTAGATGTGGAAACTGAGGTACAGAGAGATGGAATTACTTCCCCAAGGTCATACATGGACAGGACAGGAACGTGAATGTAAATGCTTTGGCTCCACTGTTTATGCTCTAAAAGGTCTTGAAAAACTTAGGTCTTACTGCATTCTTGACACGCAAAGACAGTTGTGAAAGACAAAACGTGAAAACATCCAAAGAATGACACAGAACACAGTTGCTAGACAGGTGGGAAGAAGGGGAAGGTTGCTTAGGATGCCCAACATTTTATTTTCCCTCACCAAGAAACTTATATGCATAAAATAATTCTATTTATGTCCATTCCTATGATTACAAACTCTACATATTATATACTAATCCCAAGGATTTTTATTATTACTTACCATGTGTCACGAACTTTTGCAGACATTAGGGCTACATGCGTGAATGAGCAGATAAGGTTATTATATTCCAGGAAGGGAGGTATATTCTAGTGAGGCATGAGAGAACTGGGGACAGAACAAATAAACACAAAGATAAACAACTTCGTTTCTGATGGTGACAAATACTTCAGCAGAAATGGAACAAGATGACAGAAAAACGTAGGGGGAGGCTACTTTAGATCTGGGACAGTAGTTTCTGCCTCTCTACAAAGGTGACATTTGAGTTGAGATTTCAATGATAAATCAGGCAGTCCTGTGAAGAGCAGGTATGGGGACAGGGAAAGTATCTCTAGGCACAGGGAAGAGCCAGGGGACAGGCTCTGAGATTTGGCATAGCCATATAGGAGATGAAATTTAAAGGGGGAAAACAAGCATGAATACAATCTCCATTACCCTCAAGCAAAACAACATACAGTTTTGATACAATTATAGTTATAGAGAACTTGGGCCAGGTCTTGAAGGATGCATTGAACTTGTCCATGAAGAAAAGGAGGTAAAGAGGAAGGGCATCCTGGGTAGAAGACTGATTAAAGGCAGCTCCATGCGTGCCAAGTCCAGGGATCTGGTGATGGTTGTTTGGTTTGCCTGGAGCAAGAGGTTCCGCAGAGGGGGTACCTGTTAAGAAATGAGCCTGGAGGCACAGCTCAAAGAAAGGTCCTTGGGTGTAACACCAGGAAGTGTTCACTCGATCCTAAGGGTGATGAGCATGAAAAACTCTGCACTGGGATTTTATTGGGAGTAGTCAACTAGAGAGGAAAGATCCCATAGCCCAATCAATGAGGAACTGCAACGGTCCACCTTAGTACGGACCAGGACCCATACTAAGGCTGTGACTTTGGATTCAGAAAAATGAAAAGGACAAATAGCAGGACTGGGAACCAGTTTGAGTTTGTAGAGTAAGGAGAAGGTGATTTCCTTCATTTAATCCATATGGATTATCTGGGACCTCTGGAGGACTTGGGAAAGAAGTGATTGGGAGGCATACTGGTAGGCTAACAGATGCCTAAGATCTGGCACTGGTTTGTAGACCACGTCAGAATCTGGAATTGCATAGTGTTTCGTTCCCCTTAAAATTAAATCACGCTGTTCAAATATTCCTGACATAGTCTAGCCAGGGCTCAAAAAAGGTGGGTTTGAGTCCCTGCAAGGGTTGACTGGATAAATAACTTTCAGGGATTTCTGTTATTCTGCAATATAGCGAGGCCTCTCTGAGCCACCAGGCCATTCATTTTTCTTGGCTTCTTAGCCTGCACTGACCCTGAGTTCATTTTAATTGTTACTTAAAAGAGCCTCTGATAAACACACATACACTCACACTTTCGTTTCCTTCCCAATTGTGTGGTGAGGTAAAAATCAAAGCAGAGTGACTAACTGATGGCTTTGCAATTCAACCATATTAAAATATAATCAACAACACCAAGCAAAGCTGAAGTATATTGGAGAGGGATTTTGCAATAGAAAAACTGTTGAGTTACCTCCTCTGGTATCTTGGGAGCAGCTGGTACCAAATTCTCCCTCCCTTTTTCTTTCCCATCAGCACCTGGCCAAAGACCTCCATGACTTTGCACCCTGATACACCTGGGAGTCAAAAGAGTGTAGGTCACAGAGCAAGGGAAGCAGTAGCACCAGAGACAGGCACTACCTCTGCCTGAGCAACAATTCTTCTTAAGCAACCAGGGTGCCATGCCTAATTCCCTCCAGGATGGTGGTCTCCCACCTTCTCACAAACCTTACAGAGGGTCATCCCTGCACCTGTCCCAGGGGTGCACAATCACAAACATCATCTTCATGACTGCCCCCAATCTGCCAGTGATGATTACCAGGCTAGATGAAGTGAATGGAATGTTCTAGCTGGATCCTTGGTAATTGGGACTCAAGAGCCAATCAGTTCAGGTTAGTTGTTCCCACCTTCACAAGTGGGAGCCTCAGAAGCCACCTGCTAAATACAGGCCAAACCCAACAACATGTAAAGCTGTGGTATAGTAAATTGATGACAATTCTTGTCTTGGGAATGAGAGTATTTTAGGGTGGGAAGAGTTGGCAAAACTGGCAAAGACATAAATTATGCCCAAAGCATAAGCCTAGAGGAATTGGTCGTTCTGTCTCAGGTGGCCTTTGCCATTTCATGGAACCAATTAATTAGCCAAGAGCAGCTCATTAAAGCCAACCAGACGTCCTCGGTCATGAGTAGTCCATCTCCTTTTTGATGCGAATTCTTTTATTGCCTCCTATTCAACCAGCTGGTTATGGCATGCCCATATGCAATATTCAACACTGACACTGGAGAGATGAGACTGGCAGCAGTCTATCAGTCACATGTTCACAGCCCAGGATAGGAGGACACTGCATGCCACACAAGGCTACATGGGAGCTGCACTCAGAACGGAGTGAACAACCAAGGGCTGTGTGAGGCAGGCCTTGTAGCATCAGGAGAGTGAGGTAACCCCTGGTTACCGTGAGAGAACGTGACTTGCTCGGAATACTTCCACGGGCTGGCAAAGAAATGAAAGCCACTACTCAGAGATAAGCAGGAACTGTGCCTGGTGCTCTTGATGAGGGCGGTTCTATGGCTAGGGCACTTTAACTGTGGGAGCAGAGTGGGGAGGAGAACTTGTGGTTAAGCCATTTAAGCCCACCTCCCAGTTTCACCAGACGTTAAAGCAGCATGTAATATCTAATGTTGGGCCTTAATTTTAGACTCCGTATATTAACATTTATGGTGATCAATAAAACTAGTATATCGGGGGACCTCTTATTGAGTGTCTACTACATGATAAGCATGTATCATCAATGAACAGAACTAAGACTCCTATTCACAGGGAGTTTCCATCTGGTGGCATGATCCTTTCTGAATATTCCCTTAGCACATATATTATTGAGTAGATAGAAGGAAAAAGAAAATAATGAAGTTCTTTCTCTTTTCTAATCTCTTAACCAAGAGATTTCGAAAGGTTTGTTGACAAGAGGACTTTCTGAAGATCCCAAGTTCTTTCATTTTTTCGTTTCAGTCTTCTTGGTAAAGCAACATGACAACCTGAAGTGAAGCACGTACACTCTATCTCTATGAAAAATAGAGTCAGCACTGGTTTTTGACCAGGATGCTTGAAATAATACAAAGATTCACCTCTCCTTCTTCCCCAAATCTCAAATAAATAAGAGAAATGTACAAACCAAAATAGATCCAATGCAGCACTGATTATCATGGGGATGGAGTGGGGTTGTCTGCTACTGACAGATCAGAGAAAATCGGAATTTACTATACGACATAAAGCTTGTCAAAAAAACGATTAGCGGTGGAATATAGAAGATCAGAGTCATTTTTACAAGAACCGCTAGCCAACACCAACTGAATGTAGTAGAGGCTGGAGGGTGCTACAGATAGAAGGCTATGAACAAGAGAATTCAATAAGGGACTGGAACTTCAGAGGCTGTCTGTCATTCAGGACAAAGATGTACGTAGTGGACGTTCTAACCCAGAAAAACAAGGGAAGTGACCAGGAAACATACAGCCTGGTAAGGACAAAATGCAGCCCCCCAACACAAAAAAGCAGCTCCACAGACCCTGCCCCCGCCCCCGCCCATGCCCCTCACCCTCTCCTCCACAAAATCCCGGGAGGCAGAGAAGGCTCCTCGCCCCAGAGGCTGAATTCACTGCTTCTTATTATATGACCAGTTTTTGAGTGGTACAAAGATAATCTGTGGTCACCCATCAAGTATAAGCTCTGAAATAATTACTTTTCAATCTTTAAAATATGTAATTCAAGAGCTACTAAAGCATACCTAAAACTCTCATGAGAAACTGATAAATGTAAGCTTAATTTATTTCTCATATAAAAATTTATTTCACACATATATATGTATCACTTAGGATTGTGTTCTCTGTAGATAACAGAAAATGCTACAACAGTGGCTTCAAAGAAGCCCGTGGAGTAAATATCCAGCCCTGTTTTTAAGCATCTGAATGATGCCAGCAGTCTCCTCAACAGTTTTCCTGTCAGCTCTCTACCTCCTACTTTCCACACATTCTTCTTCCAAGAAGGATGCTGCACCTCTGGGTCTCAGTCTTTGAGTTTCAGGTAGGAAAAGGAGGCAGAAGTCTTAGTGCCTGGATTACAAAAGCAGAGGCTTTGCCAGAAACTTCCACATGTGTGCTTATGTCCTATTGACCAGAACTGTGTTACATGGACACTGCTGCCCGAAGGAGACTTTAGAAAAATCATTTCTACTACTAAAGATTGAGCTGAAGTAGACAGAGTTGAGATAGACAAGGGGGAAGGGTCTAGGAAGAGGCTGAGGCACTTTCACTTACTAGTACCGTAGGTTTGCTTACTGCTTTATCCCTCCAGTGACTGTTTTAAAGACTCTGATGTTTACCTATTAACTTTCACCATGCAGACTAATTGCACCTGGAGTTGGATCCAAGGAATTCAGTGGAACCAAAGAAAGCGGGCTTTGGAATCCAGGGGACGTGACTAAGAATCTCATGTCCAACACCTACCTGATGTGTGCAGGGCGTTCATTTGGTTTTTCTCTTTAAAAGAGTTTCCTTGGTTTTTAAGGTTTTTTTAAGTATATTAAACACCTCCTAGTTGTGTCCATGAATCCTGCATTTCCCTGTTACATGTAACAGTAGGGCAAGCCCACATCTGGCACATGTGCCAAACAAAGTCACACAAGTTACTTGACTACTCTCAACTTGCTTCCTCTCTCTGTAAAATGGGAGGATGGTTGCTTCATTGGACAGCTGTGAGGATGCTTCAGGACCACCTAAGTAAAGTAAAAACTTATCCCCCTGGAAATTTACATTTTAAATGAGAAATTACTTTGCAGGATAGCTTTGCAAAGAGATTTTTTGAAATGACTGTCAATTCACAAAAATACCATCAAACCTAAGTTTCCAGGTCTGTCCCAAACTGCTTGTCATAGGGGAAACCAGTCTAAAATCACTACCTGTGACAATCCCACAGCTTTGGTCAGGCTTTTTTTCTTTTCTCAAGAATTATGCAATGCTTAGCATTTGACCAACCTAGAAATTAGAATTATTCTATTCTACAACTGTATTTATAACTAAGTGATTGTTGACTTTTTATTTTAATTCAAAGTTACCCTAACTTCCTCCAAGTCTCTAATTTACATTGTGGAGCTGAGGTAACCTGAGTACATTAGGAACACAGCACACAAATTACTGAAACATGAATCTATTTGCACTTACAAGTTAAGTTTTCATCCATCTAGAAAGGTGTAGTGAACATATCACCTCAAACTGTGTTGGATTTTTTAAAGTTAAATTAGAAGGTGTTAAAAGATCTCCTACAAAATACAGCAAGCAGAGAACAATTTTTTAAAAAGGAACATAGTTTTTGCGGTGTAACCTGTTACCAAAATATTCTTTCTGGAATTGTGAGACTCATTGCTTGCAGGCTTGCTTGCCTTTTTTGTTGTTTTTTGATTGGTTTCTGTATTTCTGTGTGTGTTTTCTTCAGTCTCTAAGGGTACGGAATACAATCTCAAATTACAGTACTCAAGTAAAGAGTTTCAGTCAAACTATTTCTCACAGGAGTCGAAAGAAAGTCAGTGGAGAAAGTGCAGTGTAAACTGAGATAGTATACAAGCTTAACGTGAAGCACTGAGAATTTCAAGGTGTTACCAGGATTTGATGAAGAAAAATCATCAGTTCTCCCTCTCTTGTCAGCAATATATCCATTCATTCACTATATTTTTATGCATTGATACACCAGACACAATAGTAATTCATCTAACTATAATTATATTTAGATTACAAAGTTATGCAGCAGATGTTCATGTTGGGTTGTAAGAAGATGGGTGATTTCAATTTTACTTCTGTTGCGATAATTCAGTGTAATGGCCATGCTTAGTTTTTTAATAAAAACTTCAAATATTGACTTAAGTTTACGTAAGTTAAAAAAAGTTGTTTCAGAATAAGAAAAGAAAGAAAAACACAACTGTAAATGGGCCAATAATCTAACCATGAGCAAACAGATGAAAGTTGGGAGGGGTGCACTAGTGCTGGGAAGAGGGTGGGGAGTGCGGAATTCCAAGGAGGTAGGTTGGGAAAGGGGTGGAGCTTGGACCCTTAACTCAAGGTCTAAGTAGTAGCCAGAGGGCTATAAAAACTTGGAGGAGCCAGGCAGGGAAAGCAACCGAAGGTGTGGGATTTGCACACATACGGAGGCCGGTAGGCAACAGCAGCTGCAGTATCTACAGAAAGACTGAAACACCCACAGCAACACAGATCAGGTCCAGGATGCCGCGCCTGCTCTTGTCCCACCTGCTAGGTGTCTGGCTGCTACTGAGCCAACTTCCTAAGGAGACCTCAGGCGAGCGTTCAAACGACTTCGTTAAGGCATGCGGCCGCGAATTAGTCCGCCTCTGGATCGAAATCTGTGGCTCTGTCTCCTGGGGGAGGCCGGCTCCGAGACCGGCTCCGAGACCGGCTCCAAAACCCGCTCTGAGACCCGCTCTGAGCCAGGACAAGAAGCCTCGGCTGAGATCTGGACCGCCAGCAGGTGAGAGCTCCCACCCCGGGTTCCCACTGGTTGCTGTCGGTCTGCCGACCAATCGGAACGGTAGCCCGCCCTACCTCGAGACTTCATTGGCTGCCGCGCTCAGCCCTTAACTCTAAAGCCGGGGCCTCCAAGTTTGGGCTTTTCCCTCGTATCTTGCTTTTTCAGTGAGGATCTCACCAAGGATTGCACCAGAGGGAGGGAGGGAAAGCCCCGAGAACAGAAAATGGTCTCACCTGAGAGGCACTTGTTGCCCTTCACCTCTTGGCAGTCAGGCTGACGGTGTAGGGAGAAGGGGGAACACAGACCAGGTAAGTGTCCAAAGACCGCAGGAGGTGGGGCCTACTCGGAGGGATCCTAGAGACAAGATCCCAGGGCATGACGGCAGGCTTGTTGGCAGCTGGGGCAACTGGACTGGGCATCTCGACTTGGGACGACAGGGGGCAAACAGTGAGGTGTGAGCTGGTTATCCAGTGTATTTGCACACCAAAGAGCACAGGGCACAGACCTCTAATTGGCTCCTGAAGTGGTAAACACGAAGAGACTTAGATTTAATGACTCTCCCCTTCGATTTAAAAACAAACAAACAAACAAACAAACAAACAAACATACAAACCCGGCTGTGACCGATGACATCGAAAACTTCCCCTTTAATTTTATTTTTATTTGTAAGCCTCACCAAAGGGGAGAGCCTAGCTTCTGACTTATTTGAACTGGTTCTTGAAGTTCATTTGTAAGAAAAGGGACTGAAGAGAAAGAAAAGGGCCTGATAGCCTGTAAGGAAAACTAAAGGGGACCAAGAGTCAAGGGAAAGTTTGCCCTTCTGACAAACACAGCTGAAAATCTGATTGATGCTTCTAGCATTTGGAAGGTGCAATGGATTTTCCTTAAAAGCAAGAGCAAGAACTGAGAACTGAGTACAGCTTAAAGCTGGAATTTTGTTTTAAACCCACTTTGTTACTTATAAACCATTTATAAAGATATTGGAAGTTAAGTTTAAATAGCAGGGGAACTTTCACTGGAGGCATAGGCTAGTGTCATGAGTGTAGGAGCTCATATTAAATTCAGAGAAGGCAAGCTCAATTATGAATAAGTGTTTCATATTTTGTAACACATATGCAATTTATGATAAACCAGAACTGTATTTTACAGGCTATATGTATATCCTGTATATAGGTGACACTTGGAAAATTATTGTGAACATTAAGGATATTACTTCCCTTTTATGGGATTTAAAGCACGATTATAAAATTACTTACATTTTGACATCATTGGTCAGAGATTGATTTACTTAATGCAAGTGCTTATATAATTTTTGTATCGTATTAATAGATGAGTACTGCAGAGTTTAGGAATTTAGTGATTCAGTGTAGGGAACACCACATTGCATTGCACTCATTGAATTCATTAATTCACTCCTTCTGAAGAAATAACGTGCTCATATGAAACGCTGAGAAGTATACATAAGACAATGAGAAAAATGCAAAGATAGATATTAAAGACTTTGAAAAAATGAGAATTTAATGAGAAAATAAAAATATCTGTATTAAAAGAGGAACTGGAAAGCAATGTTAACATATGGAGATACATGTGTAGATCTCCTGCATTTTCATTTAACATCATACAGTGAGCACTTTCTCACATTGTTATTCTCCAAAAACATAATTTAAAATTTCTTCCTAGTATCCCATATCATAAATCTACCATATATATTTAACCATTCTTAATGGACATTTGGATTGTCTCCAGATTGTTGCTTAAAAATGGTTTTCTGAGTACATTTATACCTATACAGGCATTTAGCCAAATTTGTATTTCTGTAGAAGAGCTTGTGATTTTAAAATATTTTTAAGGACGCACTGTAACTGACTATAGCTCAATAAAAATACACTGTCTGTATCGCTGCTCAGTACATAATTTACCTGGAAATAATCTAACAGAATACTGCCTACAAGTGAGGATCAACAGAAATGTTTAAATTATTAGTCAAGAATTATTTTGGAAGTACGTGTCAATAATTTGTGATTCATGAGATTTAAAACCTCTATTGTTAGTTTCCCTTTGTTTTTACATTATTAAATTGTTAGCTCACCATTTTCCCCACAATGTGTGCATAATTATAACACTTACTGCACCCCCTTTTAAAACAAGATAGATATTTTAATTAGAAGAAGTCTATGCTAGTGAGATTTGAGTCTAAAATACAATGATTAACAGGCATTTGTATGAATTCAGGTCAATGAGAATACTATCTTTTAGACTCCAAAAGCTAAAATTGTTGTGGGCTGAAAAATGTTTCAAAACAAATTAAAGAGAATAATTTTAATAAAAGAGGGCAACACAGGCAACAAAAGCAAAATCAGACAAGTGGGGCTATACCAGTCAAAAATTTCTACATAGCAAAGGAAATAATCAATAGTGAAAAGACAATCTATAGAATGGGAGAAAATATTTGCAAAGTATATATCTGCTAGAGGATTAATTTCCAAAATATATCAGGAATGCCCACAACTCAACAGCAATAAAACTTAATAACCTGATTTAAAAATCGGCTGAAGACTTCAACAGACATTTCTCCAAGGAAGACATACAAATGGCCAACAGGTACAAGAAAAAATGCTCCATATCACTAATCATCAGGGAACTGTAAATCAATACACCAGTGAGATATCACTTTAACCTATCAGGATGGCTATAACCAATAAACAAAAGACAAGTGTGGTTGAGGATGTGGAGAAACGGAAACCCATGTGTACTATACTTTTGAGAAAGCAAATCTGTGCAGCCACTATGGAAAACAGTGTGGCGGTTCCTCAAAAAAAAAAAAAAAAAAAAAAGATCCAGCAATCCCAATTCTGGGTATTTATCCAATAACAATTGAAATCAGGATCTTGAACAGACATTACTACTCCCATATTCATTGTAGCAACATTCATAATAGCCAAGGGGTGGAAACAACTTAAATATCCATCCACAGATGAATGAAGAAAAAAGAAAAGCAGTGCATGTATACAACTGGCCTAAAAAAAGGAGGAAATCCTAAAATATGCAACAACATGGATGAACCTGGAATACATTATACTGAATGAAAAAGCCTGTCACAGAACGACAAATATTGCTTGATTCCACTTCCAAGTATCTAAAATAGTCAAACTCATAGGAGCAAAGAATAAATGGTGATTATCAGGGACTAGGAGGAGGGAAAAATGGGGAGTTGCTAAGTAACATGTGCAAAACTTTAATTATGCAAACTGAATTAGTTCTAGAAATCTGATGTATAACATTGTACCTACAGAAAATTATGCTATATTGAACACTTAAAATTCTGTTAAAAGAGTAGATCTCATGTTAAATGTTCTTAACAAAATTAAAAAAAAAAAAGATACCTGAGATCTCTGACATATTTTTGTGAATTTTTGTGTAACTTTAAAAATATTTCAGAATAAAAGTTTTTCAGTTGTAAAAAAAAGAAGTGCCAAAAAACATAACGTATTAATAAATGAGGCAGACACTACAGATGGTTTGCTTGATTCATTAACTAACTGGCTTTAAGACTATGGAGAGTTACTATCAGGTTTTCTCTGCATTCAATAAGGCCCCAGCTAGAGACAGTTTAAGTTAGAGCCAGGAGAGTTTTTTATCAGGAGATTGAATTGAACTTGGGATGTCTTACCCGGGGAAAATGCAAAAACTTCTGACTACCAAAAAGTAGTATAAATTCTCATCTGTCATACCAGTTTAGAACTTGAATGAGAGACAGCATTAGAAGGAAAAACTAAATGCTAGAGTATTGTTTTCTTTCTACTGAAAACTCCAACCGTTGAAGCTTGTTGTTGACTGAAAGGAGAGTAACTGAGATTCTTGCTACAGAACTCACAGAAAATGGACCGGTCCCAGACCATTACTGCCTGGGTGAGGGGGCATGTTGGTTACCCAGGAATCCTCCTTCCATGCTTACATTTAGATCTCTTAACCTCATTGTTTTCACTATTTCAGGAGAAATGCCTTATTAATAAGTTGGAAAGGACAGTTTTGCTGTCGATGAAGAACAGCAAGAACTGATCCAGGTTACACTATAATTTAAACATCATCTGTGTTTCTGGTGCTATAACTCTCAAAAATGATGTAATAAGGATAGGTAAGGTTAGGAGAGTTTTTTAAGTGCAGGAAACGTTTACTATTTATTTATATCTCCTATTTGGTAGTGCTGGAGACACGAAAAGAGTCAGTGAATGTTCAACTGAACTGAATGGGTATAAATAAGGAAGATGTCAGCTGGTCCCTGAAGGTTCCCAGCCTTCCAACCTTCATTGTTTGCCCATCCTGGGATGCTGCTTAAGAATAGATTCCCTTCTGAAAGAACACACAGAACTTGCATAGTTCCTGATCTACAACACTGGAACAAAAACCATACACAGTACATTAGTCAGGAGACGCACGCCACAACAGATAATAATCTCTCTCAGTCAGTGATTTGTTGGTTAGTGTTCTTCTAACCCATTTCTCTATTTATATATATTTTATTTATTTATTTTTATTGGTGGGGGGAGGTAGTTAAGTTTACTTATTTATTTTTAGAGGCGGTACTGGGGATTGAACCCAGGACCTTTTGTATGCTAAGCATGTGCTCTACCACTTGAGCTATACCCTCCCCCTAACCCATTTTTCTATTTAATGTAAAATACTATTAATTTGTAGTAAGTACTCTGGAGAAGAAAAATTGTTAGACAGATGCATAGGGGAATCAGAGACTGGTATCTCCTGCCAACTATATCAGAGCAGTTGAAAATTCTGCCTTTTTAACTGTATCCTGAAGCAGTAACTTGGCACCATGGACCATGTGATAGTTGAAAATAATTAATATGTTTTTCAAGGGTGACTATCATAACTCAGAACTTGCTTCGTCATGGTAGAAGATTACTCAGCTAAGAAAAATTCATGTGTGTTTTGGATGGTCAAGATGACTTCAAAAGTGTCAGGGAGGGAAAAGTGCTATGATGAATGCATTAAGGGGACATAAGGAGAGAAGACAGAGGGTCCGAGTGGAGTAAAACAGAACCTTGGTAATGTTCTAGTACTTCAGTTTAGTACTGCCCAACTATAATAAATTAAGTTTTTTAGGTACTGGGGCACTTGCTGATTCCATTTTACTGTTTAATTGTATTGAAGCAATGCTTTCCTTTATGTCTATTCAAAATTTTAGAGTTTTCCTGATGTTTCTTAACATGAGTGTTTTTTCTCCTCCCCTTCTTCTTAAACTTAGAAATCATGCCATCCTCCATCACCAAAGATGCAGAAACCTTAACTACGATGTTGGAATTCACCCCTAATTTGCCACAGGAGCTGACGGCCACACTGTCTGAGAGGCAGCCATCGGCAGAGCCACAACAACCTGCTTTAAAGGATTCAAATCTTAATTTCGAAGAATTTAAGAAAATCATTTTTGACAGACAAAATGAGGAAGAAGACGAGAGTCTTTCAGAATTAAAAAACTTAGGCTTAGATAAACATTCCCGAAAAAAGAGACAGTTACAAATGACACTGGGTGAGAGATGTTGTCAAAAAGGTTGTAGCAGAAAAGAAATGGCTACAGCATGCTGAGCTGAAGCCAGCTGCGTATTCCATCTAATGCTCACATTTTTCTCAATGGCACATTCACTGATGCCTCTGTCACCCCACTGATTATCAGAATATGAGAAATCATGTTTAGTGCTTAGATTTCCCATCTGATGTGTAAAAATATGTCGCTTATATTACTGTACTTTCTGCTAATAAATTTTTTATGCTAGATGGTATTTTTGTCTTTTTAAATTCATGACACCATTATGTTACTACTATTTTTTTTTAATGCTGCTGGCTTAAAATTACAATAAAATCTTAATCACTTTCGCCACACACAGTAACTCAAAGAAAATTTTAAAAATAGGTAGCTTAGTAAACCATCATGATTTCCATTAGTGAGAATGGATATGTCTGCTTTTGAAATTTGTATCTGATAAATTATAACCTGTCACCCACTCTTTTTTCCCACCTAATGCCCAAACAGTCTTTCACTACTTAATGTCAAGTGAATTATTTTACTAGCAAAAAATAACTTACACAGCACCTAACAAAAGGTATATAAAAAGCACCAAAATGTTTTTGTTGATATTAAATCTTAGATTGAATATACAAAGAGTCACAACACTTGAGCTTTTCTGATAAATTTGAAAATTTTTGCGACTTATTGAACTATTACAAAAAATCAAAAGGGACCCTAAATCAATTTAATTTAGTTGGGGCCATATAAACTCAACTATTTTTCAAACTAGGATTCTTATCTTAATTCTACTGTCTAAACCACTAATAAATAAATTATATTTTTAAAGGAGAATATACATATATGGAGAGAGAGAGAGAAGAGAATAAACAATTCACTGTAATACATCACAGAAAAACTGGTTTAGCAGTGGAACATAGTTCATGTTTGCTATTTTAGAATTGACAAACCATTTCTGAAACAAAATAACTGTGAAATGATATGAAACCTTAGCACAGTAAATTAACAAATGTATCACCTTAGTATTTAGCTACTTCCTTTGACTTCCATAATTACACACCATTTTATATTACAGAATGTAACTCTGACTATATATTTACCATTATCAGTGAGTTCCTGGGACACCAGGAATGGGTTTTGTGCATTATGGGAATCTCATGAGGACAAAAGAGAGGGGGAAAAGGGAGGATAAATTATTTGAAAATACAATGGCCGAACTTCCTAATTTAGATGAAATACAACAATAAATAATCCAAGAAGCGCAACAAACTATAAGTTGGATAAATACAAAGGAAACCAAACAGACACATTAGAATCAAAGCAAAAAACAAAAGACAAAGGCAAGGAAAGAATGTTGAGAGAAGGAAGAGAAAAGCTATTCATCATATACAAAGGCTCCTCAATTACGTTATCAGCTGATTTGTGAGTGACAACCTTGGAGTCCAGAAGGTAGTGGGATGACAAAGTTAAAGTGCTGAAAGATAAAAACTGTCAACCAAGAATTCTATACCTGGAAAACTGTCCTTCAAAAGTAAAAGGAAAAATAAAACTCAGATAAGCCAAAGTTGAGAGAGTTCATTACCACCACATCTGCCCTAAAATAAATGCTAAAGGGAGTCCTTTGGGTTGACATAAAAGTTACATAATATTTTCTGAATGTTTGTGTGCCCCTCAAAATTGGTATGTTGAAATCTTAATGTCCTATGTGATAATATTAGGAGGAAAAGGCTTTGGTAGGTGGTTAGATTAATGTTTTTATAAAAGAGATCCCTAGAGCTTTCCACTATATGAGGACGCACTGAGAAGTTGATAGTCTGAAACTCAGAAGACAGGCTTGACCAGAACCCAACCATGCTGGCCTCCTGATCTCAGACTTGTGACCTTTGAAACTGTGAGAAAGAAATGTCTGCTGCTTATAAGCCACCCAGTATATGACATTTTGTTATAGCAGAATGAACAGAGACTCTGTACCCGTATCACACAAAATAGACCTCTAGTCAAAAGCTGTTAAAAGTGACAATGAGAACATTATATACTTAGTAAAATGCTTATTCATTAAGAATATATTATTTATTATAATTACATTAAATTATTACTGAAGAACTTAATACGTGCCAGTCAGTATTCAAGGCAAAGGTAACAAAGTAAACAAAATAAACAAAATTCCCTGCCTGCTTGAAGTTTACATTTTGGTAGGTGGAAACAAAACATATAGAGAAGTAAAATATATAGTATGTTAGTCTGTAATGTATGGTATGAAGAAGTACAAAGCAGAGCAAGGTTGTAGAGACCACAAAGAGAAAGGGAATAGAAATTTGCTGACATTTGACCTATATTGCTTGAGAGGTTTGTGGTTTTTTTGCTTTTAAAAAAAATCTTCCTCTACATATAAGACATATTTTCCTTTCTCACCGGGTTTCTCAGATAAAGCTCTGCGCAACACTCATGGTCACTATAGTATGTACATTAGTCGTTTTTCAAGGAAGCTGATGAAATTGTGCTATTCAAACTGCATCATTCTTTTAAAAAGTCTGACTGCCAGTTAATTTAACAGCAAGCATGGATGTCAGTGGGAAGCAGAGCTAAGCTAAGGAACAGGAAATGGAGAAAAAGACATAGAGGCAGAAAGGAGAAGGAGTAAAATAACGTTGTAAAGGGAAGAGGTGAGACTAGCACTGATAACTATTTGCATCTCTCTGAGGCTTTGCCATCCTGAAGTTGACTACTTTTGAGACGGCCGCTGACTGCCTCCTTGTGGCTGGCAGGACATCCTTCAGTGCTAACATACTTAATACAATTTTATTTAAAATGACAAAGCAACCTGTACCGACTGCGCTGTACTTCCCTACCCTTTTCCTCCTAAGTAAGCAAAATGCTGTGTTTTATTCCTAGAAGGCAAATCCTCTACAGGTCCCTGCTACAACCTCAACTAAAACTGTAGCCAGAATAGACCTGAAAGGGGAGCTGTCAATACCCTGCCATGCATCAGTTGCTCCATGCAGGAAGAGACCCATGCATACATCTCCAAGAATGTGCCTCTATTTATAATTCAGCAAGAAGAAACCTTTTCTCCGGCCCACATATCCCAGCCAATCGGAGACTGAGCAGCCCAGCCAATGGAAAGACTCCATACTTGGGACTCGCAGCTTCCTCAGTGTGGTGTTTAGTTATCACACCCTTTCCCAACTTCCCCACCTTTTCCCTATAAGAGACCTGCCCCTTCCTTGTTCTCTGGAGTTGACTATGGTCTGTCATAGTTCATATATCCTAAATTGCATTCCTCTGGTTATTCCTGAATAAACTCACTTTTTCTGGTAAAATAACTGGCTATTATTAAAGTTGACACGAGTTATAATTTAGCAATGGAAAATCCTCTCTATATAAGCTACGACTGAAAGACCCGGATTATTATCCCAGGTACTCTCTGTTCTGGAAATTGAAGCTAAGGCCCATTTCTCCCCGCAGAACTGGTAGTAACTCCCTGAAGAAGTTTTGAATCTGCCTTTAAAACGCACACTCATATTCTAGCACAGTCATGTTTTAACATTTGATTGGCATCTGTGTCAGGCCCTGAGGTATAATGGGACACAACAATAGGCACAGGTACTGCCTTCGTGAAATTTGGGGATCTGGAGAAAGAAGTCAACAAATAAGCGCACTAATAAATGCGAGCAAACCTACCGAGACAAACCCACGAAGAAAATGAAAGGTTTCTCTGAGGAAGCGACGCTCCATGTAACCAGCAGGCTAAAGAGGCGGGAAATGCTTTCCACTAGAGGGAGGCTTTACCCATTAAATGGGGCCGCATATTTCAGTTGATGAGTCTCCCCAGTGAAGATAGCAAGAAAGACGAATCCATCATTTTAAGAACAAACAGCTTGCTACTGAGGTGGTCAGAGAGCCTCGGGAAGCAACGGAAGCGCGGGAAGCCCAGGCGGCGCCTCGGCGCGCCTCATCTTGCTGTTCTCGCGAGGTCGGCACGCTAAGATCAGAAGGTCTCCGGGTGCGCACGCGCGGTGGCTGCGCGGAACCGGGCAGAGGGCGGTTAGGGCGCAGGGCGGCCCTGGCTTGGCGGCCCTGGCTTGGGGGCCCAGGGATGCCGCCGCTGCTCAGAATTTATCTGCTGTGGCTCGGGCTCCTGCTGGTTCGTTTCTCCCGTGAGCTGAACGACATTAGCAGAGCCAGGAAGTTGTGCGGCAGGCACCTGCTAGAAGAAATAGTAAAACTCTGCGGCAATGTTAGTTGGAGCCACTTTGAGGAGGGAAATCCTTTCACACAGCTTCTTCCCCAGGCTATGGAGAAGGTTGAAACTTTCATCCCCGATCGGTTGGAAAGCCCCCAAACCACCTTCCCGGTATGGGGGAGAGGCACAGACACAGGTAAAAATGTTTGCCATTTTAAGAGAACATGCACTTTATTTATAGAGTATTCAGAGTGTAGTATCAGTGAAATTATTGCCCTTTATAGTAATTCAATTGATTTTAGACAAATTTTGCAAAATCAAGATTTGTGAAATTAAGGAAAGGAGTAGACTATCCTCAAGAGAGACCCTAATGTAGATGACTGAAACAAATCAAAACATTGCCTAGCACATTATAAACACTTCTTTTTCTTTTTCTTTTTTTGAGCTATAGTTGCTGTGGATTGGCCTTCCAATGATATGTTGAGTAAAAGTAGTCAGAGTGGATATCCTTGTCTTGTTCCTGATCTTAGAGGAAATGCTTTTGGCTTTTCACCATTGACTATGATGTCAGCTGTGGGCTTGTCGTATGTGGCCTTATTATGTTGAGGCATGTTTCCTCTATGCCCATTTTCTGAAGAGCTTTTATTGTAAATGGATATTGAATTTTGCAGAAGCTTTTTCTGCATCTATTGAGATGATCATTTAGTTTTTATTCTTAAGTTTGTTAATGTGGTGTATCACATTCATTGATTTGCAGACACTGAAAAATCCTTGCATCCCTAGGCTAAATCCCACTTGATCATGGTTTATGATTATTTTAATGTATTGTTGGACTTCGTTTGCTAATATTTTGTTGAAGATTTTTGCATCTATATTCATCAGTGATACTGGCCTATAATTTCCTTTTTTCATGATAACTGTCTAGTTTTGGTGTCAGGGTGATGATGGCCTCATAGAATGAGTTTGGAAGTGTTCCTTCATCTGCAAGTTTTTGGAATAGTTTCAGAAGGATAGGTGTTAACTCTTCTTTCAATGTTTGGTAGTATTCACCTGTGAAGCCATCTGGTCCTGGACTTTTGTTTGTTTTTTTTTAACTTACTTATTTTTAAATTACTGATTTAATTTCAGTGCTGGTAATTGTTCTGTTCATATTTTCTGTTTCTTCCTAGGTCAGAGAGATTATACTGTTCTAAGAATGTTTTTTTTTTAGGTTATCTGTTTTATTGGCATAAAGTTGTTAGTAGTAGTCTCTTATGATCTCTTATGATCTTATATTTCTGTGGTGTCATTGTAACTTCTTTTTATTCTTATTTTATTGATTTGAGCCCTTTGGCTTTTTTTCTGATGAGTCTGGCTAAAAGTTTATCATTTTGTCTTTTCAAAGAACCAGGTTTTAGTTTCATTGATCCTTTCTGTTGTTTGTTTAGTCTCTATTTCATTTATTTCTGCTCTGATCATTAGGATTTCTTTCCTTCCAGTAACTTTGGGTTTTGTTTGCTCTTCCCCCCCACCCCAATTCCTTTAAAGGTGACTTATTGGAGATTTTTCTTGTTTCCTGAGGTAAGCTTGTATTGCTATAAACTTCCCTCTGAGAACTGCTTTTGCTGTGTCCCATAGATTTTGGATTATTGTGTTTTCATTTTTATTTGTCTCTAGGTTTTTTTTTTTTGAGATCCTTTTTAATTTCTTCAGTGATCCATTGGTTATTTAGCAGTATATTGCTTAGCTTCCACATGCTTGTGTTTTTTGCAGGTTTTTTTTTCCTTATAGTTGATTTCTAGTCTCATAGTGTTGTGGTTGGAAAAGATACTTGATATGATTTCAGTTTTCTTAAATTTAGTGAGGCTTGCTTTATGCCCTATCATGTGAACTATCTTGGAGAATATTCTTTGTGCACTTGAAAAGAACTCTGCTGCTTCAGGATGGAATGCTCTGTAAGTATCAAGTCTATCTGGTCTAATGTGTCATTTAAGACTAGTGTTTTCTTACTGATTTTCTGTCTGGATAATCTGTCCATTGATGTAAGTGGTATGTTAAAGTCCCCTGCTGTTATTGTGTTACTGTTAATTTCTCCTTTTATGTCTGTTAAAATTTGCTTTATATATTTAGGTGCTCCTATATTGGGTGCATCTTTGGGTTGATCCCTAGATCATTATGTACTATCCTTTGTCTCTTGTAACAGTCTTTATTTTATAGTCTGTTTTGTCTGATATTATTAAGTATAGCTACTTTGGCTTTCTTTTGATTTACATTTGCATGGAGTACATTTTCTGTCCCCTTTCTTTCAGTCTATGGTGTCTTTAGATCTGAAATGATTTTCTTATAGGCCATATATATGGGTCTTGTTTTTGTATCCATTCAGCCGTGCTTTCTCTTTTGATTGGAGCCTTTAGGCCTTTTACATTTAAGGTAATCATCAATTTGTATATTCTTATTACCATTTTACTAATTATTTGGGTGTTGTTTTTGTAGGCCTTTCCCCCCTCCTTTTCTTCTTTTGCTCTCTTCTATTATGATTTGATGACTATCTTCAATGTTATGTTTGGATTCCTTTTTCTTTTTTGTATATATATGTTACAGATTTTTTTGTTTGTGGTTACCGTGAGGTTTTTATATAGCAATCTATCTATCTATGTATATATATATGTGTGTGTGTGTGTGTGTGTGTGTGTATGTATGTATATATATATATATATATATATAAAAAAATATATATATATATATATAATTGTTTTAATTTGCTGACCTCTTAATTTCAAATGCATTTTAAAAACTCTGCATTTGTATTCTCTTCCCCTCATGGTTACTGTTTTTGATAAAATATTTTACATCTAATTGTTTTGTGTATCCCTTAACTGCTTATTGTGGATATAGATGATTTTACTACTTTTGCCTTTTAATCTTCCTACTACTAGCTTTGTCAATGGATGATTCCCTACCTTTACTGTATGTTTCCCTTTACTGGTGAGCTTTTTTACTTCATGATTTTGTTTCTAGTTGTGGCCATTTCTTTCTCAACTGGAGAAGTTCCTTTAATGTTTGTTGTAGAGCTGGTTTGATGGTACTGAACTTTTTAGCTTTTGCTTGTCTGTAAAGCTTTTGATCTCTCCATCAAATCTGAATGAGAGCCTTGCTGAGTAGAGTATCCTTGGTTTTAGGTTTTTCTCTTTTATCACTTTAAATATATTGTGCCACTCCCTTCTGGCCTTCAGAATTTGTGCTGAAAGATTAGCTGATGGCCTTATGGGAATTCCCTTGTATGTTATTTATTGCCTTTCCCTTGTTGCTTTTAATATTCTCTCTTTCTCTTCAAATTTTGCCATTTTAATTACAATATGCTTGGTGTGTTACTCTTTGGATTAATCCTGCATGGAACTGTCTGTGCTTCCTGGACTTGGTTGACTGTTTCCTTTCCCAGGTTAGGAAAGTTTTCACTATTATATCTTCAAATATGTTCTCAGCTCCTTTCTCTCTCCTCTTTCTGGGACCCCTATAATGTGATTACTGCACTTGATGTTGTCCCAGGGATCTTTTAAGCTGTGCTTCTATTTCTTTTCATTCTTTTTTCTTTTTTTCTGTTCATCATCAGTGATTTCCATTAGTCTGCCATCCAGCTCACTGATCTGTTCCTCTGTATCATTTAGTGTACTGTTGACTGTTTCTAGTGCGTTGTTTAAATGTCTAGTGTGTTTTTTACTTCAGTTATTGTATTTTTCATCTCTGTCCTTTAAAAAATTCATTGTTCTTATCTAGTTTGGGAATAAAGATTATAGTAATTTCATAAAATGAGCTGGGTATCTTTTGCACTTTTCCTCTTTCTCTGGAACAACTCGTATATGATTAGAATTTACTGCTCTTGAAAAGTAGGTAGAACCTACCTCTAAAATCATCTATGTCTGTCTTTTTTGGGAGTTAATGACTCTTATATGTTTAATTTCTTTGAATATTGTTGATATGTTTAAGTTTTCTGTGTCTTAAATGTGCCAGTTAAGACATCTTGTAATTTTTTAGGAATTCAACCATTTCATCTTGATTTTTAAATATATAAGCATTCATAGTATTCATTTATAAAAATGACCTCAATTATACTTGTATGTGGTTCTTTTCCTAGTGTATTTTGTTCATTTTCATCTTTCTTTTTTCTTGATTAGTCTGGCTAGAGTTCTATTTTATTAATCCTTCAAAAGAACCAACTTTTGTTTTTCTAAACCTTTATATTGTTTTTGTTCTATATGTCATTGATTCCTTTCCTTCTTACTTCTCTGGATTATCGCTGTTGCTTTTTTTTTTTCAGTTGACTGATTTGGGTATTCATTTTTAACCTTTCTTGTTTCCCAATGAGTACAGCTTGTTTCCCTTTAAATTCCCTCCCCAATTTGACATGTACTTTTCACTATTTCCTAGTTGCCTTCATTCGTAAAAAAATTTCCTTCTTATTGCCTGCATTTTTTTTTTTTTTTTTTTTGCTTTATGTGACAGAACATGACACGTCTCATCCAGGAAGTCCTTTCTTCAACCTTCCTAGACAATCGAATTCACTTTTTCCCTTCAGTGTACTCTGTTAATTGTGATACATTTTAATTGATCATATATTTACCTGTCTTAGATGACATTATTTGCTACTGTTTATTTAATAATCTATCCTAAAGTTTTAATATTTCACATTTCAGCTTAGGCATTTATTAAAACGCAATGTTATTACAGAGTGTTCTAGGACTGTAACTGCAAGAGACAGAGGTTCAACTAAATACACTGAAAAAGAAACAGGGATAGTTATTATAAAAACAAGATCTGTAAATGGACCTGGAAAGACTGTGAAAAGCTTAAGGAATCACATCAGTTCTAAAAATCGTATTGCCTCTCTCTCCCTCTGAATGTTTTCTTTTCTAATATATTTCTTTTATAACTTCAGTTTGTCATTACAGGATTCATAGTGTCCTTTCAGTTTTGGTTCTAACTCATGTTGTTTTTATTACTTCTTAATTCTAATTTCAAAGAGGGTAAATCTCATTGAACCAACTTATTTTTCACATGGCATGGATTTCTGGCCACTGTAGTAGATAGGTTTGCCTAGGGTCAGGTGCCAACCTTCTGTCTGTTCAACTGTGGATATAGGGTGGAGTCCTGTGTTTCAGAACATGGCTGCCTAAGGGCTAACTCTACAGCAGTGGCTAGAGGCAAATATACCCCAAAAGGGACTGTAGATGGGCAAAGGCAATGATGCAACTTCAACAAGCCTCCAAATAATTACCTTCTGGTGTTATTTTAACTTCCTATCAGTAATACTGAGTAAGAGCAATGTAACAGAAACAATCAGTTCATTGAGTGTATCACCACCTCTCCATTTCTTTATATTTCAGCAAAAATCAAAACGGTGTCTACTAACCACTTATTTTTAAAATGTTCATAAAAAGACAACCCAATTAAAAATGGGCAAAGGATTTGAACAGACATTTCTACAAGGAGGATATAGAATAATCACATAAAAAATGTTCAGCATCATTAGTCTTGAAGTCAGTCATGCAAGTCAAAACCACATGGGATACCACTTCAAATCCATTAGAATGACAATATTCAATAAATGGAAAATATCAAGTGTTGGTGAAGATGTGGACCAGTTGGAACCCTAGTATATCAGTGGTGAGATTGTAAAATGGTGCAGCCACTGTGGAAAACAATTTGGTGGTTCCTAAAAAAGTTAAACAAATTTACCATATGATCCAGCAGTTCTACTCCTAGATAGAACTACCCAAGAGAATTGAAAGTATGTTCACATAGTAGTGCTATTCATAATAACCAGAAAGGGGATATATCCCAAATGTCCACCAAGTGATAAATAGGTAAACAAAATGTGATATATCCATACAATGGAAAATTATTCAGCCATAAAATGAATAAAGTACTGGTAGATGCTACAACATGGTTGATCCTTGAAAACATTATGCTAAGTGTAAGAAACCATACACAAATGGCCACATATGGTATGATTTAGGCAAATTCATAGAAATAGAAAGTATATTAGTAGTTGTCAGAGCTGGAGGAAAAGGGAAATGAGAGTGAGTGCTAATGGTTGGCAGTTTCTTTTTATTTTTTTTGAAATTTTGGATGCCTGGGTGGCAGTTTCTTTTGACAGTGATAGAAATGTTCTGGAATTAGGTAGTGGTGATGTTTGTACACCTTGTGAGTATATTTACTGTACACTTTAAAATGCTGAGTTTCATGGCATGTGAATGATATCTCAAAAAATATTTTTTGCATAAAAATGTGCAAAGATTTTTCTGCCTTTTTATAGAAAAATACTACCTACAGCTATTTTAAAAATATATATATTGCTTTTGAATAACCACTTTACTAGTTAAAATGTGATTGTGTTTTTAAAATTTGTGGACTTTAGTATACAGTATTATGATTAAATTTTCAGCTAAAGGAAGATTTTAATAAAGTAGGATTTTTTTTTTCTCTCAACAGTCTCTACTTCTGCCTCTCAGGAAGAAGCAATAAACAATTTGAAGATGCAGTCGCTGGCCGAGTATCAGTACAGAAAGGCCAACTTGCCTTTTAAGACAAGACAGGAGGTATTTTCCTCGTCAGAAGATATCAATTCATATATTCGTGAGATTGTAGATTTTCAGAAGAAAAGTAAAAACAAAATTAAAACCGTAAGCCATTTGTTTTGGGGGAATCATCCCCAAAGAAAACGCAGAGGATACTCAGAAAAATGTTGTCTGAAAGGATGTACAAAAGAAGAACTTAATATTGCATGCCTTCCATATATTGATTATACAAACTTAAAGAAAGAAGCATTGGCATTTGTGACTGAGATATACTAACCATCATAGGAATTATACTAACTTAATAAAAGCTTAATATATTTTACTTTTTATTTTATTTTTTGGTAATTGTCCTTGTAGGTTCTCAGCTGTGAACAATACCTGAATGTACTTTGTAAGGACTTGACAGTACTTTATGGTGGTAATAAGAATCTTAATATTTTCTTTGGTACCCTATTTTTCATGTATTTTCATATTTGAAGATGTTACTGGAGGTAAGAATTACCTGCTTATTCTTGTTATGATTGAAACTCTCTTAAATTTAAATGGATTGTGGAATGATCTGCATTCCATGTGTGACATACAGACTGGTGCCCATGACTTCTTAGGCTCACTGCAGTATGCCAATACATGTGTCCCACCAACTTAAAAATAACCAACTACCACTCCTTGTAGAAGCGCTTATACTGTCATAGTAGGTACACTTTTAAATCTTTGTGTTTTATTATAGTAACTGATAAGTAATTTTTTCAGTTTCTATTGACAACTTAAAGAGAGTTCAGTGACTGTCTTTACGTTGTAAAATCTCTCCAGGATACCCTGTCTTTGCTTTGAAGGTACTGATACAGTGTGAAACTATTCTGGTTTGGTCAGAATAGAGTGCTGACCAAGTTAGCAGTGTTAGCATCATCTGGGAACTTGTTAGAAATGCAGTGCCAGTCTTGTCTGCCTGCCAAGTGTTTAGGTTTTGATAACCTTAACTTACTTAACTTTGTTTAGGCGTGGTAGCTGCTTCCTAAAGTTTTTTTCTGTTACCTTTTTCCTTTTCAGCCTTCTAATACAAGTCAAACTATATTAAATCTTCCATTAAAATACCTGACATGGTTTATTTTCTTAAATGGGCTTGAATGATAAAGCCCCTGACAGTGGTTCAGAAAGTGGTTTTGAATTGGTTTAGGGCAAGGATGGTAGCTTAAGGGTTTTATCTTAAATGGAACCTCCAGATGCTTAGCAGTGGCAGATAACCACTCTCACTACAGGTATGTCTTTCCTTTTCTAGAATTTATATAAATGGAGTTATACAGTACATACTCACATGTCTAGCTAATTTCTCTTAGCATGAGGTTTTTGAAATACATCAGTGTTGTTGCATAAATCAGTAAATTTTTTCCTTTTGATTTTTGCATAGCATTTCATTGTATTTGGAATAAAGCTGCTATGAATGTTCATGTACAGGTTTTAGTGTGGACATGTTTTTATTTCTCTTAGGTAAATATGCAGGAGTGGCAATTCTGTGGCATATGGTAAGTATAAATTTAACTTTGTAAAAAACCAGATCGTTTTCCAAAGTGAGCTCCAGTTGCTCCGTTTCACCAACACAATATTATCATTTTTTTTTTTTAATTTTAGCTATCCTAATGTGAGTGTTGTGCTATCTCGCTGTGGTTTTAATTTGCATTTTCCTGATGACTGATGATATTGAGCTTCTTTTCATATGCTTATTGGACAGTCATTGAAGATTTTGTAGAAATCTTTGGCCTGTTTTTTTTTTAAAGAATTATAAGAGCTCTTCATAAATTCTTGATACAAGTCCTCTGTCAGGTATGAAGATGCAATATGCAAATATTTTCTCTCATTCTGTCTTGCTTTATCATTTCCTTAAGAGACTGTTTAAAAGAGAAGTTTTTAATTTTGGTGAAGTTCACATTATCAATTTTCTCTTATAGTTGGTGATACTTTGCATTTTATGTCTAACAAATCTTTGCTTTTTCCAAGTTAAGGTATTCTCCCAAGTTTTCTTCTAAAAGCGTTATAATTTTATTACAACATTTATGTTAGGTCTGTGATTCATTTGAGTTCATTTTTGTGTATGGTGAAAATAGAGGCCAGTTTTTTCCCCCCAAATGGCTAACCAGTAGTTCCATTACATTTATTGTAGACTGTTATTTTAATCTAGTCATCTTGGCACATCTTAACAAATTCAATTGACATATATATAAGTGGGTTTATTACTGACACTCTGTTCTGTTCTATTAATCTATACATCGGTCTTTATGACAGTATCACACTGTCTTGATTACTATAGCCATACATATTGTCTTGAAATCAGGTACTGTAAGTCCTTCAACCTTTGTCTTCTTTTAAAAATTGTATTGTCTATTTTTGGTCCTTTATTTCCATATAAATTTTAGAACCAGCTTAAGTTTTACCAAATTCTACTGAGATTATGACTGATATTACATCGAATCTACAGATCAATTTGGAGAGAAGTGAGTGTTCTGATGCATGAATATGGTATCTTTTCCATTTTCTGGTCTTAATTTCAGCGTTTTATAGTTTTCAGTGTACAGTTCTTATAAATATCTTGCTAAATGTGTATTTTATTTTTGTTAAGCAGTTTTTAAAATTTTATTTTCTAATTGTTGTTATTATATATAAATAGTAAATTTTCATATTTAGGCCATGTTCCCTACAATTGTAAATTCACTTATTAGGTCTAGTAGCTTTTTTTTTTCTTTCTGTAGATTGCTTCAAATTTTTTAATGTAAATAGTCGGAACTGTAGATAGAGAAATCTTTTTTTTTCTTCTTTTTCAATATGATGTCTTTTTTTCCCCTTTTGTCTTATTGCATTGCTTAGGCCCTCCAGTACAATGTTGACTAGAGAGTGGATATCCTTGCCTTGTTCCAGTCCCAGAGAGAAAGCATTTATTGTTTCACTATTAAGTATGATTTAGCTTGTTTTTGTAGATGCATTTTATCAAGTTGTAAAAATTCCCTTTTATTCCCAGTTTTCTGAGAGTTTTTGAGTGTTGAATTTTGTTCAGTGCTTTCTCTGCATATGTTCAGATGATTATATGGGTTTTCTCCTTTATTATGTTAATATGGTGAATTTCATTGATTTTTTTGAAGGTTAAACCAACTTTGTGTTCCTCAGATAAGGCTCATCTATTATAAATATAAATATATAAAATTTATGTATTTATATTATATGCAAATATATATTACCCCTGGGTATTTGCTGCTAGTTAAGGGGGGTTTTTATCAGTGCTCATAAGGAATATTGGTGTATAGTTTTTTCTTATGTCTTTGTCTGGTTCTAGTATTAAACTAATGGGGGCCTCATAAAGAAAGTTGGAAAGTGTTGCCTCTTTATTTTCATAGATAATCTGTGTAGGATTGTTATTTCTTAATTGTTTAACAGAATTTGTGAGTGAAGTTATTTTGGCTTCAAGTTTTTAATTATAAATTCAATTTTAAAATATAGTTCTGTTTAAATTTTTTATGTCTTCTTGAGTCTATTTTGGCACTTCTTTTCTTGAAATAAATTAGTTCACTGTGTTTAAGTTCTTAGTCATATTTATTGGCATAAATATGATATTTCCCTCATTATCCTTTAAATGTCTGTAAGTTCTATGTGATAACACCTCTTTTATTACTGATTTTGGTAATTTGTCTTTTTCTCTTGATAATTATCTGAGATTTATCAATTTAATTGGTATTTTCAAAGTATCAGCTTTTGCCTTCATTGGTTTTCTCTACTGATTTTCTTTTTTCTATTTTGCTATACTTCTAGGTTTATTATTTCCTCCTCTTTACTTGAGTTTTATTTCCTTTTTGTTTTCTAGTTTCTGAAGGTACTTATTTTAGACTTTTCTTCCTTTTCAACAGAAGAATCTAAAGCTATAAATTTTACTCTAATCACAGCTTCAACTGTTTATGTAGTTCATTTTTATTCATTACCTTCAAAGAAAACATTTTCTGTTCTCTCTGGTAATTTTTCTTTGACCCATAGGTTGTTTTTAAATTCCCTGTGTTTCACAGCATTTACCAGGTAGCTTTCTTCTATTCATTTGTAATTGAATGATGTTGTTGACAGAATGCTATTTTAGTCTTTTAAAATTTATTGAGCATGTTATATGATCCACTATATGCTTCATTGTGATGATTATTCCATGTGTTCTTGATAACAGTATATTCTGCTGTTGTTTAGTGGAGTATTCTATACATGTTAACTAGTTTAAATTGTGTTGTGTTCAGTGTTCTGTGAGTCTTTACTGATTGATCTGTCTTGTTCTGTCAGACAAAAGTGCTGAAATGTCTGTAATCGTGCATTTGTCTACTTGTCCTTGTAGGTCATTTATTTATGCTTCATATACATAAAAATTGTTACTAGGTGTATGTTGTGTCATCTAATGAATTGTTAGAATATTATGTTTCCCTTTATCACTGGTAATATTCCTGATATTAATATAGCCACTCCAACTTTGGTTAGTATTTCCATCGTATATAATTTTTCTACCCTTTTATTCTAACATATTTCATCTTTATATTTAAAATTAACTCCTTGTAAACAGCATTAGTTGGTTCTTGCTTTTTCATTGAGTTTGACAGTATATGCCTTTTATTTGGAATGTTTATGTTATTGATTAGTATAATTATCAGTATGTTCTAGGTTTAAATCTACATTTCTGCTACTTTTTATGTCTCATGTGATCTCTGTTCCTTTTTCTCGAATTCTATTGGGTTGAAATTTTTTTAAATTCTATTTTCTTTCTTCTGTTGGTTACTTACCTATGTATCTTGTTTTTAATGTATATATTCTTTTATTGAAGTTTAGTCAGTTTACAATGTGTCAATTTCTGGTGTACAGCACAATGCCTCAGTCATATAGGAACATATATTCATTTTCATATTCTTTTTCACCATAAGTTACTACAAGTTATTGAATATAGTTCCCTATGCTATACAGTATAAACTTGTTTACCTACTTTATATATAGTAGTTAGTATCTGCATATCTTGAACTCCCAATTTATCCCTTCCCACCCTTTCCCCCATTGGTAATCATAAGTTTGTTTTCTATGTCTGTGAGTCTCTTTCTGTTTTGTAAATAAGTTTGTCTTTTTTTTTTTTTTTTAAGATTCCCTGTATAAGTGATACCATATGGTATTTTTCTTTCTCTTTCTGGCTTTCTTCACTTAGAATGACATTCTCCAGGTCCATCCATATTGCTGCAAATTTTCTTGTTTTATATAGCTGAGTAGTGTTCCATTATATAAATATACAAAAGCTTCTTTATTTTAATTGTAAATTTTGATATTTAGTGACAGCTGTAGGGTTTACAGTATGCTTGCTTCTTTATTTATCACAGATTGCCTTCAAATACTATTACTTCAGTGCCATTTAAGACCATTTCAATAGTATAATTCAGTTTCCCCCTCCTGTCTTTTCTGTTGTTTTGTATCTTTTACTTCTATATCTACTATAAACCACACATTTTAAATTTTGTTTTCAAGTTATCTTTTCCAATGACTTTTAATGAGATTATTGCTATTGCATACATTTTCCTCAACTGATTTTTACATTAAGCCAGTATCTGCCATGTGGCCACTAAAACTCTGTAGTCCAGTTTAGGCTCTAGTTTCTTAATATCAGACAATCCTGATTGCTTTTGTGAAGTTCTTCTACACTATGAACTCATGATCAGCATGAACTGTAAATATACCTGCTTCAGTGTAAACATTTCTCAGGTCTACTCCATTAAAGCCCTCTGAAAGCTTCATGATTGCTTCTAATTTTATCATGCTTGGTAATGGTACCTCCATGGATTTTCAGTGTATCTAATTTTGCTTATAAATATATATATATTTCTATTTTATTAACTCCATTGAAGTCCTCTATACCTATCAACTGAAGTACTTTCAGAAAACCAGTATTCATCAGTGGGATCTATTTATTTGTAAAAATGATTCATGGCTGATGATCTCTGACATAAACATTTCTCTGATTAAATGAGTACTTTCACCAATGTACTTGTCTACAGCAGAGCTAGATACAACATTTATGAAACTGAGGTGCAGCTGGCTAACAACAGCTCTTGCTATTACTGTTTTTCCTACACCTGGTGGTTCATACAACAAAGAGCCTGTTAGATATATTACCCCTACACTGGGATAATTCTACATTTGTAAGAGGTAGTTCTGTTACCTCTCTTAATTTGATGATCTGTTCTGATATACCCCAACCTAAGAAAAAGAAATATTACCTGTGTCCTTATGAAACGTGCTGTAAAACAGTGGATCTTGGCAAATGTCACTGTAATCATATCCAAAGCAGCTCCTGTTCCTGGCTTCAGCTTACATTGTGGGTTGTTTTACTGCCAGCTTGAAAAAGTATCTTGATCCATTTGTAGCTTTAACAATGAATTTTTCTTCAGTTAATTCCTTTAAGTACTTTATCCACAATCATTCCAGATTTTGGTGATTGTAGGGACTTCAGGTCATTTTCAGATTTTTAATACTGATTGGTAAGTTCTTTTAATTATTCCCTTAATTGTTTAAAACAGCTATTAATTTTCTTATGCTCCAGTACCCTTTTTTGTGATAGTCCTGAAGTTCACTATCTCTGTGGTCTGCCGTGATGAGATGCTATCACTCATAGAGGATGCCAAGAATGGCCATGGCCACTGAGGTGGGGGAGAAGTGGGATGAAGGAGTGGAGCAGCACCAGGAGGAGGGGTGGATGGCCATGCCCATCCCAATTATCTTTTAAAGAAATCAAAAAGAAACCTATTTTCCCTCATGTTCACCATCTGGTACTCTTTATTCTTTTATTACAGAATCAAGTTAACATGTGGTATAATTTTGTCTAAAGAACTTCCTTTTTTTGTAGTAAGCAAATGATGAATTCTCTCAGCTTTTGATTTTCTGAAAAAGTCTTTATTTTGGAGGATATTCTATGTAAGTCTAAGTTAACAGTTTATATTGTGCCTTGGTGTGGCCTTTATTGTGTTCATTCTGCTTAGGGTTCATGATCTTCAATTTATGGGCTTATTGTTTGGAATTTAGAAAAATTTCAATCATTTTTTGAATAATTTTAAAATTCTTTTATTCTGTGACTCCAATACACAGATGTTATATTGCCTGATAGTATACCACAGGTCAGTGAGGCTCTGTTTTCTATTTTACTTTTTTTTTTTTTCTCTTTGTGCTTCAGTTTACATAGCTTCTATTGTTGGAACTATCATAAGGCTCACCTCATTTGTTTCCCTTCTCTTAGGGATCTGTCTTGCCTATTCAGTGTCTGAATTTAGGTGTTTCATGGTTTGTCTAACTCTAGTTTATGGGAGAGGGGGAAATCTGGTCCAGGTTATTCCATCATAGTCAAAAGCAGAGTCTCACTTTCATTTGTAAGGAAAAATAGTAACCAAGCCAGACATGAGAGTACCAATAAATTACCAGTCTCAGCTGATAATTTCACTTCAAACTTCAGTGAGAAAATGCTCTCCTGTGTCTACTACCTAATCTACAACCTTCCTGTACCCCATTTTACCATTTTCCCTCTACTTATAAATGTGGAAGTATTCCTCATCTGTTAAACTCATTTTTGTCTTGTGTTCTGGATCCCATTAAAAATTTTCCTCCTTTTATAATTCTCTCCCCAATATCATCAGTTTCTCTTTTTCTCTGTAGCCCACCCCACCAGCATATAAACTTCATGTAATATCTCTCAACTAAAAACCAAAGGTCCTCCCTTCACACCCACATTAACCTATCACTTATTTCCCTGCTCCTCTTCATGGCAAAAATTCTGAAAACAGTAGCCTGTATTTACTGTCTCTACTTCCTTACCAACTTCATAACCATTCCAGTTCAGCAGCTCTCCTCCAGCTATACTGAACTTACCCATCAGTTCACTATAGCCAATTGTAATGGTCAGTTCAAGGCACTCCAGTTACTTGGTCCTTCAGTAAATAACATTCAACCCAGCTGACCATTCCCTTACTTAAAATATGTTTTTCTCTTGCTTTTATGAAACTCCACTCCTTTTTTCCTTACTTCATTGGACTGTTCTTTGCCTTTCCTTGCTGAGTCTTCACCCTCAATCTAACCTCTGCATGTTAGATTGTCTGAGGTCCTGATCCGATACTTGCTTCCTTTATCTAATGACACATCCTTAAGTTACCTTAACTATATCCATTATTTTAAATGACTACCTATGTGACATCTCTACTTGGATATCTGCTAGGCATCTCGAATTTAACATATACAAAATGGAATTTTGTCTGTATTCCTCCATCCACCTAGCTGCTTTGTTCTTCTCTCACCCTTCCCATCCAACCCATCAGTAGCATACTTTTCTATTTCTTTCCATTTCTGTCCCCACCTCTCTAGTCCAAGCTACGACATACTTTCAGAGAATGAATGGTAAAGAAACCATTTTGACAGGATTGGAAAATTATTGAGGAGTCGTGGGAGATAAATGTAGGTTAGGCAGTTTGGGACATGTTCTGGAGGTCTTGTGATGACAGAAGCTTAGTTTAGTGGGGAGCAGAGGGAGTTATCTGTCCTGAGCATAATTCTCCTGAATGTTATTTTCTCAATAATTTTTAATGTTTACATAACAGTTATGATTATAATGAAAAGACGCTAGTGAAAGGAGTTTGAAATTAATACCAGAAGACAAGTGGAAAAGGTAGTCAAAGGATGGTGTCTTAAAAAAAAGAACCAATAAGGCAGCCCTGGCCCAGGCTCCCTTTGTTTTGGTATTAAAATTTGCCTGCCTCTGGTGGGAGTATTGGGTGTTGGACTTTATCCTGTAGGAAGTGAGGAGAAGTGGAAATCTGAGCAGAAAGTGTCATGGTTAAAACTGTGCTTTGGGAAGAATGACCTGACAGTAATGTGCAGGACTAATGAGAGAAGGAAGGAAGACCAATTAGGTTATTAAAATAACAATACTCAAGACATGAAATTATAAAGGAGTCCAGAAGAAGAAACTGATGCAGGAGACACTAAGAAGGAAGAGTGGAAGAGTGCAAAAGAGAAAAAAATAAGAATAAAAGGTTTTACTTGGGTCCTGAGCTCTGATGACTTAAGAGAATTGTGATGTCCTTATTATGACTAAGTATATTAGGAAGGGAGGCTGTTTTGTGGATAAAATGTGGTGAGTTCTGCCTGAAAGTTCTGAACTGATAGCTGTGAATAGTTGTTCTTACATATGGCTTTACTTGGTATAATTCTCTGTATCATTCACCATCATACGAAATAGTTTTACAACCTTGGTTCTGGGTTAACATTCTCCAGGTTACTGATTTGATTCAAATATATTAAATATCTGTTTACTATGTTATGTGCATAATTGATCTGCTTTAGTTTTACTTGCCACTTAATTTTCTGTACTATAAATTTATCAGAAGTAACTTCCTTTTAGAGATGTGCTATTTAAATGTTCTGTTTTTTGCCTAGAATATTCTCAAGTTGTCTTTGTAATGCTTTCTAAAGATGTATCTTAGTCCCTTCTCAACTAAAAAACCCTTGAGGATACATCTGAACATCTTTGTTCACCAGCAATGTTTAACATGGTGCCTTGTTCACTGCAGGCCCTCAAAAATGACTTGTTAGAAGATTATATAAATAAAATTTATGGTTTGTTTACAACCTAAGCTCATTTCTTTAAAAATAAGGTAATTTAGCATGTAATATAAAGACCATCAATCAGAGTCAAAAGACCTGGGTTGTAGCCTGATTTTGCTCTTGCCTTGGGCAAATTCAGGTGTCTTTGGACTTAACTTCCTCAGCTGTACAATGAATGGTTTCATCTAAATCTCTGATCCTCTTCTCCCACTCCAGTAATCCCCTTTCATGTAGCAAATATTATGGTGACTCTGGAAAATAAGATCCAGTCCAAGCTTTTTTTCCTTAAAGTTCATTTACTTTCAATTTTCTCTCATCATCTAGCAAAAGGCATTATCATCCCTTACATTGCACTTTCTACAAAGACTTACTTTTCTACATTTTATCAAATTGTTGTGTACTTAAATTCTTTTGTTTGGAGGACAAGAATGTGGTAGTCCAACTAAAAATATATTCAAACAATTTTCACTGGGAACTGAAATTATTTTGTTATCTTGCCACCTGGGAAACATAACCACAGATCACTGAAAAAACTTACATAGTTTATTGCTGCTTTATATGTGTGCTGCCAAAAGGCAGCATAGTGAAGTGGTTATGAACTCTGGCATTGGAGTCAGACTGCCTAAATTCAAAATTTCAGCATCTCTTCTTTCTAAATGTGGGACTTGGAAATTTATTGTATCTTGCTAAACTTCAGTGTCTACATACTTAAAATGAGAAAAATAATAGTACCTACTTCATAGAGTTGTATGGATAAACTGAGATGATCCACATTAAGAGAATAGTACCCCTACCCAAAGTGGTCTACATATTTACAACCCTATCAAAATCCCAATGATTTTTTTTTTTTGCAGAAATAGAAAAACCCACCCTAAAACTCATATGGAATTTCAAGAGACACCAAATAGCCGAAACAATATTTAAAAAGAACATAGTTGGAGGTCTCACACTTCCTGATTTCAAACTTACTACACAAGCTATAGTAATCAAAATGGTGTGGTACTGGCATAAAGACAAACAGACTAATGGCATAAAATAGCTCAGAAATAAACTAATGTTTACAGCCAAATGATTTTCAACAAAAGGTGCCCCAAGATCATTCAATGGGAAAGGGACACTCTTTCAACAAATAGTACCTGGAGAACTAAATATCTACATGTTAAAAAAAATGGGTCCTTACCCTAAAACCATACAGAAAAATTAACTAAGAAATACATCAAAGACCTAAATGTTAAAACTATAAAACATTTAGAAGAAAACATTGGGAAAAAGCTTCATGACACTGGATTTGGCAATGATTTTTTTGGATATGACACCCAAAGTAAAAATAGATACTTGGAATATATCAAAATTAAAAACTTTTGTGCATCACATGACACAATCAACAGAGTATCTATGCAAGGAAAAGCCTTATAATGGAAAATGATCATTAACAACTTTTAAAAACACATTAACTATGATTAGTGTTTCAGTTGGAGATAGAGGCTTTCCTTATAAATCTGTAAAACTGAAAAAGAACAATGTTTACAGCCTGTACTAACTCAGCAATGCCATAAGCACAATAGAAATTAATTTCTTAACCTAAAGAATATGTTGTAATAAAGTATAACAAAACTGGTAATTTATAAAATATTTTGGTATTTAGGTGTATAATGTGCATTTCACTAAGAATGAGATTCATGTGAAAAGTTAAAGGCTATATAGTATGTATACTATATGAATTTGATTAATGTGGAAATGTTAAAATTTTCTTCTCTCACTGTCATTCTGAAATGTCTCTAATGTTACTGTCAGCATCATAAAACACTTAGCAGCTAGTTATGTTGAAATTAAGTACAACCAACCCAGATCTGGGAATCAACATCAAGTATTTTCTGATATTCATACTGTGATTTTTTTTTTCTTAAATAAAATGAAGATTATCTCATATAACCTACTCTTTTGTTTGGATAATCCTATTGACTTATACTTACTGTTATTATTTATTCTAATGTAGCAGATCAAAGATCATCAGCAAGTTGTACTGGAAAATTAAAAACTTTCATTAGAAATAATTTAACTACCAGACCTAGGGTGGATACAGCAGTGTTCATTAAGAACACAGAGCAGTTGATAGCAATCTTAGGAAGCATTTCTTTAAAACTGAAAGGTAAGTTTACTTCATAAAAGTCTTTTTCTGCATATCCCCAAACCAGTGTGTTAACCTCAGTTCCTTGGTTAGGTGACAGTACAAAAGAAAGTAACTTCTGAGTATTTATTACATCAGTATTTCAATTTTGTGGGAACATGCTTAAAGGCACAGTGAAGAAAATAATACAGTTTCAGTCTGACCACATCATGCCATCCCCTTGGAGAATGGCTCCCAGATATAGAACCATAGGTAGTTTCTAATGTCTACTCCATAATAAACTGTTTAAATAAAATTTAAATATCAGAAGTTATATTGTGATAAAAATTTCACTTGACTTTAAGTCAAAAATCTTGGGTTGTAAGAAAGCCCTCTTCCACAGCAAATTATAGTGCTACTGGCAGCATATATATAAATAATATGAAAAAATGACTGTTTCCTAAAGTAGGTAACCATGGATAAAGGGAATTGTTTATATAAAGATTGTATAACTTAATATACTGAAATATTTACAGAATAACAGAACTCTAAGAAAACCTTCACCCTCATTTCTGAATATTAATTGGAAGAAACACTTTGGCATTAACTGGTACAAGAATTACTTACCTGTGTTTTGTGCAGATCAACTAAACAGCTGCAGGGTTAATTTCCTTTTAGGTATGGTCAGAATCAAAATTTAAAGCATCACAAATCCTCAACGAATAATAGTTCTCTTGAAAACTTAGAATTTTACAATAAAGTCATCCTGTTCTAAAAACTTAAGATGTTTATGTGGGACTTTTCTCCTAAAACTAAAAAGTGTAACATTAAAACTTTATAAAAAGAAACCCAGTTAACATCTTTGTTTTTATAAACAAACAAAATGCTACTGACTTTTAAGAATCTAGTTTTAAGTTTTAGTACAAAAATCTGAACTCAAGAATAGTATATGATATGCTACTTTTGACTTGAAAAGTAACAGAATATCAGATCTCTAAAAATGCATTACAAGTACAGATCCTTGAGGGGTCTTTATAGGTTAAAAAAAATTATAATCAACTTTCATCAAAATATTTACTAGAAATCTTTAAAAATATATTATCATTTTAGATGATTTGTGCATTTGGTAACTACTAAAATGCTTTAAAGATAATATAAAAAACATTTCTCTCCTTTCCTTCCTTCCAACCAAAAAATTTCAAACTTTATGTGTGAGGCATTTTTTTTCTTACATAATATGCATTTTAAAACCAGCTCCAAAAAACTAGATAATCAAAAGTCTTAAGGCTAAAAAAATAGCATATGGCGCTGAAGAGAAAGTAAGAAACTATTTTCTTTTTAACCAAAATACCAGGAATTCTGAACTTTGTATAAATAACACACACAAAAAAACCCCCGCCATATTTGAAGTGTGGTGTCTAAAATGGAGTAGCTCTAAAACGACGACAACAAACAAACCTTTATACTTAATTGAAAAATACTCATTTTTCTTCAATACATACATTATGAATTTTCTACTGGCATTCTTGAATAAAATTAACACACATACTTTTTTTTTAAACCAATTTACTCTCATCTCTCTCTTGTATATAAGAATCTAACAAAAAAAAATCTCTTCCATGACTGCAGTTCTCTGAAATCCCTAAAATACACATTCTTTTGACAAAAAATTCCTAACCCACTATGCACCTTAGTGTATACATTTGAAAAATGATCTAATTTATGCTTACATTGAATGCATGCCCACAGATCCCAGGGATTGAAGAATCTTACTGGCAGCCATCAGCTCAAGGGATGACAATATTCCTGGCATTCATAATCTCAAAATTTTTAAAGAAAACTATGCACTGTAGTCTTAGAAAAATTTGGATATAGTTCTATTTAAAAAACATACTCATCACAAACAGATACAAGGGAGACAAATAAGAAAATAGATTGGGTTATATCTTTGTAAACTTGTTCCATTTCAAAATGTATTCTTTAGGGTCAGGGAAATTCTCTATAGAAATAAAACTAAACATTTGTTCCCTTTGCTTTGAAAAATATTTACAGTACATAAAACAACATGCTAGAAGTATATACCTGCTTATATTGCTGGCCTGTGATATAGATGAACAAGGACATAAAGGTGCTTATTCAATTATCTGAGCATCTTAAATTTGTATATAGTGAAGTTATTATAGATCGACTATGGAAAAATTAGAAAACATTACTATGAACACCAGCCCTTGTGTAAAACATGACACAAGATGCCAAGATGTTACACATTCACTGTGGTAAAAACTGTACATACATATTCTGTGCATCTGAAATATTTACATTACAATTTTTCCATCTCTCATCATTCTGAGTTGAAAATAGTCTATTCGTCCTTTGCCAAAGAAAGGTGATGTTAACTGATTACATTCATAAAACTTTTTTTTTTTTTTTTTTTTTTACAAAATTCTTTGCTAACAACTTTTCATCAATGTCTTTGGCTGGTATTCTCATGAAGAAAAACTCACTCAACTTTGAAGGTTTTGAGCAGATGTTTCCATACCTTTGCTGGCTAGCATTATGATATATATAATAATGATATATGTAATAATAGACCACAGCAGTGTGAAATACAAAACTTTGTAAGTCTATTTTGGTCTCAGAGTGAAATTCATTTCTTTCATCCAGCCATGTTGTCCCTTATTTGATCAACTCGAAAAGCTAGATCTCTGAAAGAGGGGCGCTGATTTACATTATTGTTCCAGCATTCTGTCATGATTACATAAATCTGTAAAAGAGAAAATAAACCAAAATTACGATGAACACAAAGTGCCATCTTTTAATTGGTGAAGACATGAATTTGGAACTAACTCCCACTTAATTTTCCTATGTAGGCATGTGCCATGGCTATGTCTAGATCCACAGTCATGATTATGCTCTTTATCTAATAAAAAGCTCAGCAAATTAAATCGCATAAACTGACCTGAAATCCTTGGATAAAAAGAGAAAGAAAATACATGATTCCTGTGGATAAAAAAATTTTGTTACCTCGTCTGGGCATCCATCTGGTCTTGGTAATCTTCCATTATTCTTCAGAAGTTCTATCAAATGAAACACAATCATCTGTCCTTGTTTGTCATTGCCAATCATACGCATAAATTCCTGAAACACAAACCCACTTTTCAATGACACATTTTTGGGACCTTTAATTTGACAAATTCTTTCTCAACTTCTTCCAGTAAATGGGAAAAATTCTGTATATGTATGTTTCCTTATATGTTTGAAACTTTTTAAAAACAGACTTTTAACTTTAGAAACTTCCTTTTCAGTCATATTTCAGAAGAATATTAAATGTGGAACCTCTATAACACAATTTCCATAACTGTATACACTCAATACAAATTCCCTGAGAAGGGCTCAAGTGAACTAAAAAAATATATTTACTTTGTCTTAACACATCATATTACATCTCAGCTGAAATAAAAAGTTGAGTGTAAAAGAAGACATAATAAAAAGAAACTGCAGAATGAATACTTAAGCATAAATGCAATGGAGAGAAAACATACATATGTTTAATATCCATAAAACTAAAGTCTGAACCATGAGCTAGAGAAATATTTACAATGAACACATCATTTATTTAAATATAGAGAGCTCTTATATATGGTAAGAAAATATAAAAATGAGCAAAGGAAACAATGCCCACACACATACTCACCCTAAATACCCAATAAATATATAAATGATACTGATAGCAGAAATGCAAATTAAAATCAAATAGATATAATTTCTCTCCTATCAACTTGGCAAAACTGCAAATGATAAAATATAAAGCCCTATGCACGGCCTCTGAGAGTGTAATCTAGTACAGCTTTCCTGGAAAACATTTTGAAATAATCAAAATCCTTAAAGGATTTTAAAAAGCATTCATAACCTTTCACCTATAATTATACTTTTACTCTAAGGTGATAACAAGAGATAAATATGTATAAGGATGTCTACTATGTTCAATGAAGTGTTACTTAGGAGACTGAAAAATGATTGTCCAGCAATTATATCCTTATGATAAAGAAAGCTACCAAGAATTTACAAGTCATATTTGCAGTAAGTATTTACCAATATAGGAAAATATCATGCTATAATACATAGTGAAAAAGCAGGATAGCAAACTGTAAAGTATGACCTTTTATTTTATAAAAGAAATCTTTTTAATAAAATTTCACTTTTACATATAAAATTAAATGAAGCCTGGAAGAAAACATACCACAATGTAAAGTGGTAGCTGAATTAGAGATGATTTTTATTTTCTTTCTCATGCTTTCCCATGTTAAAAAAAAAAAAAAAACAACTACAAGCAGAAAAAAATATTACTTTAAAAGGTTTAACTTTTGCAATAATTCCTAGAATGGATGAGTTTATTGGACTTAATAAAAATAGTATTAAGAGAATATACTAAATAGTACTCAAATCCCCACTTTTTAAAAAATTCAAGGTAATTTAATTAATAAATTTAGGGTTAATTTGTTGGATGCTGTCTGACAAATAAGCAATAGGAGGCCCTAAAATAACCCTAAGCTTACTATTATTCTTTGGAAGAAGCTCTTCTCGTGTTAAAAAAAAAAAAAATTGAAAGTAAGTAAAAAACAAACTGACCGCTGGTGGGCTTTTACTTTTCTCAATATATGTGAAAAGTTCATACAGAACCACTCCAAAGCTCCAAACATCTGAAGCCACAGAAAACTTGCTCTCTGTCAGTGATTCTGGTGCATACCTGTAATATATTTAAAAGACAGTTACTTGATGTGCAAATTCTTGATTTTACCTGCAAATCACTGGATTAAAAAAAACCAAGGTGTAGAGAAAAGATTTAACATAATAGGCCTGAGGCTGCTATCCTCAAAAAGGTCTGTTTGCCATGCTGACACTTGGCTGGTACCTGGGAACTCAAGATTTCAGTCGGGTTTCTGCAATTCCCTAAATGGTAAAAGTGGCTCACTGTACCTAAACTGCTTCTGCAAAAAATATGGTTTATGCTGAACACCTGCTTTCCTTCTGGGAGTCTGGAATTTGGGTAAGTGCCAGGCAGAGGACACCCGTATGACCAGTCTCAATAAAAACTGTTAGCACCGAGTCTCTAACAAGCTTCCTTAGTAGGTGACATTTCACACATATAGTCACAATTTACTTCTGGGGGAATTAAGTGTGTCCCATACAACTTTACTGGGAGAGGACACTTGGAAGCTTGTGTTTGGTTTCCTCCAGGCTTTGCCCCAGATGCCTTTTCCCTTTGCTGATTTTGCTTTGTATCCTTTCCCTGTCATGAGTCACAGCCACAAATACAATGGTATGCCGATTCCTAAGAGTCCTCCTAGTGAATCAGCAAACCTGAGGGTGGTCTTGGGAACCTCCAACATACAAAGATAACTAAAATTCAAAAAATTTAATTTTTGTCTCAGTAATAGCAGGGTAACACCAGAGGTAAATGCAAAGTATCTTCTAAGAACTGAAAAATAACCTGCTCTTTCCAAGTTAAGCTTAAAATGAATCCAGATAAGTATCCTAGAGGAAAAAGCGGCTTTTAAACTGGAAGTAAGACTTGAAACTATTAACATATAAAAGAAATAACCTGTTGATCTGAAAGGAGGTGATTATAAGAGGGAGCACAGAAAATAGAAAGTCATGGGAAAATGATGTCATCATCTACTGAAGCTATCAACATTAACCAAGGGAGAATTTTGGCCAATGGATTATGAATAACATGGTTACATTGCTAAATTCATCCTTGTTATAGAGGATGGTGAAAAAGATCTGTTTTAGACTGAGATTTAAAATATGAATTATATAAATTTAATCTCTCCTTCAAAACAACCCCTAGAACATGCTATTAACTAAAACAAAGACCACATTTGAACAACAAATACAGGTGACAAAGATTCTTTTAAATGAAACTGTATTTTTTAAAAGACACGATGGCTAAATCCTATGGATAAAAATTACATGTGACTTTTTCAGACTTTAGATTTAATGTACATTATTCAATAAGTTAGCTAAAAATCTATTTTATCAACTCATATTCTGAAATATATATACAAAAATTAACCTCATTTCATTATATAAAACATTTAATACTTTTACTTGCTAATATAAAAATAAAACTATATGCCAACTCTCCATCTGATGGTTGTTAGCAGCATATAGCTTTCTTTTTCATTAAATACATAAGAAAATTCTGTTCATGATGAAAATGATGTTATTTCTGATTTTTATGCAAGCTTCTTATTAGTGATTCCCCAAAGTCAAGCATCAGAGTTCAATACGTACTTCTCCCCTAAAACATTTACTGAAGGAATACCAGGCCATTTACCATATGCCTTACTTCATAAATTATAATCTTAGCTACATTTTATTCTGTATTATTTATTGGAAATTAAGTAATGAGAAGTGATTTGTCTTATTTTTATAACTTAATTATAAAAATTATACTAGATATTTATCATCTTAAGCTTATCCTGATTGCCCCTGTGATTAAACTTACCAGATATGCAGGGAGAAACATAGGGTCCAAAACCTTATATAATTTGGGGGATTTCTTTATGACAAAGAATATAAAATTAGGAATATGAAAGTGGTATTTAAAATTTAAAAAGAAGGAATCCTGGAAGGAAGGCACTCTGGTGAATGTGCTTTGTTAGCTCCATTATAAATATGCCTCAGCACATGTGTTCTGCAATGTATATATATTTTTAAATAATATTTCATGATATACTTACTTGAATTGCAAAATGAAGTAAGACTTTTTCTGCTGGAAATTAAGCGTAATGTGTTTATGAGGACTGGCACTGCCAAACAAGCTGTATAAAGGACATTCTTCATTACATGACTCAATCTTTGAGGCAGCGCAAAGGTTTGCCATATTTAAATCATGCATTTAAAACATGAAAAGATGTTATCTTAAAATATTGTATTGAAATATTTTAATGGATATATATGAACAAAGGGTTTCAAAAGCAATGACCTAGATTCCTGCAAAATTTGCCTAACTAGTTTCCTCTCTGCTTGTTAGCCTCTCCTGAATACAATGTCCCTCTATACATCTAATTCTCAAAACTTTTGGTCTGAGGCCCCTACACACTCTTAAAAATGACTGAAATGCCCCCAAAGCTTTTGTTTATGTGGGTTATATGTACCAATATTTAACATATTACATATAAAAACTCAAGAAATGTAAAAGCATTATTTCACTAAAAATAACAAACCCAGTAATGTTAACATAAATAACATGTTTATAAAAAATAACTATTTTCCAAAACAAAAAATTTTGAGAAGACCATTGTATTTTACATTTTTGCAAGTTTCTTTAATGGTAGTTTAATAAAAGACATACCTTTTTGTGTTTTTAAAAATTATTTTTCTATGGTTTTTGAAGGTTACACTCCATTTACAGTTATTACAAAATATTGGCTCTATTCCCCATGTTGTACAATACATCCTTGTAGCCTATCTTATACCCAATAGTTTGTACGTCCCACTCTCCCACCCCTATTGTGCCCCTCCCACCCCACTGGCAACCACTGGTTTGTTCTCTGTATCTGTGAGTCTGCTTCTTTTTTTTTTGTTATATTCACTAGTTTATTGTATTTTATTAGATTCCACATATAAGTGATATCATACAGTATTTGTCTTTCTCTGTCTGACTTAATTCATTTACCATAAAGCCCTCCAAGTCCATCCATGTTGCTGCAAATGGCAAAATTTCATTCTTTTTTTTTTTATAGCTGGGTAGTATTCTATTGTGTATGTATGTATATGTATGTATATGTCTATATACACACCACATCTCCTTTATCCATTCATCTGTTGATGGACACAGGTTGTAGAAGACAAATTTTAGAGCCTATGGAAAATTCCACTCTTTGCTCATGAAAAATGAGTGAAAAAGGCAAATGACATCTTAGAATTGTTATGAAAATACTTCTGACCTCACAGACTCCCTAAAAGAAGGTATCAGAGGCCCCCACACTTTGAAAACTGCTGTTCTCCACCACAAGTAAAGCTATTTTCTTAAAACATGAATCTTACCATGCTATTCTCCTGGATAAAGCCTCCAATTTTCCACCTACACACTGTCTAATTAATAAAATCTAAACTCATTAACATGGCACACAGGACTTTCTAGCCCCAGTTACTGCTTGTTTGTTCTGTGGTATTACCATTCACTCACAACCCCTCTGATCTCTTGTTCTTGTCATCCTCCTCATGGAATGCCCTTCCCCTTTTCTGTCACTGATAAAATAAATTGAAGAAGGCACAATTAAATAAGAAGGTATTCTATGCTCATGGATTGAAAGGATTAATATTGTTAAAATGTCCATACTACTCAAAGCAATCTACAGATTTAATGTAATTCTTACCAAAATTCCAATGGCATTTTACACAGAACTAGAACAAATTCTAAAATCTGTACTAAACTACAAGAAATACTTTGAGAAAGAGAACAACCTTGAGAAAGAACAACAAACCTCAAGGTATCATGCTCCCTGATTTTAAGCTATACTGCAGAGCTATAATAATCAGAACAGGTTAGTACTGGCACAAAAATAGATACTCAGATCACTGGAACAGAACTGAGAGCCCAGAAATAAATCCACACATATACAGACAATTAACTAACAACAATGGAACAAAGAACCTACAAAGGAGAAAGGAAGTCTCTTCAATAAATGATATTGAGAAAACTGGACAGACACATGCAAGAATGAAATTAGACCACTATCTTACACCATATACAAAAATTAACTCAAAATAGATTAACCACTTGAATGTATGATCTAAAGCCATAAAAGTTCCTAGAAGAAAACACACAAAGTAACTTCAATGATTATTGTTATTATAAATATATAAATGACAAACTAGTAGTAATAAGTAATAAAAATAAAAAATAAAAAAGTCATAAAAATAAAGTTTGAAGTTTGTGCTCTAAAACTTCATTTTATTGTACTAAAATATACTCACCAGAATATAGGACTTTCACCAGGTTCTTTCACCTTGTAGTATTCTTTGTCTTGTGGCAAGACTTTGGTTAAACCAAAATCTCCTATTTTAACTCTGTTTTCATTCTCCACCAATATATTCCTTGTTGCCAGATCTCTGTGGATATACCTTTTTGTACCAAGATATTCCATGCCCTATGGATAAAAATAATATTTTTCTTTCAGCTAGCTTTATGAACATAAATAATTTAAGTGGTCTTATGTCTGTCCACTCCCTTCATTATCTAAAAAGAACTCTAAAGGATTTCTTAACAATTATTTCAACATGCTCTCTTCATCTACAACAAATAACCAGGATATTAGGTACCTTGCATATCTGAGATGTGTACTGCAGAAGTTTTTTATGATCTATCCGTTCTTTATGTTTTTGGAGATACTCTCGTAAACTTCCATATGGTAAATATTCCATAATTAATCTTAGATTACGCCGGCCTATTAGCAAACAAATGAGAATATAATGTTTCACTGTGCCATACTTTGTTGATTAAATATTAGAAAACAACCATACAGAAATGTCTTAAAGATATACAAAATCTGAATCTAAAATGACAAAACCTGATTATAAAGGTGATGTAGTAGTTAAGAACAGACTTCTTGAAGCAGTAAGTTCTAAAAGAATCTTCAAAAATAGTTACGTTTTAGTCTTATCTAATCCTTAAGCAAACCAGAATAAGCTAATGAGAAGACTTCCTTTTTCCTCATCTATACTGAAAAAGCATCTAATTTAAAAATAATATTCTCATAGAAAATATGAGCAAAGACAATTTGTTTCTTTAGAAATGATATTCCCTTGGGTAAGCTTAAGCAAGGAAAGTAACCACCATCCTCAGTGAAGAGAATAATTAACCAAGTAGCCAAGGACTTCCTGTAGTTATACCTTACTACCACAAAGCAAAATCTCCAATCATACAGAATGCTTCTTTCTCTGGGCACTGGAATATTCTAAGTCTGGATCTTGAGGCATCATATGTTTGTTTCTATTACTCAGGATGCCAAAGACATACTGTGATTTCAAAATAGGTTTCAAAGGGCAACCTACCAGCACTGTAGCACACTCCCTTGTACTTTACAATGTTGTCATGCTGCAAGGATTTAAGGATTTCAATTTCCCTTTCAAAGTCTCTGAGGTGCTCTTCAGTACTGTGCTGGAGCTTTTTAACAGCTACCACCTCCCCAGTATTGTCTTGTAGAGGGTCATACCGGCACATCTCCACACTCCCAAAATTACCCTAAACAACACATCACATTAAGACAGAAATCTCAAGTTTTGTAGATAAATTATTAATAAATTCTAATTACACAGGCAATTTTCAGTAGCTAGAATTAGTAGATGTATTTCTAAACTCACATTAGACAACTTTCAGAACTAGAAAAGGAAATAATATTGCAATAGGTGAGTAGTAAACCTATATATTTAATTTCTTCAAAAGGAATTACAGGCTGAAATACAAACAACTTCAAAAAGCATTTAAACAAATCATAAACATTAACTTTTAAGATAAGGCAAGGGACATACCAGGGATTTCTAAATTTCTATTTCTAACTTCCAGGAAGAACTGTGCTGCTTCACAATATACCCTTTGATACCACTGTCAGTGAGCTGTACGGAATAAGGGTCCTTTATAGACTGAATGTCCATGCCCCCTCCCTCAGTTCATATGATAAAGCTCTAACCCCCAACATGAGCCTATTTGGAGAGAGCCTGTGAAGAGGTCATAAAGGTTAAATGAGGTCATAAGGGTAAGGGCTTATAATCCAGTAGGGCTGGTGCCTCTAAAGAGGAAGAGGGTGAAGGGTATAACTCAGTGGCAGAGTGCATGCCTAGCATGCACAAGGTCCTGGGTTCAATCCCCAGTACCTCCACTAAATAAGTAACTAACTAAACAAATAAACAAATAAATAAACCAACCTAATTACCCCCACCCCAAAAAAAACCCCAAAACAAAAGAACTGACATAAGAGGAAGAGATACCAGCGCTCTCTACCATGTGAGGCAACACAGTGAGAAGGTGGCCATATGCAAGTACCACGAAAGAGTACATTTAATAAAGAAATACTTGAATAACAAAGACGTACACCATTTTGATTAACTATCTAATAATGTACACGCGGACAAAACTATAAGTATGTTTAATTTAAGGAACTTCAAATATTCATCACTTATTTTTAGAAAATAATGGAAAAAATCAGAAATTTAAACTAAATAAGAGTAGTCTGAATAAGTGAACAGTAAATCAGGGTGTTAACTACCAAAGGGTAGTTTTATAAAGTTAAAGTTAATTTTTCTAAGTAACTACCATTTGTGAATATAGGTAGACTAATATGCCTAGGTATTAATTCTTTTATAAAACATATTTTAAGGATGTGATTTACATACATAAATCTAGCTGAGTGTGAATAACTACAAATATTGAATTAGTTAAGTCCAAATTAATGAGTCTTTAGGGTTATATAAAGAATAAGAAATTCTCTCAAAATAGAAACATACTCTAATAATGCCAGATAACATTCCTAAAAATAATTTTATAACATTCTTATATAAAAGATCAACCCATACAGCAAACTTCATTGCTGTCTTCTTTTAAGAAATTGCCACAACCACCCTAACTTTTAGCAGCCATCACCCTGATCAGTCAACAGCCATCAATGTCGACGCAAGACCTTCCACCAGCAAAAAGATTACAACTCGCTGAAGGCTAGAAGATGGGTAGCATTTTTTAGCAAGAAAGTATTTTTCATAAAGCTAAGTATATTTTTTAAACATAACACTATTTGTACACTTAAGAGACCACAGTATAATGTAAACATAGCTGTTATATGCACTGGGAAACCAAAAATTTTGTGTGACTTATTTTTTGTGGTATTTGCTTTTTTTTTGGTAGTCTGGGAGTAAACTCGCAATCTCTCTAAGGTATGCTTGTACATGAATAATCATAATGCTGACATTTGCACCAATTCACATCATATGAAAATCTTAGAAACTGTAATCAGTGTGAAATTTAAATAGAGCATATATTTATCATACTGCTTTTTTTTTGAGGGGGAAGATAATTGGGTTTACTTCATCACACCGTTCTAATAATTGTTAGTTTGCTATTCACCTCCTCCAATTAAGTTGCAAACTTTACAGAGGCAATTACTATGCCCCACATCCAGTGACCAGTGAAGCACCTGGCACTTAGTGTGAGACTCAGATATTTGTATATTAAAATCACATTATTTGGGGGGGGAGAAAACTTAAAATCTGAACGTAATTCAGACCCTCCCAAAGACTCCTGGTTCCTAAATTGCCCACTGGATTTTCATCTACTGATTTAAAAATTTCTAACTCTAAAAGTGAATGATGGTTTTTCACTTTGGATTTTGGAATTTGAAATACTTTTTTCCTAGAAAACACCCTTAATCATATAAATGTTCATATATTCACATCATATTAAAAACTGAGAAAGGATAAAAGTACAAGAAGAAAATTAAAATGTGTATTTAAAATAGCCATATCAATTGAAGATAATGAAGATTATCTAGATTGTTGCCATTTACTTCAAATGAGTTGGATTTTATTTCCTGAAACTTTCTCTACAGTCTACCAAAAAATTTTCTGGGAGATATAATGAAACTCATTAAAGGCCAAATCTAAGGGCTAGAGAAATTAAATGGCTTATTCAGAATCACAGAGAAAATAGCTTAAGGTTTTCATGATTTTGTGACTAGTGACTATGTTACTACTTTAATACTAGTGGTTTTGGTCATGAAAATATCTGCATACAACTAACATGAATCAAGATGTATTCAATGTATTCAACCCCATGAATAAATCATATTATACTAATTCCTTCCTTTTTTGTAAACAATTTATTGTTTGCAATTTGAGCCCTGAGTGGGAATTAAAAAATTACTTTCTTTGTCTTAACATCATATGATTTGCCCCAAAAAGATAACAGAAAATGATCATGCAACTGAAGCATACTCACACAAACAAAATCAAGTACATATGTGAGTAGAAAAAGCATGGAAATAGGAATAGGGAAAGGATCTCGTCTCATACCTGCTAATACTAGCTGTTTGATCATAGGCAACCTACTTAACTTCTCTGGACCTTAATTTTTCTCACTGTGAAATGAACAGGTTACTCTTTAAGTGTGAACATCACTTCCCAAACTGTTCTAGAGAATACTTTCTATGAGATGTCAACAGATAATTTTGCAAGGAAGGGACAAAAGGACTAATAAATTTTGGACAATTGCATACTACCAAGAAATTGATGCTATCAACATAGAATTATGGCCAAGGTCACCCAGTGTGGTTGACAGCTTCTATGATTATTTCCCAATGTTCTCTACACTCTGACATTCAAGCTCTTTTATAACCCCCTCCCCTTGAGTGTAGGCTGGATTCATTCATTTATAATGAATAGAATATGGCAGAAGTGATAAGATGCCACTCCTGAGATTAGGATACAAAAAAGACTATCACTTCGATCTTGAATGTTTGCTCTCAGCTCCCATGTTGTGAGGTGGCCTATGGAGAAGCCCACGAAAGTGAGCTTGGAAGGAGATATTCTGAGGCCTCTCAATAGCCATGTAAGCTTGGAAGTAAATCTACCCCTAGTCAAGGCTTCAGATGACACTGCAAGACCTGGCTGACACCTTGATTGCAATCTTGTGAGAGACTGTGATCTAGAACCACTCAGTTAAGTTGTTCCCAGATTCCGGACTCGCCTAGCCTTAGGTGATTAACAAATGTTTGTTGTTTTCAGCTGTTAATTTTAGGGTAAATTGTTGTACAGCAACAGATACACCTAAATACCTGGACTATTTTTTTTTTTTTGCCATTGCTACACTCTTTGAAACATTTCTGAGAATGTTTTACAAACAAGGAAAAACAGCAAAATATGAATATAACTAAGCTAATACATAATATAACCAATGTTTAGCTCTGGTAAAGCTGAATCAGAACACTGAGCTCAGATTAAAGACCTAAGTGAGGCCTCCATAATGTACATGCCAAAATCCAATTCAGAAGGCCACATGGTACAGAACCCAATGCTAGCATGCTTAGAGAAAGAAAGCAAGCTTACCACTATGATTGGACATGCCAAGAACTAATCCTTTTCTGGTCTTACTTAAAATATATAGGCTATGCATGACTGTGTGACCTTTCAGCAGAGAGAGACTCTGTCTGCTAGTAAACATAGTCCAGTTAATATCTGGACTCTGAACAATCAGATTATTTCTCCCTGAGACAACTAAAAATGGAGGTGAGAGAAAAGGCTTAACTGTTCCTTTCTCTAACTCATAACTACAGCGCACTCTACCAAAAAAGAGTCCCTTGGTCAAATTATTTGGGAAAAATACTGCCTAAATTATCTTCCTCTTGAAGATGTTCAATGCATATTACATGCTAAAGGGTCTGAGAAGTTCTTCAGCAAAGACAGTAGTTTACTTAACACAGCATTTCTCCAACACCTGACAATTAAACCTTTTTTCTACAAACACTCCTCAAAATTTTGTGGAAAGTGAATTTTAGATAATTTCAAAAGCCCTTTTTCTCCCCTAAATAAAATGTTTTACGATTAACTATTTAAAAATCTTCTGACATCTTACCTTGCCAAGTTGCTGTAGAAATTTCAAGTGTCTCTCTTCAAATTGTGTAGGGTCTCGGTCTTCAAAAGCACCAGAAAACCCTAGGGCACCTATCCTCATATTTGGTAACATGTCATTTTCTGTTAATAGTTCATAATCTGTAGAAACAAAGAATAATACTACCATAACCTGGCAAACACATTCTCTGGGTTAAAATGATATGCATGCAAGCTGACCAAAATAATCAGAATGAGTTAGAAATATTAAATACAAACTGATACATGGCAACTCCAATAGTTTAGATTATGTTAATGAAAGCTTTTAATTATAACCCACAATCTGACAGGTTTTCAATAAAGATTTTTTGCAAAGGATAAATGATTACTTTCCAAAATAGATAGTTTTAATATTTATAAAGTAAGATTATATTCTGATTTTTATGATGAGAATGGCAAGTAATATTGGAACAGAAAATACTTATGAGTCAGACAAATGTATATTTAGCTACGTATTTTAAAGGTGAGGAGGACAAACAAAAACAAATCTACGTCATGTTAGAAAATCAATCAGTTATAAATTATAGAGAACTAGTTAAAAAAATAGAATTGTTTTTAAAAAGTCAAATAAGCCAAATAAACTTCTATAGTATATTATGTACTAAGTGGCAAACCAACATGAAGTTATTAGAAGGAAAAAAGCCTTTTTTAAAAATGGCGAGACTGCTCAATCTGGGAGATCAGAATACATATAAAATAAGAAAAGTCATATGAATGTAAGAAATTAAAGTCTAAAAGATATCAGGGAACTTTCCAGAAGGGATTACAAAATTAGTAAAGATTTACTAAGTACAACAAAGTTAGAAAGCTGGAGAATCATTAGGATTGCTCCATCAACACATACCTGGAGTAAACAAACTGTTAAGATCTCGAATGATGGCTCTGAAAGAAGGTCTAAAATCTGGTTCATAATCCATACAATTATTAATAAGATTTGCTAATTCTGTCCACTTTGGTGCAGGAAGTTGGTGCCTATCTTCATAAAATTGTAGCTTCTATAATTAAAGAACCACACATTGAGAATAAATTATGAATGTCACATCAACCTTCTTTCTAACATAAGACGGGCTAAAGAATATCAAATCATGCAAAAGAACTATCAAGGATCACAGAGTAATTCCAACTTCACCACTGATAGAAACTTACTCTTTGAGAATCCAAAGCACTCAGAGGCTTATCTCCTCCACTGCAGATTTCCCACAAAGTGGTACCAAAACTCCATTTGTCTGTTGCTAAGTTTAGATTTTTAGGATTTTCAATGCATTCAGGTGGTACCCATGGTATTCTCTCCTGCAGAACTTTTAAATGATAGGAACAAAATATGGTTAAATAGTTCCCACAAATAAACAACTCTTATATACATAAATAATTTTCACACTAATTTGAATAACCAAGGGATTGTGTACGTGTGCACACATGTGCACATGCTTAAGAGCCAGAAAGGACCTTTGAGATCGTGTAATGTCTCAGCTTTAACAGTGACAATATTGAAACCCATAAAGATTGAGCAATTTCACATACTTTGTTAGTAGCATTAGACAGAATTAGAACCCTGTACAATGAATCCTGGATTGACTAAAGTTTTCATTAAGCCATAGGGTCTCAATTAATACCCTACTCTCTCTACCCCTAACTAATAATTGTATATTCCAAAAAAACTTTTTTCCATAAAATTTGTCCCAAATTCTGTATTTCTTTTGTATTCTTGATTTTTCTTGTATTTCTTTACAATGTGTAAGCAGTAAAGGTAATGTTAACATCATTCTGAGCTGTACTAATGACTGAATAGCAGTGGGTATTGTAACTTGTAGATGAAAAACTAAGGACCAACAGGAAGATGTATGACTAAATTATACCAAGATGTTCTGAGTATGGAATTGGTATAGGTAGGCTCTGCTCAGATCATGGAATTTCCCAGTTTTTGTGGTCTTTGATCCCATCAGAAAAATAGTACTCAAAAAGGAGGACCACTTTAACATTACCCTCTAGTATTCTGGCATAGATAGAGAGACAGACAGACACACAGACAGACAGACAAATAAATAAGAGTGAAGGATTAACTGTTGTATCTTTTGGTGTATTTTGGTAAAGCAATGTGAATATTTTTGCTGTATAATTAAGAGATTAAAGAGTACAGAGTCCTTTCTTCCTCACCATGTGAATATATATATTCTATTTCTTCACCTCCGATTCCAAAGGGTAGAATTTCCCTGAGTACCGGATCTAAGATCTTGTAACATTATCTGCCCTATAGTCTCTGTCCTCACTGTCATATAAAGGCAGCAAATTTCAGTACCATTGGTTCAAACAGGATACCAGGTATTAATGTACAAAAGTTGATCAATTTGGATTCTAAATTTAAAACATTCAATTAGAGAAATTAGCTAATGTAACGGAATAGAATTATGACACTATTTAGACCTAAAAAACTCCTTTCGATTATTTAACTGAAATTTTTATTTTAATTGTGTTAAGTAGAAGGTTATCAAAAGTTTTTTTAAAAAGGTTTAAAAAGTCAGAATTAGTTGAATAATTAAATAAAATTTCAAGCTAGATAATATCTTTTCAAATTTTTATTTAGTGGCTAAAGGGGAGAAAAATTTAGAAAGTTTGTGACTCAAAGAATGATATTAAAAAATTTCACATAATGCTGGATAAAATCAGACATTCCATAAATAATTAGGGATTAAAACTGTTTTAAAAAATCATCTTAACGTCCATAGTAACATGCTTATAAGAAAGGAGAAATAGAACAGACTAGGAATGTAACTAAACCTTAATTTAGATTGCTAAAAATGGTTGCTAAATTTTACTATTAACCAAGAACATGTCAATAAAACAGAATTTGAGAAAAAGTAATGCATGCTTTATGCCACTTTCCAAGTAAAGCTTAAAAAGTTAAATTCAATCCCTGTAGAACTTACTGTCCTTTGGCAAAACTGTAATACTAATGCCAGGATCACTAAGTTTGATGAAAGGAGGATTTCCTGTCTTCCTGTCTTCTTCTCTGATAAGAAGAATATTTTTGGCACACACATTTCCATGAATAAGGGTTTTTTCTTCCTATTAAAGTAAAATGCACATATATTCAAACATTAATCAACAAATATTTGAGCACTTAACATGTTCAAGGCCCCGAAGTGGATATAAAAAAAGAAAAATAAATAAGACAGTATAAAATAATAAACATTAATTTGGAGGCACGCTTTGAGATAATAAAGAAAATTTTATGCCAGCACTGTGCTTCCTGTTTTACATTTTAATTCTATACCCATGATGAAATGAATACTTTTAAAAACCACCTAATGCCACTTCACTTTATTAAGCTGAGGTTTTAAACAGTATGTATTCCTAGATGGTAGCTAACAGCAAGAAATTCTGTTTCTCTTCACAGCAGGACATAGGTGTACACTGGAAGGTCTGATCACTGGCTGGCCCTGTGATATTCTGCTTCTCTAGCAACATTGCTTTCTCCATGGACATAACGTCCAATTGCCCACAAACACCATAACAAGGTATTTTCTGTAGGGATTTTTCTGCTACCCATAGTTAGCACAACATGTTTCTGCAAAATTTTTGTTTTAATTCTCTAAAACCAAGCGACACAAACTACAGACTGTCCATCAGCATCAGCAGTTCTAAAAAGACTGGTGGGATGCCAAAACTATTTCTTTCAAACTTGATTTTACATAAATAAATATATACCTAAAATAATCCCTTTCATCAACTAACACAAATTATTTTAAATGACTTAGCATTCATTTACAGATTTCTTGCTCCCAGGTCAAAATCCCTTCTACATTGCTTCATAGGCTAAAACAATAGTTGATAAAAGAATATACTAATTACTTACTAGAAAATGCATGGCCCACGCCAACTGTTTAGCCACTTCAAGTTTCCATAATATATTTATAGAATTTTTATTCTTTTTCAGATATGTATCTAGTGATCCAAATTTTACAAACTCCTGAACCAGAATATCTGTGTTAAAATATAATGATAATAGTAAGGCTCAAGTACAATACAATAAAAAGTATATAATTTATTAAACTTTTATAAATATATTTATAGTTATATGTATTATAGGTAAAGAGATTAAACTACATAAAATTCACTAATTTAAAGAAAGCTTAACAGCTATACACCATTGTATTTCTAGGTTTTAGTTTATTTAAAACAGCAAGAGGTAAAAGTCTAAACAATTATATATACACACAATATTACATATAATTGTAAATTATATAATAACACATTGATTATGTAGTTCTAATCCCCAATTGTGATTCTGCTTGATCTAGTATTAAAACTGGTTAGTTTTCACATGGTATATAACAATTGTTAGCAACAAAAGTTGCCTTTGGACCTTGCTGGGTAACTGAAATAAATGCAATGAAGGTTTTATGGCCCATAATTAATGTGGAGAACAATCCACATGCCAGTAATTAAGAACTGACTACAGGTAAATTTACATCAGGGAAAGTGTCCAAGAAAAAAAAAAAAAAAAGAGGAAAAAAGATCTAGGAGCTACAATGAAAAAGAGCTTAATAAAACTTTTTTATGCAGCATATAAGACCTACTGTATTTCATATCTACCACTGTCACATGTCCCATTATTTTATGTGTCATAAAAGTAAAAAACCTGCCAATCAAACTATGACATGTCATCAATCAGAGATCAATCAGAGAAACACAGAACCACCCTAGTTGGGGGTGAGGGGCAGAACTCTCTACTCTGCATTTAGATTTACTCTCCCTTTATCAACCCCTTGAGATAACTGAGACACCTCTATGAACAGATTTGAAAACCACTGCCTTTCAAAAGATTATCAATTTTCAAAGATATGAAGAAATGTTATTTAACTATGGATGCATATTTAATCCACATTACTAATGGAAAATGGAGAAGTAACTACATAAGTGATTTTTCCGAATGTAAACTTTGGGAGTTTTTATGACAGTCAAATTTAGTGATAGAATGTATCTAATATCTAAATCCAGTCATTTCTGTCAGTTCCATTAAAATTCAGTATATCATTTATATGCTTTGTCTTAATAACTTCAAATAAATTTATATTGAAATGCCAGCTATATCAATGTTATGTTGAACCAGCCATAATCTATATTGCTGTGGTTAACAGAAAAGGTTATATTTGTTTACTAGAATACTCCACTGTTCTGGCATTTTAACATAAGGCATATTAAATGGTTTATTGCATTTTAATTTCATTCACTGGTTTCCTTATTTATGAAAATACAACTGAACAGTTCTATAATATTTTTTATTTCAACAATATTTAACTCCTGTTAAATTATAGTTTATATTGATATCTAACTATGATCCTGAAACTGAATTTTCTATATAAACAAAAATATATGTTCTGAGAAAGGCATGACATTAACGTAAGGAAGGCAGTGGTTTTACTTACTCTCCTCTCCACAGACACATACTCCATAATTTAAAACCAGATGTTTGTGAGAAAGCTGGCTCATCATGCTTGCTGCTTCAAAGAAAGACTAAGGAAAAGAAAAACATACAAAAGATGTAGAAGAATTATTTTTTGTTGTTGTCTATAAGCATTCATAGCTCAGAAAGATACTGTCTGCCATAAGAGAAATGTACTTTCTCCTATTTTCACCAGAACTGTAGATAAGATTACAACGTGCTTTGGTCTCTTTGGACTCGCAGTTGCCATCAAACTTGATGATAGAGTTCATTCTCAGGAAACCCCTGAGTAAGCTTGGTATAAGGAGATAGCAATAAGAAAGGGCAACATGAATGATGCAACATAAACAGGCTAAGACCCAAAGCACCAAGAGTAGAGATCAGAGGTACAAATAGGGGTAGACACCAGAGACAGTAATATGGGACTGCAGTAAATGGATGGGAGTTTCAAATAACACTTTCTAAAGAATTAAGAATAATCTTTGTGCAGATAAAATATTGTAACAACTATGTCAGTAGACTGGCATGGTATCAACATCACTAACTCGACTAAACTTGACTAGCACTTCTGGGTATGGTTACTGAAGATCACAATTACCAACACTGTGGAGTTCTGGATTAGAACAACTCTTCAGTTTGTATGTTTCACATCATTTTCCACTAAAATCCTTTAAGACATTTTAAGTATCATAAATGTTTGTTACATCATATTTGGTGATATTCTACTATGCTCAGGACTCTGGCAATTGGCAGCTGGGTTTCTACCAGCTAGCATCTCTGGTTGATGCCCATATTTCACCTAGAGTGTTCCTCAGTACAGTGCTTTTCAAAAAAAAAATTTTAAGTAGATGAAATTGTAGAGGAGATCTGTGGAAACCATGAAGCTCTGGGAAGCCAAGTTTAAAAACCACTGCCTCAGTATATACAAAGATGCAATAAAACCCATAATACAATACTAAATAATTAGTTTGGAAATAACGTATCATAAAAATATTCTATAATTTTTAGCACCACCAGAATGCATCCTTAGAAAGGTCCTTGATATATATACATTTTTAAAAATTACAATTTTGTAAAGCTGCATGCATGAATGTATTATGTGCATATGAGAGCACCTCTCTAAGTATCATAAACTACATGAACTATGCAAAGAATATACAAACCTCTGAATAGTTTCTATGTGCTTTATCCAGAACTTTTAAAAGAACTTCTGTTTCATGCAGTTGACCGTAGTCTCCTACTTCCCTTCTTACGCCTTTAAAAATTTTTGTAAAAGTACCTTGGCCAAGGCTTTCATTCTTTAAAATAAAAAATGGAAAGAATGAATAAAGACAGAGAAAGATGCAAGAATAGGAACTATGTTCAATCATACAGTTTTTAAAAATCCATGAGCAAATATTTCCTTTACAAATTAAACCCAGATTTGAGACTCTATATTAGTTATATTCTGCTTCCTTCACAGTAATAAAAGAAAGCAAGGATTAATGAATAATTCGATTCTATCCTATTCTTAAGCGTCCTAAATTAGTATAATTATCACTTTTTATAATGTCAGTGCTTACCTTCATTTATTTACATGTGAATCTTTTTCTTCATTTGCCTTTCCTAATAGTGCAACAGAAAGGCAGCACAGTATGGTCTGTGCAGGCAGAATGTCTAACCTGTTCTTTATTAGCACTTACTAGTTGTGTGACCTTGTACAGGCTATTTACTCTCCCCACGCTGCAGTTATCTCTGTTTCTTCATCTGAAGAATGGGAATAATAACTATTTTTCCATAGGATTGTTATGAATAAGAAATGAATAAATAGAAGAAAGCATTAGTCTACAACATTGTAAATGTTGGGTAAGTGTTAGCTACTACTAGTATTAGTAGTATTTCTTGCATATCCTTACAGAATCATTGCACTCTGAAGCAGGGCTGCCTGCGTTCAAATTAAAGCTCTAATATTATTAGTTTTGTAATGTTGGTCAGGTCACCTGGCAATTCTCTACTTCTTATTCACATAAGGATTCATACCTTTATAATTCTGGATAATTCTGCCTGTTGTTCTCTTAAGGAACTTAGACATCCGTTGGTCTTTCTCATTCTACTCTGAAAGCCCCTAAGTTCTCTTTCATAAATCCCATTTCTTTCTCCTTATCTGCTGCATTTGAATAATTTGCAGATCTAGTTTTCAACTAATTCTCCAACTGTTGAGTAATCTGCTTTTTCAACTTGTCCATTTTTAAAAAATGTCTTCTAACTAAAAATTGGCACTTGCCATCTGCCTCTACAAGGATTGAATCACGTTGGCACTTGCCATCTAACTCTGCTTGGATTAGATCACAAGTTGCTGCAGCTGCTGACCTCCAACACACCCTGAAAGGAGTTCAGGATGGAGGTGAGGAATGAGGTGCTCTGTGCTCTGGGAAAACTGGATGAACAGCCTTTCAGCTAGTTAGATACTTTCAGGAGATTTTATGACCCCAAATCTTGCGTCTCTTCATATCTAGAAAAGGACTAAAATTATTAATGGTGACATCTGTTCCTTGTGACTAACAGCAAGCCTCTGCCTAAACATGTGCTTGACTGCACGTGCCCCTTTCACTGAAATCATATGTAATACTGAACAGTTTCTCAGAGATTTCTGAGATGCTATCTCCCAGGCTATAGTCCTCATTTTGCCCCAAATAAAACTTAACCCAAAACTCTCACATTGTGTGATTTTATTTCAGTCGACATGTCAATGAAATCTTTTTTTCCCCCAAATCTTTTTGGACTGTTTTGATGATGTCTTGTTTTTTCCCTATGTTTTCAACTCCTTTTTAATTTTTAAACACACACACACACACACACACACACACATACACACACACATATGTATGTATGTATGTGTATACGTATTTTATAATCTCTATCTGAAAAGTCTGTTATATGAAGCTCTTCAAGTATAATTTTGATTTTTTTTGGTCTTCTGATTTTTGCTTAATCTTGTATTATTTCTCTGTTTTAAAATTTTCAATTAAAAGCTCATGTTTGAAGTCATTTTACCTGTGGGAATCTTGGGTAGCCAAGGTTAAGAGTATATTCTTTCAAAAAGATTACACAGTTGCTTTTGCCAAACTCCACAGGGTGTTACTAGGGGAGCACTACTTGTTATTTTAATTCAACTTACTGGCTTAGGGTTTTCTCAGACCCTGCTGGTGACATAAAGAAACCCAAACTCAAAAGCTTGTAATTACAAATTCTCAGGAGAGACCTTTTTTACCTAAGAGCTCAACTAAAACAAACAACACTCTTCTTCATCTCTTCTTGCTAGTGGGTGAATTTTGCACAATCCGTATATTGTTTTACTGAGGATGTATTTACTTGACGGTTCTGGCTTTATTCAGAGATGGTCTCACTATTAACTCCTGGCCTTGGCCCTTTTTTGTACTGCTTTTAGATCTTAATTCCCTTCATTGGTGAGACTAATCCCGATCCCACAAAACGTCCTGCAGCCAAACATCAGCTCTATGTACTTCTTTGTTTTCAGTACCTTCTTTGAACTTCCCTTACTTCCTCGAGAACTTGAGAATTAAGATATTCTTTTAGATGAAGACATAATTTTTAATTAAAAGTTAAAATTTATAAAAAAAATTTTTAATTCCTGAGAAGAAAATACAATTCTATTCTTAAAATAATTAACTCAAGTTTGGTATCCCATTTTCACAAGACAAAAATATTTGAACTGCTAGAAAACTTTTATAATATATGTTATAATAAAATAGTTCCAAATGTCACATGAATGTAACATGGGGGAGAAAATTAAGAAAACAGTTGTTTTAAAAGGACAAAAACACAATAATCAGCATCTAATGACTTACAAACATCAAATCTTCATTTCTGATTTTGTGGAACACCATTTGGTTCACATTATTATGTCTCTGTAATGTTGGTGAGGTTGGTATATCAGAAATACCATTGGTTCTGAAGACCAGAAGGTTTGATTTATCTGTTAAAAAAAAGAGACAGAATGAAAAAAATATGTGTGTGTATATATGTGCATGTGTCTGTGTGTCTGTATGTGCGTGTATATATATGAAAACCAAAACATACTGAGGATATAAATTGCTCTAAAGGGATAAAATAAAATGTGTCCTATATACAACAAATGCTTAATAATTTCTTGTTCATATTGTTCATTTTTTTATAGAAAATTATTTTAGGAGTTTATTCATTGATATACTCTAACTTTGACCTACTCTAACCAGTTATTTTATATATTCAAAATTATAATCCCTTCCTCAAATAATATAATTTTTAGGAATTTTAATAACAGTTTAAATATGCTTATTATTTCAAGGAACTTCCAACATTACTGTCTTTATTTTAAAAGATAATATAAAAGAAATTAAAATTTTAAAAGACTGAAAGTTTTTACTTAGAACATATGAGAATTTGTTAGTGAGGTCTTTCAATTTAGTAAATAAGTGACTTATTGATACCAAGAAATCATTACTTTTTAAAAATATTTTAGAATGATAAAACTTTAAGTCACTTCTAGACAACCCAAACCAAACTGAACAATCTTATTAGAGGATGCTTGTACAAAATATGAGGAAAAAATTAATTTGTTTTTGGAGCTTCTTCTTTCCTATCTCTTTTGAAATCAATATACTGAAGCTATCTCCCACCATATACACAATCCACGACCATATTTTTAAGATAACTAGAAAATTATTTTACCTTTTGGCTTTGGGGGACAGCATTTAGTAAACTGGAAGATGATACTGTCTGAGCGAACAGTTTCCATCTGGTAGCAATTCAAAAGATCTTTAAGATTATTGAAGTTCTTCTTAGTACCACTGAGGTTGTATTCTCCATTCTCATTTTTTGTAATCAAACAGTGCTTATATTCAATGACATTTTCTCGCTATGTTTAATCATTTAATAGAGGGAAGGAAAAATCACAATGGATATAATAGTGATTATTGTGACAAAAAGGATATAACACAAACAAACAACAGGACATTTAGACACCTGAACTGTGAATCCTAACACAGTACCAGCATAGGACGATAAAGGTGTCTGGCTCCTCAAAAAGGCATCTAATTACATTGCAGAGCATACAGAAATAGCTTAAGAGTTATTTTATTGAAAGGCAAGGAACTACTACTACTACTACTACTACTAGTAATACCACCACCATCCTTATCAGCTTTCTATCATTTACAAGATAAAAATCTAAAACTATTTTAGCATACAAGGGTTTCCATGAGGTGGCTTCTTCCTCCATCCCCAACCACTGCCACTCTCAACGTACAATCCATGTTCTAGCTATACTAAGTGACTTAAAAAATTTCAAGCAAATGCCTTGATATGCTGTTTCATGCCTTGGTAACTGTACATGGTATTTCTCTACAGAATGTACATTCTTTCCTTTTGAGCAGTGGACTTTTATTCAATCCTTAAAACTCAGTTCAATTTCCACTTTTTCTGTGAAGTCTTCCTAACAACTCTTACCCCATTCCACAAGGAAAGGTGATTACGTATTCCACTGTGCCACTACTGTATTTATAAAATTACCTCTAGTATGGTAATTTTAACATTTTTCAGTTTTTCAATGTTTGTCTTACATGCTATACTAAGAATTTGCTCATTACCTATTTTTTTGAACTCCTTCTTATAAGCATAGTCATAAAATCTACTCAGTATCTCAAGGTCAATCTCAAGTCCTTCCTACTCCAAAGGACCTTTCTTAATAATTATAACCTTTTCTCTTATTGTCTATATTTGCTTACACTAAATAATACTGATAATAAACAATGCTCAATTTAGTATTTTTTTTGGAGAGACTTGATGAAATTTGACACACTGGTAACACTCAAACATTAAAAAATAAAATAAAATAAACTGCAAATAAAAAGACAGTAGGACATTACAAATAATTTTTAATGTAAATCCTAGGAATTATATCTTATTTATCTATGAAAAATCCCTGAGGTAAATTAAGTTTATTTAACTGCTAGTTATCATATTCAGAGCTATAATTTGGAACATCAAAAAAGGAAATATGGTAGATATTATGAAGGGGAAATTATATGGACTAAATAGAGATGTTAGCCATTAATTAGTGTGATATACTAACCTCAACAGCAAAAGTCAGAAAATATTTATTAAAATCCTTAGGACTGCATCGAAGTACATAGAGTCCAGTCTGATTACCTGCTTTCTTCAGTTTACTGATAGCAAAATCCATTCTAAATGTAAGAAATAATTTGAATGTTAATGCAGCAAGAATCATAACATTATGACCAAAATGTCACCTAAAAGATCAAAAGTCAAATCTAAAACTCTCAGAATTTTTAGATGTCCCCTCTACTTTATATGTTTATCAATAATCTTGCAAGGTAAAGTATTAAAGTGCCAAGCTATTTTGCAATATGTTCAAACCAATTCAGGGGGAATTATATTGCTTTAAAAACAATGTATTATAAAACATATAAAATCACTAAGAACAATTTATTCATTTGAATTTTTTACCTTCTGATTACAAATTGAGTATTTTAAAAACCATACTCTCATAAAACTTCATTTAACTATACTTTAAATGTAAAAGTATTATTCTGTTGAGTAAAATCTTCTTTGTAACTCATTAACTTTAAAAAAAAATTTACTTTTAAAGTCTGCATTACTCACGAAATTGGGCCATGACAGTTGCTTTGTATATTTTCAAGTACCATTGGAGGTGCTACTTCTTTACAAAGATAATGATGTGCATCTGCAGTTAATCTATAATATCCGTCAATTAAAGACACAAAAGACAAAGCTTCACTTAATGAGCTAAGTTCAATTTCCTAAGGGGAGAAAAGAAAGAGAAATAGTAACATTTAAAAAGTCAACTGTATCCTACAATGGATTAAAATCTAAGAAAAAGAAGGCATGCTGATGAACGTTGAGCCCCAGGTTTTCTAATTTTGGTCATATAACCCTGAAATGGTCAGACAGGTAAATCACAGGGATACTTAAGTTAAACAAACAAATAACATTAATGTTTAAGCCAAAAGCTCAAGAGATATCTGAATTAAAAAGAAAACATCCAGACAAATAATAAACTTAAGAGGAGAGCATAAAGGAATTCATCTCTTCCCTTTCAATTAAAGTAAATGGAATTTCTGAAGTTATTTTTAAAAAGGAAGGGTTAATCTTTTAGAATCAAACATGTCTCACAGTTTGGGTAGGGCTCACCTGGGAATGGTTTACATTTTGTCATATAAATAGGTGGTATGACTAGTATTATGCACATTTCTATTAGTAAAAAATTAAAAAAAAAAAAAAAAGACTATACAGTAGTCCCTTCGTCCCTCCATATCTGTATGGGATTGGCTTCAGGACTAACCCTCTGCAGATACCAAAATACGTGGATGCTCAAGTCCCTCATATAAAATGGTATATTATCTGCATATAATTTATGCAGATCCTCCTGTATACTTTAAATCATCTCTAATACCTAATACAATGTAAATGCCATGTAAATAGTTGCCCACACACGATAAATTCTAGTTTCGCTTTTTGGAACTTTCTGAAATTTTTTTCCTGAAAATTTTCAAACTGGGGTTGGTTAAGTTTGTGGATGTGGAACCTACAGATACAGAGGGCCGACCGCAGTCAGGAATGAGCACTACAACAGGGAACCAGCACAACCAGGCAGAAAGGGTAGGGGAGGAAGGTTACTGGTACTTTGCTAATCACAAAAATGAGTGAGAAATACATTAATGTACAAGAAATTCTATGGGAAGATAGTGTTGACAGTGATACAAAAAGCTTGATTAAATAAAAAAGCTTACTAAAGTCATGTTTATATTTACAGTTATATTTAAAACTAATCAAAATCACTATAAGAAAATAACTTTGGTATTAAGATTCTGAAATACTTATTTACAACAACTGTAAAAAATAACCATTATTTAATTATAAAGCAAACATACCAGACTTTTACCATCTTGCTTATGAATAGTTACAATTCTGCTTTCATTTGAGCCTTCTTGGTTTGCTTGTTTAATACTGACATCAATAATATCAGGAAAATCACAATATAACTGTAAACCCTGTAGTTAAGAGCAGTTGAAATTAAAAATAGACAGAATTTATGGTGCCATTTTAAAACAAGACTTATGAAAGCAATAACATTCATTCCAAATTCTTTAAGAAAATTATTGATAGCAGTAGATAAGCATTACATGGGATTCTCTCCCCCAATAATATAACCCTAAGACTACACTATCTCTTACTGTGACTTAAAAGTGAGAGCATTAAAGGATGCCAGGAATCTAAAGTGTGCTGTAGTATCCTTCAATCCAATCAATATTAATAGGGAAAAACTGTCAGAAAGTTGAAAGTTTACCCAAGAATGAAGATAAAAAATAAATACCTGATAACATCCTAAGAATAACATAGTATGAACAAACTTGTAATGCAAATCTAAAAAAATCTAAATTATTTAAGTATATGTCATCATAAAATCAGTGAAAATTAATCTTTTTTCATAATTAAATTTCATGATTGTGCTTACTATTATCAATACTAGTAAAAGAAAAAAGCACAACTACTTTAAAAATCACTTTTAGAATTCAAATCTTTTCTGAAACTGTAAGAACACCATTACTAATTATTTTCTCATGGAAAATTAAATAAAAAACCACTTAAGATCAATGAGAAGAAAACCACAGATATAACCTTGATGATGTTAAAAAAAAAAAACTTCCACTTTCATCAACAGTAGAGAAGTGCAAGACCATATTTCAAGTGACTAAAATTACTTTGCTTCTATTGCCATTCTACTTAAATTATCAAAGAATGAGAACATATCATTGAGGATTACCTGTTCTGTCAGTGTCTCACTTTCTTTATGTTTCCCTCTTGACCACTGAATTCCACCGTTTCCAGTTATTACAATGGTTGCAAAAATCTCCTCACCTGAAGGACCTCTTCCAGGTTCTTTTACTTCAAATTGCTCTGTGTAGAAGGCAGACTGAAGAGTTTCCAGATTTATAAGATACTTAAGTTTCAAGTTTCTGGCAGTGGCTTTGCAATGGCTGAACTGCTCAATAAATCGGCGAAATCTGTACCTTATTCGCTTCCTTGTCAAAATATGATAGTCCTGGATCTTTGCTCGGACACATTTTGGTAAGAATGTCTTGTAGCTAGGGATAGAGAGCACACAAGCAAAACAAATTGGAAAAAAACAAAACTGAAAGAGAAGTTACCACCGTTCTCCATAATAAGTAACTGGTCGGCAGAGGGGTCAAGTGGATAAAGGTGACACACCCACCATCCATACAGTATAAAATTTTAAGGGTTTTTATCTGATGATGTGAATGTATTTACCAATTCTGAGTTACTGTAAATTTTTAGAATAGACGTTAATTTTCTTCCCCCAATGAAATAAAGACTTAATCTAGTTAACAATGGAGCCTTTAAAATTTTATTTTCTCTTATTATCTTATATGCCATTTTTTGGCACTGTGTTGCCAAATATATTTCCTATGATGCTATACACCAAAATTTATCTGAATTCTGGAAGTTGTTATATTTTGTTAGATACTACTGATAGCCATTAGACAAACATACTTCTTGTGTATACATTACTTTCTCAGGCCAGCTTCAATAACTTCTAAATTCCTTCACAATCAAAACAATTCCATTTGGAAATGTTTTAACTCTTTTGTACTTCCACCTCTATGTAAAATATCCTAAAGAAAGTAGGTAACTTATTTCTCTCCTGCTAAAATATCTGCCAAATGAAGAACATTTTAGTTTTGAAGGTACAAGTATGTTAAAATTTCCATGCCTTCACATATGCTAATCCTTCTTCCCATCACCCGTCTTATCTGGTTAGCTCTTACTCATTCTGCAAGTCTCAGCTCCAAATATCAATTCCAGGAAACCTTCAGGACCTCTATTAGACGCTCCTCCCTTTGTCTGATAGCATTCTGTGCACCATTCCATAATACCACTTATCACAATATCACGTATCACAGCATATTATACTGTACTTGAGTGCTGGAGCTGGCTAGTGCTGAGAAATTACCATTGTAAGTTAAGGATTATTCTATAATTATTTTATATTTAATTTTATTTTACATTTTACTACCATCTACACTTTTGAAGTTATTCATTTCTATCACATCGGAGTGACGGAAGGGTTTGTTACTGCTCATCTCTTTCTAATTCTGCATTCAGTGATGTCAGGCTGATACTTTGAAATTGACCATGGCGAGGGCACTTATACCATGGATACCAGCAAAAATCACAAACAAATCACTTTTTTTTTTTTTGAGAACTAGTCCTAAACATTTACCAGTACACCACTGCTTACTTACTCCCTTTCCTCCCTACTCTAATACCCTTAAGGAACTCTCTCAGTTTTGTACTCAAGTAGCCAAAGCTGCTGGAGAAAGTCATTTAACAAGGTAGATGGGTTGTATTATAAATTCATAATCACTAATTTTAATAGGCTTTTATCACTACCATCACTTTTATATTTCTCTTTTCAATTAATTTTCCCAAGTCCCACAATTATGTCAAACCTTCTCCAATTTCCTCACACTTCCTACCTTTCTTCTGCTTTAAGCCCCAGCTACAACCCTCCTCACTTTCAGCAAATTACTTCATCTCTTTCCTAGGGGAAAAAAGATCCTCTAAGCAGAGCTGCCTCAATATCTTGCCAGCAAACCTACATACATCTGCATTCATTCTCCCCTCCTTCCCACCTATTCATTTCTTGAACATGTACTTACCTCTACCCTCTCTCTTCCTCTAACATAGATCCACCCTCTGGTGAGTTAGTTATTTATTATTTCTCTTCTATCCACATGTTTTAAAAATACTAATCTCCCCATCTTCGATGTAATGTCTCTCCCTCCCTCATCTCCTTCCAGCTACAGCCTATGTGGCTTCTTTTTCAAAGGGTTTATAGAGCCATTTCCATTTTTTTCTTTACTCCTGAACTCACTCCAATCTGACTTTTGTTCCATCATTCCATAGAAACCGCACTTGCTTAATCAAGAAAAACTTCCATGTTGCTAAAACTAAATTCGTTATTCATTTTATTTGTCATTTTCAGCAGCATCCAACACCGTTGGTCATTCTCTCCTTGAAATTCTCTCTCCTTAGGCTCCCTGATTTTATTCCCATCTCTTTGGCTACTTCTCAGTCTTCCTTACAGATTCATTTCCCTTTAGCTGGTGATTTTGTTGGAGTTCCTCAAGATTTAATTATGGGTCCTCTTCTCTTCTTATCTATACCTTCTTTCTCTCTAGATACTCTACAAGCAAATGACTAATATCTCTACCTCTAGCCCAGACTTCTAAGCTCCAGACCCGTATCTTCCACAGTTAAGTCAATCTACCCATTTAACATGGATGTCTCAAAAGCACCTCAAACAATGTGTCAAACCAAACTCATGATTCCTCCTTACGTGCTCCCTAAAAGATCCTCTTACAGCATTCCTTATCTGAGTAGATTCAAAAACAGCACACAGTCCATCTACTTTTGTAATCCCCAGAAACTCAAGAGTCATTCTTTACACTACCTTCTCCTTCAACCCCCATTATTCAATCCATCACCGTATTTCCTTGATTTTACCTTCTAAATGTTTCTCCTATTTGCCCATTTTTCTCATTACTAACCCATTCAATTGTATCTCCTGGAGGAACTACTGCAATGCCCTTACTCTCTGGTCAACACACTTTCCACTTGCTCTTCCAACACTCTGATTTGTTTCCTACACTGGAGTCGTGGAGATCTTTTAAGAACACAAATCTAATTATACCCTTGCTTAATACTCTACATAGTTTCTTAGTGTTCTTAAACTTATCAACGTGACTCTAAGGTCATGGTCCAGTCCCAGCCTCATCACCTACTAACTCTTTGAAGTCTAGCCATACTGACTCTCTTCATTCTTTCTATGCTCCCTTCTGCTACAAGGCCTCTTCCATGAGTCTCTATTCTCTAACATTTACCTCTCTCTACCCATTAAATTCTACTCATTTTTCAGATCTAAAAAGTCCTACTCTGTTCTTTTCCATGGCAAGTATATATTTGCAAGTAAACAAATATATAAAATTTAATAAAAGTATGGATAGCATACAGGAGAGCCTCAGTAAGTTTAGGGAAAAAAATAATGACAAAGTTTAAAAATACAATCAGAATGCAAATGATTCCTACTTTATCTACTTCTGTCAAAAACATTAGTTACACCAAGAGCCTTATTAAATCTGGCAAACAATTTTTGCAAACAACAATGGCTACTTGATTTAATGCTTTGAAAGTTTATCTGGAGATAAAAAGAGGAGTTTAAGATAACAACATACAAGTCTTTCCCCTTTGATGCTTGGAATAAAAGAGCAGACATACATCCTTTGGGAATAACATAGGAGTGAATGGTGCTTGAATATGGTGAATCCATTTCAGGGTCATGGTATCAGAATCAGACTTGTTAGAAACACTAAAAATTTCCAAGAGACAAAGTTGTTAACTCTTGAAGCATAAAAACATTTTTGCTGATGCTTTTCTTACATTGAATTTTTAAAGTATCCTAAAATTGAGGCCCTAAAAGGCTCTGAAATTTAGCCTTGCCTTATATACTACTTTCTGTACCATAAAATGAAACCTGCCTCTTATTATTACAACTGGAGTAGGCCAATGGAAACTCTAGTATTTGCTTAGGTGTCTAGAAAGGGAATCTAGTGATATGAGGTATGTAGCTCAGTTGCTGTGAAAGTGACCTTGGCCCTGGCCTATTATTTGCAAATTCAGCAGAGTCTCCTTTAAATTCTTTCCATTCTCCAGTTCTCTTCTTCCCACCCTGTGGCAAACGTAGGATTTTAAAGAGCAAATGAAGAATGAAAACAGAAAAATCTTACTCGTTTCATTTACCTTCTATAATTCGACACCTAAGCCACAATGTCCAATTAGGAACTGGCAAAAAGAGTAAATAACTAATACATACACAAAGAGATGCACGAACACATATATAAAAGTAGAGATGAACACACAGAAAGAAGCATGTGCTCACATACACAGAGGCACCTAACACACAGGCACAGACACCAGAGATGTATTTTACATGCATTTTTTTAAGTCTGGGAAAGAATACGTATTTAGTTATACTAATCAGAGATCCACGCGCTATTGTTTCTAGAATGTTTCTAGGAACAAAGCAGCTTATGTCATGCTGCCAAGATCTAATCATTCATCTGTTCTCCCATCAATTCTGAAAATTTAACACTGAGTAGAGTTTCTTGATTATTTCTCAGAAATGAGCATTTAATGAAAATTCAGGAAACATCAGTGAGTTAAATTACATTAAGAGGCAAGTAAGTCGGGCATGTTTTTGCTTCAGTACTGGCATAAACTATTTAATATTAAAATATCATGATACCTTTATTTATATTCAGTAATCTTCATTTGAAGATTACTTCAAATGTAAACTCTGGTGCTACAAATGACAGTTCCAAGAAAATGGGGAAAAAATCCCACAGAATAAGAAAAATATTTACAAATCATATATATGGTAATTTACATATAGAGACTTGTATCCAGAATACATAAAGAACCTTTACAATTCAATAATTTAAAAATATTGAATTGTACAAATAAAATGGGTAAACTATATGATATGTGAATCATACCTCAATAAAGCTGTTTTAAAACATCCTGGAATCTTATAATGAATGTTTAAGACTTACACAAATTTTAAAGTAAAATAAAGAAAAAATGATACACAATTTTGCAGACATATTTATATCCTGGTAAAGATAATCAAAGAAATATAATAACTAAACATTCACTGGTTTTAGAACACTAGACATAATTCAGGGAGAAAAATAAATAGATGGCATGATTCCTGACCTCAAAGAAACCACAATCTACACAGAAAAATTGTGCCAAGACTCTGGACAATATCATGGTCTCCAAAGCAGAAGTGTTCCACCATAGCTTAAGCCTAGAGATGGCTTCATATTTAAAAGTTTATTTTCAGTGGCTCAAAGCTTCTCTATTCCTTTCAACTCCTTTTCTTCAACTGTGTTCCTCTCAATTCCTTTAGTTTCTATTAAGGATATCTAAGATATTCATCCCTGACTGTGTTCTACTATGGTCTTGCTATAGCAGGTATTCAATAAACAGCTGTTAAATAATGAACAAATGAATAAATGAATGATTGAATGAATAAGTTAATATCCTAAGAAGTGTTTGTCTGCACTTTAAAAATATCAACTTCTTAACTGAATTTGTTTATTTTGCTTTTATTTTCTTTGCTTTAGGAGACTGATTCAAAAAATACTATAAGATACCAAAGTAAAAAATTGAATTTGACATAAACATAGGGAAAGATATATCGTATTCTTGGATTAGAAGAATTAATATTGTTAAAATGACCACATGACCCAAGGAAATCTATAGACTCAATTAAATCCCTATCAAAATACCACTGGCATTTTTCACAGAACTAGAATAATTTTTAAATGCTTATGTAAACACAAAACATCCCGAATAGCCAAACAATCATGAGAAAGGAGAACAGAGCTGGAGAAATCATGCTCCCTAACTTAAGACCATACCACAAAGCTACAGTAATCAAAACAGTATGTACTGGCATGAACTAGAAAGCCCAGAAATAATCCCACACACTTATAGTCAATCTACAACAAAGGAGGTAAGCATATACAATGGAGATAAGGCAATCTCTTCAATAAGTGATGCTAGGAAAACTGAACAGCTACATGTAAAACAATGAAATAAGAACACTCTCTAACACCGTATACAAAAATAAACTTAAAGTGAATTAAAGACCAAATGTGAGAGCGGATACTATAAAACTCCTAGAGGAAAACATAGGCAGAACACTCTTTGACATAAATTGCAGCAATATTTTCGGTCTTCTAAAGCAAAGGAAATAAAAGCAAAAACAAACAGAACCTAATTAAACTTAAAAGCTTTCGCATAGAAAGGAAAGCATTGACAAAACAAAAAGACAACCTACCAAATGGGGAGAAAATATATGCAAATGATATGACTGATAAAGAATAAGGGGTGGGAATAGCTCAGTGGTAGAGTGTGTGTTTAGCATGCACAAGGTCCTGGGTTCAATCCCCAGTACCTCTTTAAAAGAAAAAAAAAAATGTTTTAAAATACAACAAGTTTCTTCTGTATAGCACAGGGAACTATACTCTGTATCTTGCAGTAACCTAAAATGAAAAAGAATATGAAAACAAATATATGTATGTGTACATATGACTGAAATATTATGCCGTACACCAGAAATTGACACAACATCGTAAACTGACTATAGTTCAATAAGAATATTTTTAATTAAACCAAAAAAAAATCAATATCCAACATACATAAACAGCTCATACAACTCAGCCACACACACACACACACAACACAAATAAATAGATTAAAAAATGGGCAGAAGAACTGAATAGACATTTTTCCAAAGAGGAAATGTAGATGGCCAACAGGCACATGAAAAGATGTTCCACGTAGCCAATCATCATGAAAATGCAAAGCAAAACCACAATGAGATACCACCTCACGCCTATCAGAATGGCTATTATCCAAAAGAACACAGCATTTGTTAATGCTGGCAAGAATGCAGAGAAAAGGGAACTCCTGTACACTGTTGGTGGGAATGTAAATTGATACAGCCACTGTGGAAAACAGTATGGAGGTTTCACAAAAAACTGAAAATAGAACCACCATATGATCCAGCAATTCTACTCCTGAATATACATCTGGAAAAAATGAAAGCAATAATTTGAAAAGATATATGCACCTCAATGTTCACAGCAGCATTATTTACAATGGCCAAGGTATGGAAGCAACTCAAGTGTCCATCAACAGATGAATGGATACCCCCCAAAAAAACAAACAAACAAACAAACAAAAAACAGATGAATGGATAAAGATGTGGTAGACACCCACAGACAGACACATACACACTGGAATACTACTCAGTCATTAAAAAAGAATTAAATTTTGCCATTTGCAATAACATAGATAGACTAGAGGGTATTATGCTTAGAGAAATAATTCAGACAGAGGACAAATACTGTATATTATTACTTAGATGTGGAATCTGAAAAATACAATAAAGTAGTGAATAAAACAAACAAAAAAGCAGACTCACAGATATAAAGAACAAACTAGTGGTTACCAGCATGGAGAAGGAAATAGGGAGGGGCAATTTATGGGTGGGGGAAAAGCAGTTATTATTGGATTATATGAAATCATGTGTTTGAAATCTTTGAAAATTGTAAAAGCACTATAGAATTTAAAGAATCTTTCAATTAAAAAAAAAAGTATGGGAAAACACAGAAAATACAAATAAATTATATAAAAACTCCAACCATTCATATTTATGTATATGGATTTGCAGAAGGAAATTACCTGATAGAGCTATAGATGTCCAGTGGAGTTTGATCCTTTTCTTTAGCTATTCTCATCATATCTAATACCGCCATCCCAAGACATTCTTCCTGTGTTTCATGAGTCACAGGTACTTTTATCCATCCATGCAAAAAATCATGCCGCCACTAAGGTAAAAAAAACAAACAAAAATTTAGAAGAAAATATCTCATAAGTTACACTATCACATTTTAATCTACCACTGTATTTTAATCTATAATTTCCAGAGCATATGCATTTAAAAAGAACGTCAACTCATCCCTTGATTTTCAAACATTTTACCCTAAAATTTTAGAAGTTCCTTGCAAATGGAAACTGATTTAAATTTGTCTTCCAATTACAGAGTATTTTTTGACATCAATTTCACTGCTTATAACTTCAAACTGTATCTTCTACATCAAAATTTCCTAAATTAAATTAATTATTAATTAATTAAAAACATACTGAGTTCCAAATATGTTCAAAGTATTATACTAAGGACTGTGTTAGATACAAAGAACTATAAGATGTGGTTTCTGCATCCAAGGAGACTAAAATGTAGCAGTGAAATGAAACAAGTAAGCAAAAATTATAATGCCAGACACTGTATACTGAGTGCCACACAACAGACACTTCAGGAACTTTAAAGAAGTTGAGATTATATTCAGTTGTGGTAATCAGGGAAGGTTTCACAGAAAATTTATCATTTCATATATTGTTTGAATATGAAATTTTTGATGAACACAAAACAGGATGAGGAAATAGAAGAAATGGCACAAAAAGAAAGCACAAGGACTGTTCAGAGATGCAAACTAGTTTGGTTGGGGCAGATAATTTATGTAAGGGAATAGTGTGAGTTAAAACTTGGAAAAGTAAGTTGGGGTCAGAATGGAGGTAGCTTAGAAGCAATGGGTAACCATTTTCTTATAAGCATCAATTTCTTAAAACACCTTTTCTTACAGCATCAATTGCAAATACTTCACCAAATTTTTGAAAATGGGCAAGTAAGTCATTCTGATTAAGAAAGAGTAAAACAACTGATGGCTATGCAGATTATTTTTAATAGTTTGCTTTGTTCCACATACTATACAGGACCAGAGGATAATAAATTCTGTTCATGAGAATATCCTGTAGAACTCATGCCCAAAATATAATAAATATATGAAAAATTATTGAGAGCAGTGCTAGGAACACTATTAACCAAATGCCCATTAGAGAAAAGTTACAAATGAAACAAGAGTCTCAAATGTCAAAGCAAATTATTGTAAGCTAGCCTTCCTAAACATCACAGTACCTATTAACAAAAATTTCATTTAAATAAAACTGTAGAAGAGTAGATTTTCATCTAGGTAGCTGTCAACATTTTAACATTTAACCAAGACATTTCATCTGCACTAAGACAGAAAAATAAGAAAACAGTTATAATCACAAAATCATAAATGAACCACTGAAGCATTGCTCATAAGAGCCAAAAGATAGAAGCAATCCAACTATCCACCAACAGATGAATGGATAAACAAAATGTAGTATGTACAATGGAATATTATTCAGCCTTAGAAAGGAAGGAAATTCTGACACACACTACAACATGTTATGAATCTTAAAGACATTATGGTAAGAGAAATAAGCCAGCCACAAAAGAGTAAATACTATATAATTCAACTTTTATGAGGTACCAGGAATAAGCAAATGCATACAGACTGAAAGTAAAAATGTGGCTGCCAGATGTCAGGAAGAAAGGGAATGAGGAGTTATTTTTTAATGTTATTTTAATTTTTAAAGGAGTTATTTTTATGAGGAGTTACTTTTTAATCAGTTAAGGAAGATGAAAAATATTATGGAGACTGACAGTGGTAAGGGCTGCACAATGATATAAATGTACTTAATGCCACTCATTTGTCCACTTAGAAATGGTTAAAATAGTAAGTTTTATTAAGTATATTTTACCCCACACACACAAAAAAGTTGGTTGCTCTCATATTGCAAAAGAGAAACATTTTTCAATTTGTTACTCATAAACTGAACTACTAGGTATCTTAGACATGTGAACTATGAGGATCTGCAAGGTTATATCCCATGATACTGGCAAGTCTGATTTAGAACTCCTTGATCTGACACCTTGGAGATATCAAGAACCTATCTTTACCCAAACACGCTAATGTATTTCTCTTCAAACCAAGATAATAGATAAGAAAGCAATACAAAATGTTCAACACCACAAAATTTTACAATATTAATAAACAAATACCTAGAACACAGCTCTCAGATTGGGTCAACATCCAGCCACCCTCCTATGAGGGGCTACACAAATTATTGTAGCTCACTTTTTAAGTAGTTACCTACTTCCCACTTACATCTATGTGAATCATGTTGTAAACTCAGTCTAAATTTTGTGAAATCCTTAACATGTTCTAAAGCTAAAAAAATAAAATTCAAAAGGGCCAATTCTAGGAATCTTTATAAAAGAGATTCTATTATCCATAAACCATGGGATTAAAAATTAGTGATAAAAGACTCAATTCTGTTACCTCTCTGCACCTGCTATGTAGACATAACGGCAATTTTCCAATTTACAAGTATTTTCCTGATTAAGAGATACACTACACAGCAAGGTATTTATCATTTAACACATGCACAAGTAAGATAATATAATCATACCTGAGCAAAAAGGTAAGACATGACAAAGTCGTCAAGAAGAGGAGCTTCAGCACCTCGAGATATTCCATGCCGATAGGTTCTGTTGCTGCCATTACAATACCAGTAGGGAAAGTAAAATCTACGAGACGATTAAAACACTCAGTCCATAATAGTTCTAAAATAAAAATACTGTGCATATATAACCACTTCCAGCCGACTGAAAAGTATTATTCCATAATTAGAAAACACAACTAACAGTGTTAAATACAAATTGAGAACAAAGGGAAATATGGAAAAAATCATGGTAATAATACAGGCAGAAAATACAAGAAACACGAGTGTAAAATCATATTCTGCCTTCTGTGCATAGAACGGAGAAGCAATAATAGAGAAATACAGAAACAAAATATTAACAAAAAATTTTAATGTAACTCTAGGAACACTGGTAATCTGAAAGTGTTAATGTGGTGTGAAAACAAGTTACTGCTTTTTTTAAGAAATAGAGGTTAAAAACTTGCCCTTCAAAGAAACAAAAAAAAATTCTGTATTGCTTTTTTATTTATAGTTTTATTGAGATGTAATTCACTTTTATTTTTTTAAATTTTTGGAGGCGAGGTAACTATTTTCTTTGGTGGAAGTACTGGAGATTGAACCTGGAACCTCGTATGTGCTAGGAATGTACTCTACCACTGAGATATATACCCTTCCCCCTAATTCACATAAAGCTCACCCATTTAAAGTATACAATTCAATGTTTTTCAGTATATTCATAGCATTGTACAAACATCATCACAGTCTAATTTAAGAACACTTTAATCTCCCATCAAAAGAAACTCCATACCCATTAGTGGTGACACCCAAATCACCCCTATCTACTCCCCAGCCCTAAGTTACTACTAGTCTTTCTATCTCTATAAATTTGTCTATTCTGGACACTTTATATAAATGGAATCATATAATATGTGACTTTTTCTGTCTTCTTTCACTTAGCATAATGTTTTCAAGCACCATCCACATTTACAGCATGTATCAGTACTTCATTTCTTTTTATTGCCCAATTAAATTTCCATTGTATGAATATAGTACATTTTGCTTAACCATTCATCACTTCATGGACATTCGGTTTGTTTCCATCTTTTTGCTACTGTGAGTAATATTGCTATGAATAGTCATGTCCAAGTTTTTTTTGGGTGGATGTATAGATTCTCATTTCTCTTGCATATGCACTTAGGGGTGGCAATGATCAATCATATGATAATTCTAATGTTTATCTTTTTAAAGAGTAGCCAAACTGTCTTCCAAAGCAGGTCCACTACTTTACATTCTAACAACAATGTATGAGTGTCCCAAGAGCTCACAATACTTGTACGGAGAGTTTAGCTACTAAGCCCATGGTATTGCTGACTCAGCATTCATTTTTTTTGGCCAAGAGGCCTGTAGTGACCTTAAACTGACATTAGCTCCCTCACATAAGCAAATGCCCTAGATAGCAGCTTGCAGAGTCACAAGCAAATATAAGTTCCTGATATGACTTCCCCAATAGCCCTTGTGATCCAGTCTAACCTTATGTGCCCCTTCAATGAGACCCCATGTGGCTTATCAAAACCCAGATCTTTTGTCTTGTGGTAGCCCACAGTGAAAAAAAAAAATGTGACAATGAATATATGCATGTTCATGTATAACTGAAAAATTGTGCTCTACACTGGAATTTGACACAACATTGTAAAATAATTAGAACTCAATAAAAAAGTGTTTAAAAAAATAGAAAGGGGAAGGAGCCCATAATGAATACAATTATTATATTCTTCATTAAAAGATAAAAATCTCAAAAATAAATAAATAATATAATATAATAAATTAAATAAATTTAAAAAATAAAAATAAATAAATCCTAATTCTATTATGAGTAAAAGTGGTGCATCTAGAATAAAATTATTCACAAGGGTTGAAAGTAAGGGAATAGAAAATAAATAAAGCAACACATGTGATATTAACATAAAAAAAAAAAAACACAAAAAACCCAGATCTTTTGGTTTGAACTGACCAATCTGGCCTTAGTCTAGGAACCCCAAAGCACTCTACCCACAGACCCTAATAAAGGCATGTGCTCCAGGTCCTGCTTCTCCCTGTCTGCACTGGGCCTTGACCTCCTCCTAGTGTGATCCCTTGAGGCATTTCCTGCAGGACCTGTGAGTAATAAACTTTTCTACTTCAATTCCTCTTGTGGTCTGTTATCAAACTGCACCTCACCATTAGGCACCCTGGGCTCCACTTAATAAGTGTTAATTTGACCAATTTATAACAGTTTGTTATTGTCCATCTTTTTTATGCTTGCCATCCTTGTGGGCAAAATGATATCCCATTGAGGTTGTGATTTACATTTCTCTAATGAATAATAATGTTGAGTATCTTTTCACATGCTTATCGATCATCTGTATATTTTGTTTAGAGAAATAGCTATTCAAATATTTTGTCTATATTTTAATTGGATTATTTGTCATTGTATTGTTGAGCTTTAAATTTTTTTTAATATATTCTGACACCAGACACTGACACATTATAACTGACTATATGTCAATAAAAAAAAAGTTCTTCATATATTCTGGATATAAGACTTTAGACAGATACGTGATTTACAAAACATTTTCTTCCATTCTATTGGTTATCTTTTCACAATATTGTCAGTATCCTTTGATGCATAAACATATACTTTGACTAACCCCAATTAATCTATTTTTCCTATGCTGCTTGGGCTTTTGGTGCCATATTGAAGAAATCACTGCCTAATCTAAGTACACAAAGATTTTCTCCTCTATTTTCTCCTAGGAGTTTTATAGTTTCAGCTCTTAGATTTAGGTCTATGATCCATTTTACATTACTCTTTGTATACAGTGTGAGTTATTGGCCTAACTTTATCATTTTACATGTGAATATCCAATTGTTCCAGAACCATCTGTTGAAAACACTATTCTTTACCCATGAATTGTCTTGGCACTCTTGTCCAAAATCTATTACTATAATATAAGAGATTATTTTTGGCTCTCAGTTTTATTCCGTTAATCTATATATCGAACCTTAAGTCAGCACCACACTGTCTTGATTACTATGGTCGTATACTAAGTTTTGAAATTACGAAGTATGAATCGTCTTTGTTCTTTTTCAAGACTGTTTTGGCGATTCCAAGTCCCTTTGATTTTTATATGAATTTAATGATTAATCTGCCATTTTCTACAATAAAAATAGCTAGTATTTCAGTAGAGATTACACTGAATATACAGATTAATTATGGGAATATTGTCATCTTAACAATTTTAAGTCTTCCTATACATAAACATGGTATATCTATTCACTTAGATGTTTCCTTAATTCTTTCAATGATATTTTAAATTTCTCAGTACACAAATTCTCAGTACACAGTGCACCTAAAATTTTTTATGCTATTGTAAGTGGAATTATTTTAATTTCACATTTGTATTGTAATTACCAGCATATAAAAATACAATTGATTTTGAATTTATATCCTACAACTAGGCTGAGCTCATTTATTAGGTCTATTAGTTTATTAATCTCTTAGGATTTTTTATATACAAGATAATATCATCTGTGAATAGAGTTTTACTGCTTCTTTTCTAAAAGAGAGGCCGTTTATTTCTTTCTCTTGCCTAGTTTCCCTAAATAGAATCCATGGTATAATGCTAAACAGAAGTGGTGAGAGCAGATATCCTTGTCTTGTTCCTTATAATCCTATTTATTTCTGTAAGGTCATAGTGATGTTACCTCTTTCACTCCTGACTTTAGTAATTTAACATTTCTCTCTTTTTATCTTGGTCAGTCTAGCTGAAGGTTTACTGATGTTGTTGATCTTTTCAAAGAATCAACTTTCGGTTTCTTGATTTTCTCTATTGTTTTTCTATTCTCTATTTCATTTATTTGTACTCTGATGTATATTATTTCCTTCATTCAACTTGCTTTGAGTTTAATTTTCTCTTCTTTTTCTACTTCGTTATGGTGGAATGTTACTGATTTATGAATTTTTTTAGTATAGGTGTTTATACCCATGAATTCCCCTTGAGGCCTTGTCTTAGTTACGTATCATAAGCTTTAATATGTTCTATTTTCATTTCTAGTCATATCAAAGTATTTTCCATTTTCCTTTGTGATTTCTTCTTTAATTTATTAGTTATTTAGAAACGTGTCAGTAATTACCACATATTATATATTTTTCAATTTTCTTCTGTTAATGAGTTCTAATTTAATTTAAATGTGGACAGAGAACATAGTTTATATGAATTTAATCTTTTTAAATTTGTTGAGATTCACTTTGTGGGCTAACACATGATCTACCCTGGAGAATGTTCCACGTGCACTAGAAAATAATGTGTATTGTGCTGCTGATGGGTGGAGTGCTCTATATATGTGTGTCTAGCTGGTTTAGTGTTGTTCCTCTATTCCCTTGCTGATCTTCTGTCTAGTTGTTCTATCCATTACTGAAAGTGAGGTATTGAAGTCTCCAACTATTATTCTTGAATTGTCTATATTCCCCTTCAATTCTGTCAGTCACTTCATGTATTTTTGAGCTCTGTAGTTAGATCTAATTTATAACAATTATAAACAAATATATAAACAAATGTTATTATGTTTTCCTGATGGATTAACTCCTTGATATTTATAAAATATCCCATCTCGGTATCTAGCAACAGTATTTATCTTCAAGTCAATTTGTGTGATGTTAATATAGCTGCTCCAGCTCTCTTTGGGTTACTGAATTCATGGTATATTTTTTTCAATCCCTTACTTTCAGGTTGTTTGTATTTTTGAAGGTAAACTGTGCTTCTTATGGACAGCATGTAATTTACGTTTTTTTAAAAATCTAGTCCTCCAATCTCTGCCTTTTGATTTAAGTGTTTAATTCATTCATATTTAAGGCAATTACTGTTAAAGTAGTATTTATTATGTCTGTCACTTTTGCTATTTGTTTTCCAAAAGGCCTTTTAGGTTCTTCATTTGTCTTTTTATGTCTTTCTTGTTCACATATTCCTCCATTACTGCTATAGATATTTTCTAGTGTATTATATTAAGTCTCTTGTTGTATCTTTTACTATATTTTTTTGAGTTATTTTCATAGGATTTTCCCAGAGGATTACAATTGACATTTTAACTAAACAATCTAGTTCTTATTAATATCTACTTAATTTCAATAGAATACTAAAACTCTGTTCCATTCCTTTTATTCTATATTTGTAATACAAATTACATCTTTCTATATAAGTCTTTCAACAGCTTTGTAGTTATTGCTCCTTTATGTTGTTTTTGAAATAACCCATACCTATATAATAAAGGCAATGAAGAATAGCCTCTAAACAATAGGAAGGTGGGATTTTTAAAAGTTACATAAAATCTCCTTTTGGGTAGTTTCTGGTTAGACTATCCTTGGAACTTCTGACTATAGGTAGCTATGGACATGTGCCCCCTTAATTTAAAAATAGGAAGAATTTATGAATTTGATAAGGGAAACATTTTTTAATTCTTGAGAAGAGGTGAGTAAACTAGGTCCCACAGGCCCAATCCAGTCGACTACCAGTTTTTATAAAGTTTCACTGGAACACAATCATGGCTTTTCATTTACTTATTGTCTATGGCTGCTTTCACACTATAATAATAGAGCTGAATAGCTACAACAGAGAAAGTATAGCCTGAAATGCCTAAAATATGTACTATCTGGCTCCTCACAGAAAAATACTACAACCACTGCTCTACAGATATTTTAAAATAAAAAGATATACTTGCAAACTGCAGAACACACAGTAATTATAGAAAGTGATAAAGAAAATATTCCCAATTAGATATTGATATTTTGTCAGTCATATGTAGCATATAAAAATACTACAAATTTGAAGGTCTTAAAGTAAACATAAAAATCTTACAGAACTTTGAACAGATTTAATCCTAGGTCCCTTATGGGTTTTTTTAATTGGTTGTTATTTTAAATGACCTCTTTTCTGTTTGCTTGTGGAATATGGAAAAAGTTAACTTTTTAACACATTGATCACACAGATCTAGCCCTCTGATGCATGGTTATTATTGATGCCTGTAGATCTGTTCATATTTTCTATGTTAACAATCATATCATCTCCAAATAATGACGTTTTGCTTCTCTGTTCTCAATTATTAAACATTTTATTTATTTTTCTTGTCTTACTGTACTGGTCAGGAACTCCACTAAAATCCAATATACAAGCAATTATCGTGGCTATCTCTGTTTTCTATCTTGCTTCTGATTTTAAAGAGAATGTTTAATATTTTACTATGTAAGAATATTATTTTCCATATATTTTTTATAGGTAACTTTTATGATGACAAGGATGTCTCTCTTGAGTCTTACTTTATTAAGGTTTCCTTTTCTTTTCTTTTTAAAATCATGAGTGAGTCCATGTTCTTTTTTATTATGCAACACTGACTCTCTGCATGGAATGGATCTATTTCACAAATGAGAACCACAGATCATCGTTTTGAGTCAAAAAGTACCTCAACTTCACTAAATCGGTACTACTTATAACCAAAAATTATGAAATAAATTAACTTGTAATTTGTGGTTGTAAACAAACACTGGTAAAATCTTACCTTTCCTTCTCTTCAACTTTTGTAAAAAGTTATTAAAATAAGAGATGTGAGATTACATATTATTGCACAAAACATCAAATTTCCTGGGAAACTGTCAATATTCCAAACATTTAGGATTTTGCCAGTATAGGCTATTCTTATCCTCTTTAAAATTTAATTATAATCTTACATGGTAAGGTAGCATCCCATCACAACAGCTTTATTCTCAGAGCATGCTAGTTAAACAACATGAATGAACACTTCCTCTACTTGAGAAAGAGTCTTAAATGAAGAAGATTAAATATTAATTGGTTCTGGTCTCTGATATTAAGGACCTTGCAATTAAAATATATCGTTGATAATTTCTCCCACTTTGCCCTTTCACCATTAAGTTAGTTAGTCACTTCACTGGAGGAAGTACCTGATTCTGTAGAGTACACTGTGCTTGGTTGATTCATCTATATGGAAGACATGGTTGGGTGGGTACCAGATCCTTTCTGTTTCACTCATTAAAGCAAACATACTATGATACACAGGTGTGATTCCTAGGAAAAAAGCAGAAAAAGAAGTGATAGTTAAAAGTACATTTGCATAAAATCTATCATCTGTAATGGGGCTGAAGTAACAACTCTTCAAGTCAGCACAAAACACAGTAGCAGTCACAATCTTTTGGTTCAACACTACTCACAATGAATTCTTAATTAAGCATCTTTTTTCCCTTATATTTTAAAATTTGATTGCTGGGATTCTTTCAAGTAGATTATAAAAAACATTTTATCTAATTTTTTAGTTGTCCTCTATACTAGGGTTGACCCAAAGTCGTGTGTTTTAAATAATAATAAGGGTACCAAATAACTAAAATATTTAGACATCATTGAGTGCTTTAAAGAGACTATCAGTTTTATTTTTAAATGTCAAGTCTTACACAATAAACTAGTCATTATATCCTGTTCACTATTTAAACATACAACGAAAAATTTTAAATGTCAACTTAAAATGCAAGAGTGTGTGATTTTTCAAAAGATATTTTAAGAGGTACATTAACAGAAGACTGAAGGCCACTGAACTTTTTAACACCTAAGTCACACAATTAAATAATGCATATTATTTCTAAGCACATAGCGAACATTCACACATCCACACAAATACATACCAGCCATGTGGAGACTAAAAACAAGTCTCCAAAAATGCCAGAGAATAATCATACATATCATGTTTTCTAACCACATCAGTTAAATCAGAAATGAATAATTAGGGAAAAAGAGTTTTTAATCCTATAGATTTGTAAACAGAAGTCTCACAGAAAGTACTTTTATTCTAATAATGTTTTCATTCTTTTCAACTGTAGACAAAATGACACCAACTTGACACACTGACAACATTTAAAATTTTTATTTTAAGTTATTAACACAACTGTATATTCATAAATATGTTACAAAAACATTATTCAGTAACAACTTTTAAGCTATATCCTTGCATTCATTCTTTTTTTTTTAAATAGACTTAATTCTTTTAGAGCAGTTTGAGGTTCACAGCAGAATTGAGCAGAAAATAGAGTTCGCACACAGCTCTCCCCACCCACACATATATACTCCCCTACCCTCAACATCCCTCATCAGTGTGGCACATTGGTACAATCGATGAACCAATGTGGGCACATTATTATCAACCAAAGTCCATAGTTTACATTAGGGTTCACTCTTGATGTGTACATTCAATGGGTTTTGACAAACCTTGCATTCATTCTTGAGTTTACAAATACTTCTAAATCTCCCACAGGTCACAGGAGAAATTATTAACAGAAACTAAAAAGCATTTATAATGAATGATGATCAATATCGTGTATTAAAGTACAGAATTTAACTAAGTTACACTCAAGAGGAAAAACCATAGCTTTAACCTGCTTATATTAGAAAGTAAAAGAGAATGATCTAAGTTACCTAACTCAATAACAAAATGATTCCACATTCTTTTATTTACTTCCTCTCCTCTGTGCACAAAATGTGTCACATAGCCAGTGATCTAGGTGCATAAGAAACAGAGTGGGAGATGAAATTGCCTAGAAAGGGGTCATAAAAGACCTGATAAGAGATTGCCTTGAAAGAAAATACTCAGAAGAGAATCTTAGCAAAAAAGCAGCAATTAGTTTAAATGTAATGCAAATAAAATTGTATATGCGACCATTATTTCTAGCATATGATGAGAGGGATATTTTTCTGAACAAGATGATGTCATGATTTTCAAATCATAACATAATGACACAAAGCAGGAAAAGTGAGCTCATACTGACGAATCATAAGGATTTTTTTTCATAAGGATATTTTTAAATAATGAATAATGATTTCTTAACATAAATAAGACTCCATAACTTAATGACAGGTATCAAAACAGGAAAATAAATGCATCTATATAAATTGGCATAAAGGGGTCAGGAGATGGGGATACACACCAAAAGAAAAATGGTTAGGTCTCTCTGCAAACAAAAGCAAAAGACAGTACTTATAATTATGCTTAATCACACTATCTTATTTCAAAATGACAACTATATATTAATAGTTTTTTTTTCCTTAGTAGTTCATGTTAACTGGGTTGTCCTAGAAAGGAAGAAAAGGTAATGACACTGTATTTGAGATACATATACTGAAAAGATTGGATCTCAAAGAAACCTCAAGGTCATTTTGTCTCTCTACACATCAAGTCCAAATTATTTTTATTTATCAATAACACTTCAAAGTGTTTCTTCTTTTCCAAGACATTACCAGAATCATGATTCAATTCCATATCATTCTAGACCAAGAACAGTCATCATTCCACTAATATTAACAATCTCTATTCTATAATATGCACAAGATGGGTATGGAAAATACAAAAATGAAAAATAATGCCAAACTTTAAGGATCTCACAGTGTAGTGGATGACACACAGAAGCCACTGAAGAATTATAACTCAAGAAAGTAAGTGCAATGATAGTAAAGACCACAAGAAAACACAAAAGGACAGAGAGGTGACAAAGATTCTTTGCTTGACCAAATTTTAGTCAGGCTCCTCTGAACCCTCTCCCTAAAAAGTCCCAACCATGTTATTTCCTGGTAGAATCCAGTTTAAGCAGAAATCCTGCTTAAGTTCATTTAGAAAGAATTATCTACCTTTCATATCTGATCAAATTTCTCACTCCTATTATCCCCTAGGTGATATCTGATCAACATGGCCTGCTCAGCAAGAATCCTCTGTTAGGCTGGTTCAGCCAGAATCCCACCTTGGACTTAATGTCCCTCTTAGTAATTTTCCACTCATCAATATCCCCACCCTACTTGCTCCTTGGCTATAAATTCCCACTTGTTCAGACCGTACTCAGAATTAAGCCCACTATAAACTACATTGGAGTAGCTTCCCCTACCACAATGGCTGTTTAAATAAAATCCATCTTTATCACTTTAACTTTTGTCTGCCTCTGGTTTCCTTTAATAGAGGTAGAAAAATTATCCAGAGGGTCAAGTTGTGTAAAGATTTCAACAAAGGCTTCTGAAGAGATAATGCATAAGATGAAAGCACATGAGGATTTAGCTATTCTATGTAATTGCAGGCAGAGTATATAAAATATGCACAGGCATGGAGGATCAGCTGCAAATGCTCGTGGAGCTAAAATGGTTACACAGAAAAGAGACATGCTGTACAGAATAGAGTTACAGAAGGATGAGCATATAACCTGGCTGGACCAAAATAGCTTTGTTTTATGCCTCCTGTCACAGCATAACTATTAATAGCCTACCTTTTCATATTGAAAGTGTCCCAGTTTGAACAGCAGTAACCCAGTTATATAATGTCAGCTTAGAGTTGGATATAGGTTAAGTCTGAGCTCAGCCATTTGCTAGGTAAATTTGTGAGAGTTACTCTCTCTAAACCCATATTTCATCATCTACAGAATAAGGAAAAGAAAACTGAGTTCACAGAATAACTGAAAGGATAAAATGTGATAACATGAATAAAGTGCTTAGCAAAGTATATGGCACATAAACGGGTTCCATTCTAAAGATTCCAGAAGTATAACCTAACTGGGCTTTATAAACCTATATAAATAAATAGGTTTTTTTTGTTGTTACCCCAAGTTGAATGAGCTTAGACCAATACTTTTCAAACTTTAATGTGTGTAAGGATAATCTGACAACTGTCTTAAAATATGGATTCTTACTCGTTGATCCTGGGAAGGGGCCTGAGATACTGCATTTCTGACAAAATCCTTGATGATGCTGACACTGCCAATCCATGGAGCACTAGCAGCACACTACCCACTGCAGAAGACAGGGTTAGTCAACAAGAAGTAGAGTCAATAAACAAAGTCAAAATTAAAGCACAAAAAATAACAGAATAGGAGAAACTGAACAGAGTATAAAAGGCATGTGAGGTGTGTCAATTGGACCTAATTTACATGTTGAAGAGATAATGGCCAATAATTTTCCAAAACTAAGCAAAGATACTGACCTACAAATTCAGCAAGCTCTGAAAGCTCCAAGCGAGATGAAGTCACAGAAAACAACACCAAAATGAAAACCAATAAAACCAACCAAACCAACCAAAAACCAAAGTCAAACTGCTCAAGATAAATAATAGAAAAAGTAATTTTTTAAGTAGCCAAAGAATAAAAATGTTTTACCTTCAAAGGAGTAATAAAAATACTGATAGGTAACTTTTCAGTAAAAAACATGGAAGCCAAAAGACAATGAATGAAATGACATCTTAAAAATACTGATTAAAAAAAAAAAGCCACTATAGAATTTTATACCCTGTATAAAAAAGGCAAAATGGCAAAAAGAAAAACATTTTCAGATAAACAAAGAGCTGAAGGAATCTGTCACCAACAGATCTGCAATACAAGAAATATTAAGAGTTCTTTAGGCTGAAGGAAAATGATGACAGATGGGAGCACAGAACTATAGGAAAAATAAAAAACATCGGAAAGGGCAAATATAAAAGAATAATGACTATTTAAAACAATAATAATAGAAGCACTCTGTATATTTATGATGTATACAAAGGTAAAATACATGGCATCAGCACCAAATGAGAAAAGAAGTAAATGGAGTTAAACTGTTAGAAAGTTCTTGAACTACTTGAAAAATAACATACTAGCTTAAAACTGTAATAAGCCAAAAATGTACATTATAATATCTAGGGTAGCCACTAGAAGAAAAATACAAAAACTAGTACAAAAAAATCTAAAAGAAGAGATAAAGTTAAAAAAAATTGCTGATCAACTGAAAAAAAGGTAGAAAAAAGAAACAAAATAAAAACAGATGAAACAAATAGAAAACTAGTAACAAGATGTTAGATTTAAGCACAAATATGTCAGTAATTACATTACCCATAAATATAAATAAGCCAATTAAAACGCATACCCTATCAATCTGGACCATATTCAATTCATATTATTTATGAGAGACATACTTTAAATGTAAGGGTACAGATTGGTAGAACCTAAAAAGAAGAAAAATGGCATACTATGAAAACACAAAGGAAAAGAAACCTGATGAGTCAACATTAGCATCAGACAGAAAAGAACTTTAGGAATAAGTATTAGTTGAGATAAAACAGAGCACTTCATGGTGATAAGAGGGCCAGTTTAGCAGGAAGACATAAGAATATTAAATGTGTATACAACCAATAACATAGCTTCAAAATACATGAAGTAAAACAGAACCAGGAAGCAGAAACAAATTCAAAATCTCTCATACTGGGAGAAGACAAAAAAATAAAAGGACATAAAATTTAAAAACTAACCAATTGAAATGTAGTTTACATTTAGAGAACACTACACCTAGCAAGTGCAGAATATATACCACTTTCAAATGTATGTGCATCATTTAACTAGACAGTTGGAACATTTAACAAGACAGCTGATAATCTAAGTCACATTAAAAGTCTCAGCAAATTTCAGAGTATACACTATGACCATAGAACATTAAACAAAAAAAAATCAGTAAGGATAATTTTTAAATCCCCAAAAGGAATCAATATCCAGGTTTGCTATATTACCTAAAATGCCCAGTTTTTAACAAAAGGATTATGAGACATGCAAAGAAGCAGGAAAGTATAATCCTTGCACAAGAAAAGAGGAAGGCAACGGACACTGCCTGTGAGAAGGCCCTGATGTGCCATTCAACAAAAACGTCAAAGCAATCATTATAAATATGTCCAAAGAACGAAAAGAAATCATGATTAAGGAAGTAAAGGAAAAGTGACATCGGTGAAAATGGCATATTCCTATACAGCAACAACAATAAACTGTAAACTATAAAAACTGTCAGAATCAACTTCACGAGAACTCTGGGAAATAGTCAAAGATATTCAGCAACCAAACAATTGCTGAGTCAGGGAAAAAAACGGCAAGAAAAATTGGGAGCATTTCTACTTTCCTCCCTGCTCAGGAAGGGCTGAAAGATGGAAAATGGTATTTCCAATGTGGAACTTTGGTCCATGGCTGTGGAGTGAAGAGAGTCAACCTTAACGTCAAGGAACTGATTTTGTCTGTTTTGACCTGACTGGAGACTGACAGAAAAACTGTTTGCAAGAAGTACATCTATGTTTCACGTCAGTTGGGACAGAAAAGCAGCTGCATAAGGTAATTCTAGGAAAACATTGGAAGGCAAATGACTGACCTGCTTCCAACTGGTTTTAGAGTTGAGGCAAAAAACAGACATGCTGAAAACCAAAGAGGATGCTGGGCAGTAAGTTTCGTTGTGAAATTAAAGCACTGCAAAGTACCTACGTATACTAGAGAAAAGGAAAGCCATATGCATATGACCAAGGAAGGACACAAGAGAAGTCCCTAAAGCTTTCACCTCAGGCTGATCTTTAGGCTCAGCACAAGCAGAAAGAGAAGTCTAAGGCAAAGTTGTAAACAGACTTGTTAAATAATGAAGGACTGATCAGAGTCAATGTCCAAAGACAGCAAGAGTTTTCTTTCTTTCTTCCTTCCTTCCTTCCTTCCTTCCTTCCTTCCTTCCTTCCTTCCTTCCTTCCTCCCTTCCTTCCTTCCTCCCTCCCTCCCTTCCTTCCTTTCTTTCTTTCTCTCTTTCTTTCTCTCTTTCTTTCTTTCTCTCTTATTCTCTTTCTCTTCTCTCTCTCTCCCTCCCTCTCTCTCTCTCTCTCTCTCTCCCTCTCTCTCTTTTTTATTTGGCTCTAGGATTTCAAGGAAATCACTGTCAAACAAAGCCTGACCACAAGCTAAAGGAGCAGAGACTTCAGAAAATGTGAAAGAAAAGCAATAGAAACCAACCAAAATGAAGCACACAGAGAACTAAGACTGAAAAAAAAAAATGCAAAGGTGATTTGTCAGAAAATATCAAAAGGTCTAAATAGTGAGGTAGAGATGAGAACAAGAAAGGACAGAAATGTGATGAAAACTATAAACCCATAAATGCAAGAGGCTCAACTAATCACAAACAGACAAAACAGGGAAATCTGCTAAGTACATTATAATTAAACTTCTGAAAGCCACTGATAAAAAGAAAATCATAAAAACCATCCAAGAAAAAAGATATATTAAATACAAAGAAACAAAGATAAGAATGACAACTTTATTTCTCAAAAGAAACAACTTAAGCCAGAAACAGGGAAAGAAGTACTGAAAGAAAACACTGTAAACAGAATTCTATACTCAGCTAAAAATGTCTTTCAAAAATAATGGTAAAATAAAGACTTTTCCAACAAACAAAAGCTGAAATTATTTACTGTACTACAAAGAAATATTAAAATAAGTTCTTCAAACAACAGAAAAATGATACCAAATGGACATTTGAATTCACACAAAGGTTAGATCAAAGACTGCTGAAGACTGTAAATATGTGGATAAATAAAAAAGACATTTTAATCTCTTTAAGAGCTTTCAAAATATTAGAAATGCTAGTTCTAACTCTAGATAGGCTGGTTTTAACAACAATTCTACCCCAATGAGATCTGGGTTACTGTCCTCTTATCAAAAGAAGGCTGACAATGGCTTCCAACATCATTTCATGCCCTTCCCTAATTCTCTTACTTACTTCTCTTTCTATAACAGAGCCAAGCAATTTATTCATTTGTCAAATGATTTAGGGTTAGATGGCTCCACTGAGCGTTGGCTTGGCTGAATGAATGCTTGAATCATCTCTTGATTGGTCACAATTTTTAGTGTTAAAGTTTAGGTCTCTGAGAACTCTACTTCCAAAACCTCTAAAAGGAATTCTAAGATCAGGTTAAAAAATAAGAGTCATTTGGACAATTTCATCATCTTTAAAAGAGAAATAACAATAGTACCTTGTTGTGTGCCAATCTCAGTCTATCAATAATGTTACTATTGGCCAGAAGTGCCTAAATACTCACCTGGGCCCGAGGTGAGCCCCAGCAGACACTTCCCCTTCTAGAGTCAATGCTGTGGCTGGACCAGCCTCTGTGGGTCTTATTATGATTACAAGATGCACTTCAGCAATAAGCATTAGGGAACTTTGAAAAATACAAGGTTTATTATTCACAAGTCGTGGGCCACACAGCAAGGTCACAGGTAGAGAGTAAGTATGGACCTGGGGTTCTGTCTTTATTGGGATCGAAAGTGAGGTGCCTAGGGTTTCACAGGTTTATTTTTTGATTGGTGAATTTGAAACATAAAAGCAGGAATTAAAGCACAAGATAGGAAAAGCAAGAGGTCAGTCAAACTGTCAGTTATCTAAGTCAACCAGACGTCTCTAAAAAAAGGAACTTCATGGGTGGGAAGGCTTGGCTCTTTATCTGGTCCTATAGCTGGCAATGTGTTTATTTAAGATGGATGTCTTTCAAATGGCTACGTTCACAATCAAAAGCTTAATGTCAGATACTTACATTACAATAAAAAAGAGTTAACTGTTAGATGCTGCTTACACTACAATACCTATTACACACCCTATTGTTTTAAGAGCAGAATAACACACATAAAGTACTTAACACAATGTCAATAAATTTTAGCTAGCTAAAAGAAATAAATGGTGTACAGATACAACTCCAAATTCTCCCCTTTGGGGACTGCAAAAAGAATAGAGATCATTTTATAAAGTACATTTCCCCTAAACATTCTTACACTTAGAGGTTACTACAGATCAAGATTCTTCATTAAATACAGTATCTCAATATTAAAACTATTTGTCATTTATAACTTATTGCAAATTATTTTATCATCAAGGGCAACAAAGGGTCATTAACATAAGCTTTGCCTTCAGCTAGATACAATAAAGGGCTTTTGGGGATGGGAAGACAAAGGAATATGAAGATACTAGGTACCTGAGTAGCACAGTCAAGGAAGAACAACTGACAAAGGGCTCAGAGAGAAATGGGAGATTTTCAAAAGATAACTCTACACAGCCATTTTGTCTAAACATTGCTTTCTCTGTGCTTGGGAAAACACCTCATACCATATCTTTGACATATAACTTATCAAGGCTGTAGAAAGGATATCAGAATAATTGTCTTCTCAGCTCATAGATTTTTGAATCAAGCAGAATAACCTCTGGACATGATAGAACAGAGAGAGAGTCTGAATTTTGAGCTTCATTTAAAGACACCTTTGGGTATCCTCATGGAGAAGGAGAAAGTTTATTCTGAATACTGAAGAAAGAAAAATTATTTGTGGCCAAGAGAGAAAGTTGTAGTAGACTACATTATGGTTCACAAATAGTCACACTTTTCCTCCCAAACCCTGAGAGGACTACCCCATCTGAGCAATATTGGCTTGGCCATATGACTTGGCTTGGCCAATGGAATCTGAACAGACATGATAGTGTGTTATTTCCATGCAAAGGCAGTAGGAGATATTTCAAGTTTCCAGTAGCCCTCAAGTCTTCTTGCCTTTTACCAGAAGATCATGTCTCAGACTGGGGGTTCTCCTTTCAACCTGGAATCCAAACTGAGAACAAACATCTACCAGTTACCTCAGTTTACTATATGTGCTATGAGCCAAAGCCATCTATATGTGGTATTACAACTTCTCATGTGATTTCAGATAACTTTCTTTCCACAACTTAACAATGACTCACAAGATGCAACCTTTCCAACACCCATTTCCACAAGCAAACTTTATGACTTTTTTAAGGTAAAGTGCCACATATATATTGCAGTATTTATATAATTTCTTACCATTTAGCATGTGTTGTTTTATTAAGTTTTGTTTAATGTCACAACATTTACAATGTTGTGCCCCAACCTCATTTTTCCTATAAACCTTGTGGTTTTTATTGTACAATTTTGTAGAGCATAGTGCATTTCAGGAACACATATGTCACATTATAACACAACTGACTTCATCTTAAAAAAAGAGACACATAAATATCCATAATCCAAAGAGACAAGTTCTATAACTAATCCACATAGGTGTAGAAAAGCCAATGAGCTAAGGTGATATCTTAACCTTACTGATACAGGAAAAAGTGGGGGGGTGCAAGAGGATGACCACGTCCCAGGACCCTCCAAGCAAGAAGGGTCCTTCACTTCACACAGGAAAGAATTCAAGAGCAAGCCATAGTTCAGCAAAAAGTAGATTTATTTAGAAAGATGTACACAGCAGGGGGTGTGGGTGTTTAAAGTAAAGGCAGACACTCCATAAACAGAGTGCAGGCCATCTTGGAAGGAGGTGGGGAAGGAGAGGGAGAAGGAGAACGAGAGAGAGAGGCATGGTGTTGCTAGTTTTTATATGCTAACAGATGAGAAGGCTGTTTCAACTACACTGGGGAAGGGTCAGGGATTCCTAGGAATTGGGCCACTGCCCCCTCTTTGACCTTTCATGGTTAGCTTAGGAACTGTCATGGTACTTGTGGGTGTGTCACTCACCATGCTAGCATATTACAGTGTATATAATGAAGTTCAAGATCGACTGGAAGTCAAACCTCCTGCTATTCTGGGCCTCCAGGTTTATTAGGAGTTGACTTTTTCACCATCTTGGTGTTAACTGCTGTGTCATTCCTTTAATGGCTGTGTCAACCCCCTTCCTTCCATCTCATTATGACCCGATCATTTCCCAAAAGCCCACCACCAAAAACAACTGGAGGAATAGGTTTCAACACATAAATCTGGGGGAGACAGACACAGACATTCAGTCTACAGCATTCTGCTTCTGCCCCCACTAAATTAATATCCTTTTCATATTCAAAATACATTCATGCCATCCCAACAGCCCAAAAATGTTAACTCATTTCAGTATCAACTCAAAAGTCTAAGTTCAAAGTCACATCTTAATATCATCTAAGTCAGATCTGTGTGAGACTCAATATACAATTCATCCTAAGGTTCTCTCCTGTGAACCTGTGAAATCAAACAAGTTATGTACATCCAAAATACAATGATGGGACAGGAATAGGACAGATATTTCCATTTCAAAAGGGAGAAACAGAAAAGAAGAAAGGAGTTACAGGTCTTAAGCAAGTCTAAAACCCAACAGGACAAATTCCATTAGAACTTAGGGACCATGAATAATCCTCTGACTTGATACTCTGCCCTCCAGGGCCACTGAAGCAGAGGTCCTGGCTACAAGACACAATGAGGCAGCTTTCCTGCCCCTCCAGCTTTATTGGGCAGAGGTTGAACACCCAACGCTTCCGGCTGCCCTGCCCCCACAGATTTGGTGGCTCCTGTTCTCTGAAATCTAGGTGAAGTCAGACATGCCCCCTGGGGCTGTACATTTTCTATTGGTGGAGATGGCTTACTCTATTGAAGTTTGTTGCCTACACCCTTTGGAAAGGCAGCTGCTACACCTGAGGCTGCCAGAACCACACCTTGCACAACCAAGGAGATCAGCATCAGCAGTGCACCAGCAGATCCCTCAAGGTGAGACAGCACCAGGCAGCAAGCTCAGGGTCTCCAAACACTAGCAGCATCTCCCCTGAAATCACTCTGCCTCTAAGGCCCTTACACAGCCCCTGCGATAAGAGGAGTAACCCTGATTTGCCTTTAGGGCCATTCTTCCATTGATTTATGGAATAGGACCTGGCTTCTGTTGATATGTCTTATACATACTAATCTTAACAAATGGTTGCTTGGACACACTCTAGTGTTCTCTTCTGAACAGGTTTTCTCATCTTTTGCGTAGGTGGGGAATTTTTCAAATTTTTAAGTTCTGCTTCCTTTTTGCTTAACATTTCTAGCTTCAAGTTATTTCTCTCTTTTCAAAGTTTACTATATTGACCTAAAACAAACAGAATGACAGATATTTCTCCACAAAAGATGAATTTATTTCGGATTAGCAGAGAACTGCAATTTGGGGTCTACTATCATGGCAAGACATATGAAAATTCTGCCACAGGAAGGAAGGAAGAACACTTTACAGACAGGAAAAGAAAGTTGGGAGGGCTACAGTAAACAAAGAGCCCATGGCTTTTCATTGGCTGAATCCTTGCCAGGAAAGAGGAGGAGTCTTTCTTCCTCCTGTGGGGCTCTGCTATCCTTACAAGGTATAAGAGCTCCCCCTTCTGGTCTCCTGACTCTATTTTGAGGTTTCTGTTTATTAATTTTTAATAACTATATCACAGGAGTCAAGACATACCTTCAACACTGTGCTTAGAAATTATTTCAGGTAAATATCCAGTTTCATTGCTCACAAGTTCTACCTTCCACAAAACTAAAATATGAACATAACTCAGGCAAGTTCTTAGACACTTTACAACAAGAATCACTTTTCCTCCGGTTTTCAATAAAATGGTCCTCATTTCCATCTGAGATCTCATCAGAATGGTCTTTACAGTACACACTTCTACCAATATTTTATGCAGAATTACATAGGTATTATCTAAGAAGACAGAAGTTTTCCCTACAGCTCTCCTCTTTTCTCTTTGAGTCCTCACCAGAATTCATTTAAAGGTCTGTTCACAACAATGTAGGTTTTTTTCTAGCATGGACTTCAAAACTCTTCCATTACCCATTATCCAATTTCAAAGCCACTTCCACATTTTTAGGAATTTGTTATAGCAGCAATTCAAAGCAGACTTACCATATGATCCAGCAATCCCAATTCTGGGTATATATCCAGAGGGAACTCTCATGCAAAAAGATACATGCACCCCAGTGTTCACAGCAGCACTATTTACAATAGCCAAGGCATGGAAGCAATCTAAATGTCCATCAACAGATGACTGGATAAAGAAGCTGTGGTATATTTATACAACAGAATACTACTCAGCCATAAAAAAGAATAGAATAATGCCATTTGCAGCACCATGGATGGACCTAGAGATCGCCATTCTAAGTGAAGTAAGCCAGAAAGAGAAAGAAAAATACCATATGATATCACTCATATGTGGAATCTAAAAAAAAAGAGTAGAAAAAAAAAGACACTATGAACTCATATACAAAACAAAAAAAGACTCACAGACATAGTAAACAATCTTATGGTTATCAGGAAAGGGGGTAGGAAGGGATAAATCTGGGAGTTCGAGATTTGCAAATGTTAGCCACTATATATAAAAATAGACTTTAAAAAAAAAGTTTCTTCTGTATAGCACAAGGAACTATATTCAATATCTTATAATAACCTTTAATGAAAAAGAATACGAAAACGAATATATGTATGCATATGCATGACTGGGACATCATGCTGTAAACCAGAAACTGACACATTGTTAACTGACTGTACTTCAATAAAAAATAAATAAATAATTATTTTTAAGAAGAAAGACTCTTAAAAAAAACACACACTTCCCAATACCATCACATTGGGGAAGTAGGTTTCATCAACACTAATTTTGGGGGGACATAAACATTCAGTCTATACCACAAATTTAACACAGAATTTACCTTACATTCTACTTTAGTGATATTCTCATTTGAGATGCAAATGAAAACACCTGTCAGCACAGAAGCATAAAAAATTATATTATACATGTACACTGTATTAAAGTAGCATAATTAAAGCAACGACGTACTAATAGAAGAAAAACACTGGTCAAAAAAGAAGAAAAACAATGTTCTTTAGTACTTACCACAAGCTTTAGAAGCAGCAACACAAATTTCTTCTGCAACGTACTCCCCAGGTGGAAACTTTAGATACTCTCCCTCAGCTTTCCCAAGGGAATGATAAAGATACACCTGTAGGACTGGATCTATTTCCTTCACAGAATTAGCATTTCCAGGAATATCACCATTCTGATGTATAGGGGATGCAGATGTTCCTTCCATTTCTGTCATTGTAAGGCAAGCCATTCCCAAGCAGAGTCTTCTTCAGAAAATTTGCCTATAAGAGAAAACATTAAAGTTGAAAATGAAAGTGATATTGGTAAGTTATCCTTCACGTATAAATAAGTCTTCACTGACAGCAGTGATTCTGTCAAATTCATTAACTGAATAAATCTCATGTACAGGCATACGTCAGAGATACTGAGGGTTTGATTCCAGACAAGTGCAGTAAGTCAAGTCACACAGATTTTTTGGTTTCGCAGTGCATATAAAAGTTATGTTTACACTACACTATAGTCTATTAAGTGTGCAAAATATTATTATGTCTAAAAAACATTGTATATGCCTTAATTAAAAAATATTTTATTGCTAAAAAATGCTGACCGCCATGTGAGCCTTTAGTGATTTGTAATCTTTTTGCAACAGTAACATCAAAGATCACTGATCACAGATCACCACAACAAATATAATAATAATGATAAAGTTTGAGATACTGCAAGAATTACCAAAATGTGACACAAAGTGAGCACATGCTTTTGGAAAAATGGCAATGATAGACTTGCTCAATGCAGGGTTGCCACAAACTTTCAATTGTAAAAGACCAGTATCTGCGAAGTACAATAAAGTTGAGGCATGACTATACTACTATATATGAAGCACAAAATTATAAACTTCCTGTGGACAAAGAAAATAAAACTAAAGCTTATGCCCTGAGGAACCACAATATAAATATGCAACACTAACAAAACAAACAAAGTCAATTACAGACAACAAAAGAAGAGATTCCACAAAACAACAAGATTTCTCAACAAATGGATTATTCTGCTAATTGCTTATTGGTATCTGGAAATGCAAAATAACATTTCAAGCTGGGATTAACTGATGAGCTTTATTAGAGGAAGTCATATTTAAAACTTGAACCAATGGACTGAATTTAGATGGATGGAAGATGAAGAACATTCTAGGAGTGGAACTGTGCTGAAAATAGAAAGATACATGTTTAGTAACTTGGGGGGGGGCTGAGTGAAGTATTTAAGAAGTTATACCACTTAGGAAAGGATTAAAAATGAAAACTTATAACAAAATTGCAGCTACATACCCAATATGCATTTTCCCCTTCTTCCTTGATACAGAAGCCCAGTGGGTAGATACAAAAGTACCTCCCCATCCCACCCTCCAAAAAAATTCTACTTCCCCACAGGCAGATAGCCATGTGAACTAGTTTCAGCAAATGAGATTTAAGTGAAAGTTGTTGGGTGGTACTTTCAGGACCAGTCCTTTAAAAAATGCTGACTTAGCTGGCATGCCTCCTTTTGCTTTTTCCCTTTCATCTTTCTTTATGAATCCAAGTATGAATATAGAGTAGGACAATCACCTTAAAACCATGAGGCAACCATGAAGGAAAGACCAGGAGAATAAAAGACCTGGCAACCTTAAGCAAGCAGAATCAGTGTCAGGAATCCCCTACCTACCGCCAGACACCTTTTTACTTGCAAATAAATACAATCCTAACTGATACAGTACAAAATATAGGAAGGTCCAAATGACAGACGAAAGAATTTAAACTTTATCCCATAGTCAATGATGAATTAGAAAGGTGAAGTGATGCAAATGACAAATGCTGCAGAGGCTGTGGAGAAAAGAGAACCCTCCTTCACTGCTGGTGGGAATGCAGTTTGCTGCAGCCACTGTGGAAAACAGTATGGAGATTCCTCAAAAGACTAGGAATAGACTTACCATATGACCCAGGAATCCCGCTCCTGGGCATATATCCAGAAGAAACCCTACTTCAGGATGACATGTGCACCCCAATGTTCACAGCAGCACTATTTACAATAGCCAAGACATGGAAACAGCCTAAATGTCCATCAACGGATGACTGGATAAAGAAGATGTGGTATATTTATACAATGGAATACTACTTAGCCATAAAAATCGACAACATAATGCCATTTGCAGCAACATGGATGCTCCTGGAGAATGTCATTCTAAGTGAAGTAAGCCAGAAAGAGAAAGAAAAATACCATACGAGATCGCTCATATGTGGAATCTTAAAAAAAAAAAAAAGCATAAATACAAAACAGAAATAGACTCACAGATATAGAATACAAACTTGTGGTTGCCAAGGGGGCGGGGGGGGTGGGTGGGAAGAGATAGACTGGGACTTCAAAATTGTAGAATAGATAAACAAGATTATACTGTATAGCACAGGGAAATATATACAAGATCTTATGGTAGCTCACAGAGAAAAAAATGTGACAATGAATATATATGTGTTCATGTATAACTGAAAAATTGTGCTCTACACTGGAATTTGACAAAACATTGTAAAAAGATTATAAATCAATAAAAAATGTTAAAAAAAAAAAAAAGAAAGAAAGAAAGAAAGAAAGGTGAAGTGATGGAAGCCACTGCAGTAGCCTAGCCAGTACTAAGATCCTGAAGTGACACAGCAACCGCTGGATGATGAGAGGTAATAGAAGATGATGCAACCTGATGACTAAGCAAATACAGAAGCCAAAAGTAAAAGACAGTAGAAGGATTCCAAACTTGGGAGATCTGTAATACCATTATTAACAATAAGGAAACAAGGATTTTGCCCCTTGACTTAGGAAGGTGAGGAGAATAAGGAGTACTGTGTTATACACACTTTCATTTAGGAATGAAATCAGGGTAATTACACAAAAATCTAGCTGGTAGCTAAAATATGAGCCTGATATTTGGAAAACCTGAAATTTGACAACTTTCCCCATAGATGTAATCATTGAAATCATGAGCAGAGCTCTATGAAGGGAGAAGACAGGAATAATAGCAAACACATTCATACAGCATTCACCATATGCCAAGCACTGTTCTAAACATGCTGACTAGAACTTCTAGTGCTCTTTTGAATAAAACTGGTGAAAATAGGCATCCCTGTCTTGTTCCAGATCTTAGAGGGAAAGCTTTCTTTTTTAAAGAGCCTATTTTTTTAAATTTTATTTATTTATTTATTTATTTATTTATTGAACTACAGTCCTATGGAAAGACCAAAGTTGAAACTGGACACCATTAAGTATAAACTATCCTTTAATGAGATGAAAGAACAGAAATTAAGCTCAGAACAAAATTAAAAATAAAATCTAACATAAATGTCCCTTCTCCTCCCGCTTACACACTTGTCCCCCTCCCTCTTGTCCCCAGTTCTCTATCCCTGACCCTCCAGAAGATCTTTTGAATCTATGGGGCCCTGGTCTAAACCACCCCCAACACAGAGGAATGAGATGGCGAGAACCTCTCAGGCCCAGGATACGACTCAGCTAGAGGATAATTGTCAAGGTATGATAAGAATTACATCAGAGGCTTTTTCCCTTACAGTGAATTGGCCTAAGGTCAAATTATGCACTAAGAAGTAAAATTTTAAATATTAATTACCCTAGAGTTCTGATAATACACAAATGTACTCCAAATCTACTAAAAGACAACTTGCATTCTTTCTCTGTCCCTTAAATGTAAGCCTTACAATGCCTTTGGAATGTAAATACTTCAGAAGGTATCTAATACAATACCCAGACCCACCTGAGACTAAAGAGAGAAAGAAGTCTTTTTAAAATACAAACTGATAAAAGAGCTCTCTTGCCAAATTCTAGACCACAGCCTTCTTAAGATTACCTGCCAAGAACAAATATATATCTTTCAAGTATTTGTCACAGATATTAACAAAAAACTCTAAAGCAGGTAACTTTAACTTGTTTCATCTACAAGAGACACAATTATTTACAAACTAGTAAGTTGTGTATTGTACTTGACTCATGACTAAAGTTTTGGAATAAAGCTGAGATCTGTCTGTGTCTGTCTGTGTATTTGTTTCTGTCTGTGTATATACATTACAGATATACTTTTCTACCTCAAGACGGTATTGCCAAAATTAACTGATAAAGAGCTCTATGTAATGGGGTTAGAGAAAATTAAGCATTTATACGAATCACAAATACAGAAATTAACCCAAATGTTTTTCATATTCACATGACAGGGATAATATTTGATAAATGAAAGCCAGCTTAAGTTTGTTGGCTTCATAAAGACAGGTATGTTTTCAAAATTTGTCAATGAGAAAAATAAGTTGATGATTAACTATTCAATATCTAATCCAAGCACAACTGCTAAAAACAGGTGTTTTAAATAAATTTTAAAAGGACAATAGCTTATACCAAGTTAAACCAAACAATGGATATTCACTGAATAACTAAATCATTTCCAGATAGGATGGTATACTGAGGAATCAATCACTATATGTAAGTTTGTCTGGTTTTGGTTTTCTAATTTTTGCAGAGGCAAAAGATATTTGGTTCTACTAATTAATGTGTTTTATGCCACAATGAAGAAAATGTATTATGAGAAAGAATATATTTCTAAAATGTCTGAAATTTTTAAGTTTGCTAATCTAAACTACAACAGGATAGTAATATATAATAGTTCCTAATTGCCTGTTTTGTAGTTTTCACTGGAAAACAAAGATTAAATAGTTTTAAAGATTGGAAGAAGATCTAAGACTACAAAATGAACCAAAGAGAAAATATCAGAACACATAGTATTAAGCATAAATTAACTCTACACAAACTGTGTGATTTGGTGCTAAAAGAATGCAGGCAGCATCATAGGCTCCCTTTTATAAGGTAAGAAACAGTGGAGCATCCAGGAGAGGTTTCCCCTACTGTGGGAGGATTTACTGTAACTTATTGTTTTCCAAACTGTGGTCATAGAATAGTGGTAAGTTATGATTAATATTTATTTGAATAAAAATACACATTATCTATATGCTTATATAGATCAATGGATAATATATACCTTCAATTTTATCTGTAATTTGTAGATAGGTAAAACAGACACATTATATATTAAAAAAAGAATACTTTTGTACAGTGTAAAATAGAGTGCACTCATAACTTAAAATAGGAAATACATGTCAGTTTATTAAACTTTTATTTCAGTTACTTAAATGGTTTTATTAATCTTAAATGGTAGGTGTGTGCTGGGCCATAAAATACACTATATTTCTTACTATGAAATGACCCTACGTGTCTGAAAGCCTCTGCTCTTATACCACAGTAGACTGAACAACAAAAGGGTCTATGCAACTAGCTGAAAAGGCCAGAATAAGAATAATCACCCTTTCTGTCCCACATACACAGCGATAACTTCTCAAGGCCAGGCTGTTATCACTCTTTGATAGGCTCATACTTTGTCACTTTGCTTCTCAGATTTGCAGTCAGGCAGTAAACTTTGCTTAAAAGACCTCCCCCCATTTCTTACAACTACTTGCAAGCCTGGAAATTATGATGAGCTATCACCTCACAGCTGTCAGAATGGCTATCATCAAAAGTCTATAACTAAAACATATCAGAGATGATGTAGAGAAAAGGGAACCTTCCTATACTGTTGTTAGGAATGTAAATTGGTGCAGCCACTATGGAAAACAGTATGGAAGAAGTTCCTTAAAGAAACTAAAAACCGAACCGTCATACAATTCCGCAATTCCACTCCTGGGTATACATCCCAGGAAAAAATGAAAACACTAAGTCAAAAAGATATGTACTCAAATGTTAACAGCAGAACTATTTACAATAGCCAAGACATGGAAACAACTAAAGTGCCCATCAGCAGACAACCGGTTTAAGAAGGTGTGTGTGTGTGTGTGTGTGTGTGTGTGTGTGTGTGTGTGTGTGTGTGTGTGTGTGTGTGTGTGTACACAATGGAATATTAATCAGCCATAAAAAAGAATGAAATAATACCATTTGCAGCAACATGTATGGACCTAGAGAATATCATACTAACTGAAGTCAGGCAGAGAAAGACAACACTTTTATGTGGAATCTAAAAAATAATACAAATGAATCTATATGCAAAACAGAAACAGAGTCACAGACATAGAAAACAAATTTATGGTTACCAAAGGAGAAAGGGAGGAAGGAGAGGGATAAATTAGGAGTATGGGATTAACAAATACAAACTACTATACATAAAATAACCAAGTGACAAGGATTTACTATATAGCACAGGGAATTATATTCAGTATCTTTTAATAACCTACAGTGGAAAATAATCTGGAAAAAATATACATACAACTAAATCACTTTGCTGGACATCTGAAATTAGCAAAATATTGTAAATCTACTGTACTTCAATTAAAAAACGAAAAGGTAAAGAAAGGTTTTTCTTTACCTTTAAATAATGTGCATGGGAAACAAAGATTGTGTTTTATCAAAATAATTTCCTGTGCTTCACGTTGCCTTTTCATGTCTTAGATCATTTTGAAAAAACATAACTCAGTTTTCTCTATTAAAAGAGCTAAGACTTCTTACAACTGTTATAACTTTATTTGCCTTTGAAATCTTTTCATTATCATTTTGGCTAAATGGATAACTAAGTGTTATTTCACAGTGACCTATTATCCTACTTAATCAACTGTTTTAAAACTTTTCAGTATTTTTGAAGAACTTCCCAAAATTCAAATTCTAAACAGTCTGATTTTGACCTAACTTGGGATTTTTAAGAGGTTCTCTAGAATATCTCAAAAGATTTGTTCTCTTTCCTTATAAAAGGGAAATATTAAACTAATTAGGCTTATTTAGTTGTCAAATTACATGAGAAGCATTATCAAGTAAGTGATGATAAACCTTCTTACGTTATCTTGTACGTGTATATGTTATTACTGTAAATGTTCTAGAAACTATGAAATTCCAAAAAATTTGGTATGTTCTGGTATAATGTTATTACTTGTCATTCTAGTTGCTATATTAAAACACATGTCACAAAATTCAATTTCTTTGTCAGCTGCATAGTGCACTCTCATCAAATCTTTAACCATAAACATTTTTAACTGTTTTTAAAAATTTGCCAACAGTTACCTTACTCTGATGCTTTTAGTGTTCCTGTAAAAGCATTTCACCTTCAGAGAGAGTCATATAAAGGACTCTGATAAGTATTCTAGAATACAGGTTTCTGGTAACTTTAAAATCATACCATTGAACTGAGTAAGAATTTGCATAACAACTCCAATAGAGAAACTGATGGCTTCATCAGACTGCTGACAAAAGATCAATATTAACAAGAATTAAATAAATAGGACTAAATAAACTGAGGATGATGATTATAATATTTACTACTTTATGTTTAAAACATTGCCTTCTTTAATGTTTTGTTTTCCTACATTTAGGGAAAATTTTTTTATTTTCACTTGAACTACCTAAGACCTACAGCAATTTGCTAAAATATACCTTTGTAAGGAAGGATGAAATATTTATCTTTTTCTCCCTACCTGATCCCTTCAGAATTTAGAAATGCTCAGTGAATTTTCTTATTTTCATAGCAGTATAGTTCTCTGCATTAGTTCAATAAGAATCTGTTCTCCTTTGAACAAGAAACAATTACTCAATAAAAAAAATGTTTAAAAAAAAAACAAGAAACAATTAGACACACTGGTCATGTTATCAAGCCTTTGACTGGAATGTCATATTTGAGATATGCATAAACTCAGATATGACCAGACAGCTTTAAGGAACTAAGGTTGACTTTATGGAGTTAATAAAGCCCCTTGGATAAATAAGCCTGGCACATTGCTTACAGGGTCCCCAGCAGCCTTACCAGGTGAGTAAAAAAGTCACTTCCAGACAGATGAAAGAACCTCAGGATATTCTGGCCACCCAAATGGTACTGCAGTGAAAGTTTCATGGCAAGTCCCTGACTTGACCTCTTAGCCTTGAGAGGCTTTAAGAGTTCAATCTTAGCTTCCTTATGAAAAGTTGCAGCAAAGCAGACTTAAAAGAGCCTATACAGTCAATTGCTATTCTTGCTGCTTTTATGCAAATAATAACCAAGTTTACTGAAACTAGACTTAATTTGCAAATAAATTAGTCTTACTATGTTTATCTTTAATAGAAATGGGGGGGTGACTATAAAGAAAAAGATTATCTTTTAGTAGAAACTATAATACATACTCGTGGATATTACATTCTAGTTCTGTTCATTGTCTTTGAGGTTTTGTTTTCTACCTGTAAACTAAATTAAATCCTGAATTCTCAGTTCCTTCAATATTTTGCTACAACTTTCCCAATTAACATCTCTTATTTTTCCTCCCACTCTTCTGACTTGGAAGCATCCAAAGTCACACAAACTAAATTCGGACTTCACATAAACCACAAAGAAATTACCACAACAATTTAATGCTTACAGACAATCTTCATGCCTGATGCAATAAGGCCACTCAGAAAGATCACCAGAGACATTCAAACTGCAAACCAGGAAAATCTCTCAGACTGCCACTGTCTACCCTTACTCCATCTAAAGACATTTCATCCAGACATCGAGAAACCTCAACTGACTGCCTTCAGAGCCAGGATTATAGTCAGCTCCAATCATTAACCATTGTTTTTCTTCTGTTTTCACAGAAATGCCTTATTAAAAACCTTATTTATCACAAAATACAAGCCTAATTTTGGGAGCCCAGATGTATCACCACCTGCTAAAATGAGATATAACTGTTTAACTGAACTGATCTATTTTCACGACTAGGGGATGAACTCAATGAAATAATGGAGCAATCGACCAGCTCAACTTATAATATATGAAACTTCAAGGAAAGTTTCAGAGGAGGAAACTGGAACACTAACAGCATCAGCTACAGGTGCCATACCATAAAATTATGCTAGTATTAAAGAGAACAAAAGGAGATGGTACAGTCTCAGCAATATTGGCTAATTAGTCCAGAACTTGTTCTTCTGGGTCTTTCTCAATTTCTACTTAAAAACTGAGTTACATTTAAAAATTTAATTACATTAAACTGAATGAACATGTAAGTTTTCTTTTTATTCCAAGTATTTTATATGGTCATTAAGGAGATTTTGAGCTTTTCTCTTTTGTCAAAAATGGAATGTCTTCCTCACATGGCATAAGAAAACTAGATTATAGATATAATAGAAAAATTAACTTAGAAAAAAATTTAAATATGAAAATAAATAAATGTATGTATATGCAGGACTGGGACATTGTGCTGTACACCAGAAACTGACACATTATAACTGACTATATTTCAATTTAAAAAAAATAAAGTGCATGAAAAAATTTAAGAGAGGTTTTTTAATGTTTTTATCTTACATTCACACCATCTAATCTATTACACTACACACATTGTTTGAATAAAAACATTAAAAGTTGTATTGCCAGAAATGGCACAGACTTACATTAAGTGTACAATTAAAGAAATCTCAGCTAAAATTGGAGCGGGCACAGGCCTATAGAGGGAGCTGTCAGGCCCTGCCATCCATTATCAGTTGCTACAAATAGGAAGACATAATGCCTACATCTCTGACAGGAAGGTATCTATACTTTACTATCCATCAGGAAAATGAACTCTCTGTCCTATGACAGCCCAGCCAATCAGAGACTGAGCAGCCCAATCAATAAGAAGAATCTATACTTTGGACTCTCAGCTTCCGCCAATGGACTATTTGGCTATTATAGCCTCTCTCAACTTCCTCTTTTTCCTTATAAAAGTAAGTTCCCCTTCTTTGTTCCCTGGATTTGCCCATGGTCTGCCATTGCTTGCATTTCCTGAATTGCAATTCCCCTGGCTATTCCCAAATAAACCCACTTTTGCTGGTAAAATAACAGGCTGTTGTATTATTAAAGCTGACATTTTTGGTGTTAGAGTGGGATCCAAAGAAGTTGAACCCTGAGACATGATGACTCCTGGAACCAAGCAAGGTACCAACACAAGCCCTTTGTGCTCATCACTTCCATGAATTGCTGCCAGTTTTCAGTCTGGTTTCTGTTCTGTGTGCCTTCTCTCCAACAGGGAACATTGACAACCAGGGAAGGTCCTTCATGGCACAAAGTCACAAACCACTATATAGGGCGATCCTGACTCTTGATCAGTGATGCTTTCAAGGAATGATATTGATAAAATGTGGAAATATGGAACTGACTAAAGAAACCTTAGCTACAACTGGAATTGGGACAAGTCTGTAGGCGGAGCACTCAGGTCCTGCCATGCATCATCGATTGCTCCAAGCAAAAGAGACATATGCCTATATCTCAGACACGTAGGTGCCTCTACTTTGCAGCAGGAAGAAGAAAACTTCTCTCTGACCCTTGACAGCCAGCCAATCAGACTGCAGAAACCCAACCAATGAGAAGCCTCCATGCTTTGCACTTCCCGCTTCCTCCAATGCCCAGTCCCAACTTCCCCTTTTTCCTTATAAAAATAAGTTCCCCTTTTTTGTTCTCTGGATTTGCCTTTAGTCCACTATAACTTGCATTTCATGAAATGCAATTCCTCTGGCTATTCCCAAATAAACCCACTTTTGCTGGTAAAATAACTGGCTCTTGTATTATTAAAGTTGACACAGGCACATTTAGTCTAAAGCCGCAAGCTAAATATTGTAAAGAGAGGAATTTTTAATGCTTTAAAACCAAAGCATTAAACATATTTGGTTGGGGGGGTGGGGTGGAAAGTAACTCTAAAGTGTTTCTAAAGCAAAAGATCCTGTGTGAAGCTGAGACATTAAACCAAAAGATGATACACAAAAAGCAGTTGGCTATTTGCTAATCTTTATCTGTGCATTCACAAACTTTCTTTATTTAAAATATACTTATAAATGCTGTAATAGTACAAAAGAACCCCTTCGTTGGATTAATGAAGAGGAATAATGTTTATGATAATATAAGAATCTCATTATATAAAAACATGTGTATGTCCTATAAACAAGATTAAATGCAACAGAAATATTTTTTAAAATACAGATCCTGTTAAATTGTTTAAATGTATTTCATGAGCATTTAAAAGCTCTTATTGTGAATGAGGGGTTTTTTGCATAGCCTGTAATTCAACCTATTTACTAGAAATATTTTACTGCAAAGGAAAGAAGGAAGAAAGGAAGGAAGCAACTTAGTTCTTATTTTAACTAAATTCTCCTTATTACTGGTAAGGATGGGTATATTTGTTGTCCATGGGTACTTATGAACTGTTTGTGTTTTTTTCTTATTTGTCCTTTGAGGTATTTATCTTTTGTAATTACTTTATCAGAATTCTTAATATATTTGTTAGAAAAATAATAGGAAGAAATTTACCCCATCAGATATTAAAGCTTACTATAAAGTTTTCAACTGTAGTCAAAATAGTATTGGTATATTCTTAAGACAGATCAGTGGACCAAAACTGCATCAAGAAATGAATCCAAGTATATATGGTAACTTAGTATGTACATCCTTTCCAAATATAACATCTAAATAAAAACCAATAAAGGAAATAAAGACTGATAAACTTGACTTAAAATTATAAACATCATAATCAAAAGTTTTCTTAAAAATTGAGAGAAAAACATATATTGCTAAGGTTTAATGTATTTATACAAGTAACTGTTACAAATCACTAAGAAAATGGACAAAGACCATGAATAGGAATTTCACAAAAGAAATGCAAACATTTCCTAAAACAGTCATGGTCAACATCATTAATAATCTGAGAAAAGTAAATAATAATGAGACACTGTTTCTTCCCTACCAGACTGGCAAAGATTAAAAAGATTCGCAATTGCCAGTGTCAGCAAGGACATAAAAAAACAAGAACATCTAAGAATTTGTCCATTTAAAAAGGACAAGAGCAGTAAGATGCATAGCTAAGAATTCTATGAAACACTGTCTATAATAATAAAAAAATTCAAAGACATTAAAGGGATCTGATAAATTAACTGTATTATACTTAATCAACTGAATACTATGAAGACATTAAAAACGATGTCCATTGACTTATCCTTAGCACTAAATGTTGTGCAGAGCACAAAACAGACACTGAATAAGTATCTACTGAATGACTGATTGCATTATCTATTTAATAAATATTTATTAAATGCTGACTGTCTGAATGTGTGGGTGCATGAGGGACTGACTGACCAGCTGTGTGACCCACTGAGTGACCAAAGGACCCCTGAGTGAGTGATCTGAGTGACTGACTAACTGACCAGCTGAATGAATAAGTGACTGATAGAATGAATGAGTGATTGAGTGACCAGTCAAGAGAGTAACCAACTAATCAAATTAGTGACTGACTGACTGACTGACTGGGCTGAGTGACCCTCTGACTGAGTGAGATAAAGACTAAATGAATAAATGACTGACTGAATGAATAAACACTGAAATGGAAAGGCCTCCACAATATACTGGAGTTAAAATGGCTCAAACTAGAACAAACGGAATGATCCATTCATTTAAACTATTTTAATTTGTCACTATACAGAAACATCCAGAAAGATATTAAAGCTTATTAATAAGTAAATTCTGTCGATCATAAGAAGGACATGCAATCCTTTTTGCCTCTTTGATTGATAAATGTAATTTTTAGATGACCACTTTTATTCACTTGACTTCTGTATGAAGAGATATTGTTCAAAGCTTGTATACTACTCTGCTATTGCCTTTTAAAACAATGTAAAATATATGCAAATATGTATATTTTAAAACAATACCATGATTCTTTCACTTGAGAACAAGGGATCCGAGATGAATACTTACTCTAGAAAAGAAGAGGATGAAAACAGCTACACATTTAAGGGACAATGAAGTCAAACTTCATTATCTACCTTGGTCTAGTCACAAAAGTATATACATGACAGGCAACAATTTAAACCACCCCCCCCCCCCGAGAAACCTGATGCTGTGGATTATATATAAATAGAAATGGGAGAAAATGCAAATTCTTTCGCAAATTTAATCCCCTTTCCCTATTTCTAGGAACAGATTTTGAGCTACTCCTTAGAATCATGCTCTATGATGACTATACAGGAAAAGGTAGATTGAAAATGTGTAACATACACAGACAAAAGTGACAATAAAGATGGTGGAAAGTGCTTTGAACAGATCTCTGAAAGTGCATGGAGGCGGGGGCTTCCCCTTAAGATTTCATTTCAAAACAATCACATCTCAAGCTTATACTATCAATAATTTTTTTACACTTTAAAAAATTTTAACAAGTGGTGAGTTTGCCTATTGAAAATAAACTGCATGGGAAATGTAATTCTACTATTGACATACTACACTATCCTTTGCTATTGATACACAAAAAATATAAAGTTACTTAAATCAGTAGGAAATCAGTATGAATTTAAGTTCATACTGATTTAAAAAATACTACCATTTTAGAAGACTAGTTTAGACACTTTTCTGAAATAATCCTTTAAAGATTATAACATATCAGTTAAAAAATAAAATAAAGTACTTATGGATAAACAAGCAAAGAATGAGGAATACATATGGAAATGAAATATAATTCTCTAGACACTGAAGCATCTTCTATTTTGAATGGATTTCTCTTCCTCATTAACCCATCATAAATTAAATAGACTTGTACTATAATTCATTATTTTCTTCTCTGGGTCATTCCCCGAGTCCTAGATTCCTCTCCTAATGAAACTTTCCACATTAAACCTTTGTAAAACCAGTATATCTAACTGTTGCCCATAAAACAGAGGTGGGGAGTGAAGCAAGGGAAGTAGTATAAAAGGAGAGAAATAATTTCTACCATGAAGACTTCCTAATAAAGCGTTAACTCTTATTGACCACCATAACCAGATGCACTGTGAATCAAACTTATTACAGTGAAGGTGTACTTATTTTACTTTTAATAATTTTAAATGTTCATGGTAATATTTATTACTATTCCAACTGTCACAGGATATTTGCCTGAAAATCGTGGGAGAGGTGGGGATAAAGGTAGGGATAATATTTTTTAACAATACAGGGTAATACTCTGCTCTCTCGTTCATACATATTTATTTACAGAGTAGTGTAAGTAGCTTCTGGCAGGAAAGAGCTCTTTACAGGAAAGTGCTCTCTGTTGGAGGCCCCATATGTCTTGCCATTAACCTTAAACCAGGCACCCTCATGCCTTTCTTCTGAATACCTCGCCTAACGTGTAGGTTCTTTCCTAGATCAAAGCAGAAATGGAGAATAAGTAATTAACAGACCACATCTCTTCCTTAGCTTCCCCTTCAGTAATCACGAGGATAAACTGTGTGAATAAGATAGCATCTAAAGAAAATTCACAAGGAGTTGACAAGCCTGCATGTACAGGGGTGGCAACAACTCTGACCTTCCATCTCAAAGATAAACTAAGATTACTCCCACCCCCTATTTCCCTTTAAAACTTTCATGGCTGAGCAGAATCTTCGGAGATGATATTTTGGGGACATTTTCCCCACCAGCTCCCCAGATCGCTGGCATTCTGATTAAAAGCAACTTTCCTTTCTATCAACACTGCCTTTCTCGAGTGTTGATTTTTTTTGAGCAGCAGAGCAGCCAGACCGCGTTCAGTAACAGTAGTACTGGTCCAATACAAAAGCTTAAAAAACACTATTCTAAGTTCAGTTCTTCAAAATATTAAGTTATAAAATCTATACTCACCTTTAAGTTATCTTGTCTAAACTGATCAATTATCCACACCCTTAAATTAACCCTTAAATTAATGTCTTCTTAAGGGTTTCAATTCTCAAATGGTTCACCCTATCCTATGGACTGCCATTATGAAGTGACAAACTTCTTTTGGTATGATACAGATAAAACTAAAGTGTGAATTTTAAACAGTTTAAGGCCAAAAATAGATTAGGAAGAGTCTTAAGTTAGCAAAAATGCATTCATTAAATATAAAAAAATAAGACCTCATAATAAAGTTTAAAAAAAGGGTAAAATAAAAACAGAAAAATCCAGATTAAATCCAAGATTAAAAATAAGACTAAAGAGGAAAATTGAATAGAACAATTAAATTGAATAATTGACATAAAGATCTGCTTCTGTCCCTAAACTGTTGACTTATTTTATTTTCAAACATTTGAATACCTTCTGTGTGCTAAATACTATATTGGGCCTGAAAATAAGGAACCAAATAGAAATATTCCCTGACCTAAGACTCACAGTATAATTTCACAGCAGGAACAAAACAAAGTCAGAAAAAAGACCTAACTATACACACAATTTAAAACACAACCTTCTCAAAAAAACCAAAAACAAAACAAAAACAAAACAAAAAAAAAACACTACCTTTTCATAGCACCAGAGAAAAGATGGATTATTCAACAGATAGTTTTGGAACAACTAGACAACTAACTGAAGGAAAAAAGCTGGATTCCATCCTATACCTTACACCAATATAAATTCCAGATGGATCAAGAAAACATGGGAGAGTTTCAACACCATAATTTTCAATACCTAAGCAAGTATGATTTAAAAATAATAAATAATAGATGGATAACTGACTGGAAAGAACAGCAAAAAACAAAACTGTACACATGACCAAAAAAAAAAAAAAAAAAGCACACTATAAACAGAGGCAAAAGATAAAAAGACAACCTGCAGAAAATATTTACAATTCATTTCACAAATACAGAGCTATTTTCCTCAGTATAAAAACAGTTCCCACAAACCAAAGTTAAAAGTCAACAATCCAATAGAAAATGGGCCAGGATATGAGTGAACAGTTCCCAAGAAAAGAAAATTTAAACCAAATTAAAATTATAATGAGATCCTATTTTTCACATCTCAAATTGGCAAAGATCAAACAACCAGAAAAGTGCAGAAAATTATAAACTGGCATTTCTATGAAGATCAACTTGGCAATATTTATTGAAATTAATAACACATACTGCTGCTGAATTAGTGATTCCTTCTCTATTTATTTGGCCTATATTTATGGTCACGTACATACAAACTGACTTAGGTAGAAAGATATTTACTACTTTTTGATTTCTAAAACATTTAAATGTCAGCTGTTTAAAAAGCAGATGAATGTTTTAAGAGAGAGTTAAAAGAGACAAACATAGACAACCCTTTGAAAGAGCTTTGCTCCAAAGGGGAATACAAATGGTGCAATAGCTCGAAGACAATATGAACTCAAGTAATGGTATAAATTAGGAAGTGGCAAACTACAGTTCACAGGTCAAATTTAAACAGTTGCCTGTTTTTGTAAAGAAAGCTTTACGAAACTGCTTATTTTGTAAATAAAGCTTTACAGGTCTGTTCATTTATGGCTGCTTTGGCACCATAATGGCAGAACTGAGTAGTGGCAACAGAGACAATTTTGCCCGAAAAACCTAAAATATTTACTATCTGGTCCTTAATAAAAAAAAAAACCACTGCCAAACCCTGGTTTAAATCAGTCATTCTCACAGGCTGGTACCCAAACCAACATCAGCAGCAGCATCTGGGTTTTTAGAAATGCAAATTCTCAGGTCCCACTACAAACCTACTGAATCAGAAACTCTCGGCAAGGGGCCCAGCAACCTGTGCTTCAACAAACCCTCTAAGTAATTCGGGTAAGAACCACTGGGTTAGGGAACAGTTCCAGTAAAGCCAAGAAGACATGAGGACCCATCTGAGGTTTGTGTTCACAAATTTAAAGGGCCTTGAGGAGAGTTCATGGATATCTATAAGGCCTCAAGGAAGCTGTCAGTGAAGACTTAAAGGAAAGTGAGGAAAATGCTATTGAAAGCTGAATAAAAGTAGACCTTTGTTATATAGGAGTGGAAAGCCTGGCAGAACTATCACCTACAATACCATGGAAAATAAAATACATACTTGTTGAATTAAGGAGTTTCTAGGTAGAATGTTGAAGCAGCAGCTAGCTACTTCTTCTGCCTTTATAATTGAGACAGCAGAGAGATGAAATAAAGAATGAACTATTCACTCTGTGAGTGGAATTTCAATGAAATGTTAAGGGCTCAGAACAGTCTTTTCACCCAGCAAACTGTTTTTAAAGTAAGAAACAGCCTCAAGGCAAAAACCAAAACTAGAGTGGAATCACTGTTAATACCTCAGGAAGATTTAATACAGTACATCACAGATTCTTGCAAACAAAAGATTATCTTAGGATCTTAAGAGTGTTGTTCCACAGAAGCTTCACAGAAGCCTAATGTAGGAAAAAGCTCCTCTCAAAACAGATTTGTGGGTATGGCCTTTGTCTGACAGTAGATTATGAACTGACACAAAGTCCACAAAGTTTTCATTGGAGTTATATTAGTTTAGAACGAAAAGGACAGTAACTATATAAAATGAAAGGAGGACTTTGGACCCTAAACCATTATAGACAGGAAGCAAGCTCAGAAAGTTACTCAGTTGCAAAGAAAGATCAGTTCTTCTAGGGGAAAAAAATGATTGAAAAGGGAAAGCCAAACACCAAAAGAAGACCCCACAGCCCACTAAGAACAACTTTTGGGGAATAGGACTGAACCCTAATCAAGGAACTGCCAACATGCACCCAGCCAGGTTTCAGAATTGCTGTACACTGCTCTGTGACTTCCTTTTCGCTCTTTTTGAACAGGAATGTCTAATGTAGCTAATATATGCCTTTCCAATCTTACACATTAATTATGTGAGGGCATATTATTTGTCTTTTCAGAGATCTTCTGTTAAAGAGGAATCATTCCCAAGAAAACATACCCAAAGAACCCCATCTGCATCTAGACCTGATTTTGATGATGAGATACTGGATTTTGAGCTGACGTCATTATGGAATGTGAATTAGAGATCTCTGAGTAAAGAATGTTAGAGTATTTTGGATGTAGAAGGGATGTTACAAGTGGCAAAAGGGGAACTATGGCAATAACATTGTCCAGAGATGGCCACAACAATACCTCCCATTCCATGTTCTTTTCTTCCACAATGGGACCTTGCCACTCCCCAGTTGAAACCGAGGGCTAACCTGATTAAGCCCACCAAACTTAACCTGACTCACTTGCTTTTAATTACCTGTTTTTAGTTGATTTTAAAACACACAGCTAAGTCACTAGCCAAGCAATATACTTCTAAATTCCCACTGTCTTATAGATAACATCTTTGAGATATGGGTCACTATAGTAATGGTTGCCTAAGTTGTTTTTCAAGAACTTAGAGCTAATTCTTGACCAGCTCAAACCAGCTGAGACCACCAACCATTCAACTGGCCTGCAAGAGTGACCAATGGAAGACCTTTTGATGTTAAGAGGGACAAAAATCCCACCCTAAGATCATGCTAATGCCATTTTCTGAACATGCATTCCAGGAAGAAGCATATAGCTCAGTCATGCCTGTGCAGAACACCAATTACTTTACCTTTTTCCTGCCTCAAATAACCTTTCCCCATGCCTCAGACCACCCTGCTTCTTTATCCCATAAATATCCCAAGCCCCTCACCTTTGGAAAGGCAAATTTGAGATTTGTTCTCCTGCCTCCTCACTTGGCTGCCTCATGAATAAGCATTTTCTCTGCTGCAAACCTCAGTGTCTCAGCATTTGGCTTGCTTCAAGTCAGGCAAATGAACCTAGTTCAGTAACACAATAGTAAGCAGAGTCTACTTCCAACCCCCACCCCACCACATTCACTGAAACACTCAAACCCTGACTCACCATGTAAGAAAGCCAACTACCCTGAGGCCCCAATGTTTTAAGGAAGTCCAGGCCACATGTACATGCTCCAGTTAAGAGCCCTAGATGAGATCACAGTCAACAGCCAGTGTTAACTACCAGTCATGTGAGTGAAGACGCCTCCAGATGATACTACTCCCCCCACCTCCAAATTACCCTAGTAAGCAAGTCTTCTCAACTGAGGTCCCAGACATTGCAGTGTGGAAACAAGTCAACCTTAATGTGTCCTATCTGAAGTACTGACTGATATACCAGAGTCTAAAAACGTAGTTGTTTTACCTCACTAAGTTTTGGGCTGGTTCCATCACAGAGCTATAGCAACCAAAATACATACGGATGGAAATGATCCAGTACAGGGAAAAATTGAAAATGCAAGAAAAAGAGGGAGAAATACAACAGTAAAGTCCTTGAAGGCAAAAGGAGAAGGGTTCCTCTATCAAAGTAGATGAAGAAGCCTTAGGTAGATCACTGAATAGTTTGTTCACTGTAAAGGGGGAAAGGAGGGGAACTTACTGATGGTGGACAACGTTATTTAGAAACATGGAAGTAAGCATCAGAAGACACTTAGAAGATCTGAAACTGGTTTTCTGGAGAACAGGAATCAGAGATGGGGGAGGCACCAGGGCGATGCTATATTTTGTTATAAACATCTAAGTCATTTATTTATTAAACTTTATATACACTGTACTATGTAATTTCACTTTTTTTTTAAAGTAAACAAAGTTTTAAAAAACATTTATTCCATTTCCCTATTTTCCAAATGAGGAAAAAATAAGACTCAATGATTATACAACTTGCTCAAAACCACACATCATGTTGACAGCAGTCAGTCCTTGATCCCGATTTCCAAAATAGTGCACTTTCTCAGATCACACTACCTTTTATATTACAAAAATAATACCTAGTGACATAATAGTTCATAATCAACAATTCATTAAACTAAAATTATTTAGTAAGCAATAATGAATGCCCTATTCCCAAGGACTGATACTAAAAAAGAAGGCAGAACAGTGCCCTTGGAAAGATCAAAATAAGCATTCAAGCAAAACAGCCCAAGGAATATCTCAACCTAGTTGACCTCTAGCAACATACTGTACAGGCTTCAAAAACAAGTAATGCTTCCTTTTGCCCTTTCCAATTCTCCTACTCTGAATACTCTTAATCATGCTACCTTCAGTTTTATAAGTTATCTACCAAGAATTTCTTTCCTTTAAGCAGTTAATACCTTATTATTTTATTCCCATCTTACCAGTACAATAGTACCCAGAGGTCATTTGTCTAACTGGACAGACTACTGAATGTCTAATGGTAACCACTGAATGTCTACTCATTCAAATAATACAAACGCAGGGCTAATATCCATAAGGAATAGCAGTAGCTGGGTCATGTGATATGAAAGGACACAGATGAATGACACTCTTTGGAAAAATATCTCCCACCCTTTATTATGCCTAAAATTCTCATCATTAATCCCAGTGATGGAGCTTTAACAGAAGTCTCCATCAATCAACCAAAAGTCATATTCAAAGGTTGTCTGTTATACTAGAAAGAACAAAATATTAGCAGTGGGGAAATTTCTGCATGTAAGCAATTTTCTTCTTTCTTCTCCTTTTATAGATTTTATATCAGGAAAAACACCAGTATACATTTTTAAGACCTTTTTCAATTCTAATTCTTCTCATTTCCTGGCAGTAATCAACAATGATCAACTTGTTAATCCCTCCCATCTTCTTAACCTACCTACCCACTTGCCTTTCATACTAACTGTTCCTTCTTTGTCTCCTTTGCCAATTCCTCTTTTCACCCACTCTCTAATTATATTCTCACGGCCCAATCTCAGATCCACTGCTTTTCTCTCTGTTAAGGCACAACAATCCCAGCCTTAAATTTCTCTAGTAAGTTCTAGTCATATTGTCCCAGTATCTAGCTATTTTCACTTGCCTGGCCCCACTGTCACTTCAAACCCAACATATCCAAAATGTAAGCCCAATTACCTGTATCCCCTCAATTAGATACCAATACTTTCATACCTATTTCTGCCAGTACTGTCATTATTAAAACCCTAGTTCTTTTTTGGCACCAACTAGGTGAGTAACTTTGGCCACACTTTTAAATCTCTCTGAGTTTCCTAATGCATAAAATGTTTAGAGTGGCCCAGATGTTCTGAGATGTCTTAGTTTCAACATTCTTTGATTTCCTCTGTCACTAAAAATCAGAAGTTCAAAGTCATCTTTTATTACTCCTCTTCCTCCCCAACTACATCCTCCTTTCTCACCCAGCCCATAATGAAATCTTGTGTGACATCTCTCCAGTCTTACCTTCACTAAATTCAAATCCTCATTACCTCAGACCTCGACTCTTTTCCTAGCTCTAACACTTCTTTCCAGCTCATACTCTACCCACGACTGGTCCCACTATGATTTTCCCAAAATACTTCTTTTATCAAGTTCTTTCTCAATCCAAACCTTTTAAAGCTTCTCTGTTACTTAAGGAACAAAGTAAATTCTTCCTAGCACTTAAAGCCATCCATAATATAATTCCAGTGCTCATATTCAACCTGATTTCTTACTATTCTCCCACACAAACTTTCATTTCAGTCAAGCTGTTCACGTACTGTTCTTTGAATCTGTAGTGCGTATTTTGCCTTTGCTTACCTCCTATACAAGCTCCTTCCGCTTATGTAAAATCAAACCCTGCCCAGTTTTGCTTCTACCTCCTCTGCTGATTTCAACTCTATGTGGTCTCAGATATCTATAAATTTTATTATTTACCTTATCTCCTCAATTACATTTTAAGTCTTCAAGGGAAGGAACCTATTTTACATTTTTCTGCATCTCTTTTGGATATTGCAAAGTACCTTTACATTGTAGGTAACAAACAATAAGCAAATAAATAAATATTTTTCTGGTTACTGCCTAAAATTCTTTTTTAATACACAGTATTTATTGACTGCTCCCCAAGTGCTCAGCATTGTGTGTGTTTTTTAATCTAGGTATTGTTTCTCAAGGCATACACAATCAACAGATATGGCTAACACTAGGGGAATAAATATTGAACAACCAAAGAATGGTATATAATTAACCCATGTAAAGAAATTTAACACTAAAACAACTATAGAGCAGAAAAAAGCAGTATTTGGCGAGAAACAGCTTCACAAACGAGGTGAAATTTTAACTAAGAGTACAGTAGTAGTAACAGTAGAATAACAGTAGTGATAATAAATAGTTATTATAATCAGATTATATAAGAAGTTTTATATAATAATAGTTTGTTATATAAGAAGCTTTATTTTATATCAAGGAGTGATTAATGTAGTGCAATAGGATGTAGAAATGGGCTTGGTGTAGGGGGATGAAAAACATGTATGAAAGTTAAAAAACAGAATAAGCATAGCTGTTATTAGAAAGTACAGAAAGCAGCTTGTAATACAAGAGCTGAGAATGCGTGCTGAGCATCCTAAGTAAGACAAACGACTAAATAAATAGGGCAGAGATGAATGATACAGTATCTTGAAAGCCAAGAAAAGCAAGTTAAACTTATCAAGTGTAAAGTGGGAAGTCACTGAAGATTGAGAGGCAAGAGAACGCCACACTGGGGAGTACTGGAGTGACATTTCTATTGAAAATAAATAGAAGAAAGAGCTGCTAGATCCTATGAGGTTAATATGATTCTTAATATTCTAGGCTAAGGAAAAGAGTCCTGGGATTCAAGCGGTAAAACAGATATGAATGACAAAAGAAATATGAGCAGGACATATTGGACTGATTAATTTATGTGGTAAATGAAAGAGGTGGTTTAAAGATGCCTAATTTAAAGCCTGTAATACCAGAAGAGAAGGAAATTACAAAAGGGTATAAAATGATGATTTTCATCTGGGGCATGCTGAGTTTAAGGAGATGGTCAAAAATACTAGTAGAAAACCAAGACTGGAAAAATCAGGAAGTAACTAGAATGACAAGCAATAGGATTAGTTTAAAATGAAAAAAACTGGGCAGAAGCTATAAAGATATTAAACAGGAGACTAAATATATTAAGCTATGATCAGCTGGTACTAGCTTTGTGTCAGTAACTGTACCAATAATTTTAGAGGGAAAGGGAATCAATTAGTGACCAACATTAAAAAATGTTTTTTCCATTAAAAAAAAAATTATCATTAAAGCCAACCAAAAGCTAAGGCAGAGGCTTCCAAATTTTATCTACTTAGAGAATCCTTAGTCTTCCTAATTTTTTCACAGCACCCCAGGCCAAAAGGAACACTTAGGTAGGTGGGTTCAAACCACTTAGCAAAGTGTTAACTTAGTGCTCGATGGGCAACGTACAGCTTCTCAAACCTGGAATCAAATTGGATAACATCACACTCTCATATCCTGTATCACAATGATTTTCATATAGGAGTTGCCTTTTATCAGAGCAACCTCCAAAAAACACAGCTTGCAAAAACCTGACATTGTAAAAATGAATGTGTCAATCTAATGTTGAAACTGAACTACCTCAAACTATTAGTTCAAGCCTGAGTTCAGTGGCGTTCTGGGGCACTTCAGCATACGGTTTGAGAAACTGGGAGCCAAGGGAAGGGGCTTAAAAAGAGAAGGAAAAAAAAGTAGTGAGAGAGGAGCTAAAGAAAGTTCTTATTAGCACGGTTAACCACAAGAGGGCAGCACAATAGTTGGCAGGAGCAGCACAGATGGTGGGGTAGGGGAAGAGTTGGGGAGAGAGGTACTCTTTCTATAAAAAGGCTCTAAGACACCTTAACCAGTTCAAGACATAAAAGTCCCTTCTCTCCTTATACCAAAGAGGAAGAAACACTGATGACTGGCAGAATCATTCTGCCCTTCTCTTGACTATCCTTTGCCTGCCCTGCCATGAGAGTAGCCATGCTTTTCACAATAGCCAAGCAATGTACTTCTTCGCATGCACAATCTTACTCAATCCTCACAACAATCTTGTAAGAAAGTGAAGCTCAAAGATATTTTACATAATACCACTATTAAGTGGCAGCAACACCAGAATTCAAACCCAGAACTGACCCCAAAGCCCATGTCCTTTTCTACTCTGCCTCAAAAGCATCTCACCTTTCAGCAACAGCCAGGTGAAGCAGAGAAAAGATCATGTGCCCTTCCTAAAACTGAGACACCTGTCTCAAATCACTAGGGAAAAGCAGTCAATGAAACAAACTATTCCTTAACAGGTCCCTAAAACACAGTAAAACTCCAAACATAGGACATTCAATTAGAGCAAAAACAAGCATTACGTGCTTAACTAGTCAGCAAGTACTGTAGCTTTCCTGTACAGGTAAATATATGTACTGTTAAGGCAAATGCTGGACACATCCAGTTCGTAGATACGTTACACACTAACAGATAGGTGCACCTAGAGACAAGTAATTCTCACATCCAAAATGGTAAAAGGTGAAGGGGGTACCAAAATGGAGACCAAAGGTTGATTATTCATCTTCACATCTGTTGGGTGTTATATCAGAGTATTTGCAAATACTCCTGCAACTTGTATAAACCTATTATGAAACCAAAAGCAATCGTCACCGCTCTTATTCCCACTTCGAGTTTCCTTCTCCACATTTCTCTTCCCCTCTATGACACACTCAGCTGCCTCTACCCCTTCATTCAGAGAAAAGGAGTTTCTCCTGACAGATTAATAACCACCGGAAAGCAAAATGGGTAAATTCAACCGACACAGCAAACTTAGGCAGATAAAACCATTCAGGAAGCATTCAATGTGGTAGCAGAAACCCCAGCAAAAGAAGCTAACGTGTCCTCTCAGTAAGTCTCTCTTATTATTTGAAAATGTTCCACGTTGAAAGATTAAGAATCTTTGGCTGCTTGAGTAGAAAAAGGGCAACGGACAACGTTCTTTCTGCAAACACAATGCACAATCAACAGAGAAAGACACAATGAATGTTTCTTAAAGGATCCAAGAGCAACAATAAACCCCAAAATTACCCTCCCAGACCAACATTCAAAGTTCAGCCCTGCCATTTTCAAAGGAGTAAGCAACAAAGAGCCCTGTCTGTCGACACACGCTTCCAACCTTCCTACGCACGCACTCACAGATCGACACCCTCGTCTTTACTGCAGCGACAAAGGACAGCGACAAGGATCGCAAACCCACCTTCGCGGGAAGGGGAAGAAGGGCCTCTTTTTCTGCAGAAGAGAAACAGATCACATCTTCTTCCCTTGCCTGCTTCCAAAATCTTCACCAAAAAAAAAAAAAAATAAAGGCAGCAGTTACCACCGCAAAAATCCAGGGGAAATAGATGCTCTTTTCCGAGCCGTTTAAATGTCTAGAAAATTTTAAGCAAGGGTAAATAAAGGAGGAGGAGGAATATCAGGCATATAAGGATGCAAATATCAACAGCAAGACACTCCGTTGTAGGTTTTCTCTTAAAAAGGAAGATTTTCTTGCCGAGAAGTTTACTGCCACTAGCAGCGGGGAAGCGGGGATCAGGAGGTGGGAAGGAGAGGAAAGACAACTGCTGTTCCCCCACCCGGAGCCCAAGCAGCAATAACGCCCTCCCACTGTACCGATCGGGCGAAGAGGACGCGCCCACAAGCCCGCAGGGACTGCTCCTACCCTGCGCCTCGGGTCGGCCAATATCTGCGAAGCCCCGGGAGCGGGCAAGGGTTCTTGCGTCCGCCCGGCTGGGCCCTCTGGGGCCCTCCCGTGCGGGCTCGGCTCCCACTCACATCCCTCGGCAGCAAGGACTAGAGCTCTTCCTGCGCGGAGGCAGCAGCCCTCCGCCCCAACACGCGCCGCAAGTCCGGGCCCAGGCGCCCAACGGCCGAGGCGGCGGCGCGAACTCCCGAACCAGCCGGGCGCCGGCCCAGCCTGTCAGCGCCCAGGGAGGCCGTTAGCGGCGGGCGCTGCTGCCCCCTTCTGCTCTTCCTCTCTCTTCCTGCAGCGCACACCACTCCCACTTCGGGAAGCTGGGAAGCCCGTCACAGTCGTCGTCCCCACCCTCTACCGAGGCACACCATCTTCTCAACGCCGCAGGGCCCTATTCGCGCCGGACTCAGCCTCCCAGTTGCCCTCCAGTCCCGCGGCCCGTTCGCGGCTGACTGAGGCCGCCTCCGAGCCGGGAGGGGGTGGGGCGGGAGCCTGGCGCGCGCCCCCGGACAGCGTGTGCGCGCGTGCGCCGCTCCGCCCAGGTGGCGCTTCTCACGGCGCTCGCCGGGCGGCTGGCGGGGGTTGGTTACCCCAGACCGTGGCTTCTCGGAAAGCGGGCGGGCGGCCGCGGAGGTTTTCGCGGTGGTCCCTGGGCGTGAACAGGCGCACAACTTGAGCTGGACGGGCTAACAGGGTCCTGGGGCTCGCAAGAGCTCGGTGCCGGCGCTGTGCCCGGCCCGGCCCTCCGCAGACGGGCGTGCGCGTAGCCGTAGCCCGCCGTGGAGGCGGCTGGGAATGAGTCAGCCCGGCCGGGAAGGCGCCCCCTGCGCACAACCTGGCGCGGCACGGAGACTTTCCCCTCCTGCGCTCTGTCGTCTTCTTTCTGCTTTTGTGTTCCATATGCAGGAAACCTGTCCCTCCCAGTCAAGGCCGCTGGGCCGAGGGAAGTGGCGCCGAGGGTTGGGGCAACGCATTTACACGCACCGTTTAGTGCCAGTGCAATCCCAAGCGCCGATTCCAATCTGGAAAGGGGTGAGGGTAGAATGAGGTGCCCAGATGCCTACGGATTGGCGCCAAGTCCTGGCAAATAAGGAGAAATAACTTCCACCATCCCAAAGAGCGTCATTCATTAATTCAAGAAATAATTACGGAGCACCTACTGTGTGCCAGGCTGTAGGACCCCCAAGGGTGCTATGTGAACACGACCCGCATACTCCTTGCCCTACTTGAGCTTGTGTTCTGATACAGCGACAAAAATGCCCTAAGTGTATAATGTACCAGTGTGTAACTGCCACTAGAAAAAAATAATACAAAGTAAAGGAGCAGGAGTAAGGAGGTGTTGTGCTTTTAGTTAGGATGGCCAGGAAAGACCTCCCAGAGTAACTGACATTTGAGCAGAGATCTGAAGGATGAGAATTAGCCAGCCCTGTGGCTATCCAGGAAGAGTTTCATGCAGAAACACTAGCAAAGGCAAAGACCTGAGAAGGGAATGTGCTTGGCAAGTTCAAGGACCCGTAAAGAGGTCACTGTGGCTGTAGGACAGTGAAGGAAGGGGCAGTGGTCAGAGATGAGGCCAAAGAAGCAGCCTGTGACCCAGCTGTGTAGGGCCTTTTTTATTCATCATTAGCCCTCTTTCTGTCAAGCTGAAAGAAATACAGATGCATTTATAGCCCCTGTTTCCCCATACAAATGATGCTCGATTCAGGTCTAACTTGATTTAATGGTTTCTTTAAATAAACCTCACCAAAGCAACTCCTGCTTTTCTTCTAACATAAGACCCATTGCAAAAGGTCTTTGAGCAAATGATAGCAGGATAGGAAATGACTTGAATTCACAAGGATTTCTTTAAATAATGAACAAGATCCCTGTTTCCCATAAGAAGGGATTTACAGAGGAATTGCATTCTTATGGCTACTGTCTTAATAAGCAAAATATGCTGGCAAGTCCTCTGCTGGGTTTTTGTTTTTGTTTTAATGTCTAAAGAGAAATTAGAAATAGGAGTTGTGACTCAAAAGCAAATCTAAAATCTTCCCCAGAATATTAAGACTAAAATTACAAGCAGCAACCACCATGAGAGTTTCCTTTTCCTGCAGACAAACACTGTTACTGCAGCAGAAACCAGAGCACAGACCCACACAAAGAAGACAAAGTGCTGAAATTGGCCTTAATGCTAGAGTTAAAATGAAAAGCATCTGAACTGTTGAAATGGAAGCATTCTCTTTAAACTGTTGGGAGGGGGTGGCTGTTTAAGAATTCTAAAACAGTACAGATACATTCATTGTAGTAAATAATGTTTCTATATTTTGCAAAGATGTGTTTATTCAACCAGAAATCTTTTACTGTCTACTGCCTCCTAGCATGGAAAAGCAATTTGAAACTAGTGAATATTGAGGGTTTCTTGTGGGGGAAGGGATTCTTTTTTATATTAGTGATTTGGATATGGAAGACAGGGTGAACAAGAAAAATATATTAATCATAGGTTTATAGACTTGAGAAATCAATCCACCCATGCAGAGAGATAAAGTGACTTGCTTAGTGTCATCCTAATAGTGAAAGCCTCTCTCCTTGTTACGGAAACGACAGGCCAGTCAAGAAACAAGCACCACTTGGAGGGTTGGAGTACTCAGATGTATTACGCCGGCGGGCTCAGAGGGGCTTCTGCTCCGAAGCTCTGAGCACCTCCAAGACGTGCGCATGAGGTTTTACAGGGTAAAGTATAAGCTTGGGGTATTCGGCCAATAGGCATGGAACAGCTTTAGCAGCATTATCATCACAAAAGTGGAGGCGAGGAGGCAGCAAACCAACATTCCAAAGCCAGATATGTATCTTTGAAAACCCAGCTGGCTAGCAAAAAACATGAACAGCAAACCAACACTAATTAACTCAGATTTACAAGTTAGTCCAGCAGAACTCAGGTCAGTATTCCGATACTTGGATTTGTGAGTTATCTTGTTAGCCCAGCCCGGCTTTTCCTTCACATCCTCACCAAGATATGATTTTAAGCCAGTACTAACTTGGAATGTTTAGCTCTTTTTACTCTGTTTAGAATATTTTTTAGCTCTTTATGTGGTCTCGGGTAGTGACAAAGCTAGAAATCTTCTCCCAGGGCAAACATTTCAGAAAGTTTCCTCTTTTCTTTGATAACAATAAAAGACAATTCCAAGACATGTGACCAAGTCTTTCAAGACACTCTTTCACACAATATGGAGAAATAGGCCATGTGGGTTGGGTTGGATAATAGCACATTTAGATTCAAAACTGATTGTATGGCCATATCAAGAAGTAAAAATTAGCAGCTAATTGTTGAGTATGGGGTGGTGTGCCACAAGTTCTGTCCTTCCACTGTAGTTACAACATGGCAGCAGTAGTTTTTTACTGCCATTCCCCAACCCACACTTGCAGCAGTACATGTGAGATGGGGCCCCGGCATTTACTTCTTTTTAAAGTTCTTAGGTGGTTTGGATGCAAAGTCAAGGTTGAAAATCCATGGCTCAGGGTTTATGAACTTAAGCTTGAGAGTCTGGCTGACCCAGGTTTGAATCACAGTTTTCACCAAGGAACTCATTTAATAACTTTCTAAGTTTACATTTCCTCATCAGTATAATGAGGAAGTTTAGGTGAAAAAAGTACTTTTTAATTTTTAGCACAGTTATTAAATGCCTATTATGGTTGTGGTACGGATAATTTCTAGAAATCGCCAAGCTGGGATGTATAAGAAATATGTTGGATTTTCTTAGTAATCCTGAAGCATTTGTCACAATTTATTGCGTTATCCAGAACTGTGTGGGTAGGAATGATAAGAGCTGAGTTGTAATAGAGATAAATGGAAAGACTTGCATTTGGATTTTAAAAAAACAAAACAAAACAAAACAAAACTATGCCATTAATTGATGAAATAATGAAAACATTCTTACTCAAGTGTGAGACAGGAGGGAAGGAGGCAGGGCACAACCATTAAAAGAATGACGTAGCAATTAGCACCAACATGGCAGAAAATTCCACTCCCAGTAGAACTTGAGCTTGTAATACAATAGCATGCTAAATGGTACTCCCACAGGTGCCATGACAGTTACAAGGCTGACCATCAGAGGTCAAAAAGTGGATGATGGCCCAGTTCCTAAGGATCCCAGTCCCCTTCCCAAAGTAGTTGAAATAATGCTTGCGCTTGTTAGCATACAAAGTTATTGAGTCCATAAAAATGAATCATCCCCACTCTGTGGCCTCTCTCTTACCTTCTGAGACTGCCTGCAGTCTGTCTATGGAGTGTGTATCTTTCTGAATAAATCTACCTTCATGCTACTACGGCTTCCTCTTGAATTCTTTCCTGCAAGAAGCCAAGGACCCTCACTTGATGGGGAGCATCCCAGGAACTTGACCAAGACCTGGGACATGGCCATCCTCTCGCACCCCACTTTACCTGTATAAAGAGAAGCATAAATGTGAGGGTTAAAAAATAAAAAAAGATATAGGAAAGTCCTTGGCAGGGGAAACAGGCTCAAGCAAAAGACTGGGGATAGATCCAGGAGTTACTTTCTTCCCAAGATAGAGAGGATGTGCTTTCGTGAAAGCATCAAGGAAGTAGCTGTGGAGAGAGGCTAATTCATCCCAGGCCTAGTAACATAAATAAGCCAAAAGACTAAGTCAGGAGTCTGAATCAAGTAGACAGACAAGCAAGCAATGGTTTTCATTTTGAATCACCCAGATATTTTAGGCCTATTCATTTCAAAGTTTGGTTGGATATGGCAAAAAAATTTTCTCTGAAACCTTCTCTGCACTTTATCATATCTCTGTCTCTACATCAATCATTTCATCCTTCATTATAGTTGCAAAGAAAAAGGTGTTCCTGGCAAGCAACATCCTTCCGTGGGGATAACCAGATAAGTTTAATATTGGTGCATGAAAACTAAAACAATTTCCCCCTCTGCAAGCCAGGAATTAATAACCTCCTTCAGGTGCGGATGATTATGTCAAAATATGTAAAATGTCTATTATAATTGTGCTCTACTTTGCAAAAAATTTTAACTTAAAACATTTGAGGTATAGTAGGTATTAACTAAAAATATTTTTCTTTATCAAAGGGTTCATACCAAGATTCACTCTTAAAAATAAAAATTCCCCTGGCATAATTATTAGTTTACAGAACACTAATTCCTGAGTCCTTATTTCGATTAAGGTTTCTGCTCTCTTTCTTTGAGAACTGTCCTCTTCACTCAGAGTTACACACTAGTCCCTATGTTATGGTTTGTGACCCTGCTCCTATGCCCTTGATTGCACCATGAGTTGTCACCTGACTCAAGCTGAGCCATTCAGGGTCTCCTTCCTGAGGAAGTTGGAACTGGGATTTAAAGACAGTAAGTAGCTCAGACTTTTTTGTTCACTTCAAATGAAGTTACCCTTGCTCAAAAATTACAGCTGCCATTGTAAGGTTGCCATCTGTATTCATGTACATGGAGTTGCACAGAAAGCTGACTTGCTTTAGGAGAAAAAAACTGACCAAGACAGAAGACAGAAAAAAAGAGAAAGAGTGAACCAGGAATGAATCCTCATAGCTTTTCAGCTTCCTCTTCCTTATAAGGCCCAAAGAAACTTCCTGTATTTGGTATCTTGAAAATACTTCCTTATGACAAATTTCTCCTTTTTACTTAAGCTAGATCTACTAGTGTCATAGTACTTGTAATTAAATAACCTAGAGTAAGACAGATGTTAGAGTACACTGATGAGAAGAAAATAAAAATGAATTCTCTCAAATTATAACAAGGAAAATGGGGATTTTTTAATAATATGAGCTCCTTTCATTTATTTTTGTGATTCAGAGTTTTTACAGATTATACTCCATTTAAAGTTATTATAAAACATTGGCTATATTCCCTGTGCTGTACTGTGTTTTAAAAATCCAATTTACCCACAAATTTTGGAATTCTATCTTCTATCATAAAGTCAACCATAACTACATTAGTCATAGTCTAAGACAAGCAGAAGATAAGCTATCTTTGAGCATGGTGGATATTTCCTATAGGAAAATTTTACTCACCTTCACCTCCTCTTCCAAAACATCACTCCCCTCCTCACTGTTCAGTTTTCTTTTCTCAATTACTTCACTCTACTTTCTCTAACTTAATAATCTTTAATATCTTCTGGGCCATAGCTACTGCAATTGCTGTGGTCATTCCACTTCTAAATACAGTACTGACCAAAGGAATATCTGATTTCCTATTAAAGCATCATACTGATGTGTTTAAATACTCTGAATTTCAGTTTTACCTATGAAATACAAAACTGGACCAGAAAACACTGCATGACATAGTTCTCAATTTTAATTTCTACTCCACTACCTGGCTACATACATCCAATGTCTATAATTTGTCCTTAATCAGACCTTTTCTTGCCCTTGTCTTTCCCTTGATGCCTTCTCTTCCTAACATTTTGAGGCTGTACCTCTTTGTCTCTACATCATGAGTTGGTCAACGTGAAAACCTGTATGTTCTTCTGGTAGGACAGCTGGCGCTGAGGGAACACTTTCTTTAGGGTAGTCTTTCTTTATCCATGTTTCTGTCTTCTCAGTTCTCTTCTAGACTAAGATCTATCACAGTGATCTATCCCTGAATTTCTTTATCTAAAATTTGCTTTCTCAAAAAAAGACACCTGTGTCTTTCTGGGCTATTGTTGACATTATTACAATTGAATGACTGTGATGTGCTTTAAAGCCCACTGAATCAGTCTTATGCAAAAGTCATACATTTTAAATAACTGTTATTAAGAACTGATTAGACTTCAACCCATCTATATTGGGTTGAATTCTGTCCCCCATACGTTGGAGTCCTGACCACTTCTACCCGTGAATGTGACATATGGAAATAGGCTCTTTGCAGATGCAATCAAGTTAACATGAGGTCATTAGGGTGGGCCATAATCCAATAAGACTAGTGTTCTTACCAGTGGAGAAGACAGAGACCCACAAGGAAAAAGCCACCACGTGAAAGGTAGAGATTGGAGTGATGCATTATAAATGCCAAGGAATGCCTGGGGCTACCAGAGCTGGAAGAGACAAGAAAGAAATCTTCCCTAGAGGCTTCAGAGGGAGCATGGCACTCTCAACACCTTGATTTCTGACTTGAGCCTCCAAAACTTGTAAAAGAATAAATTTCTGAGGTTTTAAGCCACCCAGTTTGTGGTATTTTGTTGCAGCCGTCTAGGAAACTCACATAGCACCCTACATCCCTCAAACTGAAACTAAGAAAAGTCTGGAGAATAACTTTCTCTTCTTTGCTCCACACCTAATACTGTCTCCCACTGAACACTGATACAACCATTCATTTCAAGAAAAAGAATAAATATGATTTCTTTGGTGTCTCCTTTTGTGTAATGGTCCTTATGTTAATTTGAGTTTTGTTTTGGTTTGGTTTTTCTCTCTGTCACCTTTATCTGTTCTAGATCAAGCATGAAATGATGTAACAGTCCTAAGGCAAATTCTTTGGGCTAGGTACTCAAATGTTACAAGAATATCAGTGTCGTGTGCTTTCTGCTCAGATGCCAATTCAACTCTTTTACTACTCACAGGAAATGTTCAGGGAATCAACAGCACTACAACTGATAAAGTTTTTATAAAGAATGATAACTTTGGAAATTTTTTTAAACAACTGCTAATTACTGGAATAGATGTGTTTTAAGCCTTGTGAAAGTTTATCTTGTACATTTTAGCATCTATTAGCCTTGTTAAGGGCTTTTAGGTATACTTTTGAGCAAGCTACTTCTTTTCATTTTTGAATAGTACATGAATATGTACTACTTGTAGTAAATCCAACCAATATAGAATAAAGGACACAAAGTGGAAGTTCCTCTTGATTCTCTTTTCCTAGCCCTCTTTCACTTCCCAAGAGTAACCACTGATAAGTGTTTGTTGTAAAACTTTTCAGATTTTTTTTCCTACATATTTCCTATAGACTTAGTTCTGAACTCTGTAAACAAAATAGATAATTCTATACTCTTTTCTGTTACCATTTTTTCACTTAACACTTCCTGGAGATTTTTCATTTCAACACTATTGCTTTTCCTCATTCTTCTTAACTTTTATACAGTGTCAATAAAATAGGTAACTCATAATTAAATAATTCTCCCATTTATGAGCATTTAGGTTTGTGATTTTCACAATTAGAAACAGTACCAACCTAGAATATCCTTGTACATACACTCCATGGGCACAAAACTATTCCCCAGGATAGACAATTAGACTCTCTGGGTCAAAGGAAATATATATATTTACAATTTGGTGACTATTGCCACACTGACTTTCCAAAATCTCACAGTAAAAACTACTAGAAATAATCAAAGAATTCAGCAAGGTAGCAGGTTACAAGATTAACGTTCAAAAATCAGTTGCATTTCAAAATTGTAGAATATATGTCCATGTATGACTGAAAAATTGTGCTGAACACTAGAATTTGACACATTGTAAAATGATTATAAATCAATAAAAAATGTTCTAAAAAAATCAGTTGCATTTCTTTACACTAACGATGAATCAACAGAAAAAGAAAGTAAAGAAACAATCTCCTTTAAAATAGCACCCAAAGTAATAAAATACCTAGGAGTAAATCTAACCAAGGAGGTGAAAGACTTATACATGGAAAACTATAAAACACTGATTAAGGAAATTAAAGAAGACTTAAAAAAAAATGGAAAGATATCCCATGCTCCTGGATTGGAAGAATCAATATTGTTAAAATGGTCATACTGCCCAAGGCAATCTACAGATTTATTGAAATCCCTATCAAATTACCCAGGACATATTTCACAGAACTAGGACAAATCATAATAAAATTGATATGGAACCACAAAAGACATAGAATTGCCAAAGCATTACTGAAGAAAAAGAAAGAGTCTGGAGGAATAACTCTCCCAGACTTCAGACAACACTACAGAGCTACAGTCATCAAAACAGCATGGTATTGGTACAAAAATAGACATATGGACCAACGGAACAGAATACAGAGCCCAGAAATGAACCCACAAACTTTTAGTCAACTAATCTTCGACAAAGGAGGCAAGAATATACAATGGAATAAAGACAGTCTCTTCAGCAAATGGTGTTGGGAAAACTGGACAGCAGTATGTAAATCAAGGAAGCTAGAACACTCCCTTACACCATACACAAAAATCAACTCAAAATGGAGCAAAGACTTAAACATAAGACAAGATACAATAAACCTCCTAGAAGAAAATATTGGCAAAACATTATCTGACATACATCTCAAAAATGTTCTCCTAGGGCAGTCTACCCAAGCAATAGAAATAAAAGCAAGAATAAAAAATGGGACCTAATTAAACTTACAAGCTTCTGCACAGCAAAGGAAACTATAAGTAAAACAAAACGACAACCTACAGAATGGGAGAAAATTTTTGCAAATGAAACCAACAAAGGCTTGATCTCCAGAATATATAAGCAGCTCATACGACTTAATAAGAAAGAAACAAACAACCCAATCCAAAGATGGGCAAAAGACCTAAACAAGCAATTCTCCAAGGAAGAAATACAAATGATCAATAGGTACATGAAAAAATGCTCAATATCACTAATTATCAGAGAAATGCAAATCAAAACTACAATGAGGTATCACCTCACACCAGTCAGAATGGCCATCATTCAAACGTCCACAAGTGACAAATGCTGGAGAGGCTGTGGAGAAAAGGGAACCCTCCTACACTGCAGGTGGGAATGCAGTTTGCTGCAGCCACTGTGGAAAACAGTATGGAGATTCCTCAAAAGACTAGGAATAGACTTACCATATGACCCAGGAATCCCGCTCCCAGGCTTATATCCAGAAGGAACCCTACTTCAAAAAGACACCTGCACCCCAATGTTCATAGCAGCACTATTTACAATAGCCAAGACATGGAAACAGCCTAAATGTCCATCAACAGGTGACTGGATAAAGAAGATGTGGTATATTTATACAGCAATGGAATACTATTCAGCCATAAAAACCGACAACATAACGCCATTTGCAGCAACATAAATGTTCCTGGAGAATGTCATTCTAAGTGAAGTAAGCCAGAAAGAGAAAGAATAATACCATATGAGATTGCTCGTATGTGGAATCTAAAAACAAATAGAAAAAACAAAACATAAATACAAAACAGAAAACAGACTCATAGACATAGAATACAAACTTGTGGTTGCCAGGGGAGCAGGGGGTGGGAAGGGACAGACTAGGATTTCAAAATGTAGAATAGATAAACAAGACTATACTGTATAGTACAGGGAAATATATACAAGATCTTGTGGTAGCTAACAGCGAAAAAAATGTGACAATGAATATATGTATGTTCATGTATAACTGAAAAATTGTGTTCTACACTGGAATTTGACACAACATTGTAAAATGATTATAACTCAATTAAAAAATGTAAATAAATAAATAAATAAAATTTTTTAAAAAATCATTTTGGTCCAGAAGGATGGGTCTAGTGTAAGGATGGAGTTGCCTTTAACTGAGATGAAGAAGACTGAGTAAGAAACAAGTTTAAGAGTTCAGTTTTTGATATGTTAAATATGAGAAGCTTATTAGGTGTGCAAGAGGAGATGTCAGATAAGCAGTTAAATATATTAGACTGAAGTTTAGGAGAGATGTCTGAGCTAGAGATATAAATTTGGTAGTCATCAGAACACAGATTATATTTAAAACCACAGGATTAGGTGAAATCACCAAGAAAATGGGTACAGATGTAGATAGAAAAGAAAAGAGGTCCAAGGGTATACACCTGGGATACTCCAGTGTTCAGCGTTTGGAGACACTAGAAGGAATTGGCAAATGAAACTGACAAGGAGGGACCGGTAAGATAGGAGAAAAATCAATTAGAGTATAGTGATTTGGAAGCCAAATAAAAGTATTTTTAAAAGAAGATACCATCAACTGCATCAAATATTGCTATATCAAATAAGGTAAGGACTAAGAATTATCTACTGTATTTAACACTCAAGGTCATTGATCATGACCTTGATAAAACAGTTATAGACTCTTGGGGCAAAATCCGGATCTAATCAAGAGAAGACGGGCAGACATATTGAGGACAGTGAGTGTAGACAACTATTAGGGGAAGTTTTTATTAAACTAGAAGAGAGAAATGTGGAAAGTGCTGGAAGCGGGTGTAGGGCAAATAGAATGATTATTTAATTAATTAAACAATTGTGAGAAGTTAACAGCATGTAGGGAATCCAATGGAATGGTCCAGTAGAAAGGTAACAATTCATGATGAGGTAAGGTGAAGGGGAATTTCTGGAGCAATGTTCTTCAGTAGGAAGGAGACAGAATCTAGATTATAAATGAAAAGCTTAGCCTTACATGAGCACACAGAGCATTCATTCAGGATGTGTAACTTTGGGTCGTATAAGAGATGCCAGGAAAAAAATTAGTTGTGCAAGAGATTTACTGGGAGAAACACCTGTGAAGAGTAAAAGGAAAAGAGAACAGGAGTAGGATGAGAAGAGATTTCAGACCATGATGCAAGTCTAAGACCTGCAGAAAAAAAGAAGGAATAAAAGAGGACTGGGTAGTTCTTCAAAAGATTAAACACAGAGTTATTGTATGGACTAACAATTTCACTCCTGGGTATAAACACAAGAGTAATGAAAACAAATATCCTTTCAAAAACTTGTACACAAATGTTCACAGAAATGTTGCTTAAACTAGACAAAAAGTGGAAACAACCCAAATGTCATCAACATGATGGATAAATAAAATGTAGTATATTCATACAATGAAATATTATCCAACAATCAAAAGAAAGTACTGATACATGCCACAAAACAGATGAGCCTTGAAAACATGCTAAGGGAAAGAAGCCAGTCACAAATGACCACATAGTATATGACTGCCTTTTTATGAATTATCCAGAAAGGAAAAATCTACACAGACAGAAAGTAAATTAGTGGTTGTCTAATGCTGTGGGAGGTGGGGGGTTTGAAGAGTGACGGCTGAAGGGTATGTGTTTCTTTTTGGGGTAATGAAAATGCTCTAAAATTGATTGTGGTGATGGGTGCACAACTCTGGAAATATAATTAAAATGATTGAATTGTACACTGTAAGTAGATGAAGTGTACAGTATGTGAATTATATAGCCATAGAGATTTTTTAAATGAGAAAGAAAAAAAGAGGATTTGGTAGGAAGACTCAAAACTGCCATACCAGACAGTTTTGACTGGGTCAATAGGGAGTCTTCAAGCGGAGACTGCCTATTAGAGGAATTGCATGTGGGCAAAAATGACCCATCTCTAGTACTCCCATCATGCTCAGTCACTGGCTGGGAGAAGCCAAAGGAGAGGGGAGGAGCACTGAGGGAACAGAGGGCTCTCTGTGTAAACTCTGCAATGAAACTAAAAGTGTATCAACTGGAGGCCATAACTGTCTACACACTTCTCAGCAGATTCCCTTCAGCAGAGCACCTCTGTGGCTGCAAAACGGTAAAAGAAAGCAGGTTACGTGGGTGCAACACTGACAGCTGAGTCTTCTGTTCATTGATTCTATGTTTTTCCAACAAAGAGGAAGCAAGATCATCAACTGACAGTGAATGGGGTGGGAGTGGAGGTAGAGATATTGAGGTCTGAAGGTAAAAGTGAAGGCTGAAGAAAGTCATCTAGAAGAGGAGAAGGGTGAAACGACCAAGGAAATGTAGCTTGATTACCAGGCAGCGTTAAGAGCCCACTAGACGTCAAGAATTTGAAGTTGGACTCAGCAGCGTGGTTGTGGGTTTTCCTCCACCCACATTCAGCTGCACGAGTCAAAGTTCAGAATGGAGAAAGTTCTATTAAAACAGGGTTGAAGTTTTCCTGGATGAGTAAGAGGAAGTGGAAAAGAGGAAAGGAAGTTGAGGGTGTATGCAAATAACTGATTATAATAGTTGACCATGGAATTTTAATTGGGTAAGCAAGGAAGTGAAAATATGATGTGGGTGAGGGCAATGGAAAAGAATTAATGTTTTGCTCAGTAGGGGGTTGTCTGAAGGATTCTTGGAGTTAGGGTACTGGAGGGAGTGACCTAGAAATAGAGGAGGTGGAACTACAAAAGGTAGAAGGGATACAAGGAAAATTCTGCTGCCAGCTTGCACACCCTATTCCTATTACAGTCACCCCTGGTATCCAAGGAGGATTGGTTCCAGGACCCACCTCAGGTACCAAAATCTGTGGATGCTCAAGTCCCTTATATAAAATGTCACAGTATTTGGATATGACCTACGCACATCCTCCTGTATACTTTAAATCATATCTGTATTACTTATAATAATTAATACAATTTAAAGTCATGTATATACTTCTAAACACAAGGTAAATGCTATGTCAATAATTGCCTCCACATGACAAATTCAAGTTTTGCTTTTTGGAACTTTCAGAAATTTATTTTTCAAACAGTCTTGATCCAAGGTTGGTTGAATCCATGGATGCAGAACCCATGGATTCGGAGGGCTGACTGTATTCTAAACAGCTTTTGCCTATCAAATCAAGGTATGCCTCATGCTTTCAGAACTACCTTCTGCTGACTTGGCCTGAGTTCACCAGCCATGAGGATTTTTCTCTCACATAGCCCCTCCTCATATGTGGTTCTCAATTAGAGGTATACCTCCAAGATACTGTGGGTTTGGTTCCAAATCACAGCAATAAAGCAAGTCACATGAATTTTTTGGTTTCCCAGTGCATATAAAAGTTATATTTACTTTTATACTGCCATCAATATATTAAATATGCAATAGCACTATGTCTAAAAAAACAATGTACATATCTTAATTTAAAAAAACTTTATTGCTAAAAAATGGAAACCATCATCTGAGCCTTCAACAAGTTGTAATCTTTTTGCTGGTGGAAGGTCTGCCTTGCTGTTCATGACTGCTGACTGATCAGGGTGGTGGTGGCTGAAAGTTGGGGAGGCTGCAGAAATTTCTTAAAATAAGACAACAATGAAGCTTATCACATTGATTGACTCTTTCTTTCAGGAACAATTTCTCTGTAGCCTGCAATGCTGTTTGATAGCATTTTGCCCACAGTAGAACTTCTTTCAGAATTGAAGTCAGTCCTCTCAAACCCTGCCACTGCTTTACCAACTAAGTTTATGTACTGTTCTAAATCCTTTGTTGTCACTGCAACGATCTCCACCGCATCTTCACCAGGAGTACTTTCTATCTCAAGAAATCACTTCCTTTGCTCATCGATAAGAGCTACTCCTTATTCATTAAAGTTTTATCATAAGACTGAAAGCAATTCAGTCACATTCAAGCCCTACTTCTAACTCTAGTTCTCTTGCTATTTCTACTACATCTACAGTTATCTCCTCCACTGAAGTCTTGAACCCCTCAAAGTTATCCATGAGGGTTGGAATCAACTTTTTCCAAACTCCTGTTAATGTTGATATTTCTCTCTCTTCCCATGAATCACGAATGTTCTTAATGATATCTAGAATGGTCAATCCTTTCCAGAAGGTTTTCAATTGACTTTGCCAGATCTATCAGAGGAATCACTATAGTAGCTATAGCCTTAGAAAATGTATTTCTTACATAATAAGACTTGAAAATCAAAATGACTCTTGATCCATGGGCTTAAGAATGGATGTTGTGTTTGCAGGCATGAAAACATTAATCTCATTGTGCATCTCCATCAGAGCTGCTGGGTGACCAGGGGCATTGTCAATGAGGAATAATATTTTGAAAGGAATTTTTTTTTCTAAGCAGTAGGTCTCCACAGGGGGCTTAAAGTATTCAGTAAACCATGTTGTAAACAGATGTCCTGTCATCCAGGCTTTGCAGTACCATTTGTAGAGCACAGAGTAGATTCAGCATAGTTCTTAAGGATCCTAGGATTCTTTGAATAGTAAATAAGCATTAGCTTCAACTTTAAGTCATCAGCTGCATTAGCCCCTAACAAGGGAGTCAGCCTGTCTTTGAAGCTTTGAAGCCAGGCATTGACTTCTCCTCTCTAGCTATGAAGGTCCTAACTGGCAACTTCTTCCAATGTAAGCCAGTTTCTTGTACATTGAAAACCTGTTGTTTAGTGTACCCACCTTCACTCATTTTCTTAGCTGGATCTGGATAACTTGCTGCAGCTTCTACATCAGCACTTGCTGTTTCATTTTGCATTTTTATGCAATTTTTCTGAATTTTTCCATAATCACATATATTTCAATTTGGGAACAAAAATGATTTCCTCTGTTAATTTTGAATATATCTTCCACTAGTATTTCCATTTCCTAGGTTTATGGCTGACTCATAAAAACCAATAATGAAAGGGGTTGTTTTTGTTTTTGTTTTTGTTTTTAATAAATCATTCACAACTAAATTAACCTAATGGCCACAAGACATCATATACATGAAGATTTCAAATTTATGCTCATCTTAAGTCTAATTGAATCCCTCAGAATAGATTTCTTGTATTCCCTGTATGTTGAATCACAAGATTTCAGTCTGTGCTCAAAGGGATCAGAGGTTGTATGGAAATGATTCAGGATTTCCAGAAACAGTAGCATATCTTCACATCAAACAAAATGTGCTCTAGTACAGTGAACCACCCAATGCTTAAATCTTTTTAAAAACCTGTCTGGCAAGTGAGTCTATCTGATACATCGCAGAATTATCTGGGATTACACATTTCTCTCTAATTGTTTCATTAAGTTTTCCAAATAACATACCATCTCCTACCAACATTTTAAGTGCAGCCTAATGAATTATAATTAACTATCTTAAAGTGTGGAACTCTATATGAAATCCTATATTCTATTTTTTATTTTGTTAATTGAAGGTTCATCCAGATGACCATATAGTGGCAAGACTCATTGCTACTCAAAGTGGGGTCCACTTAACCAGCAGCACTGGTATCACCTGGGATCTTGCTGGAAATGCAGAGTCTCAGTGCCCTGCTGATTCAGAATATGCACTTTAACTAGATCCCAAGGTAATTATATGAACATATATGTTTGAGAAGCAGTGATATGATTCACTCAGAGCAAAGAGCATATCTGTATTAGATATGAACAAGTTTAGATGGAGATGAGGGGGATGTTTTCCAAAGGCTCCCAAACTTGGCCACATATTTCAATCATCTGAGGATTAAAAAGTGTCCAAAAAATACTGATGCCTGGGTCTCACATCCAAAGATTCTGACTTAGTTGGACCAGGGTGAAGTCTGGGTATCTGGATGTTTTAAAATTCCCCCTGTAATTCTAATGTACAACTGAGTTTGGGAACCATTTCTCTAAATTAAAGGTTCCTAATATGTGGTTGCATGTGAGAATCACTTGGGGAGCTTTTGAAAAATACCAGTGCTGAGGTCCCTACCCCCAGGGGGTATGTCTGGGGAGATGCCCAAGCATTGGTGTTTTTAGAAGTTTCCCAGTTGGTCTCAATGGACAGCTGGAGTTGAAACTCAACTCTACATGATGCTGAGAAACCTATTCTCAAATTAAAGTGAAATTCATAATATTGGACTAGAATTGATAAACCGCCCTGACACCTCTTGCCCTGTAAGACATACAAATCCAGCAGGCCTAAAAAGACACTCGTAAACAATCATATTTAATTTCTGGGGCCTTGCATAGAAAGCAATACCCCTAAATATTTCTGCTCTGATGGAGACCTATAGCTGTGGCTAATAGTTAGAGTAGAGCCCAATTCATTAAGCAGCCCTCAAAAGGCTTGAAGGCTCAGACAGAGCCCATGCAGTTTGTGTAAAGATAGCCACTCAGCCCAGAAAATCCTGCCCCAGAACCGACTCTGACAAAGCCCTTAGCCTTTTTATTATTTTACCATTCAGCACCTTGCCTGCCTTACCACAAAAATCCCCTGCACCTGTCTGTGTAGGTCTACGTCTATAAGGCAAAAATTAGGAGTACCTGGAAGAGCCATGATATAGTAAGAAGCAACAAGAAAGGAGCACAATCTTCCACAGAATCACTGACTAAATTTAAAAACAGAGCAAAAGCATTCTCACACTCCTTTAACATCCAAACATGAGGGATGAATTGTACTATATGGAACTCTAAGACATCAATGCCAATATCAGTAAGTTAACACTACTTTAGGGGTATGACACTTAATATTGACATGGCCCTTAAAATTAGGTCTAGATGCAGTTACTTAGATTTGTTCACGTGTTTGAAGTACTTTATCTTAATACTTAATTGTCAGAGAGCCAAGCCACTTGGCTACTGAAGAAACAGACACTGTCATCATACCATGCTTGGCCCAGCACTTTCTAGACTGACTACTGTCAATGTGAGGAAGGGAGGGTAATATCAGAGCCTCACTGGATGGATATGTGTGTGTGTGAATTTTATGTTTATTAAAAAGAGAGAAAATTATAGGCTGAGAAATACTACTCTATAGAGGAATCTATCTTCACCACTGCAACATAGTGTTTAGTCTACTTATAAAACGTTGAGCATGTGAAGTTATTTCTTGAATGAACAATTTGACATTTGTTTTTGTGATCAGAGAAATATGGCTAATAAATAGTGGCATTCAATTTTTTTTTTAACGTTGAAATCTCTAATGCTTCCTTTAAATCTCAACCTAAAACAACTGGTAGAACAGTGAAAGATGCACTGTCACAGTGATTTGTTTGCCAGGTTTCTCTCTGAACAAGATTACATGGTAATTATTTCACAGTTAAAATAATTTGGCAACAGCTGTAGGATAAGGACTTTATCTTACAGTTGTTTTAGTTACAAACCCTGTAACAATGAACACTCTCTCAGTAATACTTACTGAATTGACTTGAGAGACAGAAAGGCCAGATGGCATGTCCAGAACTCTTCTATCCCACTCTTCCAGCACTTCCATCAAAGAGGACAAAAAAGAAAGTTCCTCTATTATGTTAATGATGACCATGTACACATACATTATGATGTTCAATTATATAAACAGAAAGTAATTTTACATATTTTTATCCTTTATTTTCCGGGACATTAGGCACATGATTAAATCAGCCATTGTCTTGAGTAAGTATGGGTTTTATGCCTTGAATAAATATTCAAATATCTGTTAAGAAATTTGAATTTGTTTAAAATAGCAATAATCTTTAATACTGATCTACTGAAAAATAAGTGTTGATGAACATGTGTTTAACATGGAAAGGACATTCTTACACATATTTGTATACTGTGTGAAGTTTCTGCAGAGAAATCCGTGATACCAAAGAGATCTGTATGTTTGAAAGACAATGCTGAAAATGTTGCTTATCTAGATAGAAGATCATCTTTAACATTAATTTTAATATCAGGCCTCAAGCATCAACATACTACTTAAAGAGAGATCTCCAAGCTGAGTTTTTTAGTCAAAACCATAGGCAATATCTCTAATTTTATTCCTTTTTTTTTTTTTCCTTTATTAATATCAGTGACAAGCTTGCATCCTGTTCCTCATCTTTGATCTACTTTAGACGGTTTAGGGAGATTACTTTCTTTGGAACATTTTTTGTAAATGAGATTTTTCAAACTTGCTTCATTTTTAAAACTCAGGAAAGGCTTTCCTACTTTCTTTTCTACCACAGCTTAACCCTCAAACCTTAGTACTCACAGTGGGATCAGATCAGCAGCTTCAAAACAACTTGGGAGGTTGTTAGAAAAAACAGGGTCTTAGACTCCACCCAGATGTACTGCATCAGGTTCCACATTTTAACATGATCCAAGGGAAATTTTTATGCACATTGCAGTTTGAGAAGCACTTCTCTAAAACATTAAGAGGAAGTTAAAGTATATATTACTTCTCAAAAAAACTTTTGCCAGTTACAGAACCACTGCAGAAAAATTCAAAGTTTAAAATTACTTAGGAGGTTGGAGTACATATTGGTACAATCCTTTTGACAATCTGGTAATAGAATCAGGAATGTTAAAATGGTTTACCCTCAGACTGAGCAACTACACTTCTGGAACTGTAGCCTAAGGAAAGAATCCAATGAAATGGCAAAAGCTTTATGTATAAAAATGTTCCTTGTAGACTTATCTAAAATAGCAAAAAAAAAAAAAAAAAAAAAAAAAAAAATAGAAACAAATTAAAAGTTCAACAATAGAAAAATGAAGTAAATTATGGCAACCTACAGACTGAATATTACACAACAACCAAAATTCTGTTTATTAAAATATATATCATGGAGTGAAAATGACCTGTACTTGGAAACTATAAGACATTGTTGAAAGAAATTGAAGAAGACACAAATAAATGGAAAGATATTCTGCACTCATGGACTGGAAGAATCAAAATTGTTAAAATGTCTACATTAGCTAAAGTAATCTACAGATTCAATGTGATTCCTATCAAAGCCCAAGGACATTTTTCACAGAAATAGAACAAAAAATTCTAGAATTTATATGGAACCACAAAAGACCCTGAATACAATTTAAAGTACATCCATGGATCAAAGAAAAAAATCACAAAGGAAATTAGAAAATAACAATGTCTGGAAAATAAAACACAACATATCAAAATTTGTGGGGTATAGCTAATACAGTGATTAGAGAGAAATTTATACCATTAATTGCTTATATTAGAACAGAAAATTTTCACATCAATAACAGAAGCTTCTACTTTATGAAAACAGAAAAAAGAGCAAATTAAAATCAAAGCAAACAGAAGATAGCACATAATAAAGATAAGACTCACAAACAATAAAATTTTTAAAAAATCATCTTATCTACAAAACAGAAACAGACTCAGACACAGAAAATAAACTTATGGTTACCAAAGAAGAAAGGGAAGGGGGAGGGATAAATTAGGAGTATGGGATTAATAGATACACACCACTATATACAAAACAGTAGAGGAATGGGTATATAGCTCAGTGGTAGAGTCCATGCTTAGTATGCATGAGGTCCTGGGTCCAATCCCCAGTACCTCCATTAAAAAATAATACTAAAATAAAATAAAATAGATAAATGACAAAGATTTACTGTATAGCACATGGAACTCTATCCAATATTTTATAATAACCTATAATAGTAAAGAATCTGAAGCTAGCCTGAACTAACACAATATTGTAAATGAAGTATACTTGAACAATTTTTTTAAATAGAAAAACAGTAAAGAAAATCAATAAACACTAAAGCTAGTCATTTTAAAAGATCAATAAAATTGATAAATCAATAGACAGACTAATTAAAAAAGAAGAAACAGAAGACAAAAACTACCAATATTTTGATAAGAAGAGGGGACATTACTGCATAACATACATTTAAAGGGATATTAAGAGAACAATACGAACTGCATACTGACAGTAATTTTGATAACTTAGATGAATTTTAAAAATTCCTTGAAAGACACTAGCTACCAAAACTCACTCAAGAAGGAGTAGATAAGCTAAATAGCCCAATGTCAATATAAAATTTAATTTAGAGTTTAAAACTCTTTCCACAAAGAAGCCAAACAATCAAAAAGTGGCCACCAGGATGATAGCCTGCAATCCCGGTTGCTAGTGCCATAAACAGCAATACTAACCTATTCTGAAAGCATTTTCGTTATGGGTTTTGACTTCTCTGGCAGCTCCATCAAGGACCTGCACAAAGGTTTTCCTTTGTTTCATCCTACTCAGAACATTCCCAGGGCTGAGGCAGCTTTCTGGGCAGCTTTTGCTGAAACTATTTAAAGGTAAAAGTTTTAGACACAGCAGAATTGAGAAAGGGACAACACTTGGGATAAGAAATAGACAGACTGCGAACCACGAAAAGAAAGGGATTAGGAAAGGAGATACATGGAAGAATAGGGATTTTAAAGGTTCCCATATATACCCGGGAATCAAAAAAACCGTGAACATGCCCAAGGTAAAACACATGCTCAGAAAAGGCCCAGGAAGATTCAAAGCTTCCACCTTCAGGTGGCCTGCAGATTCTGTGCAAGCAAAAAGTAAAGGATAGGACAAGGTTATAAATGGCTTGGTAAGGTGTTGAAAGAGTGCCCCAACACAGAGCCAATCTACAAAGACTGGAAGAGGGTTTTTTCCCTCTTTCTTTCTTATGTTGTTTCCAGGCACCTAAGGCAATTCTGTAAAAACACAACCTATGACTAGGTAACAGAACACAGACTTCCGTGGCCACATATGACAAAGAAAGCACACTTTAGAAAAATGGTTTAGGAAATTCACTTAAGAAGCAAATAAAAAGGACCCACAACAAGGAACAACAACAAACCCTGGAAAGGGGGTAGAATCGTATTTCTATAGCTGCCACATTTTAATATTCAAAAGGTCCAATTTTCAATTTAAAAAATTATGAGGCATGGAAGAAACAAGTAAGTATGACTCATTCAAGGAAACAAGGAAATTAATAGAAACTGTTCATGAAGAAGACCAGGCATTGGACTTACTAGACAAAGACTTTAAATCAACATCTTAATATGCTCAAAGAGCTAAAGGAAACCAGGAGAATGACTTCTCATAAATTAGGACTATCAATAAAGAGGTAGAAACTATAAAAAGAAACTGTATTAGTCAGTTTGGTTTGTTATTACAAAGTACCATAGATTTGGTGGCTTATAAATAACAGAAATTTACTTCTCACAGTTCTAAAGGTTAGAAGTCTGAGATGAGGATGCCAACATGATCAAGCTTTGGTGAGAAACCTTCCCAGGTTGAAGACTGCCAACTTCTCATTTTATCCTCAATATGGCAGAAAGAGAGTGAGCTACCTATCTGGACTCTTCTAACTAAGGCACGAATCCCATTCACAGGGCTCCACCCCTATGACATAACTGCCTACCAAAGGCCCCTCCTCTAAATACCATCACAGTGGGGATTAGGTTTCAACATATGAATCTGGGGGAAACACGAACTTTTAATCCATAGCAGAAACAATAAATAGGAATTCTGGAACTAAAAACTAAAATAGTTGTAATGAAAAATTCACTAGAAGAGTTCAAGAGCACACTGCAGGTTCAGTGTGGACAAGCCTGAGAGATTAAAAACTCACTCATGGGGGACCACCACACTTTTGTAAGTTTTATTTCCAAGAGCTTGACTTGGTTCTCACAGTGAATACTGATGAAAAATCCCTTCTAGCTTCTGGCAGGTGGAGGGGGGAAAAGTAACAGTTTTGAAATGTGGCACAGCATTCTACTGTTCTCAACAAGGCCTACCCTCAAGAGAAGATATTTTACCAGAACCTAAATTACTGGAGTGTTAACAGAGCTTAACCAGTTCCAATCCATTCTAACCTTCCACGTGGGAGAAGGGAAATATCCAATTCTACACCACTCTAGCCATCCTGTCCCCCCAACATGCAGGAGTAAGCGGAGAGACTGAGAAGTATTTGCAAGGTTCACTGTCTAGGGGCACAGGCTCACTAAAACATTAACACCAAATCATAGAACTATAGGCTGCTACCCCTCCTCCCATACCTTACCATCACACCACTAAAGGCCTATTTATCAGAGACCCTTTAATCCAATACATCATGTTTGGCCTCCAAAAATAAGAACAACAACATAAAACTACAAAACATATTACAACAACAATAAAAAAAAAGAAAAAACATAGTTTGAAGAGACAGAGCAAGTATAAGAACCACACTCAGATGTGGCAGGGATGTTGGAATTACCAGACTGGGAGTTTAAAACAACTATGATTAATATACTAAGGGTTCCAACGGATAAAGTAGACAGTATGCATGTATGTATGGGCACTGTAAGAAAGAATCAAAAAGAAATCTAGAGATCAAAAACACAGTGAAAGAATTGAAGAATGCCTTTGATGGGCTCATTAGTATGGGGGACATAGCTCAAGAAAAATCTCTGAGCTTGAGGATATGTCAGTATAACTTCCCAAAGGAAAAGCAAAAAAAAAGGTTTGGGAAAAATTAAAACAGAACAGAGCATCCAAAAACTGTGGAACAACTTTCATACTATATAAAAAGTATAACATATGTAAAAGAAAGAGAAGAATTATCTGAAGCAGTAATTGTTGAGAATTTGTCCAAGTTAATGTCAGATACCAAACCACATATCCAGGAAGCTCAGAGAACACCAAGCAGGGCAAATGCCAAAACAAACAAACAAACAAGAAAACCTGACACCTAGGCGTATCACATTCAAACTGAAGAAATTCAAAGGTAAAGACAAAAATCTTGAAATAAACCCAAAGAAAAAAATACCTTATGTATAGAGAAGCAAAGATAAAAATTAATACAACTTTACCAAAGAAACTACTGAAGCAAGAAGAGAATAAAGTGAAATATTTAAAGAGCTGAAAGAAAATAAATTCCAGCCAAGAAATTGGTACCCTGTGAAATTATCCTTCAAAAGTGAAGGAGAAATAAAACCTTTCTCAGACAAATCAAAATTGAGGGAATTTGTCACCGGTATATCTGCCTTGCAAGAAATGCCAGAAGTTCTTCAGAGAGAAGGACAATGATCTATTACAGAAATTTAGATCTGCATAAAGAAAAGAAGAGCACTGGAGAAGGAATAAATGAAGATAAAATAAAGACTTCAAAATTCTTAATTGATCTAATAGATACCTTGTTCAAAATAATGACAGAAACAGTATATTTGAATATATAGTCCATATATGTAATATATAATATTTAATCTAATATATGTATCTTTATGCATGTTTATGTATAAGTCAGATGAATGCTAGCAATGATACAAGGGATGGGAGGGAGGAATTAGGATTTTTTTATTACGAAGTACTTTTACTATGCATGAAAAGGTATGTTATTTGGAAGTGGACTTGGATTAGCTGTAAATGTACACTGCAAACTCTAGGGGAAATTACTTTTAAAAAGTTTTTTTTTTTTAAGTACAACCTACATGCTACGAAAGAGGAGAAAATGGAATCATCTAAAATGCTCAATTAAAACCACAAATGACAGAAAAAGAGTGGAAGGCAAAAATAGGAACAAAGAACAAGGGCAACAAATAGAAAACAGTAACAAAGATTGTACATATTAATCTAACTATATCAAAAATCACTTTAAACATCAATGATCGAAACACACCAATTAAGAGACCAAAATTGTCCAAGTGGACCAAAAAACAAGATCCGACTATATGCTGTCTACAAAAACCCAGTTTAAATCCAAAGACACACAGATTCACAAGAGAATTGCAAATTAAAACAATGAGGTAGCACTACAAATCTTTTAGAATGGCCAAAATCCAAAACACTAACAACATCCAATACTGGCAAAGATGTGGAGCAACAAAAATTCTCATTTATTCATTTACTGCTGGTAGGAATGCAAAATTGAACAGCCACCTTAAAAGACTGTTTGGCATTTTCTTGTAAGACTAAAACATAACCTTACCAAATAATTTAGCAACCATAATCCTTGGTATTACCTAAATGAGTTAGAAATTTACACCAAAACCTGAACACAAAACCTATTTATAGCAGCTTTATTCATAATTTCCAAGACTTGGAAGCAACCAAGATGTCCTTTAATTGGTGAATGAATAAATAAACCATAGTACATCTGGTCAATGGGATATTACTCAGTGATAAAAAGAAATTAGCTATCAAGCCTTGAAAAGATATGGAGGAAACTTAAACTCATATTACTAAATGAAAAGTCAGTCTGAAAAAGCTACATACTGTATGCTTCCAACAATATGACATTTCGGAAAAGACAAAACAGTAAAAGGATCAGTGTTTGCCAGGGGATGGAGGGGGTAAGGATGAACAGATATGGAGCAAAGAGGATTTTTCAGGGCAGTGAAACTACTTTGTATAATACAACAATGGTGGATACACGTCATCGTATATTTGCCCAAACCCACTGAATGTGTAACACCAACAATGATCCCAAAGGTAAACTACAGGTTTTGAGAGAGAATGATGTGTTCACTGATTATAACAAATGTACCATTCTGGTGTGGGGTGTTGATAATGGGGTGGCTGTGTGTGTATATAGGAAATTTTTGTACTTCCCACTCAATTTTTCTATCAACCTAAAACAGTTGTAAAAAAATAAAATCTATTTTTTAAAAAATGAAGGAGAAATTAAGACATACCCAGATAAACAAAACTGAGGGAGTTTGTCACTAGTACACCTGTCCCACAAGAAATGATACAGGGACTTCTCTAGGCTGTAATGAAAGGACACTAGACAGCATACAGAGAAATAAAGAACAGCTACACAGGTAGATGTAAAGGGCAGTAGTACTGTATATTTAGTTTGTGCTCCCTGTTTTTTCTGTATGACAAATGCATAAAACAATAATTACAATGCTATGTTAATGGGCACTCAATATATAAAGATGCAATTGTAACAATAACAACATAAAGAGGAAAGGGATGGAGCAGTAAAGGAGCACTGTTTGTATATATTATTGAAACTAAGTTGGTATTAATTCAAACTTCATTGCTATAAAACTAAGATGTTAATTGTAATCCCCAGAGTAACCACAAGGAAAAAACTAAAAATTATACAGAGAAAGAAATGAGAAGGAAAACAAACAATAAAATAGAAAAAAATTAATAAAGCACAGAAACAACAGTAATGGAATAATTGAGAAAAAATTATAAGACATAGAGAAAACAAATAGCAAAGTGGCAGAAATACTTCCCGATCAGTAGTTATTTTAAATGTAAATGCATTAAACTCTCCCAATTAAAAGGTAGAGATTAGCAAAATAGATTTTTTTAAAATACATGATTCAAATACATGCTGTCTAAAAGAAACTAACTTTTGATCCAAAGACATATATAGGTTGAAAGTGAAAGGATGGGAAAATATAATTCTATGCAATTAGTAACCAAAAGAGAACTGAGATGGTTATACTAATATGAGGCAAAATGAACTTTAAGTCAAAACTTGTTACAAGAGACAAGGAAGCACATTATATATTGATAAAAGAGTCAATCCATCAGGAGGTTATAAAAATTATAAACATATACACACCTAACAATAGAGCCTCCAAACTGACAGAACTGAAGTGAGAAATACACAGTTCTACAATAATAGTTGGAGACTTAATACTCTATGCTCCATGAAGGACAGAACAAATAGACAGGAGACCAATAGGAAAACAGAGGACTTGAAAAACACTGTACACTTGCTAGACTTAATGGATATATGTAGAATACTCAATGGTAGCAGAATACACATTCTTCTTAAATGTACACGGAACATTCTCCAGGTAGAGCATAAGCTAGGCTGCAAAACAAGTCTCAATAAATCTATAAAGACTGAAATCATCCAAAGTATCTTTTCTTACCACAATGGAATGAAACCAGAAATCAAAAACAGAAAGAACCGTGGAAAACTCACAAACATGTATAAATTAAACAACATAGTCTTAAACAATTAATGGGTCAAAATCACAAGTAAAATTAGAAAATACTTTGAGATGAATGAAAATGAAAACACAAAATATCCAAACCTATAGGATACAGCTAAAGCAATGCTCATGGGGAAATTTATAGATGTATAAACTCTTACATTAAAAAAGAAATCAAGTTGGTGAGCACCCAATAAAGTTGAAGAGCTGCATATGCTTCAGCCATGCCATCCTACTCTAGGATTACACCCTAGAGAAATGTTTGAATATCTTCTCTTACAGACATATACAAGAATGCTCAAAGGAGCAACATGTGAAACCATAAGAATTTAGAATAATTAAAATGTCTATTGGCAAAGAAAAGATGATAAATTTTAGCATATGCATACCCTAGGGAATTCTATAACTCTGTACATGAATTATAAAGAGCTAAATTAATCATCACAATGATACAATTTAAATATTAAAACATAGAAAATAATACTATACATATAGATTTAATTCAATTTATATACATATATAACAAAGCAATAAACAAAAATATTAAAGACCCCTTGGAATTCAAATTGGTGATTAAGTCTTGCAGGGAGTTTGAAAAGTGTGATCCAGGAGGAATAGAGAAAGGTTTGAATATTTTATATTTTAAGCTGGATTGTAAGTACATTGTATATTGCCACTCAGTATATAATTCTGTCTCTTTCTCTCTATGTCTGTCTCTTTCAGTCTCTCTTCTTTTTGAAAGCACTTCATGATAAAAATAAAGTGTATAAATATATGTGTGAAATGGTTACCAATTTATACCTAAATTTATTCCTAAACAAAATACCAAAAAAAAAAAAAAAAAAAAAAAGAGGAAGCTAAACTCAAAGCTTGCAGAAGGATGGAAATAATAAAGATTAGAACTGATATAAATGAAATAGAGAATAGAAAAACAACAGAAAGAATTAACGAAACCAAAAGCTGGTTCTTTGAAAACTGGCAAAATTGACATTCAGCAAGACTGACCAAGAAAACAACTACCTGAAAGCACTAGAGAGTAAGCGGAGATAGGCGGAAGGGGAGCCTACAGGTGGAAATAAGCAATATCATTGAGAGAGTTTCCTGGTTTTACAGCTCTTTGCCTGAGGGCAAGCCTCAATCAGTGCCAAATTGGGCAATCAACACTCCAAAACAAAACCTGCAGTCTTACTGATTTTAAAGAGTCAGATGACATAGTTTTGGGCTAACAGCAGCTCGAAAGAGAGGAGATAAATCCCAGTGAAGACTATATAAACTTTGTCCAAATCTCTGGCTGAGCTCCAAATAATTATATCCACAGCACAGACTCTAAACAGCTCAGTTAAGCTAAGCTAAAACATTCAGAGTGAAGGTGTTGCTCAGTACAGGAAAGACAGTTTGGAGTTTGAGTTCAGGGAAGTTAACTACTCAATAAAAGTGGAAAAAAAAAAAAACCAAAAACGATAAGAACTCTTCAAAGGAACATACAGAACTTGGATCTTTTCAGTGTATTTACAACATCCAGGGCAAATTCCAAATTACCAGACAAATAAAGAAACAGGAAAATGGTGCCCCTCCCCAAGAAAAAAAGGTAATCAATGGAAACCAACCCCAAGACGACTTAGCTGTAGGAATAAATCGAGTAGGATTTAAAGCAGACAACTATATAACACCCTCAGGATGTGAAGGAAAATATGCTTATAGAGTGAATGGAGAGAACATTTCAGTAAAGAAATAAAAACTACAACAAAGAACCAAATTTTCTATTCTAGGTATAAAATATTCTTTACTAGAATACTATTTCCTGTTTAGAAGTAAAAAAACAATATCTGAAAAAAATTTAAAATTTCTCTGGGTGGGCTTTAAGGCATATTAAAGATGATAGATGAAAAAGTCTGTGATCTTGAAGATAGTAAATAGACAATATCCAAGGTGAAGAAGAGAAAAAAAGATTTGGAAAATATAAAACAGAGCCTCAGGGACCTGTGTGACAATATCAAGTATTTTAACATCTGTCTAATGAAGTCCCACAGGAAGAAAAGAAAATAGAGTACCAAAAAAAAAAAAAAAAAAAAAGGTCTGGTAAAATAGTGAAATTTCTACATATTTAGTGAAAACATAAGCTTACAGATTCAAGAATGCCAACAAATTCTAAACAGGATAAATATGAAGAAAATGACACCCAGGAACATCATAGTCCAGCAGTCCTCAAAGGATGCACCATGGGCCTCTAGGGATCTCTGAAATTCTTTTGTGGAGTCTTGAAAGGACACAACTATTTTCAAAATAACAATACAATAATATTCACCATTTTCACTGTTTGACATTTACACTAATCAGTCAAAAGAAAGAGTAGGTCAAACTGCTATCATCTCACCATGAGTCAAGGCAGTGGCACCAAACTGTAGCAGCTGTCATTGTCTTCTATACCACCAGAAACTCAGGTGTTTTTTTTTTTTTTTTTTATAAAAGAAGCCAGTTTTAAGAATGTCCTGATGAATCAATAAAAATTATTAATTTAAATCTTAACCTTTGAGTATACATCTTTTTTTGAATTAAAGACTATTTCTTAGAGCAGTTTTAGATTCACAGAGAAACTAAGTAGTTAGTACAGAGAGTTCCCACTTTCTCTTTTCCCTACTCAGTTTCCCCTTTTAGGAGCCTGCATTGGTGTAGTACATTTGTTAAGACTGATGAGCCAATATAGATACACTACTATTAACTGAAGTCCACAGTTTACATTAGGGTCCCTGTTTGTGTTGTAGAGTTCTATGGGTTTTATATAATGTCATGTATCTGCCAGTACACTATCACATAGAATAGTTCCACTGCCTAAAATCCCCTGTGCTCCATCTATTCATCCTTTCCCCCTTCTTCAGTCCCTGGAAGTCAGTGATCTCTTTATTATCTTCAAAGTTTCACCTTTTCAGAATGTCATATAGTTAGAATCATCCATTATATAGCCTTTTCAGATAGGCTTCTCTTTCACTTACTAATATACATCTAATGTTCTTCCAGGTCTTTTCATTGCTTGATCATTTATTTTCATTGCTGAATAATATCCCGTTGTATGGATGTAACACAATTTGTTTATCCATTCACTTATTGAAGGACATCTTGGTTGTATCCAAGTTTTGGCAGTTATGGATAAGGTGTTAAAAACATTCATGTGCAGGTTTTTGCATGGACATAAGTTTTCAACTTATTGGGTAAATACCAAGGAGTGTGACTGCTAGAATGTGTGCAAGACTATGTTTAGATTTGTAAGAAAATGCGAAATTGTCTTCCAAACTGGCTATAACATTTTGCATTACTACCAGCAATGAATGAGAGTTCCTGTTGCTTCATATCCTTACCAACATTTGATGTTAGCATTTTGGATTTTCATCATTCTAATAGGTTATGTAATGGTATCTCATTGTTTTAATTTGCATTTCCCTAATGACATGTGATATTTAGTATCTTTTATATAACTTATTTGCCATCTGCACATCTTCCTTGAGGTGTTTCTGTTCAGATCTTCTACCCACTTTTTAACTGAGGTCTTTAGTATACATCTTTTTCAATATTCTGTATAATGAAATCAGAAGTATACATAAAGCATTTCTGTGGCATACTTAAGTACGATGGTTTTCTTGAGGAAAAACACTTGAGTGATTGAGTTGTGAGCTGAATTAGTCAATTTTTTCACAGAGCACCATTTTCACTTGAAAGAATGACTGATTAAAAAAAAACTGTGGTTATTCAGAATTGGGTAATGGCAGACATTTTCATGAAAAGAAAATAAATGAGCCTGTCCTTCCAAGAGGAAAGCTGACAGTATAAATATAAAATTCAAGCCTTCAAGCAAAAACTAGAATTTTGGAACCTATACATCTGTCAGCATCATTAGCTTGACAGCTTTCCAATAGTTAAAACTTTTCTGATAAGATTGGTAGTGCTATTAATGAATGTCATTTTTAAATTTTGCATAATGAAATGTGTTAACATTTGAAAGAGCTACGTAATTTGGTAAATCAACATTCTGCATCAAAAGCCACTGCTAAGAAAATGAATAGGCAAGAAGACTCAGGCTGGGAGAAGAGATTTACAAATCAAATGTCCAACAAAAGGCTATTATCCATAATACATTAAGTCCGACAGCGCAGTATTAAAAAAGCAATTTGCCCAATTAAAAATGGGCAAAAGATTTAACTGAGATTTCACAAAGGAGATACAGGAATGCCATAAATGCATGAATAAGTGCTCAAATTCATTAGTCAATGAGATTCTGCTGGAAATGCATCAGAGTGGCTAAAATAAAAAGACTGACAATACCAAATGTCAGTGAAGATGTGTTAACAATTGAAACACTTATGTACTGCTACTAAACTAAGCTGTATTGAAAAACATTACAGCAGTGGTTACCTTTTGAGTAATGTGGGGATTGTCTGGGAAGAAGCATGAGCGAACTGTCTAGGAAGATGGGAATATTTTACATTTTGATAGGAGTTTGGGTTACCCAAGTATATGTATTTGTCAAGATTCACTGAGTGGTACACTTAAGATTGTGCATTCACATATGTAAGTTTTACCTCCAAAAAGCCGTAAATAAACATTCAACTCTAATTAGTGATATGCATGCTGAAGTACTAGATGAAGTATACTGATGTCTACAATGTACTTTGAAATGCACCAAAAAATAATATAGATTCATGGGTGGAGGGATCAATAAGTAGATGGTTAGATAAGTGTGATAAAGCAAATTAATTGTTAATTGTAGAATCTAGTTGGTGAATATATACAATCCACTATGCAGATATTCCTGGTTTTCAGGATATTTGACAATTTCCTTAATAAAACGTTGGGGAAAATATACAGAAAAAACTCTGAGAGGAAACACAATTGACTTCAGATGTTGAAACTTTGGAAGATTTTACAAGTTATTTATAATGTTACATACTAATTTTATAACAAAAATATACTTTATATTTTTAAAACTTCCTATTATTTCCATGAGGTGGAAACAAATAGGTATTTTTTTCATCTTATACTAATCAGTAGACTACAACTTTCTAGCTAAACAATTAATTCATTTTAAATGTAAACTTTACATTAAAGACATGAGAAAATAAACTTTATTGTCCCATAGCTAAATCATTTTAATAAGGATAAATTATTTGAAGCATATTTTCTTTGAGCATTCATAGGGCATTAAATGAATTCTGTGGTCAGAGTTTAGATGACTTCAAGAGCTTCACATTCTAATTACAGCATAGGTACTAATTAGTTGTCACGTTATTTAGAAAATGAAACCCATTAGAAATATCTTTTAAATGGTTTACTTTACTAAATATTGTGGAACAAAACAAAATGATGGCTATAAAGGCACTTTGAAAAATTAAAGTTACGATACAAGCTGCTGAGATGTTATTAAAACATTTTTCTCTCTTAGTCCATGTTGAATATTGGCATTTAGAACAGCATAAATACTAGTTTGTCAAGGAATTCATTAAACCATGAAGTCCTTTTGATTGTAAAAAATGATTGTGATTACTCGCTTAATTACCCTAGTTTTGTCTGTTCAAGAAAAAAAGCCCTTACAGCCTCACTTGATGGCTTCCAAAGTGGCAAGCTGTGAGAATGTTGAAAATTGTGCTTTCTTGATTAATTTGGGATAATTGCTGGTTAATCAGAATGTGAAGTTTCCTTTTTTTCTGGAAAAATGTGACTAGATGTGCTTTAAAGTGACAGATCCATTTCAGAGGAAGTCCTCTAAGCTGGGACAGGAAATGTCTAACTCATGCTTTAATGTCCCCCTTTATCCATCTAGACAAAGCTAGATGAATTTTCTGAAATTGAAATTACTACAACTTTCTCTGTTATTGACTAATTCCCCAGTCCCTCATATCTATATAACTTTTAACCTGAATCTAAAAAAACAGAAAAATTTGGGAAAAATCTCCTACTAACTTAAAAATAAAAAAAAAAAATTTTCCTAACCAGTTTTCCTTGAATTCATTACTTGCCTTTTTTCTGAGCTATCATCAGCTTTTCTTTCCTAGAGTTTAAAGTTGCTGCAAATAAACAAACCTAATCTAGCTTGAACTCAGATTTTATATAACCCTTGCCTTTGCTTTCCATATTAAAACAAATAGAAAATTTTCCTGGGAAGTGTTCTCATTTTAGAAAATTAAAACAGAAACCCCTAGTTAAAAACTTTTGCCTTCAATCAGCTTTTTTTTTTTTTTTTAAAGAAGGTTTATTTTTGTAGAGACCCACAACATAGTAAAGTTTAAAACCACAAGGAACTTCTTTTCTTGAGTCACCTTTTCTTACCAAATAGCAGCTCTGACCAAGTGATTTCCTTTCAGGGCATATCTTATGCACTGGTTAAAAACTCCTAAAAAAGTGTACATGTGTATGCGTGCGTGTAAAACCCCAAATCAGAAACTCACCTACAACTGAACCAATTCCTACTTGACCAGACACCCAACATACTCATAAGCAGAAACGATCATTAAAACATAGAGATATTGTATGTTCTTCAAAAGACATACTGGTAATGGAGATATTTTATTGTTTTCATTGGTCTAATTAGAAAAATGTAGTATTTTTCACACATGGAAATAATGCTATTTATTCTCCAAGTCAATAGGTATTCCTTCTGTAGATTCTGGGGTTGTTTTGTTTTGTTTGAGGGGAAGGAGGTAATTAGGTTTGTTTGTTTGTTTATTTATTTATTTTTATTTATTTACCTGAGCTACTGGGGATTGAACCCAGGACCTTATGCATGCTAAGCACACACTCTACCGCCGAACTATGCCCTCCTCCCCTTGAAGATTTTGAATTAATCTGTTTACATATTGGCCCTTATGGAAAATTAAGTAATTGTCCCCAATTCTTCACCCCCACCCTCCTGACATGTAAACTTCTAATAAGAGTTATTTCCCCATCTCACTGACGTTGGGTGTAGTCATGTATGGGACTTGCTTTGGCCAACTGAATAATAGCAAACATGAGTACAGGCTTTTAAAAACGCCTTGACTTGGCCTCTTGTGCTTGATGATCCACCAGGAAAAGAATGTACTCAGGTAGCTAATGGGACTGTAAGGACACATGGAGCATACCTCACCCCAACCTGAAGCTTTGATACAAGCCTACCCGACCTGCAGAAACAGAGCAGTGCTGCATCATCTGTGAACGAGGAACAAGGGAAATAAACCCTTGTTTTTATGAGCCACTGAGTTTTGAGGCTGCTACTCAGCTAAGTGTAACAACAGCTGACTAATATATCCCATATTTCTGTGTGTTCAGTGGCATACACATATTTGAAAATTGACTGACAGACTCATATCCTTACATCAACTCTTGGTCCTACAATCTGCAATGACCAGGAATCTGGGAAACTCCAAGAATCAAGCACATGCCAATAACCAGTGTTCGTACTACTATCAATGGCGACCCCAGACAAACTGGAAACACTATATAATCTTCCTAATGACACTGGAGAAGAAAAATAGAGTAAAGAAATCAGCTAGATTGTGTAAAAATCCTAAAGATTCTGTAAGAGTTCAAGAGAAATCACAAGAGCAGGGAAGAGGATTTGTATTTAACCAAGCAATCTACCTTCCACTCCACTGGCCAAAGAATCAGTAATGTCGTCCAGCTCTGAATTCTCTGGGTGTCACAGGGCCTGGAGTGTTTTACTCTGCCAGCATCTCCTCCCTTTGCCTCTCTTTCATTTGCAACTAGCCACATCAGTACCTTTTCCTCCCAGAGCTCAATATGATTAGCAGAGTATCCTAGAGGAGAGGAGAGGGGGGTTGATCTCTTAGCATCTTATTGATACTTCAAACTTCCGCCTCTGAAAAAACTCCCTCCAATTTTGTTGGAGGAGCAGCACGGGAAGGAATAAGAGGTTGGCTATATCCCTGAGATGCTTATTTTTAGAGAGGTACTTTTACATTTAGATTCTTGTTATATTCCGAACAAGATTATAGTGACAGTTTTATATTTCTGCTGGTCAAGGTTAGTAATCCAGTTCTTGGCAACAATATAGAGGAAAATTAATTTATATATACTTTTTGGTTAAAAAATGAGACACTGGTTCACTATCTTGATTTGTTATAAAACTCTTCTCCCATCTTTCTACCATAAAAAGAATTTCAGTTTTGGGTATACACGATTTTTTATGTACTGCAAGAATTTTTCAAACTTGTTTTTCAAATTGTAGTTGTAGCTACAAACTAGTGAGTCTCAGTGTTTTTCTGTGTCTACACCAATGACTTACCTAAGAGTTTTCCTCTAGGACTATCTAGATTACACAAAACATTGTTTTCATAACTATTACTTGTGGTGGGGAGAGAGTATAGCTCAGTGGTAGAGCACATGCTTAGCATGCACAAGGCCCTGGGTTCAATCCCCAGTATCTCCATTAAAATAAGTAAGTAAATAAATAAACCTAATTACCTCCCCCCAAAACAAAACAAAATAAATAAAAAATAAATTTAAAAAATAAAAAAATAATAATTGTTACTTGTAATGGCTGCATAATCTCCCACTGAGTGGATGTGCCATTATCTAATTACCCATTTCCTACTGGTAGATTTTTTAGGCTGTGACCAATTTTTCATATTACAAATATTAAGTATTATTATGAGTGTTGCCTTGTTTCATAGCTAAATGAATGGAGGAAAAAAGGTAACTCATTATTATTTTGTTACTTCTTAAAAGTGAAGTGAAACATTTTTCCAAGTTGGTTAAATAGATGATCTCTTCTCAGTGCCTATCCACTTTACTATGCCACAAAAGAAAGGAAGTAGCTTTCAAGCAGTGCCTATCAACAGAAAAACACACAGATTTTTTTTTTTAATGTGGATACTTTAAGTGGGTTATTCAATGGATTTGTATATAAACCTAGTCTCACAAAATGAATCTGTAAATTGGGAGCATTCCTTTTTTTGTTTTAAGAGAGCAGTGGCAAAATCTTTCTAAAAAGGTAATTGCTAGAACATTTTGCCAGGTTTACCTTGATCCAAAAGCACTGAGTTTATAGAGGAATCTAATCAACTTAGCAAATCAGTCTAAAACAACAGTACATGAAAAATCAAGTTCCACTTGAACAAATACCACACAGACTGGGCAATTCCAGAGGGCAGAATAGGACTAATCTGTGGGGAAGTTGCAGGGAGACAAGAGTTTTGCTAATGACAGGAAGGATTTTCTAACAATTAGCTCAAGGGGCTGTCTGGTGAAGGAGCAAGTTTCTTATCACTCTGCTCCAGCAAAGATGGGTCAGGGAGAGTTTGGGGTGATGTATGGGTGCTGGGGAGGCCTGATGGTGAGTAGAATGGATAGCCTCTAAAATCCCTTCCAACTCTATTTCCCTAGAGCCACCCTTGGAACTGGACCTCTTGGTCCCAAGGAATAGGGACTGCTTTGTATTAGTTGAGAGAAAGAGGAAGAACCTGTCTTTCTCTTCTTGAGGGTGGGGCTGACCATAGCCAGAATTTTGAAATACTCAGACTTTATCTTTGGTATCTTCCCACTTCCCTTTCTGAACCTTGGCTTACCATCTCATTCAGACCTCAGCTGTCTCATATTCCAATAGGGGCCTTAGCCTCCAAGCAGGACCACTCCCATTGCATTACTGCTCTTTGACCAACCATTTCAAATGTCCCATTCCTTTTAATACAGCTAACCTCAGCCAAGTGTTGACAGAAAAGCAATCTGTTTAAACCATTTAACTCTAAAATGTGAATGACTGACAGCCTCATCAGCTTCCCAGACAGATATGACTTTTCAAACCAAGATGTTTCTGAAACCAAAGGCATTAACTGACAATATGTGGTAAATTAAACTCCAGTTAATAACCTTTCTAAAATTGAAGTCCGAGCTCTATTACCCACTGTCTGATCAAGTTGAAGAGATTACTAAGCTACTCTGTGCTTCAGTATTCTCTTCTGTAAATGAGGAAGATATATCATTAAACCAAATAATGTGTATACACTGCCTACCATAATGCCTGACACATTTATCTTAGTAAATGTTAGTTTTTATTCTCTCTTCTGCAGTCTTCCAGGCAGAGGTAATCAGGGATTTCCTGCTCTCTTCCTTCTGTCTCTACTTCAATGTCCATAACCACAATTCTTGGGCTGGGAGGTGAGTATCCAAATCAGAGAACAGACAGCTGAGATCCCTAACTAAAAGAACCTCCTCAAGTTCAGCTGCCCCTACTATCATTTTCTATTGCATTATCTTCTGCCATTATATTTTCTTAAACTTTCCCTTCTCTTTTGTGTTTATTTTGTTATTTTTGTTTGATTATTGGATTGGGTGGTTAAATTCTGATTTGAAAGTTTGCTTAATTTATTTTCAATATTCCTTATTTTCCAATACATAAAACTATAGGTTTCATTCTGAGCAGCGTGTTGAATATAAACCACAGATTTTGTAATGTAATGCTTCTGAGTTTATAGAGGAATCTAATCAACTTAGCAAATCAGTCAAAAACAACAGTACATGAAAAATCAAGTTCCATTTGAACAAATACCACACAGACTGGGCAATTCCAGAGGGCAGAATAGGACCATAAAATGCACAGAAGCATTTTATGTTTTATAATTTCCATGTGATTTACTTCTTAAACCAAGAGTTATTTAGTAATGTGTTTTAATTTTTTTTAGCGTATGGCTTTGGTGGATATTACTATTGATTTGTGATACGTGAATGGTCTTACCGTCCTATATTCTCACAATAAATAAATGTAGCACTTTAGGCATAAGAAGGCCAGCAGCCATCTGGTGGCCCTCTCTCCTCTCTTTCTCTCTTCTCTCTATATTTAGATCTCTATAAATGACACTAACTCTCAAAAATTTATATGAAGTACAGGCAAGCTAAAAATGAAAGGATACCTCATTAAACAGATTTTAAAAATAAATAACACACTGTAGTGCTTCCAGTAAACAACAGCAATAGGTGCCCATTTAAATGAGATTCTGCAAGAACAAATCAACTGTGTCCTGTTAATGTGGTGAAAAATGATGGAACTTGTAATTGAAACAAAAGTATGCTAAGCCAGAAAAATAAAAATCTTTTTTTTTTTTTTTTTTTTTGGTGTGTGTAGTGCAACATCTTTGCAGATATAAGGCATTTATCTTCACACGCTAAGCTAAAATTTGGCAATGTCTTATTAGTGGTTTAAGCCAGGGAAGTTTAATTATGTAACTTGTTATTTTCATAGCCACATTTAGGAGTTCTCTACTGATTATAAGATTGCTTTATCAAAGAACATGAAAATGAATATATGTATATTCATGTATGACTGAAACATTGTGCTGTACACCAAAAATTGACACATTGTAAACTGACTATACTTCAATTAAAAAAAAATGTATAAAAAAAAAGATTGCTTTATCACAATGAGATAGCAGAGCTGACATCCTCCCAAACTGGGCGAGTTGTTTACTTATTTAAAAATTTATCTTTACCCCACAGGTACTGGAGACCAAGTTAGCAGTTGTAATTAATGTTAAAGTTAAGAGACCATAATCCACTCTCACATTTGGGTCCTTTAGAGTGACCAAAAGCTGTGGTTTGCCCAGGACTGGGGGTTTCCAAGATATGGAACTTTAAGAAGTGCTAAAATGGGGACAGTCCCAGACAAACCAAGACAGTTTTATTTATTTCCCACCAATAAGTCACAGCATTATCCAGGGCCAATCTTACAAGCCGGCAGATTAAGCTAACTGTCACTGACTTTGTATGATTTAAGGGCTACTAGAAAGGGCCTTTCTGTCCTCTAAATTACCCGCGGACTCTAAAAGCACCATCATCTTTCCTAACCTGCGATTTCCACCATGATTGTCATTCCTCTCGTTATTTTTCTTTTCAGCTAGAATGAGAGAGACATCAAAGGCCCAGGCACTATCTTTAGAAGACCTTTGTTACAAAGCCCAGATCTGGAAAGGAAGATGCTTCCAGGACTCTCTCTTATTTCATAATCCAAAGAACCCTTTGAAAAACATTACAAATCAGTCTGATAAGGGTGACACAAAATTAATTACAGGTTTCCCCCTGTATCCCCGGCTGCCTCTTCTGTGCACCCTCCTTCAGGCTCTCGGTATTTTCATTCTCTCTCTACTCCCTCCTGTAACAAACCCTCTCCCTGAACTGGAGGTCACAAGGAGACTTACACTAAATTATAAGGTTTAGAATAAGGTTTACACCTTCATACAGTGAAAAGAGGACGTGTGCATTTTAAGTGAGAATAAAGCAAAAGCTGAAGAAAATGGAAACAAAAGGAGAATTCTGAGGCATGGGTTTAGGCAGCAGAAAATCTGCGGTGGCCCAAATCCACTTAGGCAACTACCTCCCCCATCGGCAATCAGACAGAGGGTACTATGGAGCTCCTTGAGTTAGAACAGCTTCATTAGGGAGGGGAGAGAAACCATCCATTCTTTCAACAAACATCTGTGAGCATTTACCATATGCCAGGCATATTCAGCTACTGAGATAAATGAGACATCCTTTCTACCCACAGGACCCTCTACAACTACTGTACAAGAATAAGGACCTATACAGGTACTGAACAGAAGCAAGTCTAAGGTGTTAGGGGAGCAGAAAGGGGGAACCTCGGGGGAAAGTAGCTGAGGGGAAGTCAGAGGTGGCAGAATTGGCATGGTGAGCACCGAATTTAAGCCCACAACACCTGTGCTCCTGTAACAGGCTGAACAAAAAAGCCACATCCAAAAAGCACAATTCTCCCTACTTTACCTAACTTCCCTCTGAAACTGAGTTTTAAACACAAACTATACTCTTTGACTATTAAAACAACCTAAGCATTAAAGTTGGAAGGGAAAAAAAGTATAAATTATATAAAATATATAAAACTAAAGTAAATTTAATAGTGTAACTAACTTATGCAATTCTATAAAAACTACAAACTCAATTAAAAACTATTTTTTTCTGGAGGAGTAATGATTGAAAAACCCAAATAAAAGGGAAGACTTCAGTTTTTGTGGGTAATGGGCTTGACATTTTTTTTAGTCACTTGGCTTTTATCTCTTTCTGTTTCACTTTCCATGAACACAGTCTCTAGTCTATTATTTCTTCTTTCCAGGTTACATTATATACCAACTAAATCATCTTTCACATGTTGTCTCATAATTAAAGCATCCATACATTTCCTTCTCCTGACTTCTATATATCAGAAATTTAACTTAAGGAGTCTAAGTTTGCTCCCATTTATTTCAACAGCATGATCTAGCACCTTCTTCAGGACACACTACAAATTTTCAAGGAGATTAATATATTTTACGTTACCCACCTCCATGTTATCAGTGGGCAAGCCAAGGCTTGTCAAAGTTCAGCAAGGAAATGGGACTCTGGGGTAGTAAAAAGAATCACTCAAGGGAGTTGTGGACCCATCCCTAAATCTCTTGGTCAGACCTTCTCTTGATGTGTTTACTTAGAGAGCAACCCTAGAGACAAGGAAATGGACTGAATCTCGAAGAGGAGGCACTGATTAGGTAGCAGTTGTGGGTGACCTCTAGGGTCCCTTCTAAGTATAAGATTCTGTAAAATTACTCTGGGATTTCTGAGAGTCTTGACTTGATGGGCCTTCCCTTGTGCCAGGTGAACAATGGATTCTGAGTCAGGTGCCTTCTCCTACTGGCTTTCCTGTAAGGAAAAAATTGACTGACCTGACTCTTAAATCTGCACCCCCTGCTTCAGCTGCCACCCCAAACCAGAAGTCAGCCAGAAAACGAACAAACACTGAGTGAGCGGATTCTGTATACAAGCTGCTAAACTAGAACTTGGGGCGGATTTTTCAATGGTTGGCAATATGACCTATGAACAGTGAAAAATTTCAAACGCCATGGAAGGTTAAAAAAAAAAAAGAAAAGATGTCACTAGGAAGTCTTATACAGTGATATGGAGTGAACAGATAGCTTTGGATTCTTGCTCTGTTTACTACCTATGTGACCCTGAGCGAGTTATTCAATGTCACTAATCCTATAGCTCTATCAGTAAAAAGGGACCATTAACAGCACTTTCCTTATAAAACTGCTGTGAGATCAAGTGCAGTGACTCCATAAAATGATGAACAGGGCCTATGCAGAGGAAATGTTGAGCCTGACACTTCCATTTACCCTTCAGTACACTCTCTGCTCTTCTCCACTCTCTCTGTGCACTGGGAGGCTGGCCTGTGTGCCTTCTGCCTGGATTTGGTCATCTACGAGCCCCAGTAGGAGAACGGAGAGAGGAAGGAAGGAAGGAAGGAGAATGAAGGAGAGGTATATATTCTCCAGCTCCCTACCTGGAGGGTCGCTGTGGGGCTGTCGTGGTCCTTTGACAGGTGGCCACAAGACCTATGAAGTGGCCATGCCCACAAAGCTGTCAGGACTGGATGAGGGTACCATGCCTGGTGGGGTTGCTGTACTCTCCCTCGTGGTTTCCTACACACTTCCCACAGCACTGTCAACCTTCCCTTTGTTAAACTCTCATTAGTACCCAGCTGGCAGGGACCGCGTGATAAAGGAGCCAGCGAAGCACAGAAGCAACTCCAGCAGCAGCAGGAGCAGTTGTGATTATTTGGAGTATAAAGTTAATCACCAAATGAATTACATAGACACTGAAAAATACACACTGTAATGCAAATAGATTCCCCCGCCTGCAGTAGGGAGCTGGAATATCTCAAACACAGACCATTCCTTGCTTCTCAGACTTTTTTCTAACATACCTGAGGAATAGCTTTCCCTTTGAAAAACCTCTTATCCCTAGGGTTGCCCAATTTAGAACATAACTATAAAAACAATGAATAATTATTTAGTGTATGTCACAAACACTGATGTTGCTTTTCTGAAATTTATTCATTGTTTATGCGAAGTTCAAATTTAACTGAGCAACCTGTGTTTTATTTTTATTGTTCTTAAATACGCACTTAAGAACACACTTGCCTTTACAATTGGGTGGGAAAGCCAGGCTCAATGATTAACCAATACTTTCCTATGTAAAAATATGTTCACTATCAACTTGAGTACACAAGTATAAGTACAGAGAGGCCAACTGTGGGTCACATGCTATTGTAGACACACCGGTTGTGTCTGCTCTTGCCTCCAGCCCTTCCAAGTACAACGCTCCAGGGAGACTGTGTAGACCACAGCTAACTGGACCAGGAGAAGGACTACTGCCTGACAGGAATGGACATTATCTGGTACAGAAAGTTGAGCTACATCAATCAGATTTCTAGTATCTCTAGAGAATTTTGCCGGAGAGAATGAGGCAGTTAGCAATGGCAGCTGTAGGAGATAAAAGAAGCCTTGATGAGCCTTATGCAAAATGAATTTGTAAGAAGCAGAAGTTGGGGTAGAGGAAATATAGTCATCAAAAAGTGAAAGAATACAACTGCATCACAGAAAGAAGCAGCATGCAAAGAGTAGCTAGGGGGAAGAGTGGAGCAACCAGAGGAAAGCTCCATCCACTAGAGAGAGGTCTCCAGAGACTCTCGGGATGCAGAACCAACCCAAGGCTCCTCTCTCCCCAAAGCTAATGTGTCTCCTTTTCTCTTGAATGGTGAAGGATGCAACTTCCCTTGCATCCTTAAAATAACCTCCTTCTTACTTGAGATAATTCAAGTGAGTCTCCTTGTGAACAACCCCCCCCAAAAAAACACCTTGCACTTGCACCATAGGATGCTGGGCCCCAACAAGGTAATCTCCTTGAAGAAATTCATATGCAACCTACTATCAGGAAAGGGGGACAGTGGCCTGGGGTAAAGGGAGTAATCCATTCATTTGGGACCCTAACTTCCAGATGTTTCTAACTGGAATCCCTTTATAAGAGTGAGGCAACACTGCTCTTCTTGCTCCCTTCCTATTCCTCTTTCTCCCATCCTTGCTAAATGTAGAGCTGGTCGTGTGGCTGTGTCACACCCGAAACAGAACCCACTGCAACCACAAAACCTCGCTGTTCAGAGAGTCTACAGTCAGTGGGTCACCCATGTAAGTATTCTGTTCACATGGTAACTATTCCCATGTAAAGCACATTAACTGTAAAAAAATAATCAGGAACACTGTTATTTTTAAAAAAAGAAAATACCAAGTGTTCATGAGAATGCATAGAAAATAGAACTCTTGTGCATTGCTAGCAGGAATGTAAAATGGTACAGCTGCTATGGAACACTGGCAATTCCTCAAAAAGTTAAATTTAGAATTACCGTATGATTCAGCGATTCCACTCCTGTGTATATACCTAAAAGAACTGAAAGCAGGTAGTCAAACAGATACTTGTACACCAATGTTCACAGCGGCATTGTTTACAACAGCAAAAAGGTAGAAAAATTCAACTGTCCATCAACAGAAAATTGATAAACAAAATACAGTTTATTCATACAATGCAACTTTGTTCAGCCATAAAAAGGAGTAAAACTCTGGTATACGCTACAATGTGGGTTAACCTTGAAAACACTGTACTAAGTGAAATAAGCCAAACACAAAAGGTCATAAATTGTGATTCCATTTACATGGAACATTCCAGAATAGGCAAATACAGAAAGACAACAGACTAATAAGGGTTGAGGGAAATGAGGAATAACCACTCAATGGGTAGAGAGGTTCTGTTTGGGATGATGAAAACGTACTGGAAATAGATAGTGATGACAGTTACAACAACATTGTCAAAGTACTTAACGCCACTGAATTGTATACTTAAAATAGTCAAATTGGTAAAATTTTGTTACGTATTTTTTTTTTACCACAATTAAAAAAAAATCTGAGCCCAAGGCTTCAGTGGATTTCCATATGCCACTAAACCAGTTCTAAGGCAGTGGAAACTGCTGAACATCAGAATTATCTGCAGGACATTTAAAATTCCTATTGTCCATTGTCAAGATCACATCTCAGACCTATTCAATCAGAATCTCTGGAGGTGGCATTAGTATTTTTTAAAACTCTCCAGTTTATCCCAGTTTATACTCAGTCAAATTTGAGACGAGTGCTCCAAGGCAATTTGCTTCTCAGACGTTAATGTGCATACAAATAACCTGGACATCTTGTTTACATATAGATTCAGATTGGTAGACCTGTGGTTCTAATGAGCTCCCAGGTGATACTAATGTTGCTGGTTGGTGACCACACATTGAGTCGCAAAGCTCTAAGGTTCATCCTGGCCAGTTATGTACCTATCCGCTTAACAAAGAAAATTCCAGCACTGAAAAAGTGATGCTAAGACTTAACAACCTTCGTCGTTAGGAAGGTCTTTATATATAATCACATCTTCACACCTGTATCTCTTCAGCCTAAAACAACATTCCTCCATGGCCTTCCTCCAAAGACCCAGATGTTATCATCAGCTACTTTGAATTACTGAATATGTCTTATTATCACTTCTGCTTTTGTCTGATTTCTCATGTTCATGTAGATCTAAGTACAGATCCAGAAATATCCATTTAATAAGCTAAAGTTAATTCCACATCTTGGATGCAGTATACAAAATATACTATCAACATTTCAGTGAGATTTGTGCCTGATAATTCAAGAATAAATCATACAAGATCTTGATAGCTTTGCCAGTGATGTCAAAATCAGTCCCTTTCCCAATATCAAGCAGTAATAAAGTTGAAAAAGTACACTTAAGACTTGCAAGGAAATGAATTTTAAAATGATAGCAATTATTTATAAATAAAATGGTTCCATCATACAATTTTGTTGACAGAGAAGATCCAGAGATTTCAGGTCCCAAAAGATCTTAAAGAAAATGCATAAGACCTTCAGTAACAATTACAATTATAAATTTAAGTATTAGCAGCTAAAGGTTTGAAAAACTCATTGGTGAGGGATTTATAAAAGAGGTGGTAAATGGGTGTTATGACAAGAGACAGTTCACTTTTAGCATCAACTTGTCAGATTATATATAAACCAAGAAGAATGAAAGAGGAATTTCAGAGCTTCACTCTAAGTTGTCTTTTGCCTGAAGCTGGTACATACAATCCCTGTTTAACTGGCAAAGCCCATCTAGAAAATGCATAGCTCAAGAGCCACGAAAAGTTCACAAATCTGCAATGTGTAGCAGGAATGAATGACAGCAACGTACATGTGAAGACAGTATAAAGTCTAAAAACACAGATGGGAGAAACGAAGAGGATCAGACCAACTGAGCAAAGATTTGTGATAATGATTACTCAAAATATGGCTAAGTTAAGCAAACTCATGATTACAATGTAAGGGTTTAATGATCATAAACAATAATGTCGATTTTATAGCAAAAAATAAAGACAAGCATTTAGAGCAATAAATAAGGATATAATATTAATAGAAGCCATAATAAATAAGGCAAAAAACAATAATCCTGAATTTATGTTCCAAATATAGCAATAAATACCAAAATAACCCCACATAGAAATAAAGTAGAAATGTAACCATGATCAAGAAATGTTAATCCTCTGCCTTCAGAACTAGCAAAAAAGAGCATTAGTGAGGATACTACAGGTCTGAGTATAATTTATAATATGGCTCAGTGCCTCTTGGATAAAGATCTGCATGGCAAATTCCTCTCAGATCTTATACCCAAGATAGAATTTCCACTCCTGATGAAAGGACATTTTTTTTTTAGCTATACAGAACTTTAGAACTATTTCAGAAAGAAAAAAAAAAACATATAAAATCCACATAGTTCCTGTTTTGCTAAGGCTGCTGGAAAGCGCTGGCCAAACTTTCCTCTTAAAAATGTCACTTTCTTCAGCAACAACTTTTTAATGTAATATTAATTTCCTCCCTTTCTGCTTGGATTTCTGGCTTTTAACCTGTATTACTGGTTATTAATCTTAGTGTATCTGTGCTTTTATTCTAAGTCACCTCAAATCCTTTTTTGAAAGTATATCATATGAAACAAATCAGTATAAACATAGATCTGAATATGGCATCTAATAACATAGAACAAATTGTACAGACCTGTTGGAAATCCCTGACCATCCTCAGAATGGGCTCTTTTAAGACCGGACAGGAGCAGGCAGGCTTCCCTGAGCTGAGGCTTTTGAAAGACTCCTTACTATTTGCATAAACCAGCATCAAAGTGCACAGCCCAGTCCTGGTTCAGATGTGAGATCCTTTCACTGACCTTGTCATACAACCTCTACTGCTCTTCTCTGACAAGCCTTGTGTGCATGAGGTGGTCCATCTCCTTCCCAGTTCCTGGCTTGCTGTCTCCACTTTGGCTCCCCAGCACTGACCTTTTTCCAGCGTTTACTGGCATCCTTATTTAGAACCATTCTCACCTAGTGAATCCAGCAAGCTGGCTAATTCCTCCAAGAGCCAACTCTCTTTCACTGCCCAGATCTGATCAAGCCTGCCTTGGTCCTGGCACCATGGAGGACAGCATGAAAGTCACATGGAAATCAAGGGAATACAAAACATACTCCCTCTTTTCAAGTGTCTCTTTCAGTACAATGTGGATTACAGAATGAAAAATAACCAAAAAAGCACTTTGTAATTATAAAAAAGTATCAGTTCTATATAACGGTGTATAACTTGGGGAAAAAAATACATGCAGAAATGCTAATAATGTCTCAAAAAAATCTGTGCAAAGAAAAAAATTACAAACTATTCTAACAGCCTCAATACCTCTCCTCAGTTAAAAGCACAACTTTCCAAATTTCCTTTATGTATCTCATTCATTCACTCATCAGTTACTGAGCATCCACTGTGTGTCAGGTCTGGGCTGGGCACTGGGGATACAAGGGTGAAGGAGAGAAAAAGAGCCTATTGTTCAGTGGAGGAGGCAAATCTTCTTACAAAATGAATAAGGACTTTGTAGAAGCACAGACAAGAGTCCCCTAACTGTCTAGCAGGAATGGGATGAATTTCCTGAGCAAGAGAGACCTGAAGTGTGGACAGGGCAGGACTGAAAGCTGTTGTGGGAGGGAGAGGTGATGAACTAGAGGTGGGAGTGAGTAGAGATAAGAGAAGTATACAGGTGTGAGGTTTGGCAGAGGGGTGTGTGCCATTCACTGTGACAGGCCATGTAGGAGGAGCATGGCTGGGAGAGATTATGATGCGTTGGGGGAGCTGTGTTTCTCAGGGATAGAGGAGAGAGAGAGGGAGAAGAAAAGAGAGAAGAAGAAAAAAAGAGAAGGAAAAGGGGGAAAAGATGGTAGAAGGGTTGAAGATTGATGACCCCAGGATACTGGTATCTCTACCAACCACAGGTGCTCGAGGGAAAGATGAAGATGACTCCAAACATACACTTTCCTTTTCATACTAGCTGGGTATTGACTCCACACCCTTACACCTAGAGACTGGACCACATGCCATGTGTACTCGAAGGATTCCATCAGCCTGGGCTAGAAGCATGTCAAGTGGCTTAGAGAAAAAAATTAGCAAAATCATCTTCTTGGCCCAATTCCCATGTGCCCACCACTCATGGAACGGGGGAATGATAACCCAAAAGGAAAAATAGAAAAAGAGGGTTCTCTGGAAGTCCTGGACTTACAGCCCAAAGGTCTTCTTTTCTCTAGTTTCCATTTAGCTCTCAAAGGGTGGGTACATGGTACACTTCTCCTCAAGTAAAGGGTTCAAGCCTTCTCAGTGTAGCAGCATGTAGAGGACCAGATGACCAAGAGACAAGCCAAAGTTGGTTAGTGAGCCACAAATAGGCTGGATGAAGCAAACTAATGCCAATAGCTCAAGAAAAACTGTTGGACTTAAAGGAGCCAGAATTTTACAGGAGAGAGAATGAACATTGATCCTAACTCCAAATATGGGGAAAGGCCCTTATAACCTTTGATTTAAATTGTCCCAATACATTTGATTCATAGGGTAGAATTAGCTGGAGTATCAGTAAAAATGCTGAGTTCTTAGAGGCATCTGACATGTTCCAGAAATGGAAAGACTAATCATAATTCTACTTCTGACCTGCTAGCAGCTGACCTAGGTAGTCGGAAACACGGAAGGGCTGGTACCTAATTCAGAGCAACCAAGCAGAGTCCCACTGTGAAAGGTCTCAGGAGAGACAGCAGGGTGTTTTTGAGAAGAAGAAGGAAAACAAAGCCATAGACTTTCACCCAGACATGGAGACGGTGTAAATTCAAAGTAGATGAGGACAGACAAGTAGGCTTTTTTCAAATCTATACACACACACACACACACACACACACATACCTTACTACCTTCTGAAATGTGGAGATATTAGTACAAATACCATTTAAAATTATTCCTTCACTACTACAAGATTCAGATTACTGAAATGTTTGATGAGTCAATGATTACCATTTCCTAGGAAATTTACAGAATGCCTCCGTGTAAACCGTCATATCTTGCACAGGTTTAGTCATGTGTCTGTGGGGTGGTAAGCAGAGGGCATGTGTGATCTATGGCCTCTCAGAGTCTAGGACAAGTAACAGGTGTGCTCTGTCTTAGGTCTGACATAAGGAAAGTAGAGTATTGGCCTGTAGGTTCTGACAAGTATTTCTTCTTCTCACTTTCTACTAGCACTTCTCTGTGCAGTTAACCCAACACAGAAAGTGATTCCTTTCAAGATGAGCTTCCTGAGAGAACTTTGCCATCTTCCTCTAAGAGAATATAATAATCTAGTTCAGGGAAGCATGAAAGATAGCTCTCTTGCAAGGAACAGTGGCTTTTCAAGACACCTGGATAAGGGGCGGAGGAAAGAAGGCCTTCAAAGTAGGTCCAGACTCAGACGTAGAAAGAAGGCCTTCATCTTTCCAAAGCTCAGTTTTCTCACCTAAATGTCTGCAGTAGCTCGTAATTTCGGGCCCCTGGAGTCATACTATACAGTGGCCCTAGGTGAATATTGTTGCTGTGATTGAGAATAAAATCTGACACTCAGCTTCCCAGAAGCCAGTGTAAAGGGGAAAGTTTGGTAAGAATTGTGTGCGGTTAGCTGAGAGAAAGAACTGTGAAAATGTCTGAAAGGAAAGAAGTTTTCCTAGCACTGAATTCTGACAGAAAGTTTTTGCAAGGGACCCTGTATGGGAACAGTGAGTGATTTATTGGAGTTGTTTTGCAAGTGCAAAAGCTGGAATAAAAGTGTTTTATCCTGTAGTAACCTTTGATAAAAGTAGAAAGCATAATATTCAAATTTAATTCTGTGAAAGAGAATCTGTTCAGTGTTGAGCTGAGCTGGTCCAAGTTAATAGTCTTCTAAGTAGTTGAACTTGACTCAAAGATAGAATCTAAAGTTAATAGAAAAGTGTACAGATAGTATGTCTTTTGAGTTCTAGCTCCTAAATTCATTTCTCTCAAAGGGGATTTCAACAGGAGCTGTAAAGGTCCAGATTTTTTCTCTCTAGCAAGGGTGTGGAATGCTGAAGGTACATTAGGATCAGCAAACTACATGCCGTGGGCCAAATCTAGCCCACCACCTCTTTTTGTATGGCCTATGAGGAAAAAAGAGGGGAATCACTTTTTTTAAGGGTTGGGAAAAAAATCAAAATAATAATAATTTGTGACATGAGAAAATAATACAAAATTCAAATTTCAGTATCCATAAATAAAGTCTTATTGGAACACAGTCACTCATTCATTTACATTTTGTCTATGAATGCTTTTATTTATTTATTTATTTATTTATTTATTTATTTATTTATTTATTGAATGCTTTCTTACTACAATGGCAGAGTGAAATAGTTGCAATGGGGACTGTGTGGCCTGCAAAGTCTAAAATATTTACTATGTGGCCCTTTAGAGAAAAAATTTGCCAACATCTGGAATATACTGCTGATTGATTATAGATCACTAAGCTCTTGAGAGCAGACAAGTGAATTATAGGATTCCCTAGTGGGAGACATTCTTGGATGACTAGGCCCAAAATAATTGAGAGAGAGGGACAGAATTCCCTTTAGGAAGTCTCCTTTAATCTTTTACTATTATTTGTATAGATGAGAAAATGGACCTCAAATATTAAGTGGTAGCATAAACAGACTTCAGGAAAAGATGGTACAGGGCGGAGGGTATAGCTCAAAGCGGTAGAGCACATGCTCAGCACCCAAGAGATCCCAGGTTCAATCCTCAGTACCTCCTCCAAGCAGAAATCAATGAAGAAACCTAATTACCTCCCCCTCAGGAAACAAACAATACAAGGAAAAGATGGTACAACAAAGCAGAATTGTAGAATCTTCACTAGCAATATTATTGCAATCAATAAAAATAGAAGAAAATATAAAAATTACCAATTATGTAACCAAACATGAGAAAGCACTGTGGTCACTTTCAGTCTTACAGAAGATTGACCTTATGCCATAGACTTCAAAATCTGGTTGGTAACCAAGGAGAAAACAGAAGCAGAGGACTGAGGAAAAATAAGTCAATGATGTCAGAACTCTCATTAATTATTCTCAATTTGTAAATGAAGTGAGAGGTGAATAAGCAGCCCTAGGAAATGTCAAGATTTGCAGAGACAGGAAGGGCTGCTGGGGCTTGTCAATTTCCAGGGTGCTGTGCTGAGTCAGAGGAATGAGAAGAGCCCTTGGGAGTAGGAATTATCCAGGGCCGAGTGATCTCACTTATCTAAGGTTCCACAAAACCTCAGCAGACAAAGAAGAACCTAACTAAATAATTCACTTGGCCCAGACTAGCTCTTTTCTCCTTCACACTGATACTCACACATTTGGTTTGCAGAGAAGTGGAGAGAAAGCAACACGTTGCTCTTAAAAGGGGTAGAATGGGAAAGATAACCTATTCTTGGTGAAGGTGGAAACAATGAAAATTTGAATTGATGGCATGAAGGAAACGTAAAAGGTTATCAGAGCTAATGTCAAAGAAAATCACAAAGAAATTAAGGAAATAGAGAAGAAAGATGATAGATATAGAGAAAAATGAATGTAACCTTTAAAACATGAAGAGGATAATACTTACAAAGCTCTAAGGAAAAGGTAACCCAGAAATATCACAGATGACAAAGTTGTTTAAACAGGCAGATGTTATTTCTCAAAATTTTAGACAACTCAAATCACATAGAACCCATGAAACTCTTCTTGGAAAAACTACCTATGTAATTCAGCCAACCAAAGTTGAATCAAACTAAACTCAGGAATGGAAAAGTCATGGTAAAGGGCTCACAATGATCACTGAAGTCTTTTAAATATTAAATTAAGACTAAATAGTGGTGATCCATTTGTAATATATGAAAACATCAAATCACTATGTTGTTCGCTTGAAACTAATAAGTCAATTACATGTGAATAAAAATTAAATATTAATTAATTTTAAAAATTTTAGGAAAACAAAAAACAAACAAATGAGACTAAACAACTGGGGAAATTATTGTAATCCAGAATACAAATGTCATAGTTCTCAAAATATATGAGCAACAAAAATCAGGAGGTAAATGTAAAGGGAGGTGGGAGCAAATGTAAGTGTGCATATTATATCTTTTCCACTAACAAAGAGTCCATTTGTACTGTCTACAGTTAAACATATTCTCTTTTAGTAGCCTCACAGATATAGAGAACAAACTACTGGTTACCAGTTGGGAGCAGGGGAGGGGCATAACGGGGGTGGGGAAGTGGGAACACAAACTACTGGGTGTAAGATAGGCTGAAGGATGCATTGTACAACACGGGGAATATAGCCAGTGTTTTGTAATAACTGTAAATGGAATGTAACCTTTAAAAAGTGTATAAAAATAGAAACAATTTTTAAAGTATGTTTTCTTTTAAAAGTTACCAACTCTTAATTATTTTCATAATTTCTTTTCTTAATCCTAGAGGGATATTCTAGAAAATACTCCTTGTAGTAAAATAATCATTGTCTGAAGTTCACCAACCCCCTCAGTTTCCACTGCTTTTGTTAAATTCAAATAAAATTAAAGTATTATTTATAGTGTGATTTTAAGTATAATTCAAGTAAAAATAAACATAATACTATTTATAACACAATTTTATGTATAGTTAAACCCCAGAGAATAACATGTATTTATTTCTATTTCTATTTTTTTTCTCATCCATATGCAGAGAGAGATACCTGGAAATAAGTTAACCAAATGCCACTTTCGTTTTGGGATAGAGGTGAATTGCTGCTTTTGTTTCTTTTTCTATTTCTATACTTATCAAGCTTCTATGTATTGTTTTAGTCATTTTTAACATTTCCATACAGTCAAATTCACCCTTTTTGGTATACCATTCTTTGAGTTTAGACAAATGCACAGTCACGTAACTACCACCAAAATCAGAACGTAGAAGTTTCACTTCCCCACAAACTTCCCTCGTGAGCCCTTCTGCATTCAACTCCTCCTCCTACTCTGCCCCTCAAACCACTACTCTATTTTCTGTTCCTATAATTTTGCCTTTTTTTCAGAATTTCTTATAAATGGAATAATTCAGTATATGTCTTTTGAGTCTGGCTTCTTTCACTTAACATAATCCATTTGCGATTCATCCACATGGCTGTGTGTGTTAGTGGCTTGTTCACTTGTAGTGCTGAGCAGTATTTCACTGTATGGATGTTCCATCGTTAATCCATTCTCCAATTCAAGAAAGTTTGGGTTGATCCTGTTTTTGTGATCTGGAATTAAAACACTGTAAACAATTGTTTACAGGTTTTTGTGTGAATATAAGTTTTCACTTCTCTTGAATAAGAACTAAGAGTGGGAATGCTAACTCACCTGACAGATGTTTAATTTTATAAGAAGCTGTCAAACTGTTTCCCAAAGTGGCTGTACAATTTTACATTCCCATTAGCGATGCATGAGATTTCCTTTTGCTCTGCATTCTCATCACCACTTAGTATTATTATTTGTACGTGTGTGTTTTTAACTTTTAGCTATACTGATAAGTGTGCAGTGGCATCTCGTGGTTTTAATTCGTGTTTCTCTAAGCATGAATCTTTAAAAAAACAAATGTGCCATATTTTAGAAAAAAGTTATTGAAACTATTACTTAAAGAAACTAGAGCATTAAAAATAGTTTTTTTAAAGTGATAAGAAAACATTTTCAGTTTTTGCTTTTGAAGTGCGATGTGTAGTCAAGCTAGTGTCACGCATTATGTTCTTTTCCTCAATATACTGTATAGTAGTCCCAGCTCTGCCACTTTGCAACATTAAGACCTTATCTCCCAGGTCCTGATGCCTCATCCAAAAAAATGACAGTTTGGACTACATTGATGGTTCTCTGTTTTGGCTGAATATTAAAATCACCTGAGGAGATTTAAAAATTCTGATGCCCAGGCCATACCCAAACCAGAAATTAAACTAAATCAGAATCCCCAGGGATAAGACCCAAGTATCAGTATCTTAAAATTTCTTAGGTGATCCTATGGGCAGCCAAGGTTGAGACCTGCTTGAGTAATCGCAACATTGCTTCAAACCTCCACATTCTGTTAGTCAAATTTCAGCTTTCCCAGGCCTATCTACCTTAGGTACCCTCTACTGGAGCCGGGTAAGTCTTTGTTGGGGGTGGGGGTGAGGGCTCTCTTTGGGACTGTAGGATCTTGAATGGCATCCCTTGCTTCTACCTATGCCATGCCAGTAGCACACACCCATCCCACGTTGTGACAACCAAGAATGTCTCCAGACATTGCCAGATCCCCCTCGGGGCAAAATCACCCCCCATTGAGAACTACTGCTCTACTGCATGCCACAGTAAACTAAATGCAATTCAGTGGCATTTGGAAACTTTTATAATTTATAGAGACATTTTCTTCTATGTTTTATCCTATCTACTAGTGTGTTCACTACCAATTTTTATTAAACAAACAAGAAACTCTATTTCCAGACTTTCTGATGTTGCATTGCCAACAACCAGCAGAGGGCACCTCTAAATATTGGCTGATACTTCTATTTTCTACTGTGCTCCTGAGGGGGAGTGATAAGATAAAGGCACAGGCTGGCGGCTTCGGCACCACAACCCCTGTGTGTGGGACAAGGGGAGAGTAGGGAGGAAGACAGAATTGGGGACTTAAGAGGGATCTGAGGAGAGGAAAGATAACACAAGGGAGCCAGGGAGTTGGCATGCCAAGTGGTCAGAAATCCAGGCCACTGAGCTGGAAATTAATTTCAGAAATGAGAAAGGTTTCCAGCTATGTGGAGAGCTGAGATCACTTTCAGTTTCCTGGAAGGGACTAGAGAGGGTACGGAAAACACGCAGACTTCTTCCTCTTTCTGCCTAGCCTAACCCAACTGCCCCAGAAGAGGAGCACGTGACAAAGGCATGAACAACCTCTCCCTACCTGTGACCTTGCGAGATAGCCCAAGATAGCATGTTGCAGCTGCCACCATGTATCACAATTTAAAACTGCTGTCATGTATTCCACTCAGGGTCAACCATTTGGTTTTCTGGAGGGTCTAAAAGTTCGTAGGTCTTCCCTCCAGGCTCCTGTCATGCTGGCTTTGCTATTATTCACAGTAACATTGCCATTCACCCAGTCTTCTTAACAGCCACGAACTCTTCTAAAAATAGGTCTTCTAAAGTCAGCTTTGATTACAAACAGCCCATCTCATTTACCAACAGGCTTGATTTTCCCTCTGGCTTGCTTTTTTCTGACAACAACTTTGCAAACTCCTTTCAGAGGGGGCTTGGCATAATGATTCAAACTGTTCTAGCTTGATACCTCTCTAGTCTTTTGGCAAAATCAGAGCAGTATCCACCTTACAGAGATAAGAATCATCTCAGGGAGTATCCTTTTTTTTTTTTTTCAAAAAATTATTTATTATACGTTTTCCCACTTTAAAATAATGCATATGTGTAAGAAACTTAAATGTGTATTAGTATGTGAAAGAAGCTAATCTGAAAAGCCTACATACTGTGTGATTCCAACTATGTAACATTCTAGAAAAGGCAAAACTATGGAGACAGTAAAAAGACCAGTGGTTGCCAGAGGTTAGCAGTGAGGGAGGAATAAACAGGTGGAGAACAAAAGATTTTTAGGGCAGTGAAACTACTCTGTATGATACTATAATGGTGGATACATATCACACATTTGTCCAAACCTATAGAATGTACAACATCAAGACTGACCCTTAATGCAAACTATGGACTTTGAGTGATAATAATGTGTCAATGTAGGCTGCACAACTTAGCTGTGAACCTAAAATTTCCCTAAAAAGATAAATTGTATTTTTAAAATGTTAATAATATATACACAGTACAAAAAATGCGAGTAGAAAAAAAGGAGAAAATAATCAGAGTTGGTGTAAAATTTGAGAAACAAGAAAAATTCCATCATTCTAATTGAATCCTTTGCATCTTCAAGAGTCTCCCTCTATTTGAATACAATTATCTTTGGAGGCAAAAGATTTTAAACTTTAATCTAAATTAGTCTTTGGAACAGAATTTAACATATAGGTTAGAACTTAGGCTCTGGAATCTAGTAGGCCCAGGTTGAGTACTAGTTCTGTGTGATCTTAGGCAAATTATTTAATCTCTTCAGGTGTCAGTTTCCATCATTAAAAAATAAGGATGATAATAATGGAATTTAACACAGAAATATTTTGTGAGGGTTAGTTGAGATAGTGCATGTAAATTCCTTAGGAAGCACTCTGGGCACATAGCATGCATCTTTGATCACTGTATCTAGGAAACTTTATTATAATGTCTTTTGAATCTACATTGGGTTTTAAAAGTCCCAAATTCTTAATGAGTATTATGGTCTTTGGAGGATCTTTATTTGCCAGTTTCAAGATATATTCAGTTCAGTATAAGGTCCCTAAGAAGAGTAATAAAATCTTAAAATGTGTCATCTAATCCAATACCCTATTTTAGAGAATACAGTTCGTTCCAGGGAGATTAAGTGCCTGGCCCAAGAAGGTACAGTTGATCTCAGAGCTGGGAGAACTACTATTCTTTAAAGAAAACACTGAAAACTTGGTTCTGAATTCAGAATTTAAAAAGTCTATTTCTTATTCCAAACATAGTTCATCCTAATTTAGTAACTGTCACTTGTTTCACAGATGACAAATCTTGGTTAATTATAAACTTGAAGTTTTGAGGTCACATGGACGCAGACTTGCTTGTTGATTCTGCCTCTTAAAGTAAAAAAATAAGTGACCTTGGACCTAGCCTAGTACCTGGCATACAGTCAATGATTATTATTGGTTGATGACACACAAATTAATATTGTAAAAAGTACTGGGCTTTTCTCACTTACATTTTTAGTGAGAGTAGAGCAGAATACAAATATACTCAATACTGGACTATTTATGCCTGAAAACTAAAAGACACCAGAGACAAAAACATTAGCACTTTGAGGCAAAAGCTGGAGATAGACCTTAAAGGACAGTCCAAATGAATGACTGTTGCAATTTGGGAGAGATACAGATTAAAATTTATTAAGAGGCTGTAAGACAGTCTGAGTCTACTCGGTGAGAATTCCGCTGAAGAGTTAAATGATTTAGCGGGATTGAAATCCATTCAGAATAGAATTCATCCAGAACAGGAATTTAAGCAATATGGGCACTTTTTAATCTGCGATTTTGTTTTCCTCAAGTTGATCAACTATTTTATAGTGGATGAGGTTATCATATTGCAAAAATTGAGCAGATCCCAGTAGAAATAAATAGAATGGCTAACAGTGAGACTACTACTAAGTCTAATATAATTTGTGTTGCATCTAAGAAAATTCAAATTTAATACAATTGAATATAGATTTAACCAAGTTATCCCCCTGAAATTTCTGCTCACAAACTTTGCCTGCTTTTCTGTTCACTTTTACATTTTTGCTTCCCAGTAACTTTTTTCAAACCAAGAAGTAGGATGTTCCTCTAGACATAAAGCAGTTAGAGTCAGTATATTATTTACATGTGGTGTGAAAGGAAGCCCCTATCAAAACCAAACAAACAGTAACAATAAACAAGAGCTGAAGCAGAATGTTACAAAGACCTCAGAGGTTTATGGGAGTGGAGAGTCCCTCCCTTCGTTTTATTTCTTTAAATTTATTGTGTATGTGTGTGGTCTAGGTGGATTTCTTTTTTTTTAAATTAAGGTATAGTTGATTTACAGTATTAGCCTAGTTTCAGATGTGCAACATAGTGATTCAGTATTTTACAGATTATACTCCATTTAACGTTCTTATAAAATAGTGACTATATTCCCTGTGTAGCTTTTGTTTGTGAGAGGAATTTTTTTTAATTACTAATTTAATTTTATCACTGGTAGTCTGTTCAGATTTTCTACCTCTTCCTAGTTCAGTTTTGGGAGATTCTACGTTTCTAGGAATTTACCCATTTCTTCTTTTGTTTTTGAGGGGGTGGGGCAGGTAATTAGGTTTATTTATTTATTTTGAGAGGCAGTACTGGGGATTGAACCCAGGACCTTGTGTATGTCCACTGCTTTTAGGTTGTCCATTTTATTGGCATATAGTTGTTCGCAGTAATTTCCTATGATCCTTTGTATTTCTGTTTTGTTGGCTGTAACTTCTCCTTTTTCAGTTCTGATTTTATTGATTTGGGCCTTTTCTGTTTTTCTTGAAGAGTCTGGCTAATGGCTTATCAATTTTGTTTATCTTTTCAAAGAACCAGCTTTTAGTTTCATTGATCTTTTCTATTTTTCTTACTTTCTATTTCATTTATTTCTTCTCTGACCTTTATGATTTCTTTCCTTCTACTAATTTTGAGTTTTGTTTTTTCTCTTTCTAGTTCCTTTAGATGTAAGGTTAGATTCTTTATTTGAGATTTTTCTTATTTCCTGGGGTAGGCTTGTATCGCTATAAACTTAACTCTTAGAACTGCTTTTGCTGCGTCCCATAGATTTTGGATCATTGTGTTTTCATATTTTTTGTCTCCAGGTATTTTTCTATTTCTTCTTTGATTTCTTCAGTGATCCACAGTTATTTAGTAGCATATTGTTTAGCCTCCATTTATTTAGGCTTTTTAAAGTTTTTTTCTTGTAGTTTATTCCTAGTCTCATAGTATTGTGGTAAAAAAAGATGTTTGATACGATTTCAATTTTCTTAAATTACTGAGGGTTTTTTTTGGTGACCTAGCATGTGATCCAATCCGGAGAATGTTCCATGTGCACTTAAAAAGAATGTGTATTCTAATGTATCATTTAATCGTAATGTTGCCTTATTGATTTTCTGTCTGGATGATCTGTCCACTGATGTCAGTGGAGTGTTAAAGTCCCCTACTATTATTGTGTTACTATCAATTTCTCCCTTTCTGTCTGTTAATGTTTACTTTATGTGTTTAGAGAGTCTTACGTTGAGTGAATATATATTTATAATTGTTATATCTTCTTCTTGGATTGATCCCTTGATCATTATGCAATGTCCTTCTTTGTTTCTTGTAACAGTCTTTGTTTTAAAAAGTATTTTGTCTAATACAAGCATTGCTACCCTAGCTTTCCTCCTGATTTCCATTTACATAGAGTAACTTTCTCCATTCCTTCACTTTCAGTCTGTATAATTAGATCTGAAGTGAGTCTCTTGTAGGCAGCAAATATATGGGTTTTATTTTTTTTTTATCCATTCAGTCACTCTTTCTTTTGATTGGAGCATTTAGTCCATTTACATTTAAAGTAGCTATAGATATGTATGTAATTACTGTCATTTAAAAAACTGTTTGGGGGTTGTTTTCATAGTTTTGTTTGGTTCCTTTCTTCTTTTGTTCTCCTCTCTTGTGATTTGATGACTGTCATTACTGTTATGTTTGAATTCCTCTGTGTTTTTTGTGTGCATATCTATTATGGATTTTTGATTTGTGGTTACCATGAGGTTTAAAAAAGGCAATATGTATAGATATATATGGTATATTTTAAGTTGCTAATCCCTTAATTTCAAACACATTTTAATAATGCTGCATTTTTACTCCCCTCTCCTTACATTTCCTGTTTTTGACATATTTTACAAAGCATATATTAAATAAGGTGTCATAAACAGAAACAAACATGAAACCAGGTTATATATTGATCAGTTGACAAAAACATTGTGACTAGTGACTCACAGGAATCTATCCCTGGATTCCCCCTAGGAGCAATCATTCATTCAGCATTTGCCAATTCAGTGTTCACAGTAACATTATAGAATTTAACTACTGCAAATAATGAGAATCAACTGTGTCTGAGGGGTAGAGGCTTCCAAAGAAGAACGAGTAGTTGGATTAATTATGCTTGTACCTTGATTTGAGATTCAATAACACAGCTCCCTACTCTTGGCCCACAGGCTGTCAGTCAGTAGTAGTAGAGGTGATTACACAGGACAAGTTGGCCTGGCAATGTGGCCTTTGATAGAAACATGGAAGTGGGAACAGGGAAATACTCTTTCCACTCTACATTGTCTAAGGTTAGTGGAGCATTGCTAAACCAGAGCACTTACATTCCCCAGAAGTATCAAGTCAGCAAATGGGTGCTTAGAAACTTTAAAACCATGTGAGAAAAAAATAAGATCTATCAAGAATAAGGAAATACATAAATTCCAGAGTATGTAATTATGAGAAAAAATTTCCTTTTGATATGTTTCTACATCTTTCTATAATACAAAATATATCACAATCAAAGTGAAAGAAAGGGGGAATTTTTAAAAGTTTGTTGTGGTTTTCTATCCTGACTATTTTCAGATTATTTTAGTCCTTGAGAAATATGGTTCCTACAAAGCTACAGTAATCAAAACAGTATGGTACTGACACAGAAACAGAGACATAGATCAATGGAACAGGATGGAAGCCCAGAAGTAAACCCACACACCTATGGTCAATTAATCTACAACAAAGGATGTAAGAATATACAATGGAGAAAAGACCACCTCTTCAATAGGTGGTGCTAGGAAAACTAGACAGCTACATGCAAAAGAATGAAATTAGAACATTCTATAACATCATATATAAGAATAAACTCAAAATGGATTAAAGACCTAAATGTAAGACCAGATACTCTAAAACTCATAGACATAGGCAAAACACTCTGACACAAACTGCAGCAATATTTCTTTAATGTCTCCTAGACTAATGGAAATAAAAGAAAAAATGGGGCCTAATTAAACTTAAAAGCTTTTGTACAGAAAAAGAAAGCATAAACAAAACAACCTATGTAACAGAAGAAAATATTTGCAAATGATGTCACCAACAAGGAATTACTTTCCAAAATATACAAACAGCTCATACAGCTTAACATCAAAAACCCTACAACCCAATCAAAAAATGTGCAGAAGAACTAAATAGACATTTCTCCAAAGAAGACATATAGATTGCCAACAGGCACATGAAAAGATGCTCAGTATCGCTAATTACAGAGAAATGCAAATCGAAACTACAGTGAGTTATCACCTCACACCAGTCAGAATGGCCATCATTAAGAAGTCCACAAATAATAAATATTGGAGAGGGTGTGGAGAAAAAGGAACCCTCCTACACTGTTGGTGGGAATTAAATTGGTAACCACTATGCAGAACAGTACAGAGGTTCATTAAAAAACTAAAAGTAAAGTTATCATATGATCCAGCAATCCCACTCCTGGGCATATATCTGGAGAAAACTCTTAATTCAAAAAGACACATGAACCCCAGTGTTCATAGCAGCACTATTTACAATAGCCAAGACATGGAAGCAACCTAAATGGCATCCATCAACAGATGAATGAATAGAGAAGATGTGATATATACAATGGAATATTACTTCACCATAAAAAAGGAATGAAATAATGCCATTTACAGCTACATGGATGGACCCTGAGAATGTCATATTAAGTGCAGTAAGTCAGACAGAGAAAGACAAATATCATATGATATCACTTATATGTGAAATCTTAAAAAAATAATACAAATGAACTTATTTACAAACCAGAAATACACTCACAGACATAGAAAACAAACTATGGGTACCAAAGGGTAAGGGGTAGGGGGGTAGGCATAAATTAGGAGTTTGGGATTAACATATACACACTACTATACATAAAACAGATAAACAACAAGGACTTAATGTACAGCATAAGGAACTATATTCAATATGTTGTAATACCCTAAATGAAAAAGAAACTGAAAAAGAATATATATATGTATATATATTCTGCACATCAGAGAACTGACCGCATTTGCCTTTTGCAGGCTAGTGCTTTATTTGCACAGTTTTTAGCTGCCGGCATCTGCAGAGCTACATAGGTTTAATTCACGTGGGTCTTGGGCAAGATGTGAGCCCAAGTTCTTGCATCCTTTTGTCACACAAGAGACATGAGGGCCCTCGCAAACCAGACTGAATAAGTAGGGTCATAGCTATATCATGAGATAGTTCCCAACTGTGGGGAAAAAAACTACAACATAACAAAACTCTAAGTGAAGTGCATATATGATTATATATACTTAGAAATAAAATTAAAGCTATAGAGGGAATCATTCGACACTGTAACAGTGTTGCCTCTGGGACTGAGACAGTTAATGGAAAAGAAGAGGCAGACTTACCATTTCAATGTATTAGTTCAACGTTTAAAGAACATGTTGCTTATGTAATTAAAAAATAATAATGCCATTTGCAGCAACATGGATGGACCTAGAGATTATCATATTAAGTGAAGTAAGTCAGACAGAGAAAGATAAATACATGATATCATTTATATGTAGAATCTAAAAAATCTCTTTGCTCAATTGCCAAAGTTCATTGGGTGCATTTTCTGTCTTCTAAGTTACCACAGGCAGTGCTTTTACTAAATATTTTTCCACCACAAAACACAGGTCATTTTTTCTCAAGCTAAATGCCGCAAGTTTTAGGTTTTATTACAGCAGTACCACACTTCTAGGTATTATCTATTGACACAATTATGTTTCAGAGCAAAGAATGACAAAATCTCAGTAGCATTTAAATAATGTTACTTAGTGCAGATGTAGAGATTTTTAGGAAGGATGCTAACAGTATCAACTGTGTCCTACTAGCTGCTGTAGATAAATAAGCCACCTGAAGAAAGAGAAGAACTCAGAAAAGAATTGGCCAGTTTTAAGGCAGAATTTATATAGAATCTAGGGGGACCAGAATTTGCTAAGTTGGAAAGTAAAATTGTTTCTCATGTCCAGCCTTTCAAGACAGTAAAGGGATCTCAAATCAAGATACAGCTTCAGGATACAGGCCAAATCAAGGGTGGGGCTGCAAGACTTGTTAAGACCTCTGACAGGTACAAGGTAGTACAGAGTAGACCCATTCAGTGGGACAAAAAGGCACATGGAACTCAGCAGTCTGACATTCCCAAATTAGCACTAATTCAATCCAAAAAGAGTGGTATGTTCATAAAAGAATTTGGGGTATGTGGAGTTAAGTCAATTTATGTAAGACACACAAATCACTGAAATAGCTGTAAGGGAAAAGGTATCCACCAGATAAAATTAAATGGGACAGAGACTGTTCACAATGTAAAAAGGCCTCCAGGCCTCCTCCTCTGGACAGGAAGCAGACAGAGCAGATTGCTCAGAGAGCATACTCTAATGTCCTCTTCAGAAGAGGTCAAGGGAAGTTAACAGAAAATGTGAAGCTTATCAGAGAGCAGAGCCAGTAGCTGTGGAGAACAGACTCGCAAACCATTCCTAGGTAGCAGAACCAGGGTCTAATTTAAAAACATTTCCCACCCCCAGATGAGTGGAATCTGGAAATATCTGCTCAGCAGGATTTCAGACCTACTTTGAACCTGTAACTATCTACAACCCATTTTTCTACATTTGGGAGTGTTTATTGCATTTGTCTTGTCCCTGTTTTACCACTTCATGTGAGGTATGTGGGAGCAGATAACTTTTCTTTTTCTTTTTCTTTTTCTTTTTTTTTTTTTTAGTGTTTAAGTCTCTGCAACAAAAGGAATCATATGCAGAGTCAATGTAAGTCATTAGAATCTAGATTTCAAGCTTGCTTCCATGACTGGATGAGACTTTTGGAGATCTTAGGAACTTAAATGTATTCTGCATATGGGAAATACTTGAATAATTTTGGCCAAAAGGAAAACTGTGATATTATAAAAATGACTCTGATTCTGAGTTACTAAATTGGTGCAAGAGAGGAGTTCAGAAGTCTGGGTCATATATATATATAAAAGCATCTAAGTAATTCCTTTGGATCCTTTTTTTTTTTTTTTTTTTTGTAGTGGGAGGTAATTAGATTTACTTATTTATTCATTTTATTGATGAAGGTACTGGGGATTGAACCCAGGACCTTGTGCATGCTAGGCATGTACTCTACCACTGAGCTATACCCTCTCCACCTTGGATCCTTCTAACAGGATCCAAAATTACCTTGACTCTTCCCTTCACAACAGGAAAACCACATAGTGTTAGACAAGGCCAATGAACAAAAACAGTCCAATGGTATTCTACTGCAGAATTAACCAAGAATACCTTTTGTCATTTTCCTTGATAATTGTTTCTTCCTTGGAGTTCTACCTTTTCACCATTTAATAGATAAGTAAAGGATTGTATGTCATGTTGAAGGGGGGTAGTAATACTCAAATAAATATCCCAAATTCAATATCCTCTTTACCAAGATGAAAGAACTTTAAAAAATGTAAAACCTCTGGCGATTCACAGAAATGAATTTAACAGGGACAGATATGTGATGTCATCAATTTTATTCTAAAGCAACCCAAGAAAAGTCATCTTATCAAAAAGAATGCAAATTAAAGAGAAAAATTACATTTATTTACATTTTTAGAAACTTTTAATAAGATTCTCTATCAAAAGCAATTTTTTAAAAACAGCATTTTGAATTCTCAAGTAGTTAGATCAAGGACAAAAACTGATATTAAACACAAAATAAGCTAAATGGCTCTTATTATAGAAAGTGGGGAAGTTTTCATACTAACTGTATCCTAGGGATCAGTACCAAGATTGATTACTTAACATTTTATATATAGAGAGTTATATATGTTATAACTCTTCCACATGATGAAGTGATAACTGAGCGTAAATAAACTACAGAAAATGCTCTCAGGGCTATGAATCAAAATATGTGTATAAGATGGTGGTCTCAAAGGTATCAATTATAACCTCATAAAAAGAATCTGCTCCTTTGATTTCTTAAAAAAATATCAGCTGCAAGTTTGCAGCCATTTTGTTTCTGAGGCGAAAGAAACCAATACAAACATCATCATCATCATAAAAGACTATTAAATGTTTTCATAAAGGTATTGAAAATAAAACAGACAGTATAAGCTTACTTTTTCACAAAAACACAATGGGTTTTTTTCTTTTTTGTAGAGTAATTATGGTTTTTTAAATTTATCTTGGTGAAGGTAGTAGCGCACTGGGGATTGAACCCAGGATCTCGTGCATGCTAAGCACACACTCTACCACTGAGCTATACCCATCCTCCTCAGCCAGTTTCGTCTGGATGTTCTATGTTTGCAGATGAAAGCATTCTAACTGCTACGAGTGGTGCCAGCTATCTAATTCTTTTCTCCCAGAGAAAATGAATATGACCTTTGCTCCAGAGTAGAGTTTCTGAAGACAGAAAAGATTCTAGTCCCTGAGAAAAGGGAGAGAGCCCCAGCAAACCAGTGGCTTCCACCTCTGTACCCAGAAGAGAAGATACTGCAAACTCCAAAAGGAAGCCTGCTGCATCAGATGTTCCTACCTCCGTACACCTGAGTAGAGCTGGGAGAAATATTTCCAAATCATATACTTCATAAGGGATTAATATCAAGAGTATATAAAAGAAACTTTTACAACTCAACAAAAAAATACAAACAACTCAATTCAAAACTGCGCAAAGGACTTAAGCAGACGTTTCTTTAAAGAAGATACACAAGTGGCCAAAAAGCACATGAAAGATGCTCAACGTTACTAATCATTAGAGAAATGCAAATCAAAACCACAATGAAATACCATTTAACACACACACAAATAATTATAATACAGAAAATAATAAAATGGAAAGTAACAAATGTTATAGAGAGGATGTGAAGAAATTGGAACACTAGTGCATTATTAGTAGGAATGTAAAATGGTGAAGCCACTGTAGAAAAAAAGTATAGCTATTCCTCAAAAATCTAACATTGAGTTACCATAGGATCTAGCAGTCAACTTCTGAGTAAATACCCAAAAGAAGTGAAAGCAGACATTTGAACAGATACTTACACATAATGTTCACAGAACATTATTCTGTGGAAATAATCCAAATGTCCACCAACAGATGAATGAATAAAGAAAATGTGATATATACATATAATGGAATATTATTCAGTCTTACAAAGGAAGGAAATTCTGGTAGATGCTATGTGTGGATGAATATTGAAAACATCATGCTAAATTAAATAAGCCAGACACAAAAGGACAAATATTGTATGATTTAATTTATGTAAGGTACCTAGAATAGGCAAACTCATAGAAACAGAATGTATAATAGAGGTTATTAGGGTCTAGGGAAGAAAACAGGGCAGGGAATTTTTTAATGGGTACAGAGTTTCTGTTGAGATATTGAAAAAGTTCTGGAAACAGTGGTTGACGGTTGCACAATGTAGTGAATATACTTAATGCCACTGAATTGTACACTTCAAAATGGTTAAAATGGTAAATTTTACCTTATGCTTATTTCACCACAATTAAAAACAAAAAGCAAACAGTGCAGCCAGGATTCTTGTAAAAGAATCTGCAGTCACTGTCAGCTAAAGAGGGATCTCATTCAGGATAAGGAAAAACACCCTAGTTACCAGTATGGATTAAACAGGGAAGACTTTAATTGTCTGGGTGATATAAAAGAACAGAATGTTATAAAAACTAAAAAGAGTACATGGAAATCAAATCGATCATTGTCAAAACTGAAAGCTCCACATTGGGCTAAGTAGTTAAACAGAGACAGCTGATGAGTGAATGAACTGGCCGAGCAAGCAGAGGGATTTTCCCAGAATGCAATGCAAAAAGGCAAAGAGAACAAAGTATAATAGCAAAGTTTAAAGTAATGGGAGATAGGCCACAAGTTCCCTTGTCAGTATAATCGTAGTTTCAGAAAATGAGGAAAGACTGAAGAAAGGGAAGAAATACGGCAATTACAGGAGAAATTTTCCCATAGTGGATACTTGAGTCTTCAGATTGAAAGGGCATAGCAAATGGCAGTCATGAGGGAAAAACACATTTAGACCCATCTTGGAAAAATGTATGACTTCTAAGAAAAAGAGAACTCTAAAAGCCCCCCGCAAGAGACAGGAAAGGAAAAGGATAGGTATAAAGGACAGAGAATGAAACTGGCATCAGAATTCTCATCTGCCATTGTGGATGCTGGAAGACAATGGTGTACTTTCTCCAAAATTCTTAAAGAAGATAATTTTGAGCCAAAAATTATATACTTAGCCAAAATATCATTCATGTATATGGGGAAAAAAAGTGTTTTTAGATATGAAGGAACTCAGAAAGTTTAGTCTAGGAACTTTGACCAAATAATTATCTAAAGCCAAGAAAAAAATGAACACAAGAAAGGCCATGAAGAAAAAAATGGTTATTAAAAGTTATAGTTGCTTCAAAATGATTGTTGATAAAATGCTCCTGAAGCCTGTGGTCAGTGCTGTGCTCTGCTGCCTCATGGTCCTTCAGGGAAAAAAAGGACTTAACAGTTTCACCAGCTGGGAGACCCCCCAGGGGTCAGCCCTCAGCAGTCAGGCCCTGTGAGAGACTGCCCCACCTGAGGTCACATCCCCTCCTTGGGTGGCCCTTACCCAATGACTGATCTACCCAAGGATAGAAGACTGTCTTCTCTATGCAACTCAAACAGCTCTGAAGAGTCCTCCGCCTTCAGCACTCCCCCAGGGCAGGCTGAGGTTTCCCTACATCACAGAGAATTTTCCCTCTGCTCTGTCCTGCTCCTTTCCTTCCTGTCTTCCCCAGGTGTTGATCCCAAGAGCACTCCCTAATAAACTTCATCTCTGTTTCAGTGACTACTTCCGGGGGAATCTGACCTGCCCCAAATAATAAGAAATTATTATGATTTCCAGAAAGTAGAATTTATTTTAAAATAAATAAAATAGGTAACATTCCAAATGAGTTTAACAAAATAGGAGGCAGCAGGAGTAGAGGATGAAGGGAGAGGCAAGGGCAAAGGAGAAGTAATCTTCCAAGGGTCTAATCTTCTTCAGAAGGGAAATGTTTACATTTACTGATTAATTCTCAACATCCATCTAAACCTGTTATGTTTTTTAGAAATGGGAGGGTAAGTTTTCAAAATACTGGAACATTGTTTCTCAAACTTTAATGTGTATATATATAATCTGATTGGCTTGTTTTAAAATGTAAGCTCCTAGACCCTGATTTTCAGAAACTCAATTCCATAGCTGGGACGTGCATTTTAACAAACACCTGGTAGACCTGATGCAGGTGGTACTGAGAATGCATTCTGAAAAACACTGTGCTAGAGGACAAAAAGGAACAAATAAAATTCAACCAACCTAACTAAAAAAGGGGGTATTTTAAAAATTAATAAGAAAGCAAACAAATACAAAAGATGTTAGAGACAGGAACAACCATATCAATAATCAGAAAAAGTGTGAATGGATTAAGTTCACATGTTATAAGGCAGCCTGACTGATTAAAAATGAAACCTAGCTATAAACTGTTTATAAGAGTTAAAACTAAAGTGACACAGAAACATTGACAATAAAAGGGCAAAGATATGTCTAAGCAGATGGTAATAAGAGAATAAGAAAGGTGATATGAATGGAATGAATAGAATGCTAGGCAAAAATCTTTAAATGAGAAAAAGGAGTATGTTTCATATAGATAAACTTACTTACGAATACGTTAAAACATGTATAAAATTTTTATGTAACTTACTGCATGAAATTAAATTAAATAAATGTAAAACGACTATCAAAATACAAGCAAAAAATATCACAACACTCAATGTGATCTTTTTAATGCACAAACAAGTTAAAATTGTTTTCTTATAGGACTTAAAATCCTATAAAACTGAAAAGTAAAATAATGAGTTCCTATATGCCCATTATTTAGTTCAAATAGCCATTATTATTTCATCTAATCCTCAATTTTTTGCTGAGCATTTTTAAAGCAAGTCCCAGACACCGTATCATTTCACCTGTAAATGATTTCACTATGCACATTAACTGGTAACATTGTTTTATAACCAATATAACATGACCATATCTAACAAAATCAACAACTATTTCCTAATATCTGTCTGAGCCCATTCAGGTTGCTATAATAAAATACCATAGACCGGGTAGCTTATAAACAACGGGAATTTATTTCTCACAGTTCTGAAGGCTCAGAAGTCCAAAATCATGGCACTGGAGGTTTGGTATCTGATGAGACTCCCCCTTCATCAGTGGCCTGTCTTCTCACTATAACCTCACAAGGTAGAGAGCAATGCAGCTTTCTAAGATTTCTTTTATAAGGGCACTAAATGCATTCATAATGGTTCCACGAGTGTGTCCTAATCACTTCCCAAAGGCTCCACCACCTAATACCATCATCTTGAGGGTTAGAAGTTCAACATATGAATTTGGGGTGGAGGTATATAAACATTAAGACCATAGCAATATCTAACATTCAGCCCATAATTAAATTTACTGGATAATCTCAAAGGTATATTTTTACACTTGATTTGTTTTGACTCGGGATCTAAATAAGGTTCTCACATTATATTTGATTGCTTTGTCTCTCAAAACTTTTTGATCCTGTAACAGTCCCCCTGCCATTATTTTTTCATGTCTCAGATTTTTCAACAACTTTATTTACATATAATTCACTGACTATATAGGGTACAATTTGATGGGGTTTAGTATATTTACAAAGTTGTGCAACTACCATTACAATCAACTTTAAAGTATTTGCATCACTCCCTTCAAAAATAAATTTTGTACCCCTTAACCATCATCCCCCAAACCTACCACCTGCCCCAGGTGTAGATAACCACAAATTATTTTCAGTCCCAATAGATTTGCCTATTCTGGACATTTCATATAAATGGAATCACAGAATATTTAGTCCTTTATGCTGGCTTCTTTCACTTAGCAAAATGTTTTCAAGGCTCATCTATTTTTAATAGTATTTTGTTTTCACTGACAAATACATTCTATTGTATGGATATATTATACTTCATGTCATGGATTTTTGAAGAAACTGAGTCATTTGTCTTCTAGATTTGTCCTGTAGCTGAGTAACATTTTGGATATGGCTGATTGCTTTCTCTTGGTCTCAGGTAATGTGTGTGTGTGTGCTGGGGGTGGTAAACTGATAGAGGTCTGATTAGATTAAGAATTAATATCATGAAATGGGGAGGATACAGCTCAAATGGTAGAGCACTTGCTTAGCATACACAAGGTCCTGGGTTCGATCCCCAGTATCTCCTCTAAAAATAAATAAGTAAACCTAATTACCTCCCACCTAAAAAATAAAAATAAATAAATGATTTTAAATTTTAAAAAAAGAATTAATATCATGGAAAAGAATACTTCAGGTAATGCTGAGTATTTCCTATCACATCATATCATGAGACATGTAATATCTGGTAGTTCCTTTTATGAATATCAAAATAATCAGAGGGTTTAGGTGGTGACAACCTGATCTCTCTGTTGTAAAATTCCCCATTAATTTTCTCTTTATGGCTTTAATATTCATTGACAAACATGTTGCTTAGGTCCACATGGTTGCAAACCGGTGATTTTTACTTCTGTTATTCCTCCTGCACTTATTAGCTGGACTTCCTCCATAAAGAACATTCATCAATGGTTTGATTACTCTAAAATAAAGTTTGAAAGGCAGCATAAATGCTTGAATCTTTCATTTTATTTATCAATTTGTGGATAAGCTGGTGCACTAGTAAACTTCAGGGGCAACCAATGAAGTCTGTTTGTTATGTTTTACATTAGTATGAAAATTTACATATTGGATATGATTCAATAAATTTTAATTATTATTCTTTTTCTGAAGTCTAGATTTTTCCCATTAGTTTTTGGTAGCTTGCTTGTTCTCTAGAATAATAAGACATTCCAGGTTTATCTTAATACACTTCTTACCCCAAACCTGCAATCAGCCATTTTTCCAAGAAGCCCAGTTTCTTTTTCGTTGAAAATCCACAATTTGGATACTAGGGGTGCTCACTACTACTGCATTCTTATTGCTTTTAGGATTTTTCAGAATTAGGAAGATTAGGACAGAGTTAAGAAGTACATACTGTTTTTTTTAAAGAAAAATTTTAATTAAACTGATACCTCCATTTCAAAGTTCAGATTATAGCGTGTCACTTAACTTCTCTAATTTTGTGTGTCTTTTCTCTCCTAAATTGAAAATCTTTGTTTCTAACATTAACATGATTACTTATTTTCTTTATCCTATGACAGACCTATAATAGTTTTAAAATAGCATTTTAAAACCAGTATTATTTAAAACAATAAGATTACTGAATGCAATTTAATATTTTTGTGGGATTTTGTTCTTAGAATATACCCCACTAGGGATGTAAACTCAGCATACTGCAATAACTTTAATAGCCATTTCTAGTAACGATTTTCTTTATGTGGGTTGGCATCAACTTTCTCTACAGTTATGGCCATTTGTTTTCAATTTTTAGAGATTCCTTTTATTCTTTTTCAATTCAATTTTTATATGTAAAACATTTACATGGTTCCAAAGTCAAAACTATATAACAAAGTAATTTGACAAAAGTCTTGTCTGCCCCCCAAACCTTGTTTCTCAACATAGGCAACAAATGTTATTAGTTTTTTATTTATAACTAACTGCTTTAAAAATATAAGTTATACTTATTTATGCTCCCCTTACACAAACATAGGCTTCTGTAAATAGTGCTCTGCATCTCACTTTTTTCATTAAAATGTATCTCAGAGATAACCCTATATAATATACAGAAATCTTCCTCATTCATTTGTACAATTGCATGGTTAACACAGATCTTTTTAAAACATCAATCAGACTATGGGATTTACCTGCTTAAACCTTTTTAAAGGTTTCTCATTGCACTTAGAAAAAAACCTAAACTCTTGACCAGTTTTCAAAGCCTTGTCTTATATGGACCCGTTAATAACTCCAAACTCATTTCATTCTCTGTCCCCTCTAATCCACTGTTTTACTCTACCCTACCTCTATATTAGAATAATCTGGATTACCTCAAAAAATATTTCCTCCAGCCTCACACTAGACTAATTAAATCAGAACCCCCAGAGGGCAGGGCTCTGACAGAATTTTTGAAAACAGTAGTTCTCAAGCTTTAACATACTTCTAACTCATTTGAAGGGCTTGTAAAACACATTCCTAAATCCCACCTCCAGAGATTCTGATTCAGCAGATCTGACCTAGGGCCTGCAAATTTGCATTTCTAAGATTTCACAAATAATGCTAATCCTGGTAGTCCTAAGGATATCCTTCGAGAACCCAGTCAGTTTATCATCTTCTATCACTTTAGCACATCTATTTCCTTTTTACTACTAAATCACAAATTTTGATGACATTTGTCAGTACTGTGTAGAAAGGGCACATGTTTATCACTTAACACCTAGTATAATGCCTGGAGTATAGCTCTTCAATAAATAACTGTGATTTGTTGAATCATAATGGAAGAATTTAAGAGTTTCTCTTACAAATTAACAACTCAAGCAGTCAAAAATAAATAAGACCACTTCACACACACTGAGATGGTTATAATAAAAAATACAGATGATAAGTGTTGGTAGAGAGGTGGAGAAATTGGAACTCATATAAACAGTAATATAATATGATCTGGCAATTTCACTCTCAGAATATACCCAAGAGAAATGGAAACATGTCCACAAAAAAATTGTATATGAATGCTCTTAAAGCATCATTCATAAGCCAAAAGGTGGAAACAACTCAAATACCCCATCAACTGATAAATGGATAAATGAAATGCGGTATATCCACACAATGGAACTATCTGGCTATAAAAAGGAATGAAGTACTGATACATACTACAGAATGGATTAATCCCAAAAACTTTATGCTGACTGAAGAAGTCAGTCATGCAAGACCACATATTAAATAATTCCATTTATATGAAATGTCAGAAATAGGCAAATTATACAGATGGAAAGCAGATTAGTGGCTGCCTATAGCTGGAAGGGAAGGATTCAGAAATGACGGCTAAGAGGTGTGGAATTTATTTTCGGGGTGATTAAAATATTTTAAAATTGATTGTGGTGATGGTTGCACAACTCTGTGGATATACTAAAATCCTACTTTAAAGGGGTGAATTGTATAGCATGTGAATTGTATCTTAATAAAGCTATTATAACAAAATAGTAAATAAGAATGTGAAATAAATGAATAACAAAATTTAGAAGACTGAATAGACAAATTTACAACTTTTAATATAATATACAGAGAACACAAATACTTTTCAAACATCCATGGAACATTAAAAGGAATTCATCACATATGACATCTTATAAACACACACACACACACACACACACACAGAGTCACATACATAAACCCTCAAATTTGAAAAATAAAAAATCTTACAAACCACATTCTGACAATCACAAATAACAGAAATCATGGCAAACAGTAAGTTTTTAAAGGCCATGATGGAGTAAATGGTACCAGATTTGCCTTTTGGCCAAAAACTGAAAAAAACAAGAGGGGACTGTTTTCAGATATTAAATAACTTGCAGCACAGCACTGTGATCATTGAGACAAGAGAAATACACAAGATGAGCCCTGTGATCAAGTTCACTGGCTTTCTGCTTAGAGATGAGGAAGTGGGAAGCCCAAGTATGACGGTGGTGTCAGTGAACTGATGACACAGATCAGAGTTTCAGACTGCTTAGGAGTTGGAATATTCAGGTAGCTATACTGGAGAAAAAAGAAATGCCTGGGGCTGGGAAGACAAAATTTAAATGAAAATTTAGCATGAGTCCTTGGCAAAAAACTTGGAGAAACTCCACCAAGTCTAGCAGAGATAGTCTGTTATAGGTTTCAGAGTCAAAGTGCTAGGAGATAATCTGGCTTCCTGCCCATTCAGTGTTGAGAAACCTCACTTAGTAACTAATTTATTCAGCTGAGTCCCCAGAAAGGCCATGCCTGAGAAGTAAGGAGCACAGCCTAGAATAAGATTCATGCCTTAGACTTACTGCAAAACTGAAATAGACCTACTCTGAGAGTAAAACCAATCTTCGCAGGAGCAAAAAGTTCTTTAAGTTAGCTACCCAACACAACAAAATTCAACATCCTTTAAAGGATGATGAAATAATACATATTTTTCAACATATGATCCACAAGGCCAGCACGGATTTTTTGAAAAACTGCCGAACATGAAAATAAGAAGGAAAATATAAACCATGATTGAGAAAAAAGAAAAAAAATGTTAGGAAAAAGAAATTGAGGTGACCCAGAGGTTGAAATTATCAGACAGTAATTTTAAAGAAGCTACCATATATTCAAGGATGTAAAGGGAAAAGTAGGTAAATGAGTGAACAGATGGAGAGTCTCAGCAGAGAACTATGAACTATAAAAAACAATCAAGCAGCAATTTTAGAATAGAAAAGTACAATATCTGAAATGAAAATTTTACTGGATGGACTTAAGAGACTCCAGAAAAATTAACAAACTTAAAGACAAGTCAATAGAAATCATTCCATCTGAAGAAAGTCAGAAGACTGAGAAAATTAATAGAAACTCAATTACATGTAGGACAATATTTAGCAGAATAAATATACATAAAATTAAAGTCCTAGAGGGATTAAGAAGAAAATGGGACAGAAAAAAAAATATGTGAAGTAATTAATGGCTGGTAATTTTCCAAATTTGATGAAGAACACTGACTTACAGAACTAAGAAGAGCAGTAAACCCAAGTGGGATTAAATACAAAAATAATCACCCCATGGCCCATTAAAATCAAACACTAAAAACTAAAGAAAAAAATCTTAAGAACAGCCAGAATAATAAGATATATTACATACAGAGAAACAATGATACAAATAATGGCTGACTTCTCATCAGAAAGAAAGGAGGCCAGAAAACAATGTGATTAACATTTTGTGAGTGCTGTAAGAAAATCACTCTCAATGCAAACTTTTACATCCAGTGAAACAGGCTTTAAAACTGAGGGTGAAATAAAGACTATTTTCAGATAAAGAAAAGCTTAAAGAACCCATTGCCCAAATACTGGCACAACAAGAGATACTAAAAGAAGTTCTTCAGGTTGGAAGAGAATGATACCAGATGGAAGCATGAATCACTAGGAAGGAATAAAGAGTGCCTGAAATGGTAAATATATAGGGGCATATAAAAGGTGATTTTTTTTCTTCTTTTAATTTCTTTGAAAGACAACCGACAGGTTAAAGGAAAAATGATGGTATTATACTGTGGAAATTATTACATAAGTAGATATAAAATGAATGACAACAATAGCTCAAAGGATGGAGAGATTACTATTGTAAGATTCTTACTTTTTATCTGAAGTGGCACCATAGCATTTCTAAGTAGACTATGATAAATTAAGGACATGTATTTTAATGCCTAGAGCAAATATTTAAAGAATGATACAAAGAGATATGGCTATAAAGCCAAAACAGGAATTGAAATGGGAAAGTAAAATAATAATTTCTTATAAAGCTAAGTATGTATCTACCCAATTCCAATTCTACTCCTAGCTATTTACTCCAGAGAAATGAAAACAAGCCCACCAAAAGACTTGAAATGTTATAGAATAATGTTTATTAATTAATTAATAATGTTAATAGAAACTTTAATGAAAATAGAGGAAGACTAGAAATAATCAAAATGATCATCAACAATTATCATATATTTATACAATGAGATACTACTCAGGAATAAAAAAGAACAATTAGTGATACATAAAACAACATAATTGAATCTAAAAAGCATGTAGAACAATAAAAACCAGCTATCAAACGTTGTATTATTCCTATAAAGTTCAAGTGATAGAAATCAGAACTGTGGTTGCCTGTGAGGGAATGAAGATCAACCAAAACACAAGGGAATAATTTTGGGATGAAGAAAATGTTTTATGTTTTGATTGGAATGTTAGTTACATGACTGTATCCATTTATAAAACTCATCTAATTGCGAACTTAACATCTGTGTGTTTCATTGTAAATTTTATCTGAGTGAAATATATTTTTAAAATTTCACAGATTTAATTAATGTAACCCACTACACAAGGATGCTAAAGATAAAAAGCACATAATTATATCAACTGATGCAGAAAAAAACATTTCCCCAAATCCAACACCCATTTGTGATTTAAAAATAAACAAAAACCAAAAACCTCTCAGAAAGTAGGACTAGGGAAACTTCTTCAACTAGATAAACAACATCTTTAAAAAATCTTTATCTAGCACCATACTTATGGTAAGAAACTAGATGCTTTTCCTGAAGATTAGGAACAAGGCAAGGATGCCCTCTGTAACTAGTCCTACTCAACATAGTTCTGGAAGTCCTAGCTACTGGAATAAGATAAGAAAGGGAGATAAGGGGTATACATACAGGCAAGGAATTAAAAAAAAACTGTTTTTCTTTGAGGATGACAATTATCCATGTAGAAAATCAGAAAGAATCAACAACAAAACTTCTGGAACTAATAACTGTTATATTGTTATAATCAATTTTGCAGGATACAAAGTCAATATACAAAATTCACTTGGTTTCCATAATCAGCACTGAACAAGTATAATTTAAAACTAAGAACACAATACCATTTATAGTAGCAACCCCCAAAATGAAATGCTTATGTATAAATCTAACAAAATATGTACAAGTCCATAAGAGGAAGTCCACTCTGCAATATGGATAAAGCAGTATGCAGAGGAAAACTAAAATTTATATCCTTAAATGTATATTTTAGAAAATAATAAATTTTGAAATAAGCTAAGCACAGAATTGAAGAAAAAAGTAATATATAAAATAAAAACATATGATTAAAAAGCAATACAAAGAATATAAATTGAAGGAAAAAGAAAAAAATTAATTTTTTATTAAATCTACAAGATCACACAGTCTTGATTAATAAAACTGTGTTCCTAAGAACCAATAACTATAGGTAACTGACTTTTTTTAGAATAAGGAACCACAAAAAATATAATTTAGGAATGAGAAATATTTAACTGCAGGTACAGGAGAGATTTTTGAAATTTTAAGAGAATTATCTACATTATTTTCATCCACCAATTTGAAAATTTAGGAAGTTTATTAGTCAAGACTGCCTTGGATGCAAATGACAGACACTCCATTAAAACTAGCTGCAGCTAAAAAGATACTATATTGACTCATATACTTGAGAAGCCTATAGGATAGTACTGGCTTCCAACATGGCCAGGTCCAAGGACTCAGTGTCAATAGAGTACCTCTCTTCCCACTGTACCCTCAGGTCAGCTTATCTCTCTGCTTATGCAGGTTCTCTTCACATGTCAGGGAAAATGGCCATCTACAGCCACAAAATTTCATCTGATCAACTTAATAACAGTCAGAGGATATGGGTAAGAGAGAAGGAAATGGAGAAGTGGAATAATAAAGGATCAGAAAGTGCGGGTAGAGACAAGTTGTTCGACCTTCTCTGATTCATTCCTTTCCATGAGTAAATCCTCATTATCTGAATTCCTTAAATTTCAAAATGGTAAAACTTCCAGAGGAGAGTATTCAGTCCTGGGGAACTTCTGGTGAAAAGAGTAGGAAATATTCCTTATATAAAATTGCTCAAGTGTGGATGACTTCCTTTCCCATTCTCCACAGATTCTCCCAAATATCCCTTTCTCTCTCCTTGGCCTCATTCCCATTTTGCTTTTCTTCTCTTCTGTTTTCCTGCCCTTCTCCCCTTCTTCTCATCTGAAACTAGAAGGTCCTCCCTTCTTTCCATTAAGCCTGGTGTCAGAGGGGGTTGAGGAGGCTCTGGGTTTTGTGTCTAATTCAGCCACATCCTCTGGGGTGTGGGAATGAAGGAGTCAGAAGCGGTCAAATATTTACTGAGTGTGTTCCACGTTTAGAAAGAGTGAGCATTTGGGAATAAACAGAACTGGGTTGAAATTAGTCTCCATGCTTAAATCTGTGCCTCAGTGTTCTCATCAGAAAAATGAAGACAATAATAGAGGCTCCCACAGAGAGTTGTTGTATGGATTAAATAAGGTATTGTTTGTACAATGCCTAGTTCAAAATACGCACTCAGCAAATAATGCTTATTAGGGAACTATGGTTGAAAAAACAAAGGAAGGAATAGAAAGGCTATACTGCAGTTTTTTTCTCCCACTTTCCTCCCTCTTACCTGAAATCATAGAAGGGAGAAGAAAGAAGGCAGGGAGGTGAGAGTGTGGGCAAAGCAATACTAAATCTTAAATCTCAATCCCTAATTTAGCTGCTGAATCAAAATCAAAGACATTGAGATGACAGTTTCTATTTCATATACTGGATTTATAGTTTATTCCAGAGAACTCATCTAAGCAATAATATCATACTTGGAATACAAATCTCAAGGAGGAAAACGCTCTTAGACAAAAACTACAGTGAAACTGACACACCCAGATTACTCACTGTCTTCTCAAGAGAAAAAGAAATCTGGTGATGTCATTTCTGCCCTTGCCCACTCCAATATCAATACAGTTTCAACTTCTCAGAGCATAATAAAAGTTCTTGTATTTCACACAATAAATAACAAAGCAAACTCCCAAAAACTCATGCATGTACTGTAGTTGAAACAAAGGGGGCAATTTTATCTAATTAGTGAATTTTTCAGCTATTTTATATTTAGTCTACATAAAAAATATGAATCTGTTGTAGATCATTTATTCCTAGTGGTAAGTAATTATAATTCATTTGGAAAGCAACTTCAAAGCAGGTAGATACATTTTTCAAAACACCAGTCCACTGTATAATTACTGATACACTTATCATCATTCTTCTGATTTAAAAAAGGAGGTGAACAAGTTTCATCACAGTCCCCTAAGAAACTGTTTCACTTCTCTCTGTCATCATTCAGCCTTGGCCATATGTGATTTCAGTGTTAGTGAATCCACTGCACTTTTAAGTAATAAAGAAAAGAACATATTCTGGTTACTGCTGAAAAGATATTTCATCAGTCTTCCTGTTAGTATGAGTCATAGCAGAAAAGAATTTAATGATTTGCAAGAAGAAACCACAGTCCCCTAACAAGCACTCCAAGCCTTTAAGCCACAAGAGAAGGAATCGACAACAAATTTTACCCTTATTTTTTCTTTGAGCACCTACTGTGTACTAGCACTCTTCCAGGATCTGTGAGTACTCTTTAAAAATACAATTTAAAAATAAAAATATGACCTTCAGAAGTAGTTAGCCTGAAGTTTTCTTTATAAGAAATCAGCATTATTTTTGAATCCTCTGATGCTGAGACTTAAAAAAAAAAGCAATCCAAAGAGCTTAGCCTTCACTCATCTTTAGAACAAGGATAATAATAACATTAATACCCAAATTTCACCAGCTCCAAGCCTCCCACTTGCTTGACCAAGGGAAGTCCCATCTCTCAGAATCTCCCCTTCAAAACTATTTTCTAGAGTCTGCAAAGATGCCATAAACATCCACAAACACTGAGCTGCAGAACTTAGGAAAGAAGCCACAGCAAAGTTGCTCGAGCCTCAAAATGTTAAAAGTGATTAGTCCAACAAACTCATTTGTCACCTTATTCGCTGTTTAGGCAATGACAGTTCACCTAGAGGTCACACCATACTGCCAATGCTGGACATCCAGTCACTTAAAACTGACCTTGAAAAACCAGAGGGAGTTCAGGATGATCCACAGTAACGTTGATCAGCCTCCAATTTGCTTTGGAAAGCTCACTCACAAGTTAGAAACAGCCATCATTTCCCTTGGGACCCTTACTCACCAGGCAGGTAAGGTCAGGGTGGATTTTGGCAGCAATCTCTATGGTGCACCAGGAGCAACCACTCCATAAAATATTACAGCCTTGCTGCTGGGTTTGGCTTGGTATGGGAGCCTCCTGCTTTCCTTATTGTGACTTAGCTCTCCATGCCCCAGTCATTTCTCCCTGTCATCTGGCCTCTATTGGGGCCATCACAGTCCATGAGGCATGCTGTCTGAAGCCAGTGGTGGTCAGGATCCAAGACCTGTGTTCCACGAGGCTCCTAGCCCCTTTGCAAACCAGTGCCTGGCTTTCTCATTAGAATCACCTGGGCCCCAACTCTGGCCTAGCTAAGATGCTCTGTTACACCAACATTGGGAATATCACTACCAGGTGAGTGATTATAAATGATGGGTCAATGCAATGGTAGGCACACTAAAATTGTAAAAAGCCTTCTTGGTGCAAAATGATATTTTACCTAACAGTTACCCAATTTAAGGGGGCAGTGATGGTTGTTATGTGATTAGATGGCTATTTAAAGTAACCAGCATAAGAGAAATTCATAATCAGTCTATAAGAATTAATGTTTTACATGCAGCTTTTCTTTTCTCAAAAAATTAAGATATTTTATTTCAGAGTATTATGTGCCCAGAACCAGGTTGATCATAAGAAGCAATATACCTGAAATAGTCTGGTTTAAAGATTTTAGAGATTGAGAATAGCAATTTGGACATACTTCAGTTTCCAAAGCCCCCAAAAGATAAAGTAGATGGTAGGTCATATTTATTGAGCAGTTTCTATATGCCAAACATTGTGCTACATAATTTACACGCATTGTCTCACGTGATCAAACAATGCTCTGAAATAGCTACTATTATGATCTGTATCCTACAGATAGGAAAACCGAGCTTAGGAAAATGTGCCAACATTCTGAGTTAGTAAGAGGTGAAACTGAGTTATGAACATTGGGCTTCTGACTCTGACACCTCTGTGCTCAACTGCCTCCAGCTGGGCTCACCATGAGTTTGGCCACCAAATTTGACTTCTAATCCCATTTCTTCTCATAAAAGGTCATTTAACCTCACTACCTTGTCTGTAAACTAGAGGAATGAGGATTCTCTGTGCTAACATTTGCAAAGACCCAAATGTAAGGTTATCATTACATGAGAGGGCAGAGTTCATCCCTCATGAGAAGAATAAAGTGGGCAGAGGACCTTCTTGCTGCAGAATCCAGCTCTGGGGCACCATCAGCAATGCCCAGGCACATGTGAAGAGGGGTACACTGTTACCGGGTATAGTGGTAATGTGATTTGAGGCATGAAAAGAATGTGGGCCCTCCAATCACAATGCTGACCGCAGTACCCACCACTGACTTCTCAAAAGGAGGTTCAGACATACTAGACTTCATTCCTACCCAGACTGTTTTTAACTTTGCCCAAAACTGCTCAAGTTGGGAATACTGGGATTATCTGTTTCTTTCATTTTTATGAAAATTGTCTCAATGACCAGAGCTGATTACTTTCTACAGATGCTCTCATGCTTTTATCACAGTGTGTCAGACCAGAAAAGCTCAGAGACCCCCATGCTATCTCCTTTCTAAGGCTTGAGTTCTCTTTTAAATGTTAAAGATACAGCTAGTCTATTCTATCTTCAGTTTGAAATTCCTACAGATACAGAAAGCTTGTCACAAGGTTCTCCATCAATACAAGCAGCTGGACATAGGTCCACTGCAGGGAGCCACTTCTGGACCTTTGTGCTTAAGATGAAGTGGAATAAGGTGAGAGGAAGAAGGGGAAATGTTGAGCCCTTAGTCAAAGGACTGAGCTTTCTAACCGGCTGATGTCCGTATCATTGGTCCTGAAAGGTGACCGCAACAGAAGAGAGCTAACTGCTATAGTCAGCCTGTTTAAGAAAGCCCAGTCTCTCTCTCCACGGACAGTCTATTCTGGGTTGAGCACTGACACTGAATATTGATCACTGAGTCCTCTATGCCAGGTCATTTTAAACCCATCATTTGTTAGTTGATTGTTATTATCACCTCTACTGTAACTCAATCTAAGTAATATCCATGTATGCGTTTGTTAGTATTTTATGCATACCCCATGGACCTGGAAATCAGTGGAAACCAAGCAGAGTCCCTCTTTTAATTGTAGGTGGTTTCCACTGGTCTCTTGTGGGTTTTCAGGGTTCTGTCCACAGGATTGCTTCATTTTCTCTTGGAACTCCCTGACTGCCACCATCATCATAACATCAAGATACACTGAGTATTTACCATGACTCATTAACACATATATACTTCACATGAATGACCTCACCTAATCCATACAATTCTATCAGGTTGCTATTGTCATTATTATTATTACCCCCATTTTACAGTTGGAGGGGGCGAATCATAGAGAAGCTTCCTGACCACAAATCACAAAACTAGAGAGGGCTGGAGCTGGAATTTATACCCATGTCTGTGTGACTCCAAATCTTGAGCCCTCAAGAGCTCCACCAGATACATTCCTCTCTGACTAAGACCTGGGAAAAAAAACCCTACATTTCTACCAGTTCTGCTAAAATTCAGCCCAATGAATGGCTTTCTCAGGGGGCAGGTTACAGACTATTTACCAAATTATAAAACATGAATTCAGTCTAGAGTGAAGGACAGCTACCTGAATGTGGTGAGTCCAAGCGATTGTCTAAATTAATCAGTTTCAGAAAAAAACTGAGCTGCATTGTAAGGGAAAGCAGTGGGTGTGAGGAAATACGTCTCCCTTTTTATTCTCTTCTGTGTGCCATTCTCTTTTAACATATTTATAAAAGTGACATCCGTTCCTTTCTTTGTTCAGTGTGAGTCCATAAATGATAAGAAACCAAAGTAACATAACTAACCTTGTGATATCAGCTCTGCATGTCATAATTTGTCAGTATTTAGGCAAAATCCTCGTGAGATACTTGGTATACTCTTATGATTCCATTTGCTTTCAAGCTGCACTCCTCGTTTGATCCAATATGACAATTTAGTATAAAAACAGAACAATCTAGTCTCGTAAGTAAACTGCCACATCCACCTAGACCTACCTATCTCTTTATGCAGCTCTGAGAAAAGGTCTATTTCTTTTTGAGCGGGACCAGATCAGACTGTGGCAGTCAGTGCGGTGGACTGCCAATGGCTTTTCTGAGCATCTCCATAATGAACCCCTCGTGCATGACTGTTGCCCACAAAGATTCCTCCCCAGTACAAAGGAAAGATTAGGTCTAGGGAAGGGCTAAAATACTGTTTTCAGAAAAGCAGCAATTCCTCCAAAACTTGAATCTAAATGCATCCACCAGAATCCCTGGGGAGCTTTTCAAACATGGATTCTGGAGCCCCTTATGTCGACAGTTAAATTAGGTAGACTTTCTAATTTGTTAGGTCTGAGATTGGGCCTAGAAATCTGTATATTATAAATAATGGGCAGCATACATACAAAAAAAATGTAAAAAATCGTGTGTGGCTTGAAGAATTTTCGTATAGTAAACATTCCCAGTTAACTGAACATATCAAGTAACAGAGCATATTGGCATACCAGAATCCCCTTCATGTTTTTTTCCCCAGACTCTGTCTCTCCCCCTCAAGGTTAGCCAATATATAGACTTTAAACAGTATAGGTTGGTTTTGCCTTTTTGTTTTTAACTTTTTTTCGAACTTCATATAAATGAAACTATACAATATAAACTTTCCTGTGTCTGGCTTTCTTTGCTCAACATTGTGATTGTGAAATTTATGTTGTCACTATATTTGTAGTTTGCTCATTCTCACTGCTGTTTTGCTGATGGATATTCAGATTCTTTCCAATTAAGGGTTGTTGCAAATTGTGCTGCAATAAATTCTTATACACATCTTTTGGTGCACATATGAATGCATTTCTGTTGGGTAAACACATAGGAACGAAATTCCTGGGTCAAAGAATAGCTTTAGCAGATACTGCTGGACAGGTTTTCAATATGGTTTTATCAAATCTGAGTATTTTAAACTATTTCCTAGTTGATTTGATGCCAGGTTAGGTAACCACTGAACTAAAAGCCTGAGAATTTACAGGCAGGCACTATGTCAGTATCTTTCTGCTGCTCTGAATGTACTGGACAATATCTTACGCAAGGTAAGAGATGAACAAACAGTTCTTGGATTGAGTTAAGTTTTCTATAAGTATTAATCTATAAGTAAGGAACAACAAAGCTCTCACTTCATTTTCTGGTCAGCTTTTCTTACAGTTTTATAGAGTGGTATTTTAAATGAGGTGGTTAAAAAGGAGCCATCATCCCATCCAAGTCAGTCATCTGTTCTCACTTCACAGAGCCCACCCCACAATAGGGTCAAATTCCCTCAGATCCATCCAGAAAAAAAATCCTTAGGACTCATCCTGGCTTAGCTACAGACACACTCTGTTATGGATTGAATGTTTGTGTCCCCTTAAAAGGCGTATGTTGAAGCCTTAATCCCCAGTGTGGCTCCATTTAGAGAAGGGGCCTCTAAGGAAATAATTAAAGTTAAATGAGGTCATAAGGGTAAAGCCCTGATCTGACAGGATTAGTGTCCTTATAAGAAGAGATACCAGCGTCATTTTAACTTAATCATATTTTCAAATCCCTATCTCCAAATAGTCACATTCTGAGGTACTGGGGGTTAGGAATTCCAACATATGAATTTGTGGATTCATAATTCTGCCTATAATAGGGTTGACTTCTGCACTTTGTCTACATTGTCTCCAATTTTTATGATGGGCATGTATTTCCTCTGTAATTTTTAAAAACAGAAAGGTAAGAAAAAAAATTGACTGGAAGACAAATGTTAACAGCAAAATATTAATAGGAAATATCTCTAAGGATTATAGGTGATCCTTATTTTTTTCCTTTCCATGTTTTTTAATGTTTTTCTCTTGTGCTCTTCAATGAGCATGTACTGCTTTTTAATTGGAAACAAAATAAATATTTATTTTTAATGAAATAAGTAAACCCAACAGCTGCCCCTTCAAAAGCCTGGAAATTAGATACACTCGGGGAAAGCATCTACCTTTGGAAGTGGCTAGTGATCTTTAATTATTCACAGTGACACTTCACTTATAAAAAGCTATTTAAAATACATGATCATTCAGAGATGGTATGTGATTCTTAGGTTATGAAAACTGACATAATTTCCCTTAATTTTCCAGGTTACAGTAGTAAAGTGAATCTAGTCTTAAATTATTAGCCTTTTGAAGCAATTATTCAAATTAAGGATTTTTCAAATGAGTATTACATTATGCTTATAGTATGGACTACACACTTCTTCTTAATTTATGAATATTCATTAAGTAATGAGTCTTAATCCCAACAGCAATAATAATATCCTATATTAACAGACTGTTCTTTCCAAGAGATGTACATCATAGTTTTTAATTAAATAATCCCATTATGTTATGAAATCACCTGTGAAGAAATGTGTTAAGAATAAGAAAATAAATAGCTTGTGACTCCAGTACTTACCAGGTTTGCCTCAGGGTTTGGAGCTCAGACAGAAACACCCATGAGATCTGGCAAAATTTCCTCAGAGCCCGCGTAAGCGAACTACCCATCAGGTGATGGGCTTGTCAGTCTAGCTCTCAGGAGAGTTCCAGTCCACATGGAGAGAAGCACAGGATGCTCTGAGCAGAATTTCCTAACAAGGAAATTGCTGCACGTTCCCCATGTGGCTATTTGAAGGATGAAGCAATGACATCTTCTAAAGTGGCATCTTCTTCTTTTTCTTCTTTATTCCTTAGAAACTGCCTTTAGTGCTGGTAAGAGTGGATTTCCCAAAGACAGAAAGTAATCTAAAATGACAAATAACTGGAATAAATTTTGAAATCTTTCTTTTTGTGGTCAGCTATCCTAACAGTTTTCTTCCTAGTAGGGAGCCACTCATAACTCCTGACTATTCCTTCATCCACTGGAATGTAGCAGATTTGGAATTTCCCAACTGTCATTCTTGTCAGGAATCCATTTCTTCACCATGCCAAGCATTGTCAACTACAGAAGTTTTCATTTAAATGAAGATTAGTTTGCATGCTTCTTGAAGTGCCTTTAGAAGTGGGTAGGATATCTGTTTCTTTTACATTTGTATCTATTTCATACATTGAGCAATAAGTCAAAACAAACACTTTGGAGAATGACTATGGACGAAAGATGATAGAGTGGATGGCTTCCAGTATTACATCACCGAGTGTGATGTTCCACAAACTCTTCGGCAATAGCAATATTGTATTTACAAATATTTCCTTCCTATAAAATCTAAACTAAAAGTTGGCTTACATTAGCAATTATCTAAACATCTGTCTCTATATCCAGCTCTATTCCCATCATGCCAATTAACCTTGCTTGTCTACCTGCTGGAAAAGATTGGGAGAGTAAGAAGAAATGGCCAATCAATTGCCAAGTGACTGAGAGCTACTGTTTATGTTTGGATTCAGTTCTCCTTCATGTCCCAGGTGTGAAATCTACGCCATTTGTCTCCACAGAAAAGACGCAGGATCTTTGCCAAATTCTTTGGCAGGATTGGGGAAGTGCCTTGTACTGCTGGATTAGCTGAGGGGTTTCCATGTGAGAAACTGAGCAGCACAGTTTAAATGAGAGGGACTGAAAGAAGTCAGAGGAAGGTAGGTAAAAGGAGGATGCTCGGCAGTCTCAGGCTGGATGTAGGTTGCTCTTCCTTGTTTCACTCTGGCCAGCAGTGACGTGCTGCCAGACACTGCTCACTGACACTAGATAGTCCTTCACAGTTTATCAAGCACTTGTACAAACAAAAACTCACCTGGCTTTCTTAACACACTACACTGAAGAAATGGCGAGCATATACATTAAATACTATTTTGTATCATATTCCATTAAATTTTCAGGCTTTGGAGTCAGATTACTGGGCTTTAAATATTAATTCAGTCACTTCTGGCTGGGTGACTTTAACTAAGGTAAACAACTTCCCTGTGCCTTCTTTTTTCACTCATGAAAGGGCGATAACAATGATACCCACCTCACAGGATTAATGTGAGGATTAAATGAGATAACACAAGTCCTCAGTACATGGCCCAGCATATAGTAAGACCTGTATAGATGTTAGCTATTATTCGTAATTAGCATTTGCTTATAAGGTTTCTGTCTTTGGTATCATGCCTAGAAATTTCTTTCCTGCCCTAAGATGATATATTCATTCATATTTCCTTTCATGATCTTATGTTTTATATTTAAATCCTTTAAAATTTTATCAGTATGTTTTAAATTTCAAGTATTAGACACCAGAATAAAATTTAATATTTTATTGTGATAAGAATATTTAACATGAGCTCTACCCTCTCAAAATTTTAAGTTTATTATACAGTATTGTTAACTTAGGTACACTGTTGTACAGCAGATCTCTAGGATTTATTCATCTTGTTTAACGGAAACCTTATGCCCACCGATTAGCTACTGCCCATTTCCCCCTTCCCCCAGCCCCTGATAAGCACCACTCTACTCTCTGAATCTATGAATTTGACTATTTTAGATGCCTCACAAAGATGGGATCATGTAGGATCTGTCCTTCAGTGACTGGTGTATTTCACTTAGCATAATGCCTTCAAGGTTCCACGTTTTCAAGGTTTTATGTTTTACATTTAAATCCTGGAATTTATTTGTGCATATGGAATAAGGAAGGGATCTAACTCTACTTTTTCCAAATGGTTACAGGACATAATATTTGAAACAAAACCATGCAATACACAATTCCTAGCAAGGGTAAGAATAAGAAAATTCTTTCATAATGAGAGCAGGTTATTTTTCTCTTTTTAAAAATAATTTCTATATAGGGTGCTTTCCTCCATAAGACTATGAAATTATTGGATTTTCTTAGTTCTTCCTGGATTCTATCACCCAAAATAATGAAACATTTATTTCTCTTCTCATAATATTAGTGAAAGAAGAATATTCTCAAAGGGAGTGGAAATAAAATGATAAAAATAATGACATGTTGGTGGCACCAACTCCTGCCCATGGCTGGCAGGAAGGAGCTATAAAAAAATTTATACTCTTATTCAAATATCAAATCATTACGTTGTACAACTGAAACTAATATAATGTTACATGTCAGTTATATATCAATTTTAAAATCTATACTTCTAGATATTTAAGGACAAAGCAACACGGGGGGAGGAGGAAGCATATTACAAGCAATCTGTATTTTATTTGTTTAAGCCTACTTTAAAAAAATTAGTATGACTTAGCAAAAATATACAAAATAGGAAATAAATTAGAAATAAACAAGAAAGATGAGGCAAAAGGAAAAATAAGAGTATGAACATAATTAAGAAGCAGGAATGAAGCTTTTAAAAATTTTAAAAGCACCACATTACTCTGTGCATTTGCTATGAATGGGCCACAGATTTATCTCTGAGTTTTCAACTGTTAGTGCAGGATCAAACAATCTCAGTCACAAAACGCAAAGTATCTATAAGAAAAAAGCAAGGCTTGGGGGTGGGGGGGGATAAATTAGGAGTTTGGGATTAACATATATACACTACTATATATAAAATAAACAACAAGGACCTACTGTATAGCACAGGGAACTATATTCAATATCCTGTAATAACCTATAATGGAAAATAATCTAAAAAAGGATATATATGTATGTGTGTATAGGTACATATAACTGAATCACTTTGCTGTACACCTAAAACTAACACAACCATTGTAATTAACTATACTTTAATTTTTAAAAAGTCTAAAAAGAGAGAAAAAGAAAGGCAATTTTTCAGAGCATATTACACAGAAGTGGATATCTATGGTTGTCTTCCCAGAATCCATTCTGCCCTTCATCTTTTCTAACAGTAACTCAATTTTGCTCAGGTATCTACCCTTCCTCATGCAGAACTTGTGATCCCAGAGGTGAACTGAGTAATATAAGCCAACCAGTGACAGGTTCAGGACTGAGTACATGATTGAGAATCAGCCAATAAGACAAAAGGAAATGGTTGCTGAAGAACGTCTGGGAAAGCTGGGGAAGTTATTTCTTGGCTTTAAGACAGACCAATGTCTCTTACCTGCTGAACGTGAAAAGAAGCTGCAGGTGCCACTGGCATCCATCTTGTAACCACGAGGTAAACCAGCCTGAGGAAAGACAAAACACATTAGATGAGATCAGCTAAACAATTGAAGGGGATTGGAAGTCCTGATCACACTGCATCTGAAGTCTACGCTACTACTAGACATCTACCCCGATGAGATTCACTGTTTACCACTTTGATTCTGGTGTCTAATACTTGAAATTTAAAACATACTGATACATACACCCTCAAGTGTATGAAAACATGCTCTTTTCCCTAATCAACTCAGATTAACATTGTATAACAACACACCCTCTCCCATTCAACCATCTACACCACAAATATTTCTAGAGCATATATCATATGCCAGCCTACTGTGCTAAATTCTGGGAATATAATAATGAAATGGTGATGCAATAAGTGCTATGAGAGAGTGCTTCCTACCAGGGACAGGAACAGGAATCTAATATATTCTGGGAGCAAGAGGCATCCCAAGGAAATTCCATTTTCACTATTGATTAGTTTTTATCTATTCTAAAATTTTATTAAAAATGAAAATAGTACTCTCTGTGACTGACTTCCTTCACTCAGCATAATGTTCTTGAGGGTCATTCATGTTGGTACATGGAAGTGGTTCATTACTTTTTGTTGCTGAGTGGTATTCTATTGTATGAATATCACTATTTTCTATTTATTCTCCCTGCTTATTGTACCTCTTATTCTCAATTTCTGCCCTCCTCTACTGGCTTCTTACATATATCTCTTTGCATCATTTCCTGTGTGATTGCTCTAGGAATTAAATATATACCCCAAACTTCTCTAAACTCTCTTTAGATTTAATATTATATTACTTTATGTAAAATGTATGAATCTTATAACTCTGTATGTCCATTTACCTCCCCTTACCTTAATGTTACAGTTGTCACATGTATTTGTCTAGGTTGGTAATTGGGTTTCTTCTTTCAACACTTTAAAGGTATCATTAGCCTCTCAGGTTTCTGATGATGTGTCCAGTCATTTGAATCTTTGTTTCCCCAATGTAATGTGTCATTCTCCTTTTAATGTTTTCAATATTTTCTCTCTCTCTTTTTTTTGTGGGGGCGGTGGGTTCAAACTTTCACTATGATGTGCTGAGGCATAATTTTCTTGGTATTTATCCTGATTGGAGTTCTTCTTGCATTTCTAAATATATGTCTTTTAGTAAATTTGTGAATATTTTTGCCATTTATTTCATTAAATAAATGTTAGGCCCCATTTTCTCTTTACTCTCCTTCTGGAACTTTAATTATGTGTATGTTAGACCTCTGGATATTGTTCCACAGATACCAATGATTAAGTTCATTTTAAAAGATATTTTCATCTCTAGTTTATTGTAAAGAATATTATAAAGCATACAAATGGACAGATGAAGAGGTACATAGGTCAAGATCCAGAAGGGTCCCTGGTACAGGAGCTTCTGTACCCAGGGAGTTGGGGCGTGCCAACCTCCTGACACACAGATATGCTCACCAACCTCGATACTCTCCAAATTCCACAGTTGAGGGGTTTTTTGGAGGTTTCAGCAAGTAAGCATATTGATGAAATCATCAGCCATTGGTGATGAATTCAATCTCTAGGTGCTCTCCCCTCCTGGGAGGTCAGATGGAATTGGGGGAAGCTGAAAGTTCCAATCCTCTAATCATGCCTTGGTTATTCTGGCAACAAATCCCCAATCTGAAGCTATCTAGGGGCGTCCAGCTATCATTTATCACATTAGCATACAAAAAGACAGTAATCCCTCTGCAGAAGTTCTTGTGCCAGGAACCAGGGACAAAGACCAAATAAATATTTACTATATCACAATATGACAACCATGTTCATGGATTAGAAAACACCATGTCATTAAGGCATCAGTTCTCCCCAAACTGGTCAACAAGGCAATCACTATCAAAATCGTACCAGTCTTATTTTTGTAGAAATTGACAATCTAATTTTTAAATTTATATGCAAATCAAAAAATTCTAGAACAGAATAGCCAAGATAATCTTGAAGGAAAAAAAGTAAAACAAAATTGGAAGACATCAATTACTGAATTTCAAAACTTACCATAAAGCCACAGAAACAAAGCCCACCTGCTGATTTTGCTTACATGCAACTGAGACCTATATTTCTGTTCCTTATATAGCAAGGAGTCTTATACAATGAAAGGATATCGTACAGATCTCCTAAGTTAAGTCAAAGCCTTCCCAAAGATATAAATTGACTAAATACACCTTAATGTCATCATTTGGTAATGCTGTCCATAGTAGAGAATACAGCCAAAACAATAAGAAAGTTTTTAATCTCAGAAGAAAATCAGTGGCCTACTATAAATTGATTTTCAATTCTGTTTACCTTAGTCCAATATTTCACAAAGTGCATTACTTGATAATCATGCTTCACAGGGAGGAAGGAAGGAGGGGAGGGAGGGGGGAAAGAAGAAATAAAGGGAAGGAAGGAGGAAGGATAGAAGGTAATTCTTTTTTTTCCAGGGGGAGGGGGAAATTAATTCTCAAATAAATTTGAGGAATGCAGAGTTTAAGAAACTTTGATTTCATTTGTCTCAGGACTTCCCAGAAACTTTAATATGCTAATATGCACTGTAAGTCTCCAAGATGGCAGAGAGTGTAATTTTGTCTTTGAAACCCTTTCTAAAATTAACTAGTGTTCAGTGGAACAACATACTTTGAGAAATGCTTTCTCAGGCTAATGGAAAAAAAAAAAGCCATAAATATAAATGTATTATTTTTCTGACTCAAGAGTGATGAGCTAGTCTAGTCTTGAAGCTTATTAAGGGAACCCTTATTTTTTAAGGGATATGAACCATCTACTTTTTAACAAAAAAAAAAAACCACAGGACTGAGAGGAAATGTGCTCTCTTCTAAACAGCTGTGTGACTTTAGGCAAGTATCAGTTTAATCCTTTCTAATCCAATGTGTTTCCTATAGCTGTAAAAGCAGAAATCCCCTGGTCACAGGGTTCTTTGTGGTGGCCGAATATAAATGTATCCGAATAACAAAGAATTAAAGAGAATACAAGTGTTAGGATGGAAATCCCCAGACTGCCCAGTCAGAAATTCCCTCCAATTGTCCTGGTTCTTGCCCTTTGACTACTGACCACAGCTTGATGTTGGGCTTGGTACCAGTGTCCCCACAGGCAGAGTGAGGTCAAGGTGCACATTGCTGGGGCAAAGGCATCAGAGGTGCCAAGGAAGATGGGATCTACTTTGTCAGCTTTCCACCCCAAGGCTGAATTCACTCATGCCCCCTCCTCAACCAGGCCTATGGGAACAGTTGTGGAGAAAAGAGGCAGGGAAGGATCTTTAAAGAACGTAAAGTTATAAAAATCCAGAATAATACAGATTGGCCCTAAGGGGAGAATCTGAAAAAAAGGCTGAGGAGTTTGTGAGAATACATGCTCCAAAATATTTTTCACCATATTTTTTTTTCATTTTATCTTGTTAAAGTGAATTCCACTAATTAGAGACTCATTTATTGTAAGCTGATTTTAGAATATTGGAAATATCTCTAGGAGGGTTAAAGAACTATCAAACATCCATCTGGAGTGTGAATTTTCTCAATCAGGTCATTTTTCTCTTAATATTTGAAATCACTTGCACTCAGGGAATAAGATTGTGATTGACAGTGTGAAGAATAAGAGGTTCCTGGGTTGGGGAGGAGGTTGCTGCACTTAGGGGAGGGCCTGATAGGGAACAGGTGCAGAGGAGTGACCTAGAGAAGGGCAAAAGTGGAAGTGTGAAAAAGGATGACATTTATGACAAATGATCCAACTCCAAATGCCTCCTAAGTCCTATCCTTCTTCCATCTCTTCTTCCTCCTTCATTGTATGCAATCCTGCTCAAAGGGAACCAGAAAAGCTGGGACTAGAGTTAAGCAATATCATGGGTGAACTTGGTTTTTATAAGCTAGTCTGATAAGCTAAAAACCACCTATCACCTATACGTTTGTGATAGCCAAACGTATTCCAAATTCCAAAGGACCTCCTTACAAGAGAAACTGGTGTATACCTTGTTCATGAGCTGAAAGTTTCCAATAATATCTAGTCAATAAATAATTCTAGGTACCTACTATGTGCAGGCACTGCTAGGTGTTGAAGTTACAATGGAGAATGAGAGACGTCACCTCTTTTTTCACAAAGCTTAATGATCATGTTTGTATTTCAAAGGTCACTAAAGTGCAGACAGTGGGCTCGAGGGAAACAGGACTGGAGCCAGAAGACAGCTAGGAAGCAGTTTCAGAAATGCAAAGAAAGACTCAGTACATAATCTTCATTGAACATTTCTGAGTGGAAGGGCATTAGCAAGACTGTAGTCTTTTCTATCTTTGGCAGAATGTGCACTTTGATTAGTGGAATAATGGGCCTTTTTTGCCTCTTTGTAGGTTTATCATGAATAACTGGCTTGGTTTTAATACCCTATGCCAATACCTGTTAGTCTTTGGTTGCTTCCTCTACAAAAGGAATGGCCACAGTAAGCCCTCAAGCACAACAAGCAGGTGCTGGCAGTTGAAAGTTCCATCCTGCACTGAAGTGATAAGAGTAAGAGGGTATGGTTAAGGCAAGCATATCTGGTACCCTCTACTGGGGCAGGCAGTGACTTTCAGATCACCTTACAGGTTATGGGAAGACCACAGAATCAGAGCCCTATCCACTTAGACACACCTCTCAGCCATTTCTAACCATCTACCTGAGTGTTCCACATGCTCTGGTGACCCACATTTTGAGTCCTCTGCATTGTGTCGGGCAAATATTAACATTGGTTGAAAGGGTGGACATACAGTTTGTTTATGGAACAAGCATGTGCTCATGTTCTCCATTACATCTGACTTCACTTCTCAGTGTTAATTTTTCTCCTGTTAGTACTTGTCCTTCCGTGCTTAAGAAGTCTGGCTTCTTTTACTACATTATCATTTAGCCATCCTTCCTCTAGGTTCTAACACTCCAGTGTACCATGGATAATTTGATTCAATTTAAAAGGTATTCCTGAGCACCTACTGTATGTAAAGCTCTGCCCTGAGTGCTGTGGGAGCCACAAAGATTATGAGGAGAAAAGTGGCCCTTCCTTCATAGAGTATTTCTTTTGACCTCTCTGGCACCACTAAAATTTTCTTTAATCCTCTATTATTAACTCCCTAGTTCTCTTCCTCTCAAGCTCATCACTGCCTCTGAAACAGAAACTTCTAGGCTATAGTAGACTGTTGCATTAATGGTCCCTGAAGAAAACACACCACTCCCTAGGATAGTCCCCTCCCACACTGAATCTGAGCTTGGCCATGTGACTTGGTTTTGACCAGTGAACATTAGCAAACACAATGCAAACAGAGGTCTGATAAGTGCTTGTGCGCTGCAGCTTTCTGTCTTGGAAAACCACCACATGGGGAAGCCCGGTCCAGACTCCTTGAGGATGAAAGCTCCTAGAGAAAGAAGCCCAGATGTCCCAGCCTTCCCAGCGGAGCCCAAACACCTAGTGGACCTCCCAGCTGATTGCAGCCACAGAAGAACCCAGGTGGGACCAACAGAAGAACTACCCAGGCCTGCCACAGAATCATAAAAAGTAATTGCTGTTTAAGCCAAAGTCCTGGTTGTTTCGTCATGCAGCAATTGGTAACTGAAACATATGCCTTATTTCCGAGGCCTTTCTCTGACTCTGTCATGGAAAAATTCCATTTTAGTCCTGAAGGTGTCCAGTCAGCTCTTCAAGCTGCTATGCTAAGGTCTAGTTTACAAGAAGGAAGAGCATGGGCTCTGGCATCAAGGCCTCCTTGGTTACAGGGCCTTGGACCATAGACTTAACCTCTCCTCACATCAGTTTTCTGTCATAGAGCAGCATTTCTCAAAATGTGGTCCACTCCTATCAGAATTACCAGGGGTTTTTGTCAAGAAATAGACTTAAGTGGCTATTTTTATAATAGCCAAAAACTGGAAACAATGTCAATATCCACCATCTGAGGAAAGCCTATGATTCATTCATACAATGGAATACTAGTCAGCACTAAAAAGGGCAGAGCTACTGATACACTAACATGGTTCAGCCTCTCAGATGCTGTTTTCAGCCTGCCTCAGAAGAATACATATTGCATGGTTCTACTTGTTTTAAGTCTCAGAACAGGCACTACTGATTTGTGATCATCAGGCAAAACAAATTAATGAAATTAGAGCTGAGATCACCTGAGTGGGAAGCAGGAAGGACTGACTGGGGAGAGGCATGAGGGAACTTGCTGGCATGATGGAAATGTTCTGTATCTTGATTTCGGTGTAGGTTACACGAGTGCATGCCACTGTCAAAACATCAAACTAAAAACCCCAAATCTGTACATTTTTATGTGAAAATTATACCTCAATTTTAAAAAAAGACTGCAGAAATCACACAGATTTGGGCCTGCTCTGTGGGCTGGATAAAAAAAGCTAAAGCTAAACTGGCTTTCTCAAACTCCTATTTCACCTACTATGTGGAGAAGTTGGAAAGCTGAGAATGTATTTCCCAGGTATGCTAGCAGCTAGGCTTCTGAGTGTGAATTGATTCTGCCAGTTTGGTGTGTTCAGGAGAGATGTGGAAAGTGGAAACAAGGCAATTCCACTTTGCCACTTTCCATGGAGCTTCAGGCCAATACGTGGGCTCTGACATATGGGAGTGCTGACAGACTCCACACTCCACTGTGGGTGGGTGGGTGGCAATGACAACTGTGACAGCCTAACAGGCAACAGTGGGAGACTGACAGGTCACCAAAACTCTGGATCTCAGCTGCAGTCCAATGACCTTGAGACCAAAATCCAAGTGCCTTCCTCTCCTCCAGCTCTTCCAGTGATTTTGTAAGCACCTCATTTCTTGTTCTAAATCCATTTTTGCCTGAAATACCTGGAGTAGTGTCTGATTCCTGCACTGAACTCTAATACAGAGCCCCAGTCCAGAACCAATGGGGTAATGGTGGAACCTAGCGATTCTATCACAGGAAGTGATTCTGAGCCTCACGTGAGATCCTACAGTTTAAAAGAAAGCACTTGGCATAGAGTAGTCAATAAGTTGAGCATCAACTACGTTATTGGGACTGCTGGGTTAAGTCACTGAGATTATTACTGGACGGAACGCAAGGACCCATGAAAGCCTAGGTGCCTGGTGCAAATGCACACTCCTTTTGAAAAACGTCAACCAAACTCACTCTTTGCTGCCTAAATTGCCAAGACTTGTGCCGTTGCCATCAGTTGAAGCCCATCATGCTGTCTTAGCCACAGCTGTTTGGACCAGAGACTGGTGAAGGAGCCAAAAGGCACCAGACTTGGGCTGGGCAGAAGGGATGCGAATAGCCCTACAGCAGTTGTGCTGGATTTCCGCCAACCCCGCCCAACTGCCTTTCCCACATGGTCTCTGGCATCTGCTTTGAGCCTACTACAGTCCCTTCTCCACGGTGATTCTGAAATCTCAAATTTGCAAATCGGATCATATCACTTCCCTTCAATGGCTTCTCCTTGAATTTGGGATTAAATTATAGGCTCTTGAAAAGTTTAGCCAACAAGGCCCCTGAGATCTAGTCTACACCTGGTTTTCTGGCCTAATCTCATGCTGCTCTTTCCCTCACATCCATGCCATCCAGATTAAGTTCTGTTCTCTGTGGATTTCCCCTTGTACTTTTTCCTTGGAACCACTTTCACAATTGTAATTGAATAATTTGTAATTACTTAATACTTTCCTCCCACACTAGCAGTAAGCTCAATGAGAGTGACATTTGTGTATCTTGTCAGTTATTGTGTCTCTGGTGCCAGCCTCAGTGCCTGGCACATAGCAGGTGCTCAGTGAATATTTATAAACGAAAAAATGAACCAATACATGTTCATACTCTCATTGCTGAGCATGGTGACTCCTTGGAAAAGCATCATCTATGGCAACCTTAGGTCTTCGTGACAGCCCATTCAGCTCAGAACCAGTTAACCTGTTTAACCTGCAGGTTGATGATGTTCAAGATAAAAAAGTAGGATTCTGGCAGTTGTGACAGGCAGGTGGCACCATCCAGGGGTCCTGGGGTTATTGGGCTGAGAGATTAGATTCAGGTGCAGTTTTTGTCTTAGCCTCAGAGTAAAAGCAGAAACTAGTCCTATTGGTTCTCGGCTTCCTTGTCCACCCTTGCAGGTGCCCTGTCTGGTACTTGTCACCCTCACCCCAGGAGGCTGCAGCTAAGAGGACTGTGTGAGACATCTGGCGCCAAAGGGTTTGGAAAAAATTAACTAGTTTCTGGTGGCACACATTATTACCACAAGTACCCATTTATCAAGAACAGATTCAGAAAAATTAGACAAATTGTACTTTTTGTGTGATTCCGCATTTCAAAGGATTTTCATTTACAAGGAAAAAGCAGCACCCAGTTTCCACCCAAAGCAAAGTCAGCTCTTAACACAGCTTGGAAGGTCCCAGAAAAATCTTTCAGCCCTTCTGAAGCTCCTCAGGTAGTAGAGTCTCATCTCCTGTGAAAACACCCATCAGTGCCTTCCTGCAAATTCTACACATGCCTGCTCTAGACCCAGAGGAACTGCGTGAGGTTTTTGCTTTTTGTGAGAGCTACCCACCCAATACCCCGTTTACTGACTAAGACTCTGGCTGGTCTCTGGACAGGGGCAAAGAAGAATGAGACCTAATATTCTCTTCAAAGGACCAGTCACTTGACAGGATTAACAGGCTCAGAGCCTGCAGCACCTACTCCCTGTGAGGATTAGAAGAGATAGTGTACTTAGCCCAGAGCCTGGGAGATGATAGCTGCTCCAAAATGTTAGCCATTATCATCATTACTGAGGCTGAAAGTTTTGGAACCTCATCCCGTAAAATTATTTCTGGTGTTTACTTTCATCTCAGAAGCTTTTTTTCCCTAATCTCTTAGAATTCATAAAAATACGAAGCAAACTTGCCTCCTAGAGAAAAGGTGGAGGTAGAGGCTCCCTTTTTTGTTTGTTTGTTTTTCTCTTCTCATTCTTTATGGTTTTCCTCAAAAATATTCATCACACACCTACCACTGCGAGGCATCATGCTGAACACAGGATATTACACAGTCCTGTAGCACCTGTAACTCAAGGGTAGGCACCCACTGAAGAAATTACACAAATTTTCATAACTAATAGTTCAACAGCGTAAGAAGGACTGAACAGAAGTACTATGAAAACACAAAACAGGGTACAGACCGACTTCGTTTGGGAGGTCAAGGGAATATCCTTGAGCAAGTCATGGTTGAGCAGTTTTGAAAGATGGGTAGGAATTAATTAAGCCAAGGCCTGGATGTGAGACATGGAGGCACCACTGCAGGCCGTGGCAACAGCAGGAGCAAGGATTTGGAGGAAGCAAGGCAAGTTTCCTTTTTGCCAGTGTTCTATGTGTGTTTTGGGTTTGTCATTTTTGCTTTTCTCTATAAACTAGAACCATAGGACTTATTAAGCCTAAACATGATGTTGTAGAAGATATTGGAATGGAAATTCTGGGACCTGGGTACTAGTCATTTTCTAGCCAAGTCATTATCTGGCTTCTGTGTGTAGGTATGACAGCTTGATTCTTTAATTTTTGAGGCTTCCATTTCTTCATCTGCAAAATGGGGGTCTTAGAATAAATGATCCTTAGGATGATTCTAGAGACCGCGTACACTTTTAGGAGAGTAACTGACGTATGTTGGGTATTTACTGGACTTCACCGTGTATAATAACATATTTCTAGGGTCTGACTTCTCCCCACCCTCCTGAGCATAACTAATTGGTTTGGGGATAGGAATGGACTCAAGCTGGGCCAATCAGATTTTATTTCTTGGGAATTTTAAATTAGGCTAGCTCCTGGAATGAAGGAGATAAAAACTGAGAGCTTGCAGAGAAACCACCTTCTTCCCACTGATTAGACTAAGCAAAAAAGGGAGGATTTCAGAGAGAGAAGAAAGAAGCTGCCTGGGCCCTGACAGCTTTCAGGTTCTTCCCTAAGGCCAGCTGTATGCCTACCCTTGCACTCCACAAGTCACCTCTATATCCTTTTAATAAATTCCCATTTTCCTTTATGCTAGCTTGAATTATATAGTGGATTGTAACATGTATCATGTTTGTCTAACAATGTGTTTCCCACCCACCTTTTTTTATTTCCCTGGGGAACTCCTCCTTCAATTTTCATGAGGTTCCAGTAGGATAAACCATCATGGATACTCCCCTCCAGGGTGAGTACATGATCCAGGGTGGCCAATCAGGGCACCCTATCTGCCTGGCCACAATGGTCTGTTGTATGGGCACATGCCCCAAGCGAGGCCAATCAATGTCTTCCCTAGGATTGATACAGGGAATTGGAATGGGAAATTCTCCTTCTGCTGGGGTGGCTAAACTGAGATGATGTGTGTTTGGGACTCAGCCACTTTTTTACCTTCTTTGTGAAGAGACCCTGCCTGCAGAATGACACCCAGCAGAGACAAGCCAACCCAAGAGATGAAGAAAGACCTTGGAAACATTGAACCTGAGATTTTATTCTGCCTAAAGCCAGATCCACTCCTAGCTTTTCCAGTTATGTAAGTCAATAAATTTCTTTGTTTAAGCCAGCTGGAATTGGGTTTCCATCACTTGCAATCCAAACAGCCCTGACTCATGTAAGTTCACTTCTATTAACTTGATCACCAAAATCCTAACTAAAGGGACAATAAAAATCAATACATGGTGTTATGAAGTCTGGGAGTTAAGACAACTATCCCTATAGAATTAAAAAGACCACTATTCAGGCAGGGGCTTCCACCTGATAAAACTTCTGGTCCACTTGCTGCAGGTGCATCAGCCTTTATTCTATCAGCTGAACTATGTCCCCCACAGGCAAAAAGAAAAAAATGTTATGTTGAAGTCCTACTCCAGTACCTCAGAATGTGACCTTATCTGGAAATATGGCCACTGAAGATATAATTGGCTAAGATGAGGTCAAATTGCAGTAGGGTGGGCCCTAATCCATTATGACCGGTGTCCTTATGAGAAGATGGCCATGTGAATACAGAAACCCAGAGAGAACACCATGTGAAGGTGGAGGATTGGAGTGATGTCTCCACAAGCTGAGGAATGCCTAGGGCCACCAGAGCTAGGAGAGAGGCATAGAAGGGGTTCTCCCCTCACAGCCCTCAGAAGGAACCAGATCGGCCAACACCGTGATTGTGGACTTCTAGCCTCCAGAACTGTGAGACATTAAATGTTTTTCTTTCCTTTAAAAATTTTTTTTAAAATTTCTATATAATTTTTAAAGGTTGTTTTCCATTTCCAGCTATTATGAAATACTGGCTATATTCCCTATGTTGTACAATACAGCCTTGAGCCTCTCTTATACCCAATAGTTTTATGCTTCCCATTCCCCCACGCTTATATTGCCTCTCCCTGCCTCCCACTAGCAATAAATCAGTTATTTTAAGCCACTTAACTTGTGGTACCGTGTTACAGCAGCCCTAGCCGAGAAATAGTCTGCAAACCATGAAGTACTGTTTGGGTGATGGTTGCAGATACAGAAGGTGCTGCACTTGCTGCCTCCCATCAGGGTTGTAATTTTTTTTTTTTTTAACATCAGAACAACTGTCCTTAGACCACCATCCTATTCCACTACTCCCCCTTCACAGTCCTCCTTTTACTCTAGGGAAGCTGGAGGCCTAGATGGAAATTCTGATTAGAGAACTCATAGGCAACTCCAGTGGATCTGGGTTCAGAGCCCAGCTTCCAAAGGACTCAAGCATCTGAAGAAGAGGGTATTTGTTGACTGGCTGCAAGGTGGGAAAAGGGAGACAATGAGAACCACTTGCCTTAGCAGAGCCAGCAGCAAGCCAGGCACCCACAGCTGGCACCAGAGGCCCTGTTCCCAGCCTTTGTCAGGGCAGTGTGTGTGGTAACCATCCTGGAGAACATGGGACTCATCCTTCTCTATTCCCAACAGCCAGTCCCACGCCCCAGCTAGCTCAGGTTGGCCACCCCAGGGCCTGGGAAAAGGAGGGGAGAGGTGAGCTAGACAAGAAGTGAAACAAGTACAAAACCTGCCATCTCTGTCCCTCGGAGAGACACACAGGAGAGGAGACTGAGCTTGGACATCTGTTCTCTGCAACGAAGTAAAAGAATATGGAGAGCAGTGGTGCATCACCACTCAGGATGGAAGGCACCCATGCTGAGAGCTACACAGTTCCACTGGAAGTGGAGTCTCAAAGAGCCAGAGAGAGATTCAGAAGATGAGCTGGTATTTGTTACTCAAATATTTCTCCTCTAGTTTTTCTTCTGAAAAGACCATAGTCTCCTCCCTCATTCGCTAACTCCTCACTCTACCTATTGGAAGGACCTCCCCACCTGGACACCACAGGCCCTCCAGTCAACTGTGGGAGCAGCTTCTGAGTGCATTTTCACGCCTCATCAAAGGATGGGAGCATGGAGGGGAGAGGGTGGGGAAATACTTTCCTACTGAAAAAGAATAACCTGAAGATCAACAAGGAGCAAGTTGTGGCTTTAGAAAAAAATCTCCTCCTAGGAGATGTCATATACTTCATTCCAGCAACGGCTCCATTAAATTGGCATTTACTGATTTCGTGTTCAAGTGAGGTCAGCTCCAAGAAGTAGATCAAGCTGTTCTTGTCCCTTAGTCCAGACGGCTTTGGGTGACAGAGATTCCACAGGCTGTAAGTGAATCCAGGTCAGGCTTCTCTGCAAATGTGAGCCTCCCCCAGGCACTGCCTGTGACCTGTGGCCCCAGTCTCCCCCTTCCCTGACCCCATCCCACAACCACCCATGCCTCAGGGCCCCGTCCAGCCTCTTCACTCACCTGTGAGCCCAATCAGAGTCCTCAGCTTTTTGGAAATCTCTGGGTATCTAGGTGTAGGGGAGATGAGGGAGCTATGGGATAGGATCACACCACTTGAAGTTCTTCACCAGCTTGAGAAAGGTTGGCATCTCCAAGGCCGCCAAAGATGGAAATTATCTTGGAGGGGAAAAATAAAATACTGGGCCTGAGTTTTTTGTTTTTTGTTTTTTGTTTTTTTGCAGGGGGGACATTGTTTGCAGTTTTGGATATACTACCTAAAAGTATGTCAAATCATGGAGGTGTAATTATCCTTAAAGACAACCCACTCACACACCATACCATGCACTAGCATTGCTGTAGTCCCAGTGGAAATTTAATCAAAAGACCCCTGAGGGACAAAGAGTTTTTGGCCAGCTGCCCTGTCCCCAGCTTGCTTCCACACTCCTGTGCCCCACCTCCACCCATCTGGGCATCTCCTTCTAACACCCACCCCTTGAAAGTTTAGAGTTTCATCTTACTCCAGGTACCTCTCTTTTGCAGTTCTCTAAAGGGTTTGCTTATTTGATAAGAGGAAATGGGGGAAAATGACTCAGTTTTATCCCCCTTTACTATCTCTTTCTTGTAGACTCTATAAGAAAAAACTCAGTGGTCCAGAACTACCAGCATCCTTAGATGTACCAATGATTCAAAAGGGTACATCCATGGCCACTGCCAATCTGGACACTACAGATTTCACTTGGTACAAGAGAATAAAGACGAAGTAAAGGTGGGGATAGACACAGGACTTTTGGGGAAGCAATCAGCAGAGGGAGAGAAGAGCAAAAAGGAAAGTCCCAAGTATAGCTGGGACCACCAGACATTCTCAGGCAATGGCATGAAAGGCTTCTCTGCTTATGCAAATAAATAGCATCTTCTTCAAAGTAATTTATTTCAAGAGAAAATAAATACTTCCTCAAAGTAATCTTATTTCAAGAGAAGCTGTGTGTTATAAATATTTAGGAAACCCTCTGCTGCCTTTAGGATTTACACTTTTTTGTTCTAGATATCTTCAGCAATGGCAAATCTCTATTATTTCAGGGCACATTTGATGACAGGAACAAGTCATTTGGAGTGAAGCCAAGAAGCTGGGCAATTCCCTCTTAGGTGTGGCTGCCCTGCCTTAGTGATTATTTTTCTCTTACACCTTGTAACGTTGCACAGAAGGGAGGAGGCCAGGCTGGTGGGGCAGTGATTATCATGCCCATCAGCCAATAGGGTCTTGACACCAGTGTTAGGTCCAGTGGACCAAGTACATTGCCAAGTAGGGTCAGTGCCACTGGGAGAAAAAGTCTTTATCTTTTCAACCCTTAACTTTTCTGGGTCTGTGGCAGACACATGTTTGGGTCCTAAGTCTCCTCTCCAAACCCCAGCTCCCACCTAGTTCCCCATCAAAGGTACTTTGCCAGTCTTTGTGTTCAGGGCCAAAAGGGATTGACCCAGTATCCTACTACTGCCTAGTGCCTCCTCCTAAATCACTTCAACAATAGAGAATAGATAAAGCAAAAAGTAGAAGTCTCCTCCCCAATCTCACAAGCCTAACCTACTCCTAGTAACAGCCTAGTGTGTTTCCTTCCACATGGTTTCTTTTTGGGGATTCTTAAGCATGCCATTTTAACTAAATCAACTGCATATATTTTGAATGATAGAAAAAGAGTCCACTGCAGTTAGCACCCTGACACACCCTCTGCAAAGCCTTAAGTGGGCTGTGATTACCCTGGGCCAGGATGGCCTAACTTCTAAGTCTGGGGGTCTCTTGGTGCAGCTACAACACATACCAACCTCAGGTCCTACAAAGCCCAGATGGGTTGTGGGACAAGTGAGGCTGTTCTGCTGGAGAGGCTGTTCTGCTGGAATGCCCAAGTGGCAGGGTCAGTGGTGCTTGCTGGTTCCAGCAGCCAATGGTCTAGGGCCAGGATCTGATTTGATCTCTTCCCTGTCCTGGCTGAGTCCCTTTGCTTTCCCATTTCCACACCTGGTAAATATAGAGCTGAAATAAGAGGGAGCCAGATAGTAAGATGTCCAGGAAAATAATCTATAATGTAATGGAACAGAGAAAACTGTATCAGCACTCTATTCAGGGAGCATCCTGAATATTCCTTTAGGAATATTTCGATAAGCTGCTGGGTGTTAAAGAAGACAGAACATTTTTATAGTATATGTTTGTTGCCTTGGCCTGCTCAACCTCCATTTCCTCTCTTTTGGCACCAGAAGCAGTATTTTCCTTGGGGAACTACTTTCCCCACTTTCAGTGCACATGGTTTGGGAGCTTGACTCCCATGAGGCTTAACTCCAGCAGGCTGTAGGAGTTGGCATGTGACCCAGGCATGGTCAATCAGAGCAGCCAATCCTCTGGTTATAGTAATTGATTTTTGGTTGAGCAAAAGACTGACCCAAGTCAATTCCATGATGTTCAACTTTTTGGGACACTGTTGGGAACTGTTAGACAGAGAAACTGTGAAAGGACAGGATGTCAGCCAAGAACTGCCAGCCTATTGCCATCATCAGTGGGAGGACCCTAGTACAGAATGGAGCAGCAGAAAGAAGACAGAAGACATGGAGCAAAAGTGATGGGTCTTGATGACATCATTTGAGCCCATGCATCCAGCTATACCCAAAGTGGGATGCTTCTCTGGACTTTACCCTTAAATGAGTCAGAACATTGCTGTTTTTGCTTAAGCTTGTTTATTTTTGGTCACATAAAAAAAGAAAAAAATCCTGACCAATATAACTTTCAAGGAGAATGCTTGGGCAACACAATAAGATAAAGCAGGGCTTTAGTTCTGCTGAGAAGACATGAAAAACTGGGATGCTACCTCCAGCATCCTCCTTTTCTACCCTTTCCTCACAGAAATTATGTTATCCCTTCAGCTCCGAATAAATACTAAACAAATATTAAAGAATACCCATTTGAAAGGGCACCTGTTAGAGACACCTGCCTGACATGGTTCAGAGCTAATGGAACCAAAAGCTCTGTGCTCATGTTCAAGTTTCTTCACTAATCATGTGAACTTGGTTAAGTCTCATAGCTTCTCTAAGCCTAAACTTACATGTCCATGAGGATGAAATGAAATAACATTTGTGAAATTGTTTTGAAATCCTTAAAGCAGTGAAAATTGTGAGTCAAGGAAGTCTGAACACTTGCCACCTTGGAAGGCTGCTACTTTGTGGAAGAAAACATCCTAGGGAAGAAAGCAGCACTTTTTAAAAATCTCCAAGCAAGGAGACTGAGATTGGACAACATTTTATTATCAGTAAATCAGTGATGCCAAATGAAACTTCTCTTTGAATGATGATGAACAGCTCAATAACTGACCTGACCTCCAGTCTTCCCACTTCTCCTCTTTCCCAACCTACCCCTTCCCCAGACACAAGCAGACAGCCAAGGTTTGGGCCAAGAAGTTCAAACCTTCCAGAACATTCGAGAATAACCACTGACCGACACAGGTAACCTACAAGAGACCACTACTTGGGATTGTACAAAATAACTGTACAATATAACAGTCAATCCAAACTTTTTAAGAAAACATGAGGACCTCTTTTAAACACCTACATTTTTCACAGACACATCTGTTTCTACATGATAGAACTTGTTGATTGAGAAAGTACTTTATGGAATAAGTATAAATTTAATATAATAATTTAATTTAATTCATTTTAAAATGAATTTGTATAGGACATCTGCTTGTTTTTCACATCCTTCCGCACTCTTCTTCCTCTCGGGCAAGTGGACAGGGATTTCAAGTTTGCGTCATTATTTCCTAACCTAGGTCACGGTCCAGCTCTGATTGAACCTTTGCTGCTATTCCACCTTCTGAACTCCTAAAAGACAAATGCAGGACTGCAAATAGCACCCACTCAGCTTGTCAAGAGTGGCAAAAGTTTATCCCTGACGTACAGAATCAGCAGCTTTAAAAAGCACCCACGTAAATTCTACATTTTAAGGGAGGCGGCATCACAGGCAGGCCTTAGACTTGAGATTCGTCTTCATCTGTGACACTTCCTTCCACAGGCCCCAGTCACATCACCCGGTGCTTGTACATATGTGTCTGTTTGTTTAAGGGAAGGTGTGGAGAGTGGGACAAAGGGGATACTTGAACTTTATTTGCCTTGGGGCTGATGGAAAATCATAGCAGTTGTACTTGAGATTCTGAATATAAGTAAATATATACACAGATAGAAATAGGTATAGAACTATAAAAACAAAATAGTGCAAATTATTTGGAAATAAGAGAAATACCTATCATGCTCCCATCCTAATATCTGTCATCACTTACATATATCTTCAATGCTCTTCCAGGTGTAACTCTTTACGTTGTTGTCATTTTAATTCTTGCATTCCTGGCGATGGAAAAAAAGTCTCACTCTCCCCACCACCAGCCCCACCCCGACTCCTGAATCTGTCTTTCCAGAGGTTGGGAAAGGTAGAACCATGACGGAGAACATGAACAGACATGGTACGGGGACCCTCTTTCCTCTAATCCGGCTCCCTACTCTTCCTCCTGGCCTACAACCCACATGGTGCTCCCACACCCACATTTGTCACTGCCACTTCTTCTCCCTCAGTGTTATCATCTGGGTATGCTCCCCTTTCTAGTCCAAGAATACCACTGGCTAAAATGCCCAGTGTCCATATTAACTTTGGCTTTCTGGATATAGCAATCTTGCCTTTGTCAAGCAACATGTGTCAAACTGACTTAATCCTTGTCCACCCAATTCTGTACCATAACACCAGAAGACTTTAGATGGTGAAAGATGGTGGTGGGCAGGCAGTATTGTAGGATATCCTTTCAAGAATATTCAGGGAATTAGGTAATGCAGCCAACAGTGGACAACTGCTGTTCTGCCTTCCCAGGGTCCATTCTCTCCTTTGTAAAAGCATACAGCTTTTCCTTTGAGAATCACTTTTCTGTTTCCTCTCAATCCACACAATTTGGGTGAGGCTGACATCCCTACCACTCCAGGGATGAGAACAGGACCCAGATTTGGTCAATCAAAACATTCCAGAGTCAACAGAGGGAGACACAATTCTGGGGGACTTTTTTTTTTTTTTTAAATATTGGGTGGAGAGAATCTCTCTGTTCACTAGAGTTGCTGAGAGAATTGAGTATTAAAGAGGATGCCTGCTGGAGATGGGCAAGGACACCCAACAAAGCAGAACTGAGAGCTGGGAGAGAGCTAAATTCTGATGACACGTGGTTGCTTACAAGGTAGTTGTGGACTACAGCGTAGCCTGATGACACAAGTTCCTCAGTTTGGTTTGGTATACATAGCAGCTCTAGGCCCTGACAGTCCTAAGGCAGCCGCCTCTTCACTTCACCCTAACTAGATGGGTCCTGTTGGAACCTGGTGACTTCACAGAGATGCCCGTAGGCCCTCTTTTTAACTCTGTAACATTTGTCACAGGGCAGTCTGACCCCAACCTGTGTACAGGTGCCGTATCTTGTGCTCTGGTCTTCTAGCTGAGTACATCCAAGTACCAGATGTAAAGATACACACTGACTCATGTAGACATTAACATGTTCAGTGGAAGACTGCTTTGAATCCTCATCGGGGATTTAACAGCAAAAAGAATCCTAAGCCTTTAATACTTAGTCGCTATGTTTAATAAGTCCTGTCAATGCTAAGGTGGACAGTAGCTATTTCTCATTTTATAGATGAGGTGGGGGATGTGCCCAATGCCACGTGTCTACTGACACAGCTAAGATGCAAACACAGGTCTCATTCCTAAGCATGTGTTACTTCCAGAGCTCTAATGAAGCTAAAGAAACCAAAAGCTTTCCTCACAAATGACTGAATTAATCTTTCTTTTTTTAAACAACCTTAAAGGAGTTGTTTAAAGGAGCCACCGCCACGGGGCACCCCCACATGTTCTCATACACACAACCCAGGGTGCCTCCCGTCTCCGCACTCCACACATAGCTGTTACTCAGTTCTCTTCCCTGTTAACCTATTACGGTGTACACTGGGTTCATCTCTTGAAGTTTGGTGTGGCCAAGCACCCAGGGCTGTATGAGAACGTGTCGCAGAGTGCCCTGTGCAGGTGGGGGCTCCCTCAGGAGCTGCTGAGTCTCTAAGACTGCAGAGGTGGCTCAGTGAGTGAGGAGCGCTTACTCAGTTTTACTTTCTTGGACAGCATCACCAAACCACACAAATTAAAATGTAGCCACACGCCAAATTTCTGAAAGGCTCTTTATAATTCTGTCTTTTAAATTGCTTGGTTGACCAGCAACCCAGTTAATACATGATTAGGTCTGATTCCTTGCAATCATTGTGTGTGCTTGGAAATACTTGTGAAGAAACTCTCACCTCTATTGTTCTCAACATTTTAAGCTTGGAAACGGTTGTTTTTGTGGATATTTAATTACTTTTGCTCTTTTCTTTGCATAATTTGGAGCCAGAATTTTCTCCCCCTTTTTTTGGTAAGCCTTTCCATTGGTTCTTCAAAGCTTACAGATCTTAGGCACGATGCCTTTAACTGCCTAACAGGTCAAACAGCAGAGAGGTGGAAACAGCATGGAGGGAGAGAGGAGTATGTGGGAAGCTGCGGGAGTCAAGTGCACCCAGCATTTAAAACAGCCTGAGGTCAGCTGTCATGACCTTATGTTGGATCCCTGGTGCAAGCCAGGCACCATTTCAAATATACAGTCCCCACCAACATCTTTCCCTAAAGACTATAAAGAGATGTTTTCAAGATGTCCTACCATGTCCGGCTGCAGATGCAGCAGGAACAGGCCGCTGCCCCTATCATCCCCTTCCTTTGGGGCAGCATCTCCTCCCCAGGTGACACCAGTTGCCTAAATGGCCCCTGCTGAGTCCAGCAGTAGGACCACCACCCTCACTGCCGTGGTGACAGAGTATTCAGAGTAGACATTAAAGTTGCCACATGTGTCATGGCTGGGCTGGTTCATTCAAGAGAGCCTCTGATTTCCAGAAATTTATATACCTTCATATACAATTTCCCAAATCACAGCAGAAATTGTTAACAAATTAACCAATCTGAATATTTTTAGATGTAAAACTTGGGAATGGGGAAGAAACACAGGAATAGAGTATCCTGAGACCTGAGAGAAATATTTCAATGTTTAAAATAAAAATACTCATGCCAACTAACCTATCTGCCACCCCAAGTAAGCACAGATGAGGATGGGGAGCAGGAGAGGAGGCAGTGATGGGCATCTCTCTCATCTTTCTGGCACCATCTCACACAGCCACCCTGATTCCACAGAGGAAGCCCAAGTGTGGGAAGGTGAATTATTTATACCGTCACAGATGGTTAATTCCAAGCTGGGCCAGAAAACAAGCTGGGCCACTTACCTCCTGGAATCACCATCACCTCCCCTGCAGGCTCCACAGAAGGGTGTCAGCAGAGCAGGATGCACATCTAGAAACACCAGCATCGGAAAACCCAGGAAGAGAGGAAGCGGCCCACGTGCCAAAACTCTGGCCTGGTCCATCCACAGGTGCTGACCCAAGGCCCGTGCCTCAGGCATGGGGTCAGGCTATCTGACCGTTAAGGGCCAAGTGCGACATGGAATTAGAGCAGCCCCAGACCCAGGCAGCCCCTGACCAAATGACAGCTTTTACTTGCTTGGGGTGATGTGGCTTGGCCTCTGAAAGATGCCAAACACTGATAAATTGTTCCACTTAAATGGCTTCTTAGACTTGGCCAACTGGAGTTCAGGAAGACCCGGCTTGCCTTCTGACATTTCCATTAGCTATTAGTCACTTCTAAAGAACAGGCCAGGGTCATCTAAGCATGGAAACCCTGCCGAAGCACAAGTTATTTCTCCTCCACCCTGGGGTCAGGTGAGGAACAAGGTGGGTCCAGGCGGCCTGTGGTGTTGCTTTCCTGCTCATCACAGACTGGCCCAAGTCACCCACTGGCAAATCCACAGGTCTTCAACAAATCACCAGCAGGTAAAGTCAACAGAACCCCACATTCTTAGCCTTCCACCATGATCAAACCCCCCGATAAATCACTTCTGCACCCTGCCTTGCTCCCCTCACCTCACCCAGGTGAAGGCCATGCCCACCTTGGGCACAGCCAAGACTGAGGTGATTCCTTAGTTCCCTGGTGTTTCCTTTTCTCCGTCTACCTTCAATTCTGTCCACTTCTTCAGGCCTCCTCTACTCCATTCTGCTACTTCCCTCCCTGCCTTGTAGCACCCTCAACCCTTCCCCTTGGTCACCACAAAACAAACTGCTAGCACTGGCCTCACCAGGAGCCTCCCAACACAAAAGACTGAGCGGAAATGGCCACCTCACAGTCTTCCATTGTACAACGACAGTGAGACGATAGGTGCCGTGGTGCAATCTAAGTTTTGGGGCTTTTCTGGTTGGGTCTGTAGTCAGTGATGTCCTTCACCACTTTTTATCAGAAAAGACTGAGACAAACAAGCGAACCATGAGGTTCAGCTGCCCTGAGGGCAGTCTGGATTTCAGCAGTGTCTCCTATTGCTCTTTCCCCTTTGGCATGTCACGTTGCAACACCCTAGCTTCCTTCCACCCTTATCAACTGACTTGACAAATATGGTAAAATAATCATGATGGAGGGAGGCTGGCTGGTGTCCACACAGAATGTAGCACTGAAGGATGATGAAAGACAGAAGCAGGACCTGGTATATGACAGGGACACAAAGGCAATGATTCTATCATGACCCCCAAAATGTCACAGGTGTATCTGCCTTTAAAAACAATCACTAGTCTCACTGAACTCGAGTGGTCTGTCTCTGTCAGCAGAAGGGAGCAGACAGGCCAAGACAGAAGAGCAAGCCCAAAATGCTGGAATGTCTCATCAAACTACACCAAAGGTAGCTGGACCAACCAGGAGCTAAGTTAAGAACAAGGCAGAGACTGCAGGAGCTGAAAGTCACTAAGGTGTACCAGCAACTTCTACTCAAGGGATGGTACTGCTTCTCTTGGGCATCTGAAAAGTGGCAGGGAGTAGGCTGTTTAAATAAACATGAAATCTGTCCTCCTATTGGCAATATCATCAACACTACCACTCCAGAAGCAGCTGTTCCAGATGGAGGGCTGGAAACCACCAGGCACATCTGTGTTTACAGCAGATGGGGCACATGCCCCTTCTACTGCTTGCAATGATCTGCCTGGAGTCTACATGCCACCCAAAACTGACTAGCAGTACCATTTCCAGAAGTTGTTCCAAGAGACAGAAAGCCCCTGTGGGACATATTCAAAGAAATCTGGCCCCTTAGTTCTGTCTCTGAGCATGGGCAGATCTGGGTTTAAATGTCAGCAGCAATAAATAAGACTGCAGCATATGTGGCAGACAGAATTCTCAGTTGGCCATTCAAGATTCCTGGCCCCTGGCTATTCAAACACTACCCTAGGTACCGGTGTGATCATATGACCTTAAGTTAGAAAGATTACCCTGGTATCACAAGAAGTCAGATTCAAAGCGTGAGAACTCAGTGCATGTTACACTGGCTTGAAAATGGAGGGAACCAAGCTACGAGGAATGCAGGCAGCCTCTACAGGCAGAGCGCTGTCCCCAGCTGACAGCCAGTCAGAAACAGGAACTCCAGTCCCAGGACCTACCAATAACCTGAATGATGCTGAAAGCATACTCTTTCCCAGATCCCGGCCTGGCCAACACCTTGACATTAGCCTTGGGAAGCCCTAAACAGAGAACCCAAGCAAGGCCACCAGGACCTCTGACCTACAGAACTGAGATAATAAATGTATTGTTTTAAGCTGCCAAGTCTGTGGTAATTTGTTTTGAGGCAACAGAAATCTAATACAGTATGTAAAGTTCTCAGTAAGTAGACAGCCCCAGTTCCAGATGGCCTAACCTTCTTCATTGTTAGCCTTCCATCTTCACATCCTCCCACAATCCCCAGACACAGACCTCCTCTGGACCCCTTTCACTGAAAAAGGAAAGGGTACCAAGAGAACTGGGGAGGCAAAGACCTTTCCTCACTTCAAAAGTCCACCCTGGGTGGAAAATACCCTTTGGAATCCTAATAGAAAGAATTAGATAGTACCCTTCTACCACCTCTGACTCCACACACACACCACATGTAGCCTCAGTTAGATGCAGGAGCAATCACATTGTGCAGTGTTCCTGCACTTTCTTGCTGGGGAGGCCTTTACCCTGGCCCGTTCTCATCACTGTGTTCATAGCAAGCGATTTTGAAGGGTGAGTGATGTCTCCATCTGGAACAAAAAGCAGGCTTGCTGTAAGAGGTGGAGTCCAAAGCATCCGTGTTCCTTTGTTGTGATGCAAACCCCCTGCGTATATGGCAGCTACCTGGGCACTCCCCCCCATGTCACCACTGTGGGACTCCGGGGACAAAGAAACCAATACAAACATGAAGCTCAGGCTGCTTGCTGTGCTCTGAGTAATAAAGTTCTTTGTCTCTGACCCAGGACTCTCACATCTTCTGCTAATATCCATGAACTGTAATAATCGAACTTAACAGCTTGCAAGTAGGGCAAAATTCGAGAGTCTGACACTACTACACATAGATCTTTAAATCAGGACACCTAGTATCTTTACATTATCGATTTCAAAGGAACAAAATGCCCTTTTTGAATTTTTCTTGTGGAGATAATGAAATCACTGGGCTATTGTGAAAATAAAATAAGAAAATGCATAGCAGACCTGAGATATAGAAAACATTCAATAGTTGGACCCCCGCTCTCCCTAGTCACTCATCCCCCAACATCCAAGTACAGCAGCAGTATCTGTCTCCAAGACAGCAGTCCATTCAGAAGACAAGGGCTAAAAGAGGCTAATACTCCAATTTCCGGCATTTGCCTAACACTGCACTACTCATAAAGAACTTCCACCCGTATCATCTCATTCAATCCCTACACAGAAGTCAAGGTTCACAGAGGTCAGTCCTTGGAGAAAGAACGGTAACAGACTCCACAGGGCTGGAAAACAGCCACACGGCAGAAGCCCAGGGATGTGGGCTGAGGCATTGCTGACGTGCAGCTGTGATACTGTTCTAGCAGCCCAACTGTGTCCTGAAGGCGCGCTCTTCATCCAGGTAAGCCAAGGGAGCTCGCATCATGACTGGGCCTCCTGAGGAACGTCAATGCCCTGGAAACCACATGATAGAGACGTCTTCTAGGTCGATATCCTGATTGTCATTAAGTGGAAAATTAAGAAAGTCCTTAACATAAGAGGCCATCCCGTTCTGGATGAATTTGGTCCCTTTTGTTTCTTGGCGGCTTCTGCTTTGTCTGAGACCTTGGGGCCTTTCATTTTGTGACAGTGTCACTTGAGGGTCTTGCTGAGGTTGGAGAAGCCAATGCCAACACATGTCATTAGCACTTTATCCCCTCCCTTGAGTTCTTCACCACATGGCTTGGTTTCAATTTTAAACATAATCTGGAAAAAGCTCTTCAAATGCCGCAAAAATTCTATCCTAAAATAAACAAATAAATAAATAAATAAAAATAAATAAAGAAGGGAGAAATCAAAGAGGAATTCGATTTTTAAAAATATTCTCTTTCTCCGACTGAGATCCCAAGCTTTTAATTCCCCAGATCAAGAAGAATGACTGATATTAAGAACTCATCAAAGCTGATTAAATAGCATTTATTTACAGCCTGCCAGATTCCAAAGAGGATTTAGACAGCTTGCAGAGAGGCACACAAGACAACAAGATAAATTAAATAAATGAATAAAAAAGTCAGAGGCTGGTCTGACACACTTGGTACAATGGACATGATTATGGCATTAATCTTTGAAGCGGCTCATGCAGAGAGAATCACGTGCTCTCACGATTCACTGCACCATGAGGTAAAGCCAAGCCGAACAACTGCTGCTGATGCTGAAAGAAAGAAGTGACTCTCTCTTCATTCCTCAACCTTGACAATGCTTGCACTCACTCAGCAAATATTTTTTGAGTGCCTGCTATGTGCCAGGCACTGTTCTTGGTGCTGGAGATGTGCAGTCAACCACAAAATCCCTTGTCTCATGAAGTTTTCAATCTAGTGCAGCAGACAAGATAAGTTAAATATCCTTGAAAAGCATATATACTTCCTCCACAGTAGGAAACTGAGATGAATTAAACAAGGCAAATGGGGAGGAAATTTGAGTATAACAGAATTTATGTGTATATGGCAAGAGGTAACACTAAATAAGGAGGCCAGGAAAGAGCTCACAGTCAACATGGAGAGGGGTTTCATGGGGCTGTTTCTTGTCATTCCCCTTAAGACAGAGCAGAGCGATGGCTTCAACCCAAGAGTATCTTGAGAACAGTAATTCCGTGAAAGGACCATGGTACAGGTATGCAGGCTTCCAGTGGCCTGGCCCAGCAGATTCAGCATCACCCCAGCTAGACTGACCACCTGGAGAGTTCATTAAACAGATTCCTTAAGGTTCCGATCAACTGGCAATTGGTGGAGAGGAAGTGTCCATGGGGAAGAGCCCAGAATATAACAGGTTACACGTCTCCTCTCTCCTTCTTACTGGGCCCTGTCTCCCCAGTGCACAGGGGACAGAATCATCCCTGGTGATTCTTATTGGCCAAATTTGGAAACAGTGGTTTAGTTAAGAACAGATGGTCTGTGCATCTTTAATGAAGTAGTCCAACTGTCCCCCAGTCAAACTATCCAAACAGTTCTCAACCCTGAAGAATGTACATGGAATCACCTGACAATCTTTCAAAATACTGAACCTGACATACAGATCAATGAAACAGAATCAAGAGTCAAGAAATAACCCACGTATTTGCAGTCAACCAATTTTCAAAAAGGGTGCCAAGATAATTCAATAGGGAAAGAATAACCTCACATGCAAAAGGAATGAACCTGGACCCTTTCCTCACATCATACACAACAATTAACTCAAAATGGATCAAAAACCTGCATGTAAGAACTAAAAACTATGAAACTCACGGAAAACACAGTAATAAATCTTCATGACCTTAGGTTAGGCAATGGTTTCTTAGATATAGCATCAAAAGCAGAGAGATAAAAAGTTCTAAAATTAGCTTGTGGTTACATTTACACACTTTGTGAATATACTAAAAACAACTGAACTGTTTACTGTGTGGTATATGACCTGTATCTCAAAGCTGTTTAAAATAAATATTTTATTTCTGAAGTTAAAAAAAAAAAAAAAAGACTGACCCATGGCTCCTACCCTCACACAGTATATACCAAACTAACTGTAAAGTCTACTGCAATGCATTTTCCACCCTCTCCTGTCCCTTTGTCCTAGTTAAATTTTGCACCCTGCCTGCCCAAGACAGAGGCCAAGAGATGGAACAGTAACTACTCTAGAGAGAAGGGGTCCTGCTAATTGCTGCAAGCTTACAGAAAAACTCCTCACTTCTTTGCTCTCTTCCAGGATCATGCTATTTCATCTCCACCTTGAAAATAACATCCCATTTGTCACCTATTCTACAAAGCCTTTCCTGGGCAATAATCCCTCTGGGTTTCCAAAGCATTCTTGGTTTTGCTTATGAAGGCTAATGAAGTGCTTACATGTAGTTGTCTCATAATTACTGCTCCCCACTTGGTAAATTATATGAGCACTTCCAGGGCAACGACCTTAACCCATCATACCTGTTAGGTACTATATAAGGCACTCAATAATGGGGCACCCAATAAAATTTGGGAGTTAGGGCTAATTTTGAAAATGACTTCAACATTCTTAGCAGTTAAGGGAACTCAGTTCTTTCCCTGATAGCTTTGGCATCTTAATAGCCATTTGAAATTTTCAGGTTTTTGCTCTCTGTTCCAGCCTCACTACCTCCCCAACCCTGCCCCAGGGGAAAAAGAAAACAAACACATCAAACCCATAAATAAACAGTCCACATCTGTGGGCAAAGCTTACAGCTGGCAGCAACGCAGAAGCCAGCCTTCTCACCCACTCGTCTGCATTCTAAGGAGGAAACAGCCTGTTCTCTCTCGCTGCTGCCTCAGTTCTAACACAGGCCTGAGGCATGCTCTGCTCCCAGAGCCTCCCCAGTCTACTTCACTCTGAATTGTTCAACTGTGCTGGAAAAACCAGACACCCGCCCAGCTGGCAGAACTCCTGAGAGGCCACAGCCTGCTTCTGATCTCTTGGGGAAGGATCCGAGAAACACAGGCTTGAGTGTGCAGGCCTGCATATTTGCAGCTTTGGGGTATTTGTAGCCTTTGGAATCGTTAGAAAAAGCAAAGTCGGTTCCACTTTTTACATAATGTTCTGCCAACCCTTCAGCCTGTCTGAGGAAGACTGTGTAAGTGACTGGATTGAGGTACATTTCAGGACGTCTTCCCACCTCCAGCCCCATTCTCCCTGTCTCCTGTAGGTGGATATCAACATGCAAACATGCTCAGAAGCTGAGAAATAACTTCAGATAGATAATATACAGTCTCCTTAAGAAAATGAAAATCAGAGAATAAACTCGCCCACATCTATATGTAGTTCAACAAAGCCACATTCAACGCTGGTCCACATCCTCCTCCCCAGCCCCAGAGCTCCACAAGGCTGCAGGCACATGCTGGCCCCACGAGGCACCATCTCCCTTTCCTTCTCTTCTCTTCCAAACATCATACTGTAGATCCACACTTTCTAGACACAACCACTCGGCCACAGAGTCAGGCAGAAGAGGCACCATGGGACACAAGGACAACCCTGCTCCTCTACAAATAACCTCTGCACAGTATGACTGGCAGCTTTTCAGACTAACCCTTTTAGGCAACTGGGATTATGTAACTCCTATGTGAAGGATTTGAATTCCTGACTTAAAGAAGAATCTGTAGTGAGCTTTGCCCCACCCCCGCCAGAACAAAGTGATTTATTTTCAGGTAGACAAAAGAACACCAACAACCTACTTTTCATGAAAGCCTCCAATCCATCTGACAAGCAGGTTCGAGAGAATCCTGGAGCACAGAGTTAATTTTTCCTGAGTATTTTCTGGGAGTGGGCTGTTCCCACGACCACTGCTGGTCAACAGGTGAAGGCCACTGGGCTCAGGGTCATCTGCCCATTGGATCTCAACTGCCTGGAACTTGCCAGGTTGCCTGGCCCTGTCCCTTAAATACAGCCCCTCTTACCAGGTCCCCTGTCTGAAGCCTGCTGGAGAGGTGTGAGAGATCACGGTGGGGCTCTCTCTGGCAGTTTCACAGACACAAACCAAGACAGAGGGTCCTGCCTCCTGCTCCACCAATCCACTTGGACACTGGGGTTACCTACCTCTCAGGTCTAAGGAATTGCTGTGCAAGTTCAGAGGATGGAAGATCTGGGGGTGAGATCTGAGGGTGGGAAGAGAATCTGCTCAGTGGGGCCCCCTGTAGTCACTACATAATAGCTTTTAAATATGCTGGTGGTGCTTTTTCTGCCAAAGAGCAGCTTTCCTGAAGCGCAGCTGATCTCTGCTTCAGGAATAAAGTTATTACATTCAGTTATAAAGGCAGCAGGACACAGAGAGCCAGGCTGGCTGCACTCTCAGGAGACATGGGCCCTGTTCAGCCAAGAACTCACTATGAACAGGTGACTGACCTCTCTTTTTCATATGAAAAATAAGGATAGGATATCACTTGTTTTCACTGTATGCCAAATATTTTCTGGGGCTCAAACAGCATAATAAAGATGACAGGGCTTCCCAGATGTAAGGTGAGTGGTGTTGTGTCAGCTCCTGAAGAGTATTTAGGCAATAGTACCCCAAAAGCAGCAGGCTCAGCCAGCAGGTCCCAGTCTTCCTGTGCATCATCTCAATTATCTTTACATCACTGAGACAGAGCAGGTGAGCCAACAACCCCACTCAGTCGGTGTTTAACAAGGACCCCAGCACTTCACAAGTAGTGGACAGAGGGCATTTATTAAAGCCAGAATAAAACAAAGTGACATGGCTTATTTTATACTTACAGCTAAAGACAGAAGGAGATGATTTTACGAAAATTTGAAACGAGGACTCTTGAAAGATGCAGCATGGCCTCCCGGCTCAGGCATGGAGGTGCCTGGAGTCCAAGAGAATGGACTGAATCCCAGATCTTATTGAAGAGCACATGGGTCAGGGAAGCACGGACTCTGGACAAGACATCGGAGTCTGAACCCACTTGTTGACTGTGTGTCCTGGGTCCCAGTGACTCAATTTCTCTGTGTCTCAATCCCCTCACCTATAAAATGGAGTGTATAGCAGTACCTGCCTTTAATCACCCTTGTGGGGTTATCATGAAAACTGAATGAGTTTGTATTTGTAGCATGCTTAAAACGACATCTGGCCAAAAGTGTCATTAAATAACCACCTACTCACAGAATTCTCAGGATCAGTAAATAAGATGTGTGCAGTTTGTTTAGTAATGTGACTGCAGGAAATTAGTTGTAAATTTAAAAATCAGTGGATACAGATTTAGAGACAGCTGAGTAGGCAAATGTGCAGCCAATTTCCGGCCTCAGATCGCCCAAAGCCAGTTCACCAGGCCTCCTGGGTTCAGTGACCACAGCAGGAGACTGGACTTCCCAGCACACTCAGCACTGACGAGCTCCGCCGGGTGCTGCTGGGAACACTAAGTATCTGACCTCGTTCAAGCCTTGCTCCATCTCCACAAGCCCTTGAGTTAGGACCATTCATGCCTCTACAGAGGAGACTGAGGCCCAGAGATGCCAAACCCCTTGTCCGTGGTCTCCCAGAGCTGTGGGGTAGAGATGGACTCCAGTCCAGATGGGCTGGATGCCAACACCTGTCACTGGCAGAATGCAGAATGCCCTGGTAACTGCAATCTTGCACCGGAAACAATTTCTGAAAGTGCTAATTAAGACGCTCACTGATACATAATCCTTCTTTTAAATAAAGTATAAATCCTCCCTAAACTGTAAAATTAAGCTTTTTTGAGGGGAAAGGAGAACCACCATCACCAACTGTAAACCACAAATTTTACAGAAATAGATTCTCCATAGACCAGCATGTTATCCAATACTATTCTACTCTACTAAAAAAAAAAAACCAAAAAACAAAACAAAACAAAAATCTATGTATCTGTCTATATATCTATCTATCTATCTCTGGCCTTCCCAAAGAACTTCACACAAACAGGCTTACTTTGTCAAGTAACACAGAAAACCACTACCAGTCAGCTCTAGCAGTAAGACAGAGAGAAGAGGAAAAGGGAAGAACAGAGAGATCCTTATTTTCCAGAAAGGGTTTGAAAGCAACACTGCAGGAAAAAAAACCATCCTCCTTAATCCCAGTGCTCTGTAAACAGACATTTAAAAAACTATTTATACAAATCAAAGTGTGCAAACTGCCAGAAAAAACAACATTTCTTTAGACCAAGGAGGGTCTTGCTTCTGGTTTTCTTCATGAATCTGAGGTTATAGAAAACAGTTTTTTATGACTTCAACTGGACATAAAAATAAGTGTGCTAGTTTGGGCTCCAAAGCTTTTGAATTCAACTAAGATAAGCTGTTCCCCTGCTACCATCATCCTGACTGTGAATTCTGTCTCCTTTTCACCCTTAACTGCACTCAAACATGTGATGATTACTTTGCCTTTCCTAACATCCTACATATTTATTCCCACCTATGCCCTTCATCACTCTGGGCCTCTGGAGCCTTCTACAGTGAATAAGGGCAGGAAAGGTCCCAACTGATAGAGCTTTCAAAAAGAAGCTCCCTTCCCCTCCCCGTGCTAGCTTGCACAAGAAGGGAGGCTGCCCTCTCCCAGTCTGTGGCCACCTCTCTTACAGGAAGCCCCGGGAAGCAGGTAAGCCAGAGGAAGATTGTCCCGAAGCCCCAGCCTCAGGCCTCAAAGTACATAAATTTGCAATCTGCCCCATTCCTATAAAGCTCCATTCAGAGCAGACCACTTTGTTTTCCCATGAGATGTGTGATTTTAGGCAAGGTTTCTGCAAGACAAGACCCTGTAATTCATGTTTAGTGAGGGGGTGTGTCAAAGACACAGAAACTTTAAAAAAATATCCAGTCACATCTTGACTGTCTCCACTGCTGCTAAAAAAGATGATACAAGGCCGTGTAGCCAAAAACAAAAACAAGCAAACAAACAAACAAAACTCTAATAAAAGAAAAGAAAAGAAAGAAAGAAAGAAAAAAAAAAAAAAAACCAACTCTCCCCAAAAAAAGTGTCAAGGAAAAATAAAAATATACATTCCATTTTTCACATAATGTTCTGCCAAACCCCATGCCCCATGACCACACACATTTCTAGACACCATCTTATGCCATACGAGCAGTCAGGTCTTCCACTGCCCTGAAGTAGAGATTGGGAAAGCAGCACGAGGCCAGCTAACAAGTCGAAGGGGACCGTGGTGGTCACACAGCTATCAGGCGCTTCCAGCAAACTCTGGATGGGAAGCCAGCCTCTGCTCTTAGGGTGCTGTGCTCCCGGTCCTCACCACCTCTCCAAGTGCCTTAACTGCAAAGTCTATCTTTGCAATGTTGATTCCTGATGTCAGTGTGCCATTTAAGATTACCCAATTTCAGGCTTCCTGTCCTGTGCAATACTTTACACAAGTTATCAGGAGATAATGTTGTCCTCACCAGTTTCCTGTTTATCAGTCTTCCCCCACTGCTAAAAGAATGTATTCTCTTCCATACCCTTGTTCAAAAAAAAAAAAAAATCTTCCACCACCACCTTTACAGGGGGCAAAAAAAGCCTCCAAATGAATCTTTTTCAAGCTGTGGTTTCTACATGCCCAACACCATGGTGCAATGGTACACTGTGCTCTCTGTGGTGCCCGCCCCTTTCTCAATGTGATGGCACCACCATTCTTCAGTTATCACAGTACTGTACCTTTCAGATATACAGCATCGGTACCATGATAACCGAAAAAGGACAGTTCAGTCTCATGTCTACTTGAATATTTCCTCCTACCCAAGGCCCGCTTCCCCAACTCCACACCCACAGGTAGCCACAGAATGATCTTCCAGTATACAGACACATGTACACACAGATGTCAGTGCTCAAACAAACTGTTCTCAGCAACCTCGTTTACTATCAGTGGGAATGCTTCTTTCACTGTGCTGTTTAGAATTCAAGACTTTATGAGGATCTGCTCTTTTTGGAGAGTGCCTGCTTTAATACTCCAGCAGTCAACTTCTGATAACATCCCACAGCCTCAGACTCACCTCCGCATTTCCCTCCTAGTCCAGTGGTGTTACTATGGACTTTGCCTCTTGGACAAAAAGGCAGTTCCTTTAGCCATGGCTAGGGAAAACAGAGATTTAAAATACTAATAACAATACCCAAGCTATAACAGAAGCAGGAGTTAACCTCCAAAATGGAAACAAGATCTAAAGCACAGACAAAAGAACTTTCCAATATATATCATGCATCCTGAATGACATGGGAATGACAGGAAGGAAAGAAAGGAAGGCAAAATCCTCATTAAACACCAGGTGGAAGTGACAACCTCCAGTGCACTTAAGGATGAGTACATGTAGATGTTCACAGGATGGTGCTCAGTTCAACACCGGTGTCATTTTATGCAACTGGAGGATTAAACTGGACAGCATAAGGAGGCTGAAAGAAGATAACTCACGTGTAGGGAGAGAGTGGGCCAAGGAGGACTTTGGAAACATCCTGCTGTCCAAGGGTCATGAGCAGCAGAGCCAGGCTTTGGTTGGTCGAGTCCACACATCCACCCTATAAACAGAAACACTTCAAAGATTAATCATTATACCAACCAGATAATGGAAAACCAACAAAACAGAGGGGGAAAAAACAGACACATATGCCTAAAGTATCAACCCACAGAAGAGCAGATTGCAAAGTTCAAACAATAAGAAAACTGGGTAAGTGTCTTTTAAAGAGTAACCCTCCTATCCACTAACTTCAAGGGGTTGAACAGTTAATCAAAACAATTGTAATAGCCGACACTAACACAATGAACAGACATTTACATTTACTGAGGTATATCTAGTGAACAATTAAACTTTTTCTTCATAGTTAAAGCAGTAGCAGGACATATAAGCAAAAAAGCATAGACATTTATGGGAAATGTATAGTTAATTACCAAGGGGTAAGTGAATGCTGCTTCTGTTTATCTAATGTCAGATCACCACAGCTACTCTGACACGACAGGACCTTTCCCCTCAAGAGTGTCACCCACAGCACTTGTTCAGTTACGTTCAGAAACTGCCTGCCACGGGACATGAGATGTCCCTCTTTATCTCTTCCCAGGTGCCTTAAAACTGGAGAAGTGCTCAAGTCAGATCCCTCCTTTCCTATTACTTATGCATTATTTCCCCCCACTTTTTCCTTCCAAATCAAAAAGCAGAAAAGGATTCCTTCCAAAAACTTTCTCCTGAGGTACAACTGCTTGGGCTGCCTTTCTTCTTTCAGTATTGAATTTCTTAACCATTTCAGTCGTTTTGCTTCTATGTGATGAGTGTTTCCATTTGTGCCTTAAAGACTACCTTTGTCTTGGATCATTCTCTCTGGGATAACTTTTTTAAAAACAATTCAAACCTATGCTGTACATAATGAAAGCAGGATGACTTCGAATCTCCACACATTTTGCACGTGTCACAAGAAACCCAGTTTCCGATCACGGTACGTCACTGTCCAAGGCTAGGCTCTCCCAGACTCGGAACAGCACAGGTGGTCGTCCACTGCTGCTTAGGTGGATACACCTCTCTCCTTTTTAATGCCTGTAAGGGTAGGGAATACATCCATTCTCAGGTGTAGACACTCATCCTCTACTGTCAGGCCCCACATATGACACAGAGTAGGGAAATCGGGGGTGGATCCTACTGTTTGCTCTTTTCTGAGTTAATAAAGGACAGTAAGTATTTATCTCATTTAGCAAATTTTAGGACAAGAAGAGTTATAACATGTTTATTTCCATCTAGAAGGAAAACTTGACCCATGGAGAATGTAAGGACCAAAAAAACTGTGTTTTAGAGAACTCGCTCCCTTTCATAAGACTGTCTAAAATTAAATTGTTCTCTTCAGTCTCTGCTTCCTATCGCTATGTCATTATTCTGCCATTCTCAATTATTTTTATTATGTAGTAGACCAATATTTTGGTGCAATAAATATATTAGGGTCTGTGTACAGGATACCGAGGAAGGAGAGGTGGGGCCACACTCACAGCAGAGGATGCAATCCTTGTGCCAAGTGGCTTCAACCTCTCTACAAAGAAGAGACAATGAGCAGGAACCAATAATAATTTAAGGTTAGGATAAGGCTATGAAGCAGCTGTGGGCACGGGGACTGCCAAGGTGGGCAGGGGGAGGAGTGCTCACTCACCTGGCACCAGAGGAAGGCTGTGGGGAGGTGGGGACTTGAGCTGGCCGTGGAGCAATGAGCAGGATTTAGAGAGGGAGGAAGAGAAGGAGGATGGGGGACACAGGACGCAGTAGGTAAGGAACAGCCAGGAGGTCAGCCTGAAAGTGGCTGCATGCTCTCTGTGGAGGAGAAGCATGTGAAACTGCAGGGAAAAGGTGGAGCCAGAAGCCTGACGTAGGGCTTTTCTAACTGAGTCAAGGGTTGTGACTTTATCTTGGGAAAGTGAGAAGCTGGTGAAGGTCTCTGAGTACAGGAGTAACAAGACAAGATCAGTGTTAGGAAGAAATTTAGACTGAAGAGGATGCTGGAGATGATTTGGAAAGGATTTCCCCTCTGTAAGTAGGGAGAGCCAGAGTGCGTATCAAGGGAGGAGGGGGTGACAGGGAGGAGAGTAGCAGATGGAGGCAGCAAGAGATAGGTAGGAAGGGCAGTTCCAGAAAGCCTGGAAGGGAGTCAAGAGGGCTTGGTAACTGATGAGACATAATTAGATCAGAGGATTAAAACTTTGGTAATAATAAACAGTACCTTCAAAGGAGGTGGATTTTTATTACCTACTTAAACCATGTCACATCACAGACTTATAAAGAATTATTCACAAAAAACACGAGGCATTTTCATCCTTTTAGCAATTAAAGATCACACACACAAACAAAGGAAGTTTTCGTAATGATCTAAAACAAAAAAGCTTGGTCCAGGCCAATGAAATGGTTTAGAGTAGAACTTAACTAGAGTAAAAAAATAGAGTAAAACAACCTAATTCAGACTGCATGTGTTCTCTCTTGACTGTGCTTTCACCTTGCAGTTTATAATCTGCTATTACAGGGATATAAAACCCACATTCCAGCTGTGCCTGTAGGCTCCCATTAGGTTGTTCTGCAATGCGATGCATCCTATTCTCCCAGGTCTACTGGAAAGAAATGGATGCATCCCCACAGTCAAAGAGAGGGCCTGCCAACCACCACAGGACCAAGGCAGGGAAACTTGAATCAGACAATATGGGCTGAGGGACCCACGTTATCTCCTGCAAAGCCTTTCCTCACAAATGTTTAGGTGACTAACTTCTTGAACTAAGTAACTGACAGGGCAACCTCTTAATCATTAATTCCCAACTTTTAATTACTACTCATCTTTCAAAAAATCACTAAATTTAGCATCAAACATTGGACTGATTTAGCAACAAAAAAGCTGAGGACAGATCTTGACCACACTAGAATTGTGAGAAGATACTTCCTCCATTGGGGGGATTTCATATGATAGGAAATTTCCTTCCTCTGCCATTTCCTAGCTGAATGGTGAGTAGCAGGGATAGGGTCACTCTACTGATGACACAGTTATAGGCTGTCTTCCATTTAACTAGATGGACATTACATAAGTTGGAAATTTTAGTGAACTCTGAAACAGTTCATTTTTACCTACTGCATCTTGCAACCAATGAGACATTTAAAAGAATGCTGACTCAGATCAGGGGAGCAGACTGTGAAGATAAGCTGTTTTCCTTAGTAAGACCTGTGCAGGGATCAATACCCATGACCCTGCTACAGTGATAAATAAATTACTGGGGGGTGGGGTATAGCTCAGTGGTAGAGTGCATGCTTAGAATGTGTGAGGTCCTGGGTTAAATCACCAGTACCTCCATTAAAAAAAAAAAAAATTACAGTGGCAAAAGGAAGAACTAACAAAACTACCACTGTACCTGCCTTAGTGGGTTTATTTCACTGGGTTCACATTTGATTTTTGCTACTTTAAACATAGCAAAACATCCTTGAAGACTTCAGGAAAGAACCACAGAGATATCTAGCAACTGAGAATAAATACAAAGGTAAGAACAAAGAAGAAAGGCACTTCTGCTTTTTAGCTGGAGAACAGACGATTTACAAACACTACACACCATCCAATAGCAAATCACCCAGAGCACAGTCAGCCCTCCACATCCACTGGTTTAACCAATCGCAAATGATGTTTAATTTCCATTGACTGAATTAGCAGATACAGAAGCTGTGGATACTGGGAGGAGGGAAGAGACAAAATATACCACGCCGTTTTATGTGGATGACCTGAGCATTCATGGAATTTGATATCCATAGTGGGGCAAAGGGGTCCTGGAACCAACCCCCAACGGATACTGAGAAACGACAGTGCAGTTCTTGCTGATGCTCAGTTCAAGAATGTGGGCCCTAGCATGCATACACAGCAGAGGAAAAACCATCCCTGGAGCCTGTCCTGGATTTTCTGCATGTCAAGGAAAAGGTTTCACCTTCCTGAGGCAGAAAAAAACAGTGCAGACTAATAGAAATCTTGGAGCAGGATTTGCGACACTCCTCTAACACCAAGTATATAGACTTGTTTTTTGTTTTTTTTTAATTGAAGTATAGTCAGTCACAATGTGTCAATTTCTGATGTATGGTCTCCTAAAGCATGAATTATCAGGCAGCTTCACCTTATTTCTCTTGCCAACATCTCTCCTTCTCCCCAAGTTCTTCCTTGCTTATTTGGAGTCATCTCAACTATCTCTGGGAAACAGAGTAAAGTGTGTGTGTGTGCAGATGTGCACATTGCTCATACAGATCAGAAGAGAAAGGACTGTGGCAACTGAGGACTGGTCGGGCCAGGCTGGCCTGAGCTGTGTTCCACCAGCGGAGCTGCAGAAGTAAAGCGGTAAGTGGTGCATCCGGTCTTCAGCATTGTGTCACCTTTTCTTTGTCCCATGTTCTCATCTTCCCAAGCTCCCTACCATGCTAACACAGGCCTGACTTTCCCAGACATACTTCTGTGCTCCAGAACACCCTGCAAAATCTAGCCTGTTGACACTGTTTCCTATCTGAATTAATTGTCACATGCAAATCCAGACTTCCAGCTTCTTGAAAAATGTGAAAAGCATGAGCCCCCACTCACCTATGGCAATGAATGGAGGGCTGAGAGACGGTATCTGCTTTGATCAGGATGGTGTGTGCTCTTCAATTGGCCAGTCTCCATCTAACATGCTTCATTTTTACCTTCTCTCTCCTGTATGACACCATTTCGGTTCTTTGCCCTCCCAACTGAAACTTACCTGCCCTGTGTCCCACACCGGTGGGAATGGATCTCTGCTCATTGGCTCGTTTAGCCAACCCACTAAACTAGTTAATGCTAAATTGTTTAATGGGTAGGAATAGGTTAATTCCTTGACTGAAGAGCTTGGAAGAGGAAGAAAGTTGCTAAGGAATAAAAACGAGAGACAAGGAACTGCTTTCTGGTGGCTCCCCTCCCAGACCTGCAGAGGCTGAGGACATACCCTATAGATTTCTTCGAGCAGCAGCTTGGCGCAGTTCCTGCCCAGGTCCTCGGGAAGCACCGCTGCTCCCTGGCCCTGGGGGTTGGAGGCCAGTTCAGCACTGAGGAAGGTGCCATTGGTGGTCTCAGCAACCAGAGACAGCCCAAAGCCCGGAGACCTGGAGATTCAAAGGCACAGACACTGAGTAGCACTAATGAAGTCGGGTTCACATTCATCAGTAAAAAGAAAGAATAGAGAAAAAACATCTTTCTGTTGGTACTCTCTCTGGTTACTTCAGGCCTTACTAGAGTTCCTACTCGCTTACTCTGGAATTGTACGTGATGCAGTGAGGGCACACATGGCCAAACAGAAGGAAATACAAATTTGCTTTTCCTATTAGCCCTCCCTTCCCCGACTCCTACACTGTAAAAGATCCTACTGTGGGAGTCTGTAACAATCAACACTGACAGCAACACTAACAAGGGCTACCAATTATCAAGCACCTACTTCCCACCAGTTTCTGAGCTAGGGGCTTGACACTACTCTGCAGAGTAAATATTACCACCCCCATCTTACAACTGAGGAAACAGAGAAATCAAGCAACCTGCACCAAGTCCACACAGCTAGAAAGAGACTGAGATGCATTTTAAATGCAGATCTCCCAGACTCCAAATGTTTGTTGGTGCAAAGCTTTCATGCACCCAGGAACTGGGGCACTGTGGTAAACACAAGAGTTCCTGCTCTCATGAGGCTTAGTGACAATCAGTTTGATGCAAAATAAAATCAGTCCACAAACAATAAGAACGAGCACCTCTCCACAAAATTTCCAGAGTTGACAATTCACATCTACCTTGCCCAGTGCCTTTAAAATAAATTCAGCTGACCCTTTAACACGGGTTTGAATTGCGTAGGTCCACTTATATGCAATGATTTTCTTCACTAAACACGTACCACAGTACTGCATGATCCTAAGGTGGCTGAATCTGAGAATGTGGAGGAACCACAATACACGGATATGGAGGATGACTGTAAGTCATACTCGGGCTTTCGACTGCACGAGGGTCAGCACTCCTAACCCTAGTGCCGTTCAAGGATCAAATAGACATACTGCCTAGCAGTACACTTCACATGCAATCACAACACAGACCTGCCTACTTTAACGCAATTCAGGATACATGTTCATGAAGCATTTTCTATGCATCTAGCACAAAACTAGTCAAAATATTTGTTTCACAAAAACTACAAGTAAAATTAATAATGTTTCAAATATGTGCTATGAGCTCATGATAGGGAGGGAATTTATTGGTCAGTCCTTAATTTCTTTAAAAAAAAATTGATTGTCTATGTAGCCAAAGGTTAATTAACACCTGCCAAGGGAAGAACATGCAGTAAGAACAGAGTTTCCAGGGCACTCTGAGTCACGCTTAACAACTTAACACTGTACCCCCCAGCATCACCATGGGACGTTTAAAGCATAATCTCAAGTTGCCTATGAGTCACCCGACCAGGAGGCAGGAAGGGGCACCCAGCTCATCAGTAGGGGCAGAAGCACACAGTGGAGGGAGGGAGAACCAGGAGAGAGGCTACTATCACTGCTCTAACACACTTACCTGTCTTTCCTAAGAACTTCCGAATTCTTCCATCCATGTGAAACTTTTGAGGTGCGTGTACTTTTTATTACAATACACTTTATGTTTAATCAAGATTGTTCCATTTGATATCGTATTAGTTTTACAGAAAACAACATGATAACATACTACGCTCTATGTATGTCACTTCAATTTCCCCTCCACAATTTGGGGTACGTGTGTTATCAGGCCTATTTCAAGTTATGGCCACAAAGCATCTGGTCACCAGGTGACTCACTGAAGATGTGCATTAGTACAGTTTGCAAATGACAGCCTTTAAAACTTCGGTATAGGACTAGATTTTTCAAGAAGTCGTGATGATGAGAATCAAAATGGGATCACACTGGACAAATGTGTGCTGGACAAAGAGCTGACACAGGCCACCAAGAACTGCTGGCCCCCAAGGTTCTAGGCCACAGCCACAATATAAACTCTCACTCCTAGACTTCAGTACGCCTAACCTGAGTGGATACTTCACTGAATTACCAGAGGAAAACACCCAACCATGACTTTATAGTGTCATAATGGAGAACGAAGATCACCCTTTGTCAACTATAACTTGAGATTCAGAGAGCTAAACACAAACTTAACAACATGCATTGGTTTTATATGTAATTTTTTAAGTGGAGCTTGGAGTAGATGACCCACGGGGCTAAGTCATACCCACATCTGGGATCCGTGTGTGAGCTTCCTATTTGCTATTAGCAAGCATGGGCCCGGACCAGCATTAGGGTCAGCTGAGACAATGCTATTAGAAAAACCCGTATGATAGCTAGGGCAGCTCGGCCCTCATTCTTGCTACCCTCTGGTCAAGAAAGAGGCCAGACAGATGAGACACTATGGAGATCAGGCCATTCAGAGCTGCTGCTACTCACCCTCCCCTACCCCTGGTAACCTCTCTCCCCTTAAATCCAGACCTGTGGCCAAGAAGGGAAGAGAAAGGAGAGAATGGCATTAGCAGTTCCCTTTTCTGCAGCACCTGCTATGTGCCAGGCATTGCACTACTGGCTGACAGATATGATCTTTTAATCTTTATGGTAAACCTAGGGAGGCAGGTGTTATCACTCCCATGGTATGAAGGAGGAAAACACCAATGTATTTGAGCAATACACCAAAGGTTTGGGACCATCACTGACCTTTCTGACTCCCTGCTCTGCACACAAACCCTTTCCCAACTGTAACCTCTGACACTGCCACCTCTGTTGCTTTGGACTGTGAACAAGCACCACATTCCTAAAATCACCTTCATCTCTCCCTTGGGCTTCATGAAGGTCAGAGACCCCATAACACACTCAGCCCCTCCTTTACTCTCTTTCCTTCTTTTACTGAAGTTAAAAGCTCAGATGGAAGAGCTACGAAAAAAGATGAGCTCTAGTACTACGTAAGAAAAAACTGATTTCTTAACCTACCAAAGTCAGTCTCTGATGTTCTCATTTTTTCAAAGACGCAACCTGAAAACTTAAGAATCAAAGCGTAATGATACTGTCATTCACACTGAAATGGTTCAGCAAAAACAAACAAACAAAAAGACCCAAAAATCCACACAAAAGAAAAGCAAATTTGGCAAAATATTCATTAACTACAAGCAGTAGGAATAGGCAGGTGTTCACTGAATTATCCTTTCAACTTTTTTGTATACCGAACATTTCCATAATTAAAAAATTAGTTTTTAATTGCTTCTCTAACTTACTGGTTTCTAAATATATAACTAAAGCCTAAAACAGACATTTTCATTACACAGATCATCATTAACTTTTTATTTTCTGAAGTGAGGTTTTCCGCTAGGGCTTTAACTAAACCAAACTCAAATCTGCAATAACAACTTTCTTTGGCTCTTAGGGTGTTGTTCCCCTTGATGGAGAGAGAAGCCAACTGGCGCTCAGACCAACAAAGGATTTTTTTGCCCCAAACTGTTATTTACTCAGGGTGGAAGAACTTGTTGACTTTAATTTTCTATGGGAACAGAGTACAGAAGGGATTTAAAGCTTGAAGCACTGTTTATTAATAGCTGGGTTTTAATTCCCCTAGGCTGGCCTCTCAACCCCTCCTCATCCAACACTGGGCACTGTGATGCTTTCCATGTGACAGGCGCTCAAAAGATGACTATTAGTGACAATGGCAATAAGTTGGAAGGAAAAGAATTCTGACTCATTCTTCCTCTGGCAGCCCAACCTCTGAGCTGGCAACTTCAGCTTCAATCAGAACAGAAGCATGAAAAACACCACGGTGGCTGCAGAATCGGGCTCTAAAAATGCACAGACACTTACTTCCCAGAGTTGACTCCTTTCATGTGGTCTGTGTAGATATAGATATCGGGTATAAACTTGTTGAGGATGCTCCTTGCAGAATCCACAATCCGGTTTGCCATTTGAGGTGAGACACGAACTGAATACCTACAACCTGGAGTTAAGGGTATCCTTCTGCTTGGACTCCAGACCAAAGGAAAGTCAGTCATAAAGCTAGCAAATGTAATAAACTGTATTAACATAAAATAAACTGTAATAAAAACTGGAACCTCTAATTCCAGTCTATTCTCCAACTGTATTTAATTACCTAACCTCGTAGTACCATAACTCAATTTTTACATTATTTTTATTATTATTGTATTATAATTTTTACATTATTGTTATAAAAAGCTCTTGGTGAAAAACATCCAAACAATATAGAAACTCGGAAAGTATAAAATAAAAGCTGCCAACCCTGCTCTAGACTGCCTACCCATCCCTCTCCCCTAGAAATGGTTCACCTCAGTTTTGGAAAAAGTAAAGGGAACTGCCTCTCTGTATGGCATGAGGCAGGCTCCCTTTGAAGTATTCTCTGACCATCCTCACTGCTGTAACCAATGAGTCTCTGAGGAACCTTAGGACCAGAACAGACACACCACTGGGGCTGAACTGGGCCAATCCCCACCCACCCCCTGGTATGTTGAAAAGGGAAGCAGAAAAACATTAGCGAAAGAGCACAGTGGGGCTGTTCAGAAAGGTCTAAACAGTTGTTTTTGTTTTTGTTTTTGACCTAAAAACCTATTTTCAAGTACATAAGTGGTGATAATTCCATTTGTGGATGATACAGGCTCCTCACAACTGCTAGCTTGTAGTCAAAATATTGATCATTAGCAATTTTACAACAGGGCACACCCAGAAAGGAAAGGAAGAAGATATTAGCAACTCGAATAAAAAGGCTGGTGCTTGAGGAAGTGGAAACCATTACCTAAAATTAGACTCTATTACAGAGACTAACTCTCTCCAATGCCACCAACCAAGTAAAAAGTAAGGACTTTCAATACTCAATCTATGGTCAAGGGGTGGCTGTGTGTGTGGGACAAGAGGATAAAGAAATGGAGAAGTAACAACATGTGATCTTCCCACTACTCTGATCCAAACCCCACGCAGCAAGTCCAACAAGGAAAACAAAGCGTGTGGTCTGCCCATTCCGGCCCAACTGTTTGAAAATCACTGTCAATAACACACTTAATTTTCATTTGAGCTACAGAAACAAAATACTCAGAGCCTGTGCAAAGAAGCTGACTGGCATCTAGGTCCCCTCTGACCCATCCTGAACATCCATCAAGAGATCGATCTTCCTCATACCAAGGAGAATCTCCCAGTAACTCCCGGGCCTCCCTATCTTGCGATCAGACCCTCTAGTCTGCTCAGTGTTCATCACCAACCTGGCACCATCACCCTCTCCTCCACTGACCAAAATGTCCAGATTCTTCAACCCATCTGCCTGCTTTCTTTCTTCCAGCCGAGTTACCTATCTCTCCTGAAATCCTCCAGGCAGCACCGACTGTGGTCTGCACTCGAACTTACCACACGCCTCCCTTCAGACACACACATGCCGCCCTTGCTCTTCAATGAGACTCCACACTCCATAAGGAAAGGGGCTCCACTCCTGCATCCTTCACAAGTCTCTCATACACTACTTTTGTACTCAGAAATGCCCGATAAATATTTGACTTGACTCAAAGGACAAACCTGAAATGAGGAAAGAGCAAAGAGGGATTTTCCAATACACACACACAGTCCAGTTACATCACCACCTCTTCTGTCCAGAGCGTACTTTTGACCACAGGCAGCTTAGACAAACAGTCCCAGATCTTCTACCCTTTGGACCAGGAGGCTGCTGTCCTTCTCAGGCCTGAAGCTGCCTACTCTCTCCAAGAGAATACAGATGTCAGGATCCCGACATAGAATCTTAGAGCGTTCATTGCTTTCAAAGTTCTTTGAGATACATGATCATCTTACTTTATGCTCACAGTAACCCTGTGGCAAGGGCCACGGATTTCTGGACCCAGAGGACAACTGGGTCATAGAACTAAGATTCAAAATTAAACAGATTCGACTTCCCAAAGACAGTCTTCTTCCCTAGTCCTCCAGAGATGTGGAAACCAGGTAGGTAACAGTGCCAATCAGGGCCAGTGGAAGCCTATCCTAGAATTTAGGCAGTGAAGCAAAGAAAGGAAAGGAACTCTAAAGTCGACTACATCTCAGAGTCATTATGGAGCCACCTGACTTGGCGTGGAGGCCCTACCAAGAAAAGGCTCAGAGTTCCAGAATCAGACTGTCTGTGTTAAAGTCCCAGCTCCCAATTTGTAAATTGCATCATTCCGAGTCTAATGTGCTAAATCTTGGTGCCTCTACCTCCTCAACAGTCAGAGAAGGATAATCATAATACTCTCCTCACTCAAATGAAATACAATGCACGTAAAGTGCTGAGCAGTGCCTGGTGTGTGCTTGGAGCCCACTGAATGCCAGTTACTGCTTTTCCTACTGTTAGTTCAAGAGTCAAACCCCAAAGCAGGGATTCTTTCCTCTCGGGATTCAGAGAACTCTCTGAGAATCTGATGAAAGCTATGAACCCTCTCTCAAGAAATATGTGAACACACAACCCCCTGCAGACAATTTCAGGGGGTTGTGGACATCCTGAAGCACATTTATGAATACCATATTGAGAACCCATATCCAAGAAAGACAAGGTCATGGTTACAGTCCATATGGAACTCCTGTCCTTCACCCTCCCTGGTGTTAACATGTCAGAGAAATCTAAGGAGCGTGTGTGCATGCATGTGTGCGTGCGTGTGTGTATAGAAAGAAAGAGACTGATTCTCTAAGTACCTTCCCTATGGCCAGAGAAAAGACACCAGATTGTCCAACAAATTCCACCTCATGCCCCTCTTCTGCCTCCACCCCAGCCTCTTCACTTAACTCTTTGTACCAAATCAGCATCTCAAAATTAAAACAGAGCATTCGTTTCTCTCTCAGGCAGTGGGGAGAATGAGAGTGGGTGGCATTAAATAAAAGGCAACCGCACTGTCCAGTAACAGCTGCGGGCAGGAACCAACACCAACTCCTTCCCAGGCCTTGGCCAGGCAGCCAAGAGAGACGCACTTTGGGGGGCAGCTCAGTTAAAACCACAAACACACACAAGAGATTAGGGCTAGTTCTCCCAGCTCGAGCCCTCCCAGTGGGGAATACAACCTCCAAGCTCAGCCCAGCAGCCAACCAGCCTTACAAGTAACAGACCACAAAACCAGCTAATTGTTTCCAACGGCAGCTCTTTTCTCCCAGGCTCCAAATTGGCCAAGAAGGTGATCTCCATTCAAAACCACATTCCTTTGAGGTGTTTGTGAAATGGGCAGCTTTGCAGGCCAGTGGCTGGAATGTCTGGCTTGCAGGCAGGGATCTGGGCGAGGGCGCTGTGTGAACTTTGCTGGGGACTTGAAAGGAAGACTCTGGAGCTGGGGTTGCGTCGGGCAGGGTTTGGGTGTCCTATCCCCAGCCTCAAGAAAGGGAGGGGCTTGCGACCTCACCAGAGTCCTTCCAGCTCACACAAGGAAGGCTCGAAGAACAACAGAGAGAAGCCAGAGAGGAACGAAGTTACACCCCAGGTGCCTGGGGCACCACGGCTCTTTCAGTTTTTATGTAAATCCCTGCACAACCCCAGAGGCGTCCCCATTTCCCAGCGCCATCAGCAAAGCCTTCAAAAAAGCTCTTGAGGCTTTCACACACCCAGTCCAGTGAGCGCAGCTGGGACCCCAGTGCAGTGGCCTCCGTGAAATCCATATTGTTATTACAGGACTGAATCAAAATAAACAGAGCACACGCTGGAAATCACGTTTCCAAACTAGAGAATGTATTCCAAGTGGAGTTCACTGCCACAACACAGCATTGAGGAAACAAATCTCAAATGAGAAAAAACAAACTGAAATAGTCCTGGGAGTGTGTACAAGGCCATTAACTGTGGTATTTTTGGCCAACAGTGAAAAACAGAAGACACCTCAATGGCCATCAACAGGGTTTAATGTGGAATTCTTTACTCGGTGAAGTACAAAGTTAATGAGGAGGAGGCTGAGCTATAAGTAACTGGCATGGGTCAAGTAGAACAGGCATATTTAGTTAAAAAAAAAAAAAGAAAGCCCCACCTACTCACATCACATTTCCATTTCTCTATAACCTGTTTCTACCTTCTCAGAACTGGAGAATATGAGAGTTGAACATCACCGTGAGACATCGATGTAAATATCCAACAACCTAGGGGCTCCCCAGGAAGGAACCATTTCTCCCCCACCTGCCCATTCTCTCCTCAAATACAAGGCTCTTGGCACTTAGATGGGCCCAGGGATGGCCATGCAGAGAACAGGCCATAATCCAGGGAAGCTTTGTTATGAATTCCTCTGTTCTTGATGACTGTGACAAAGAACTTCAGGCAGCACCGCAAGTTTGATTCTTTTTATCTAAACAACGGCTCTCTCTGGCCTGTGGCTGTGCAACCCATTCTAGTCCGTGTCCTCACCCCTGTTCAAGCTAACCAAGGTCTTTGAAAAGTTAGTCCACTCCACACTTCTTTTCCTCTAAGTAGGACCGCCCCAAAACCTCCTGAGAAATACAAAACGTGACTTTAAGCATCTAGCACCCCAAGAAGCATACATCCTGGTCTCCCCACTCTTGTCAAATTCCCACTAGGAAAGCTATCACCCAACCCCACCCAGGCCCCCCACCTCCAACACTGGCCCTTACCCAGATCTTGCCGGCACCTAGTATTCCACCACTTTTAATATGTGAAACTCCAAAACACAATTCCTTGTTCTTCTACACAGCACCTATCTCTACATTAAACCTGTTAAGGTTTCCAACTTCTGACCATGTGCTTTTCTCCAGGCTGGCGAGCCTCTGCTGCCATCACTTCAATAACCTGCTCACCAGTAAAGTACTCCCTCTAACCCATCATTCTGCACTCCTCCCTCACCCTGTCAATCCATACCCATCCCTGGATGAAAACAGCCCTCCTGCCTTCTCTACTCCTCCTTCTAGGCTGCCAACTGCTGCTGGGTGCAGCCACAAGGCCGTGCAGCTGGTGCCATGATAACATTTCAGCTACAGCCCCTATTGCTGTCCCACAGCCTATTTCTTATCTGTAGTCACTATGCCCCTAGTGGCACTCCCTTATGCTACAGTGGCCCCCTGTGCCACTGTGACAGCACATCTTTACCACCCTTATCATATTCCCTTATCATCCCCTTGCCAGCCCCCTTATCCTGGAACCCACCCTAACTCAGGAAAAACTGAAACCTCCTCCCATCCTCTTCCAGTCACTTCAGACAGCTCCATCTAGAGCCACCCTTACCATATGCCTGCTGTTTTCAATCCATCCCCTGTCAAATAATAACAAAAATTACAGCAGTGCAACTTACCAAAGGCTCACTGACATACTAGCTCAGTGTCTCATAATACACATCTACTACCCGACTTAACCTTCATTACAGCCCCACACCGTGGTTACAATGGGCTCAACAATAAATGTGTCCACCAAGGCTGGGATCAAAATCCTACCCCCAGTGAGTGGCAAAGCCAGACTTAGAACCCACATCTGCCTGACTAGCACCAGTGCTGTAATCACCTTGTTACCCTGCTTTATCAGTCTCTCTCTCTCCCCTAGGTAAATCCGCTTTACCCTACCTTCAAAATTACTCAAATCATTATCAACCTTTTTTTTAAAAAGGGAACAAACCTTCTCAACTCCATTCAAGTCACCACCTTATCTTTCTTCCTACTCTCTTTCCCATCAAAATTCTTGAAAGAGTGGTCCCCACCCTTCACTACTTCACTCCCAGTCACTCCATAACCAGAACTGGTTATCCGGCCTCTGTCTCCACCACTCCCTGGAAAGAGCTCCCAGGGCATCAGTGGCAGCCTTCTGTGAGTCCCTCAGCTTGCCCCCTATCCCAATGCTGGCTCCTCTGGGCCCTTTAAGGCGCTAACCTGGGTTTCCAAGAAGCTGCATTTTTTCTTTTTTACTCTCCCCTCAATTCTCTGATCTTCCCTAGTCCCCCCTCCTGGGAGCATGCACTGTGCTTTTGCTTTCAAGTATCAGTGACTTCTCAGGGTTCCACCCTCCTTTCTTTGCCCTCTACTCAGTAGCTGACTCCAAACCGTTCATTTCTAGCTCTCCTTGCCCTAAGTTACAGTTCTACACTTCTTATTTCTAACAATTCCTTTCTAGACTTACCTCCCTGCAACCAACAAACCCAATATGAATAAAATTAAACTTACCTTAACCCCCACTCACCCCACCACACCCTACCCCAAACAGTTGTAGCTACAATCGGAACAAATATCTCTATCCAGGTACCTAAGTGAGAAACATCAGACTTGAGGACTCCCTACTCCTCTATTGCTGGCCTGGTAATCGCTGCATCCTGCCTGTAGGACATCCCAGCACTAGCAGCCCTCACTGGTCCTCTGGCCCCTACTCTCACTGGCTCTCTTTAGGGCACAATAAATCCCTGTGATCGCCATTAGGTGCTAAGATATTTTTTTAACTTGTGCCTTCCAAAATTTCTACAATGAGACAAAAATAGCCAAAAATTCTATTGGTACCACCAGAGTTACACTCTTAATGTGCAAATTCCCTCCAGAAGAAAATTACTGACTTTAAATGAAGGCCAACTCTTTGGCACAGCTTCCAATCTCCACAGGCTCCTGCGCTAACTTTCTGTCCCATCTTCTACTACCAAATACCCCCGAATGCTCTACATTCAGGTCATACCATGTTGTCTGCCACTTCCCAGAACCACTATGCACTGCTTCCTCTTCACAGGCCCACATTTCTGCCTGAAGCACTCCTCCTTCTTAGCTCCACTTTACAAGCCTCCATTCTTAAGGCTCAGTCCAAATGTCCTGTCCTTTCTAAGGAATAAGCAGGGGTTAAAAGCCTGAGCCACAGAGATAGGGTTCAAATTTCAACCCCACCATTATAATCAGTGTGATATGGAAAGCAAATTTTTTAAGCTTTCAAAGCCTCAGTTTCCCCATCCATAAAACAGGATGTAAGTGAACTCAGAGTCACTTTGGGGCTTAAGAATAAAGTATATAAAATATAAATGTATTAAACTCCACAATCAAAAGACACAGAGTAGCTGAATGGATGAAACAACAAGAGCCAACTATATGCTGTCCACAAGAAACTCACTTTATATGTAAGGACATAAACAGACTGAAAGCAAAGACATGGAAATATTCCATGCAGATAGTAACCAAAAGAAGGCAGGGATGAATTATACTTATATCAAACAAAACAGACTTTAAGACAAAAAGGACTTCAACGTTACAAAAGACAAAAGTCTTTATATAACAAAATAACTGAACTGGAAGATGTAACAATTACAAATATATATGTACTCAACGTCAGAGCACCTAAATATATAAAGCAAACATTAACAGATCTGAATGGAGAAACAGATTAACAGATCTGAATGGAGAAACAGATGTCAATACAATAATAACAAGAGATTCAGTACCCCTACTTTCAATAATGGATGGAAAAACCAGAAAGAAAATCCATAAGAAAAACAACAGACTTGAACAAACTATAAACCAAATAAAACTAATGACATATACAAGAACATTCCACCTACCAACAGTAGAACACATCTTCTCAAGTGTACATGGAACATTATCTATGATCACATGGTAGGTCACAAAACAAGTATTAAAAAATTTAAGAAGGCTGAAATCACCCCAAGCATCTTATCCAACCACAATAAAATGAAACCAAGTATCAGTAACAGCAAGAAAATGCGGATTCAAATATATGAAAATTAGAAGCATTCTTTTGAACAAACATTGGGTTAAAAAGTCAAAAGGGAAATTAGAAAATATCTAGAGACAAATGAAAATAAAAATACAACATACCAAAACTTACAGGATGCAGCAAAAGAAGTACTAAGAAGGAATTTTATAGCAATAAGTGCCTACATTCTTTCTACAAAAGAAAGAGCTCAAGTAAGTAGCCTAATTTTACATTAGAAAAAAAGCAAACCAAATCCACAGTTAGCAGAAGAAAAGTAACAATAAAGATTAACGTAGATATAAATGAAACAGAAAACAAAAAACCAACAAAACTGAAAGTTGGTTTTTTTGAAAAGATAAACAAAAGTGACAAACCCTTAGCTAGACTAAGAAAAAGAAAAGACACAAAATACTAAAAACAGAAGTGAAAGGAAACATTGCAACTGATGCTACAGAAATCAAAAAAGATCGTATTATGAACAATTATATGCCAATAAATTGTACAATCTAGAAGAAATGAATAAACTCCTATAAACATTAAAAACTACCAAGTCTGAATCAAGAACAGAGAGCTTGAACAGACCCTAACACATAAGGTGACTGAATCAGTAAACAGTAATCAAAAACTTCCCAACAAAGAAAAGCCCAGGGCTAGGTAGCTTCATCAGATGAATTTACTGGTGAATTCTACCAAACATTTAAAGAAGAATTAACGCTAATCCTTAAACTTCTAAAAAACTTGAAGCAGGAACATCTTCAAACTCATTTTATGAGACCAGCATCACCCTGATACCAAAGCCAGACAAAGACACCACAAGAAAAGAAAATTACAGGCCAATAGCCCTGATGAACATGGATGCACAAATCCTCAGCAAATATTAGCAAATTGAGTTCAACAGTACATTAAAAGGATCATAAAACATGACAAAGTGGGATTTATCCCAGGGATGCAAGAATGGTTCAACATATATGCAAATCAATCTGATACACTACATGAACAGAATGAAGGATAAAACTCACATCATTGTCACAATAGGTACAGAAAAAGCATCTGACAAAATTCAACACTCTTTCATGACAAAAACTTTCAACAAAGTATGAAAGAAACTTACCTCAACATAATAAAGAACATACACGAAAAGCCCACAGCTAACACCATCTTCAATGGTGAAAACCTGAAAGTTTTTCCCAAAGATTTGGAACAGAGCAAGGATGCCTACTCTTGCCACTCCTATTCAACAGACTAATTGGACATCCTAAAGAGAGCAATTAGGCAAGAAAGAGAAAGAAAAGGCATCCAAATTGGAAAGGAAGAAGTAAAATTAACTGTTTGCAGGTGACATGATCTTATATGTAGAAACCCTAAAGAATGCCATAAAATAACTCTTAGCACTAATAAATGAATTCAATAAAGTTGCAGGATACAAAATCAACATACAAAAATTAGTTGCATTTCTGTACACTAACAACAAACTATCTCCAACGAAAATCAAGGAAACAATCCTATCTACAATAGCATTTCAAAAAAAAAAAAACCCTAAATATTTAGGAATAAACTTTGCCAAGGAGGTGAAATCTAAAAACTGAAAAACACTGATGAAAGACATTTTAGAAGACTTTTTAAATGGGAAGACAGTCCATGTTTACGGGCTAGAAGAATTAATATTGTTAAAATGTCCATACTTTCTAAAGCAATCTGCAGATTCAGTGCAATCCCTATCAAAATCCCAATGGTATTTTTTATAAAAATAGAAAAAACAATCCTAAAATGTATTATGGAATCACAAAGGACTCCAAACAGCCAAAGCAACTTTAGGCAAGAATAACAAAGCTGGAGGCATCACAGTTCATGGTTACAAAATATGTTACAAAGCTACAAAAAACAAAACAACATGGTATTGGGATAAAAACAGACATATAGACCAATAGAACAGAACAGAGTGCCCAGAAATAAACCTACATGCATCTGGTCAACTGATCTTCAATTAGGACGCTAAGAATACACAATGGGGGAAGGATATTCTCTTCAATAAATAGTGCTAGGAAAATTGGATACTTACATGCAAAAGAATGAAATTGGACTCTTACACCACATACAAAGATCAACTCAAAATGGATTAAAGCAAACATAAAACTTCAAACTCCAGAAGAAAACATAGGGGAAAAGCCTTGTAGCTTTGGCAATGATTTCTTGAATATAATGCCAAAAATACAGGTAAAAGAAACAACAATCTTTTCAACAACAAGTGAAAAGGCAACCCATGTAATGAAAAAATGTCTGAAATTCATAAACGTGATTAATATCCAAAAGACCTAAGACATTCATACAACTTCAGAGCTAAACAAACAAACAATCACCTAATTTAAAAATGGGCAAAGGACCTGAATAGATATTTCTCCCAAACAGACATTGAAATGGCCAACAGGGACATAGAAAGGTGCTCAATATGACTAATAATCAAGAAAATGCAAATTAAAACCATACTGAGACATCACTTCACCCCTGCTAGCATGGCTATTACCAAAAAAGAAGATAACAAGTGTTGGTAAGGGTGTGGAGAAAAGGGAAATTTTGCAACTGTTAGTAGGAATGTAAGCTGATGTAGCCACTATGGAAAACAGTATGAAGATTCCTTGAGAAATTAAAAATAGAACTACCATTTGATCCAGCAATCCCACTGGAAATGCTGTCATTTGTGACAACATGGGTGAATTTGGAGAACATTATGCTAAAATGAAATAAGCCAGACACAGAAGAACAAATACTATATGATCCCACTTACATGAGGAATTTAAAATAGTCAAACTCAGAGGCTGAGAACAGAACAATGGTTGCCAGGGGCTAGAGGAGGGGGAAGTGGGGAGATGTTAGTTAAAGGGTACAAAGTTTCAGTGATCCAAGATGATTAAGGCTTAGGGATCTGTACAGCACAATGCCTGTACAGCATACTTAAAAATCTGTTAAGAGGGTAGCTCTTATTTAAGTGTTTCTATCACAAAAAATTAAAAAATTAAAAAAGTAAAGTAATAAATAGAGTGGAAAGAAGCTTTTGGGGGAGATGGATATGTTTACAGCGTTGATCATGTTAATGGTTTCACGGTGTTTACATATCTCTGAACTCATCAAGTTGTACACATTATATATATACAGCCTTCTGTATGTCAATCATACCTCTATAAAGTAATTTTTAAAAATAAATGAAAATAAATTAAATATATAAATTATCATAGTGGAGTGTTAAGCACTTAATAAATGGTAGATATTATTCATTATCATTCAGTACTCCCACATCTTCTAGACAAATTAGCCACTCTCTATTTTTAGCTTCCCCTGCCCACTGCATATCATCTGTATCACTTTACACATTACGGCAGAATTATGTGTTTGCGTATTTGTTTCCTTCACCAGACGATGAACTCTTCCAAGGGAGGGACTGCAGTGCATTGGTGACCCCAAAATCAAAGCCCTTGGGAGAGTATCACACACACTACAGATTGCTTAAGTGTTTGCTTAAGTGCTAACTGAAAAAATAAATGAATCCATCAATCTAGTCATAGTGAGGCAGATAATAAAGTATCCTATCTCGGCCAACAATTATGAATTCACTGTTAAGACTTTTCCAACTTGATTGTCTAAAATGTAAATAACCCTGGGAAGAAGTAAATTGCTGAGTCATTCCTAGTGAGGCAAGACAAAAATAAGAAATCTGAAGCAAATACAAAGGATACGCCATTCCTCTGATACGTTTGATCTTTCCTGGATCTGTGAGCTGAATGGGCTTCAGGACCTTCCTCACAGGACAGGAGAAAAACACTTCACCTCCTCCTCCAGGGGGCATTCCCCTTCGCACAATCTGCACGTGGAATGAGAGAAGAGATGAGGATTCAGCAGAGTGGATGACACCCAACCTGGCTGGCTTATGCTAAGAGGTTCTTCCTAAGAATGTAGAAAACTCTTTCACACCCAACTTGTCAACCCCTTCAAGATCAACAGCACCTTACATCAGCTCCGAGGAGGCACGTGCTGGGCAAGGAGACTGTGTGGTGTGTCAGAAAGAGCAGTGGACACCGAGCCTACTTATCCCAGTCAAAGCCAGGCAGGTCACTTCACCACCACGACCTGTTTCTTCAACCCTAAAACAAGGGACTAGCCTAGTTCATAAGCTAATTCCATTTCTTAACCATCAGGAACCCTTTTCTCCTAAAGAATTCACTGATCCATCAACATATTATTAAATAAAAATGAAGTCATTTCCCTGGTTTAAAAACATCAATTTAAAAAGTAGAGATGCTAGACAGCTTAACATATCCAGTGTGACTAGAATGATGTAATTCCTTTTAATAGCAAACAAACAGATGCTTAAATTATTTCCACTAGGTTTTGAAAGTAATGTACTGAAAATTCTCAGGGAGATTCATGTTGGGAGGCTCTGGACACAAATTAAAATACACGATCTGGATCAGAGAGGCACCATGGCCAGATCCTGGCTCCACTAGTGATTAGCTGAGTTGTTACGAGTAAAGGACTGAACACACGCAAAATGCTTACAACATTGCCTACCACACAGTAAGTGCAATATAACTGCTGGCTATTCTTGTCATTACTAAAGGGGCCCTTTCAGCTCAAAAACTGCATGTATGGTTCATGTATCCCACAAGTCTTCTCATAAATGGTGACTTCAAATTTGACACACACTCACGAAGTCATAACTCCTCCAATGACCTGGTAAGAAAATCTTTCACACAGATATATACCGCCAACAATTTACACATTCTTACCTTTAGCTCAAACGATTCACCATCAATCCCAAACTGTTTCAGTAGAGGAATGGCTGTTGCCTTAAGAACATCAACCTACAGAATCATTTCAGAAAAAAACAAAAGTTCAATTAAACCATGAGAGCTGGAAAGAAGAAAGAGCCCATGAAGCAGGTTAAGGTTTAGCCTGGTAAAGAGAAAGGAGGCTGCCTTACGACTGAGGGTGTAGGCCGGCTCTGCTCCCAGTTAAGACTGAGATTTCATAAGCCACTGGCTTCTCTGAGCCTCTTTTCCTCACGGACAATACCACACACCTACCTTATGGGTCATTGTGTGCATCACATGCATCACGCAAAAAGCACTAAGAAACTGCTGAGCTCATACAGATTGACTATACTTCAATAAAAATATATATAAAATATATATTTTTTAAAAATAAAGCAGACTGAGACCTCTGCTCATTCTTATAGGTATGGACACTATGAAAGAAAGTATCAGCCTCTTTTAGTATTCTTTTTCTAACATGGTTGTTTAATGTTTAGAGCTAGTAGCACTCCAAGCTAAAGCAAACCAAATGAACTACTCAATCTAAGACCCCTATCTAAGAACCCTGCTGACACCCACCCCACAGGCTGCTAAAGGCGGTAGGTGACTCTACAAGGCAGTGGGGGCCTCGGGGATAGGACAGCCTCAAACTGCAAGAAGCAACACAAACCCTAAATTGCAACAACAACATCCACAGTTGATGGCAAGACTGTGCCAAGTGGAACTGCTGTCTCCTCCTCATTTAGAACTCCGAGGAGGCCCAGGTCCCTCCTTATTCATTTGTGGATTCCTCACAGAGGATAAGGATGACATTCAAACCACATTCACCTAACAAGTTAGTGAATGTTGTCTCAGTGGCAATTTGGGACAGAAAAGTAACCCCTTGCTTGTTCCAGTGGAACTAGAAACCCTCGGATCAGGCTGGTGGGGGCTGGTCCTACAAGGCGGTAATGAGGGCAGGCAGCACGAACCAAGGCTGTAAGGAAAAGCCCTGGTCCTGGCTGGGCTCTGTCTCTAGTTAGCTGTGTGGCCTCAGTCAAGAAAATCTCAGCTGTCTAAATTTCCTTGTCTCTAAGGTAAGAGACTCAGCCAGTTTGTCTTCAAGTTGCTACCAGCTCTAACATATACTAACAATACTCCAACAAGGCTTTATGGTAGAAAATACTCCCCAACTAAATATTCTGGTATTAGAAAATTAACCAGAGGTAGGAATGACCTATGAAGCCTGGGAACATGTACAGCATGGATCAGGTGGGACAGAAGCAGTTACTGGGAAAATCCAGTAAAGATTAGCTAATTTCAATTAAACATTAAAGCTACACACCCAAACACTTAAAATATGCATTTGGGATTACCAGAATCAAGAAGAATTCAGTCTAGGCTAGTATTAAGGGCAGCTGGGGAGAAGGTCAAGCCAGATTCTAGAAAAAGTGGGGGTCGCAAAGACACAGGTTACTCTGCCCACAGGACTCCTGGAACTAGGAAGCCTCCAGCTCTCCTGGGAAAAAGAAAGGCAAGAAAACAGAGGATACCTCCTGGTTCATCCTACCTACACATAAAGTAGTAAAGGATGGAGTCAAGCTGCCTTTGAGGTCAGCCAGAAACCTAGTGTAACTGCAGGTGTAGTCTTGTCTCCTAAGTCACTCTCCATCTGACATGGAGGGCACACAACTCAGTGCGGTGGGACACAGGCTGCAAAAGCAGTTGTGGGCTGAAGCTCCACTCTGCTTCTTACCAGTTGTGAGACCTGGACACTCTCTCCCCAGGGCCTTGGTTTCCTGCTGTATAAAGAGGGGCTGGACTGGACATGTTCCACAGCCTCCCCCGGCTCTGCGCACTAGTTCGAGCACAGCAGGGGTGGTCTGCAGGTTCTGCTTAAGGAAAATCGATCTGTCACTCTGCAGTTAGAGGGAAAAGGCCAAAGTCTGACCTGAGTGGTACCTCGGGGAAAGTGTCACCCTTACAGTCCAGTCAATCAATCAACAGGTAGCAATATGATCAGATCTACACCAAATAGAAAATATAAAAAGGGAAGAAACCTATTCTCCAGTTACCTTGCCTGAAATGGTGATAACACCCATCTCGCCTTGTGAATGAAATAAATATGAACACATACATACATATACCTAGAGCAGGGCCCAGCACACAGTAGACTTAACTGTACTTCTTTGCTCTGCCAGGACAATACTAAAAAAGAATGGACTCTTCACTCACCATCTGACCAGCTAGTTGGTACCAGTATCAAATCACTGAGATTCAAAGGAGACCTCCTAGAATTTTTCTTCTCAAAATTTCCACCTATTCCTATCCTTTGCCTCCAAGGAAAAATGTTCCTACCCTTTTACAAGGCTCATCCTATCACTTCTGCTGCCTGCTGGATGTCAGCAGGAGTCAGACCTACTAAATCCTGCTACCCCTTCTATTTTAATTCTTTCCTTCTCCATTACAGCTTCGCCTCAGCCTAAAAGCACATTCAAGTTTCCTTCATAAAAAAAAAAAAAAAATCCCAACCTCAGCTCTTAGGGAATCATCCTATCTAACCTTCTGGAAGATTCTCCTAATCTTCCACGGTTCTATTTTTCCACTCATTCTGAACCTGTGCCTGCCCCTGTCCTCCAATGATACTGCTCTCTCAAAGGTCAATAAAACTTCTCACTGCCCAATTTTCCTGCCCAGTCCTAACTCAGCTCCTGCAAAGACTGACTCTGTGGACCATCCCTGGCTTCTTAGAATTCAACTCCTACTTGGCTTCTCCAAGTACTTCTATCTCCACAGTCACTGTCTCCAACTCCTCTTCCCCCACTCACTCCTTACACACTCACTTCCTTTTCTTCTATTCTCAGGCCCCCAAACGATGAGGCCAAATCTCTACCCCTCACAGGGGCCAGAGAAAGAAGTTAAATGACCTGTGTCCAGCTGAAGATCTATCTCATACCTTATCCAAAGAGGGGAGGTGCTACTCCGCTCCAACTGGTGGCTGTCATGGACAAAACAGCGGTCCAGTGCTGCTCTATCAACCTACTACACTGTAACATCTGGGGTTTCCAATGTGAGCAACCAGTCCAGATATACATACCACCACCAGCAACACACTGTGTGGGCCAAAGGAAAAACCTGCCTGTTGTATTAACTGAGCCAAAAAGCTGCCAGTGTTTAACCTTGGCACTAGTCAACCTCATGCTCCTAGGAAATGAAATATCAGTAGGTAAGATCCTAATGACCTATCTCTAAGGCTCCAGACAGTAATTTCCAACTTTAAACTGTAGCCTCTGTGCATATCCATATCCCAGGTAATAGGATCGAAATCAAACACACCATCCATCATCCCACCACAATTCTCCTCTTCCCCATGTCCAACTCTTTCTGATCACTATCCTTCAAGTCAACCAGGACAGAAATCATGGAGTTATTTATGACCTCTTCCTCCTATCCCAACTCCAATTAGTTACCAAGTTATGAAATCTCTCCTTCATGTCTGTCCCTTTCTTTCCACTTCCAACTGCATAATGTTCAAATTAGTTGACATCTCTCCAACTCATCCTTCTCTCAACCTCGAGTTATCTTCCTAAAACCAGGACTGACTCTGTGGCCTCCTTCCCTCCAGAAAGCCCTCTACAGCCCTCAGCACTTTGCTTGTGCCTCTATCAGAGCTCAGAGCTATACAGCCTTGTTCATAGCTGTCTACCTATGAGACCAAGTTCCCTAAGAGCAGAACTCATTGTATTCACACTTGTGTGCAGAGAGTAGACGTGGACATAAACTCACGGGGAAAACACACATTAAAGAGAAAGTTCTAAATAAAGAAGCTACAGGCTGAAGAAGTTACTCTTCATCCAGGATTAGGTGTATTTCTTTTATCCTGGGCTGGAACCAGGTACTAACCAAGGTCATTTTAGCCATGCAGCTTGCAAAAGCAGACAGGCCCACAGCACATGAAATCAAAAACAAAAAAATTGTAATACATTGCATAAAAGAATTAAGTACTATTCCTAGGGAATCTGTCAATTAATCTTTGTCACTGTTAAGATGTAAATATGTAAATTTTAATATTGCCAGTGATAACAGCTTTTAAGATCATTAGTAATTATAGAAAAAGTACAAAACTGGGACACACAGTGCCAGACCCTCCTGTAAGCTTGAGGGCCTTCTCCCAATATTCAAGGCACCGTCCCCTCCCGCCCCTTCCAAATCTGAAAGTGCGGACGTTTTCTCTCACACTTTTTCACTTTTAACTGAAGGATCCATTTCCTAGAAGTTTCCACAAAATGTAGGAAAAAGGAATTGTTTGATATTAGTTTAAAATTCTAAACAGTTTATGCAACATTTCCATACAGCTAAGAATTTCAGATCTTGCACTGAACTCAAGATCCCAGGAAGATTTTATGCACCTGAATTCCCAAGAGTTGGGAACAATTCTTTTAATGCCTGAGAATATACTAACCATGTTTATATTCTAGTAAGTGTCTTCGTGAATACCAGCAGTCTCCAGTTTGGGGCTCAATGCACCACCTGACTGGTCTTCCCTGGTTAGGAAAGCTACACGCTTTAAAAAATTTATATATATCTTTAATATATTTTATTTTTTTATTGAAGTATAGTTGATGTACAATATCGTATAAGTTACAGGTATACAACATAGTGATTCATAATTTTTAAAGGTCATACTCCATTTGTAGATGTTATAAAATATTGGCTATATTCCCTGTGTTGTACAATAGGAAAGCTACACACTTCACATTCTGCCTCAGAAGCTGCCCCTTCAGGGGTTCTGGTCCAATGTCTGTAAAACAAGTATCCCCAGTCAGGACTTCACATCTTTAAGATACCTTCTCTATACAGCAGACCATCCAAAGGTAGGGATCTCTGCCTCCCTACAAGAGGACTAAGGCAGGCCTCCTCTAATCTCTCTCTTTTTCTCTCTCTCTTACAGACACACAAACAAACACACATACACACAAAACCCATCCCAGGCTGGCAATGGTAGCCACAGCGAATATCCTCGTTGGATATTAAACTATCCTCCCCACACATGCAGGAAAATGAGCACACGTAATAAGAAGCTTGCTGGTGCCCACAAACTAGCAAAGCTTGCATATACCTTCCCTGCCATCATACCCTTTTTCTAAATCTGCAAACTCTTTTCGGAAGAAGAAAGTCCTAAAGTTTATGGTTGAAGCCGAAGTCAGGATTATGCTGCAGCACTGCCAAGGAGCTATTAGTCTCTGTCTAAAATTTTGATCTGCTGCCTTCCAACCTCAATTATCACATGACCTCATGAAAACCGCACACTCACACTTCAGCCAATGGAGCCATATTTCATGTTAACCATGATGATACGGTAAGCATCTGCTCTGAAGGTTCTTAGACATGACAATGAAAGTCACCTTGACGAATATTAACAATCGTCACTGAATTGGATGATTGTGAGTCTTGGCTTATCTGCCCCTCTGGACTGATTAACCTCTAAATCTCAAGATAAATAAGAAAACAGACACACACTCAACAATAAACCCGTGCTTTATCAGGAACTGGTTTCTCAAAAGTTGGGTTGTGACAAGAGACAAAATAAAAATCACACCATGGTGTGGCCTCACTACTCACCGAAGGGTCAACCTGGTCATTGGTCACTCCTCGCAGAACTATTCTTAGCGGGTGCTTCATAAATGGAGCCAGGCAAAGAAGACTTTCCAGATAATAGCCAATGCTGCGAAGGACGCTACAGTCATGTTCCACAGACCCACCGTACAGGAGGCCAGGCTGATAATATAAGGTCGTTCCTTACACAGGAAGAAAGAAAGTCAGGGGAAAAAAAAAAAAAACCAACCACTAAGTGTCACGAAGGCAATGAAGGCAGTGAGTCCCCAGGGGAAAGTCTGACAAGGGCATCCAAGAGAGTTCAAAATGCCATTCCTAAGAGCCCACACGCTTCAGTCCAAAAGCTGACTCATTCCTGTCAAGCCCCTGTAACAATAATAAACTGAGTGTAATTTAATAAACAGTAATAAATTAAACCCCTCCCTAAGCCATCTGAATTGCCAAAGTCGTGTCAGGGCACAGAGGAGATACCCTAATAGGCACTGTAGTCTCCCAGCAGTCTCAGACTGTGCTGACTGGGGGACAGGGACTTACAAATCATCTTCTAGAATCACCATGCCAGCAACCAGCTTCTTATAAGCCCTTGAAATGAGATTCCCCACATACCACACTCACCAAGCAAGATGCCTAGAGATGGCAAGTCCTTTATGGCACTTACTTCCATTAACAGTAGCTATGTTAAAAGTAACAGATAGAAGTATCTAAAATTATTGAGTAGCTTTAGCAGAAACTCTGTTATCTTTATTTATCCTTTCACATATGCACATTCATCCAAAAAGGTTCTTACTAGGTTTACATATTGGAGGAAAAACAAAATAAAGTACTCTAGTATAAATAAGTGAACACAGTATTTCTGGTGCTTGTAACCTTTGGCCAACGTCTTCTGCCACAATTTACCAATAAACAAATTTAACATCAGAGGAAGGAACTATATTCAGCCACCAAAAGGAAAGCAGCTCTTTGGAGTCTCATAAAATAGATGTAGGTTTTATTATATTAAAAACCAAAATCCAAACAACCACTATCAGAATCATATTCTGATCAAAGAAGGAAAAGCTCTAAATCAGTTATTCTAAATACTATTAGAGTCATAAAACAATCTTTTAGGTCAAAAAGCCAAAAAAAAAAAAGGAAAAGAAAAGACTGTGTAACCCCTAAACTCTGCAAATCTGTTTATGCCTGCAAACTAACCAAATGAGAAACTGACCAGATCATCAGAACAAAGGCTTCTACTCTGTTGTTTGGCTGTGTTTTTGGTTTTTTGGTTTTTTGTTTTTTGGTTTTTTTTTTGGTGGGGAGAGGTAATTAAGTTTACTTATTTATTTTTTAGTGGAGGTACTGGGGACTGAACCCAGGACCTCATGCATGCTAAGTGTACACTCTACTACTGAGCTATATCCTCCACAAGGCTTCTACTCTGGCTAGGGGAAGGGGAGGTTGCAGGAACACTGGAGGTGGAAGGAGGCAGAGTCATGTAAATGTCTTACTTTCCAACCTAAGCTGTAGCTATGACTAGGAAAGAATAGAATTACCTGCCCTCTGAATCACCAATAAAAATTGCTGAAAAAATATCCAGCAATTTCAAAGTAAACAAGCCAAGGAAGACCAAGGAAATCACAGCCTGCAAAGGCTATCTGATGCCTTATGCCTGAAACCTGTTCTGTGTAAGGTCTGTCTTAAGTGCAGGTACAGATCAACGAGTCCCATGGCATTTATGAAGCCAAGCTTGTCTTCTTTCTTAAGATAGCCAACATACAGAAAAGTTGGCTTCCTTTGTTGAATAAATGTGCAAAGGTACAGAGTTCATGGAGCCAGTCAAAGGATGTTTGCCATGATCGTCTATACAACGTAGATAAAAGAGTTTCTAAGAGAAAAAAAAAAAAAAAGACAAAAAGCTAGAAACAACATAAATGTATATCAGTGGGGAGTAGTTAAATAAAGTATCTTGTATCCATACAATATACTATATAAGGCCCAATGAAATATTGAGATGGACCTGCACGTGCCTAACAGGAAAATTCCCCAAGCTTTCTGTGCTAATGAAAAAAGCTGGCTGCAGAACAATATGAAGAGCACAGCCCTGCTGATGGTTTGAGATATGGAAGTGCCCATGTAAGCAAATGCATAGAAAGCAGACCAGGGCCCACTCCACAAGCAGTGACCATGGCTGCCCCTGGCAGAGGGAATGGAAGACGAAACAGATGAAGGGATTTTCACACTTTCTGTATATACTTGTGTAAAACTCTTTAAAAGACAAAGTAAAAAAATAAAATTCAGCACACACAACTAACTCAGAGTCGGAAGATTTTATCGCGACAACAATAAAATGTACGTTGTAAATGTAAACGTACGTTGAAATAAATGTTAGGTACAAAATATTTTTATTGTTTGAGTTGCTCATCTGTTGATCTGAAATTTTCAGTCTTCTAATCTTAAATCAAGTATATGCCTCTTAAATTGACAGATTTCACATACTATCCCCAGACAATTGTATCACAGACAGGAAACTAGGTTTTTCCATCCAAATACAATGTTTATTCAATCTGAAAGAGTGAGTAACACAGGAATGTCTAAGTAGGTGTTTTCAGGAATGGGAAGAAAAGTAGCTTACCAGTTTGGTTTATTTCAATTCGAGAACCATTAGTTATTTTGTCCAATAGTCTTATGAAGCTGGCTTCAAAATCTGTAGGAAAGAAAAAAACAAAACAGGCTAGCTTCACGTTAGGTCACCATTTTCGGAGAGCACATCACTCAAGTACTACATGCAGGGTAGGTTACATCACACCTGGGTTTTCTCAGGACTGGGGTGAGCTCACTGGGTAGGGAATCTGAAGCAGTTGAAAAGCACTGGCTGGCATGTATATGTTTAGTTGAACGAGCAGAAACAAGTCAACTTTCATATTCCACAAAAAAACAGCAAATCTACTGCAATCTAATTACAGCAGCATAATACTTGTTCTTCTGACCTCAGGAGTGTGTGCCAAATAAGGGAGAAAAAGCAGAAAGTAGGAAAGAGTTTTAAGGTCAAATTCTGACTTGCTCCAGAATACCTGACAGGGAAAAATTATATCAAGGGCCACCCTTCAGTAGCAGAGACAGTAAGAGGTCACTGTCCCTTCCACTCAACAAAGTATCCCTTCTCCTGTCCTCTATCATCTTACTGATCTAAAGCTATCTAACCAATTCAGTTTTAATTGTATCACAAAAGTGACTGAATATACAGTATTACTGGAACATTTTTTAAAAATGCATGAAAAAAAGACTAGAAGAAAAAACACCAAATGTTATTAAATAGGTTTCTCTTCACAGTAGGATTTTATATGAATTTAATTTTCTTGCTCAAATTTCAATGTTCAAATCTGCTTCAATTACTTTTATGAATAAACTGTAATCTAAAATATAAAAGCTGGTTATTCTTCAAAAGATGGGGGGGAATAAATTTTAAATGTGAGATATGGGAAAAGGTAGAGTGAAGACTCAGGAGTATATGTCCTCTATCCTTCTGAGCTGATTTTACAGACACACACACAGGCTTTACTTCAACCTCCCTCCCATGAATAGGGACAGGAAGACCAAGTCTTCCACAGTGAAGGCATGGTGACCGTCTGACACTTTCAGGCAGTTCCCAGTCCTGTAATAAACTAGCAGAGGTTGCGAGCACAGACCTTAGCAGTCACCTAAACTGATCCCAAAGGGTGAGCAGATCAACTAAAGAATTCCCATCCACATGTTTTGTTACTTAACGCTGTCCCATAACTCCTGTCACAGCAGATTCTACATTCTGTACAAAGAACACTGGGCTAGAAGTCAGAGAAACTCCCTGAAGTCTTGAAACAAGGCATAATAGGTAATAATAGCAGCTGTGCATTAATGCTGACTTATTTAATCCTCATAATCCCTAAGCAGGAAGTGTTTCCCACTTTGCAGAAGGCTGAGGCCCAAGAATGCCGACTAGCTTGCCCTGGTTAAACAACTGACAAGTGGCAGAGCCAGGATTTGAACCCAGGATTTGGACTCTGCCCTTCTCCAAAGTCCATGCTCTTAACCACGCCACAACACTAGTTTGCCCAATTTAGTTTAATCCCTCAGAGCCAACCTCTTCCTCTAAAAGAAAATCAGGGTACCTTTCAACTGCAGGCAGTGACTTACTGAAAGATCCTGCAGACGATTTAATGAGTCCCTAATCAACATTTATTTTTAATGAAATTAGAACAGAATGAACAATATCAGAGTTATACAGTAAGGGTGCTCTTCATGAAGTTTTACTCTCAGTTTTACATATATTTGTATGTGTATTAGGCTGTGGTATAAGCAGCATCAGAAAAGTTCAAAAGTAACAACTATAAAACTGAATTAGAAATTACTTTTGTGGTCTTTTTATACAAAATATTCTGTTTTTAAAGAGGAAGCATGCTCTAATAACACAATGCCACTTTCTACTTGTTTATAGAAAATGCAAGGTACTCCACACAAAAATAAAACTTGATTTGCTCAAGCTTTCAGGATGCCTAAATGGGAGAAAGGAAAAAGCACTTATGAACAAAGCCCAAGATTATAAATAACTTTTACAGATTAGGAAAGAAAACAGAATTTCTTTAGAAGTAGTTTTTTGTTTTGTTTTGTTTCCTTTCTGTTTTTGTTTTGGCAATCAACAGGGTCTCTTGACCATGAACACAGTTTAAAACGCTCAGCAGAGGAACAAGAGAGTAGGAAAAAGAGAGATCAGACTAAAGAGACCAGGCAGGACCAGGCAGGACTATCCCCTGGTTGCAGAAAATAGGTGCTTCAGAAGCAGTATGTCAAAGAACCAAACACAGAGCTAGTTCCAGAATTCTGGCAATAGTGAAGATACAGCTCCATCACCTGGTACGAAAAAGATCTTGAGTTCACCTAATAATAAGAATGAACCCTCAAACTTCATTAAGACAAGATGTGCAGGACTCCTTAGGCCCTCACTTCTTCAGGACTACTCCTAAGAGTACAAAATTTCAGACATCTGACAACATTACGGGAAAAGTTCCAAAACAAGCACAGGCACGATCTTACTACATGGTTTAGGAATACATAATTAGCTTACAAAGCTATAAAGATAATCAGCAAGAAGACCACAATGGTCAGGAGAGTGGCTACCATAAGGGGCAGGGAAGAAAGGGGTGAATGAAAGAGGCACACAGGTGTGTGCTGAGTTCTATTTCCAGACCTGGATGGGATTATACAGATGTTCATCTTATAATTCTTTAAGCACTACTTTTATGTCTTACGGATGTTTTATGTTACTACATTTCACATTTAAAACAAATTTGTACCATTAGGACCTTCTATTTCAAGATTCCTTAAATACTACTTCCCATACTTAATTAATGCCCTCCCATCCCTAGCCCCCCGAAGAAGTGAGCTCATCATTTCTTTAAAGGGGTTGGTAACTTCACTTCTACAAGTCTAAGTGGCAGTCATCAGCCTGACCCATTTTTCACTAAGAAAGGCAAAAGAGCCAGAGAAGGAATCAGTCTAAAGATCTGCAGTTTAAAATCAAGGAGCAAATCTCAATAAATAGTTTCAAGTTAAAAGTATTAAAAATCAACTTAAATTCTAGAAACATTAGTCTGCTTAAATAAATGCTGACACATCTACATACCAGAACACTCTGTAGCCTTAAAATGAATGAGGTTTTTAATACACTGATATAAATCATCTCGACAGTATACTGAGTGAAAAAAAGTAAGATGCAAATGGCCACTTGTGTGAAAAAGGAAAAAGTGCATATTGCTTAGAAATACAACTAACACTGGTTGCTTCACAGAGAAGGAAGAGTGGGAAAGAGACAGAGAGACTTTTTAAACTCTTGTTTCCTTTGAATTTCATGCTAGGTATATGCGTTTTCAAAAACACATGAAAATAAAATTGAAAAATTCAAATAAAGGTAACGTAACACAATTTAAATAGCTAATAAAGCTGTTCTCATTAAATAGCCTATGAAAGATCTTTATAATATATGCAGCCATTATTTTTTAAATAATTAATCACATAAGCAAATATTCACATTATATTAAGAAAAAAATTTTTAAGTAATATGTACAATGTGATTTCAATTTCTTTAGAGAAATAACTAAAAGATAAGACAGTATTAACAGATGGAATTAGGAGTCATTATTTTCGTAATAAATCCAAAAAAGGAAGAAATTACAAACACACACCCAAGTCTCAGAATAAATTAAAGATGTCCACTCACTTGGAAATAATGTATGCATAAAACATTTACAAATTTTATGTAATTATGCATCATGTGACAGGTAAGAAATTATATTTTAACTTAAAGAAATACACATCTTTCCTAAACTGTGAATATGTAAAGAAAAATATTAAAGAGAAGTATCAATTGTATCAAAACATACGAAAGTCTACCGAAGAAAAATTTACCAGTCTAAATACTTTAGTAGTTAAGAAAAAGAAAAGCAAGAGCAAAATGAATTGAGATTTTAGAAATGGAACAAAATTACAAGTGGAAAAGTAAATGAAAATAATAATCTCAAAAGAAGAGATAAATAAAATGGAAAATATATTACAAAAAAATCAAGCTAATTCATTAAAGAAATACAACACAAATTAATAGCTTCATTCACTTACAAAAGAAAATGTGAATTAATAAAAAGTAAAAATATATAATTAATAAAAAAGACAGTCATCGTGGTACATTAGTCTATTATTTACTGATATATTTGGAATTAAAATAGATGGTTACATAAAAAGACAACAAATGAATGAAGCTACTGACATTATTTCCAAGTGAGCGGATATTTTTTAATTTATTCTAAGACTTGGGTATATGTTTGTTATTAAAAAAGGCACATCCCAAGAATGGGCTGCAGATAAAACACAAGGAAAACTGCAACATAATTAAACACAAGATTAAATACAAAAACAGGAAAAAAATCAAGTAACTAGCTTAATTGCGACTGAAAAGGCATCTGATAAAATTCAATATCTATTTTTCAATAAAATTCTGTTTTAAAACCTATGAAGAATGAATGTACTTAATGTAATAGTTTATAGATGAAAACAGAAGCTTCTTAAGAAGTTCAAGGAAATGTCTTCATGGTCCTGGGGTAGGCAGAGATTTCTTTAACAGGACACAGAAAGATTTATAAATTGGGCTATGTCAAAAGTAGTAACTATTGTTCATCAAAAGATACCATTAAGAGCATAAAAAGATAAAACACAGAGTGGAACAAAATATTTGCAATACTTAAACATAGATAGTATACATAAAATGTAGTACCATGATACAGCAAGAAAAATTTACAAACAATTGCTGCTGCAACAGAGATGAATCTCACAAACACAATACAGAATTAAAGCCAGATACACCCAAAATACATGTTCCATGACTCCACCTGTATAAATTACAGTTAATATTTTAGAAACCTAACTTATGGTGTAAAATCAATTTATTGTTTATGCCGGGGGTCGGGGTAAATGGTGTGACAAGAAGCAAGCATGAGAAGCGTTTTGTGGGTTGCTGGTCATGTTTTATTTCTTGACATGGGTAATGGCTACATGGGTATAACCAATTGGTAATGTCATCCAGCTACACAGTCATGTGATTTTCTTCATGTGTAGTATACTGTGATAAAAGTTTATTTTAAAAATTAAAAATCAAGTTCAAAGTAATAATATCTTTCAAAATATGAAAAAAGCAACGAAATCCAATTATCTCTCAAATTTACCATGATAGTAGAAATGTCATTAAAATATCTCAAAAAAAAAAAAAAAGAAGTGTCACTACAAGGAAGAAATAACAATTGAAGGAAAGGCTATCTTACCAATTAAGCAAGAGGATTTCACATACTTTGATTTGACCCCACATTCCCATTTAAAAAAAACACATAATCTTCGATCCACCAACTCCACATCTATAACCCTATGCTACAGAATTAGAAATATGGTTAAAATATACGTACAAAAAATTTACTGCTGCTTTACTTATAATAACAAACACTGAAGATGATTTTCTTTGCCCTATACCTTCAAATTTTCCTAGATGTTATTTTGCTTACATAAAAACCTGTAAAAGAAATTTTTAAAATTCTCTGATTTATGCTGTTTCTTACCACCTTTCAAGTTTCCTATTTATAGCCAAACTCTTCAGTTGTAGTCTTTTTCTTCAAATGCATTGGAAGGAGTAACCCCTCTCTTACCCTAAGGCTCTAGAGTATTTCCTCCACCTCAGGAAATTACTAAAGACAGAGCAAGACAACATTATATAGTAATTAAAGAGTCAATTCATTAAGAAGATAGAGCAAGCCTAAATGCACCAAACAAGGCTGCAAAATATATGAAGCTAAAACTGTCCAAACTGAAAGAATGACAAATCCACAATTCCAGTTGCAGATTTCAATACCCAATCTCTCAATAATCAATAGGATAACTAGAAAGAAAAAAAAAAAGAGCAAAGACAGAGAAGAACTCAACAATGCCATCAACTAATAGGATTTAATCAACATTTATAGAACACCCAGCTCACAACAGAACAGCAGAATATACATTCTTTCCAAGTATCCATGGAACATATACCAAGACAGACCAAATCTTGGGCCATTAAAAAAATCTCAACAAATCTGAAGTAACTGAAATCATACAGAGCATGTTCTCCAAATATAATACAATCAAACTGAAATCAATAACAAAAAGATAACACAACAATATACCCACACTTGGAATCAATACACTTACAAATAATCTATGGAACAAACAGGAAGTCTTAAAGGCAAGAAAAAAACACACTGAACTGAATGAAAATTAAAATGACATATCAAAATTTCTGGGACACAGTTAAAGCAGTGTTGACAGGGAAGTTTAATGTACTAAATACCTATATTAGAAAAGAGGAAAGGTTTCCAATATCTGTCTTGTATCAACTTAGGGAAAAAAGCACAAAATAAAGCTAAAACAAAGGAAATAATAAAAATAAGAGCAGAATCAGATAAAATTGAAAACAGAAAAATAAAGAAAAATCAGTGAAACAGCTGGTTTCTTAAGAAGATAAATAAAACTGACAAACCTCTAGCAACACTTAAAAAAAAAAAAGAAAGATACAAATCATCAATATCAGGAATGAAACAGGGGATATCACTACAGATTCTGCAGATATCAAAAGCATAATGGAATACTCTGAACTCTACATATATAAATTTAATAATTTAGATGAAATGGACCACTTCTCCAAAAAACACAAACTTACCACCACTCACCAAATGAAATTGATAATTTAAATAGCCCTAACTATTCAGGAAATTAAAGGTATATTTTTAAAAACTCCCCAAAAAGAAATCTCTAGACCTTTATGGTTTCACTGGAGAATGCTACCAAATGTTCAAAGAATTAAAATCAATTCTACACAATCTCTTCTAGAAAATGGGAGAGAAAACAATTTCCAATTCATTTTAAGCTAGTGTTATACTAAAACCAGACATGACAATACAAAAAAGAAAACTATAAATCAGTATCACTTATGAATATACACCCCAAAATCTTTAACAAAATGTAAACAAATAAAATTCAGTAAAATATAAAGAGAATTACACACCACGACCAAGTGGAGTTTATTCCAGGAATTCAAGGCCAGTTCAACATCTGAAAATCAATCAATGCAATATACCATATTAACAGACTCAAGGAAAAAAATCACATGATCACATCAATTGGTGCAGAAAAAGCATTTGACAAAATACAACACTCACACACATACAAAAAACCTTAGAAAAAAAGAAATAGAAGGGAACTTTCTCAACTTGATAGAAAGCATCTAAAATATACATATAGCTAACATTATATTTTGTGGCAAAACACTGGACACTTTCTCCCTAAGATAGGCAACAAGGCAAGGAGGTTTGCTCTCATTACTTTTATTTAACATAGTGCTGGAAGTCGTACCCAGTGCAAGAAGAAGGAAATAAAAGGCATAAAGTTCAGAAAAGAAGAAATAAAACTGTTTCTATCTGCAGATGACATGATTGTCTACATAAAAAAATCCCAAAGAACCTATATATAAAAAAAAAAAGTCTAGAATCGTAAGTAAATTAGCAAGGTTGTGGGGCACAAGATAAACATCCAAAAAAAAAAGAGCTCTATTTCTATATACTATCAATGAACACATGGAGGTGACAATTTCAAATTCCATACCATTTACAGTTTGTTAAAAAAGTTAAACACTTAAGTGTAAATTAACAAAACATGTACAAGACTTAATATGCTAAAAACTATACAACGCTGATTGAAAGAAAAGAAAGATCTAAATAAATGGAGAGATGTAGTATGCTCATGAATTAGAAGATTCAATACAGTAAAGATGACAATTCTCCCTCAATTCAAATTCCTAACAAGATTTTTTTTATAGGTATAGACAAGATTATTCTAAACTTCATATGAAAAGGCAAAGGAACTAGAATAGCAAAACAATCATGAAAAACAATAATAAAGTTGGTGGGATCAGCCTACCCAATTTCAAAACTTTATATGTACAGTAATCAAGACAGTGTGGCTTTGGGGAGGAGGGCACAGCTTAAGTGGTAGAGCACATGCTTAGTATGCACAAGGTCTTAAGTTCAATCCCCAGTACCTCTAAAAAAATAAATAAACCTAGTTACCTCCCCCTCAAAATAAAAAAAAATTAAATAATTTTTTAAAAAAGACAGTGTGACTTTGACAAAGGGATAGACATATACATCAGTGGAACAGGAAAGAGAAATGAGAAAGAGACCCACACGAATATGCTCAATGGGTTTTTTCACAAAGGTATAAAAGTGGTTAAACGGGAGAAAGATAGCCGTTTCAACAAATAATGCTGCTAGAGCAGCTGAACATCCATAGGCAAAGAATGAACATCAGCCTAAGCTTTAAATCTCATACAAAAATTAATTTAAATATAAAATGTAAAACTATAAAACTTTTAGAAAAAATAGACAATCTTCAAGATCTAGGTCTAGGCAAACAGTTCTTAAACTTAACAACAAAAGCACAAACAATAAAAGAAAAAAACTGATAAATTCTTTTTCATTAAAATCAAAATCTTTTAGGGGGTGGGAAGGGATAGACTGGGATTTCAAAATGTAGAATAGATAGACAAGATTATACTGCACAGCACAGGGAAATATATACAAGATCTTATGGTAGCTCACAGAGAAACAAATGTGACAATGAATATATATATGTTCATGTATAACTGAAAAATGGTGCTCTACACTGGAATTCGACACAACATTGTAAAATGATTATAAATCAATAAAAAATGCTAAAAAAAATCAAAATCTTTTCCTCTGCAAAAGACCATAAGAGAATAAAAGGACAAGCTATAGAGTGGGATAAAATACTAGCAAACCATATTTAATAAAGGACTAGAATATGCAAAGAACTCTCATAATTTAACAGAAAAAAACAACCCTACTAGAAAATGGGAAAAGACAAGAAAAGCTGTTCAACATCATTAGCCATTAGAAATGTGCAAATTAAACTACAAGACAGCACTATACACCTACCAGAATGGCTAAAATTAAAAATAGTGACAATACCAAATGCTGACAAGGATGTAGAGAAAATGAAACATTCCTACATTGCTGGTAGGAATATAAAACGGTAAGGCCAAACCGGAAAACAGGTTGACAGTTCCTTAAATGAACAAATTTCCATGCAATCCAGCAATTGCACTCCTGGGCATTTGTCCCAGAGAAAGACAAGCCATGTAAGAGAGAAAGACCGGACACATTTTTATGTCCACATAAAAACCTGTACACAAATTTTTATAGCAACCTTACTCATACTACCCAAAAAACTAGAAATAATCCAGATGTCTTTCAACAGGTGAACAGTTTAAAAAAACTGTGGTACTTTACTATTCAACAACAAAAAGGAACAAAGTAGATAAAAACAACAACTTGGATCAATCTACAGAGAATCACACTAATTTTAAAAAGTCAACCGCAAAAGGTTACTAAGTGTATGATTCCATTTATATAATATTCTTCAAATAACAAAATCACAGAATGGATAAGATTAGTGATCCCCAAGAATTAAGGAGCAGGAAGGGATAGGAGGGAAGTGGGTGTGGCTATAAAAGGGCACCCTAAGGAATCCTCATGGTGATGGAAATGCTCAGTATCTTCACTTTTATCAATGTCAATATCCTCGTTTTAATACTGTACTAGAGTTTTTCCAGATGCTACCATTGAGAGAAACTGGGTAAAGAGTAGACAGGATTATCTTGTAATAACCTTTAATGGAAAAAAATAAGAAAATGAGTATTGCATATATATGCACGACTGGGACATTGTGCCGTACACCAGAGAATGACACATTGTAATTGACTGTACTTCGGTTAAAAAAAAAAAAGTAGACAGGATCCCCCGTATCATTTTTTACAACTGCATGTGAATCTATAATTATCTCAAAATAAAAGATTTGGTTTTTTACAAAAAAAGATGGTGCACAGTTCCATCTGGAATAGCATTTTGCAGCTTCCAAGCAACAGCAAATCTGAAAATAGACCATTAAGACTCTCAGCATTTGTCTTTAAAAAATGAGTATCTTCTTTTGATAAGCATCACATGAGAGCAAATTTTAAGTTAACAGAGGCATAAGAGGGTAGGTTCCTAAACAACAATATAATATTTAATCTATATTTAGAATTACTATAGTCATCAGGCTTTCAATTCCAGTCGTCTCTCAACAATTTTGAGTCCCAGATCATACTGAAATAAAATATAGGTACATCTTTGTGGTATAACAGGAAATATATTTGGTCTCTGTTCCTGGCACAGAGCTCCTAAAATCCTTGGAAGTTTTGGAGCTACAGGTAAGTCTTTAAAACTTATTTATATGGAGCCCCTTTTGAGCACACTTGAGTTTACGCTGATGAACTGACTGAGGGTGGAGCCCCTTGAGAGCCTCAGAATGGGGCTGGTCATCAGAGAGACCAAGTGATTGGAGGCTGGAACTTTCAGCCCTACCCACTGACCTCTGGGGGAGTGGAGCTGTGCCAGGAGATTAAGCCCCACAAATATTCTCGAACAAGGAGAGAACTTTCAGGTTAATGAAGATATCCACATTTTGGGAGGGTGGTCAACTCTGGTTCCACAAGAACAGAAGCTCCTGCTTCTGGACCTCACCCTATGTACATCTTCATCTGGCTGTTCATCTATATCCATTATTATATTCTTTATAATAAACTAGTAAATATAAATAAATGTTACCCTGAGCTTCATGAGACATTTTGGCAAATTATCAAGCCAAGGAGGAGACTAGGGAAACTCCTGATTTATGGCTGGTTGGTCGGAAGTACCAGTGGCCTGGACTTGCTACTGGGACTTGTGATCGGCATCTGGGGACGTAGGGGGCAGTCTTGTGGGACTGAGTCCTTAACCTGTGGGATCTGATGCTACTGCCATGTAGACAATGTCAGAATTGAGTTAAATTTGTAGGATACCCAGTGAGTTCCCATTGAAAATTGGAGAACTGCTTGGTGGTGGGTGGGGGACCCACATATCTGGTGTCAGAAGTACTGAGAGTTTAGGAGAAAAATAGTTTTCCTTTACAATTCTCCTTTTAGAAGATCCAATCCGTTTGCCAGATTTTCACCTTTAAGACCCTCTACGTGGCATGTTTCCTCAATACATTTTAGATAATTCTTTTTATTAGTATTTCACTTACCCCTCCTTTTTCAGAATCTCATCTGCTTAAGCCATGTGCAACACTCCCATGGGACCAAGTAACTCTTCTCTCCAGTTTCGCAGGAAAGCCAGTGGGGCTGAGTCATGCAACCTCTCAGGGACTTGGTAGGAGCCGTTCCGGGTACTAACTGCTAAGCCAGTGCTCTTACCCAATCCATCATTTCCACATTACCACTTTAAAAAATTATCATTCTTGTGGAATTCTTTCCATATGGATCTCACTTTCCCCAGAAAATATTAACTCAACGGAACCCTGCAAGAGACAGCTCTCATGAAATTCAGAAACAGAGGCACTTTGGACAGCTGCTTTATAACATGAGGACACTCAAGTCCATCAAGCAGTTAGATGGAAGAACAGGCCTTCCAGGCTGGAGCTGGTGGCCATCTGTTTCCCGCTCTATCACTCAGTGCATGTTCAACTTCACCAGCTATCTTATTTAACTATGTCTTACCTTCTTTACCTTCAGTAAAACAGCAGCAAAAAATATTTTTTTCCTCCTCACTGACGGAAAGGGTCTAATGAGATAATATAATTCTTCACAGTCCTTAAGAGTGAAGTGAAAATTACACGTGTGGCTACATAATTAGTACAAATCATTCTGGGATCATCTTCCTTTGGGATTCACATTCTCATTCTTTACCATTCCTCTTTCAAAGGAGGCAGTTTTATTTAAGAGAGTAAAAGATCTGCCTGAAGTCACAGAGTTTGACCTGTGTCTCAGCCCCTTCTGAGTCCTTATGCAGTTTTCTTGGTACCTCATGCTGCTATTTCCAACCATTAGGGATATGAGGAAAATAAAAAGCTTAATAATTAAGTCTCATAGACCAGGGTTTTTCAACAGCGGCATTGGTATTTTGGACAGAATACTTCTTTGTGTGGGGAGCTGTCCAGTGCACTCTCAGGTATTAAGCATCCTTAGGTTCTACCCACTGGATGCCTCGCAGTTGTGACAACCAAAAACGTCTCCAAACACTGCCAAACGTCCCCTGGGGAGCAAAACTGTGCCTGGTTAAGAATCACTACAGTTATACATAAAACATACAATATTTGGAAGCCACCACCTAAAAAGAAACCTTTAGACTGAAAAGAAGACAAAGAGAAGGCATAATTCTCTTTATATATTTGAAAAGTTTCGGTATAGAAGCAGGAACAGATTTCAAATGCCAAAGAACAGAACTATCCCTGATGTGTAGAAATTATGTAATAATAAAACCAGCTAACATTTAGTCTTCCTATACACCAGGCACTGTTCAGTGCACTTTGCAGTATTATTTCATTTAATCCTCACAATAACCCTCTGAAGACGGTGGTCCTGGCCCCACTTTACAGGTGAAAAAACTCAGGATCATGAAGTCCAAGAGCAAATAGCAAAAGCCCAAGCTCTTAACCCTCAAGCTACTATGACCATGACAAAGATTTTTACCTCCACATAATAAAGAAAATGAAGAACTTTTTGACTTAAAAGCTGTTTTTTTCACTAACAAGGACTCCCACTGCCACCATCTCAATTTTATCTGTTCAGATCAGAACATCCAGAGAGCCTTCCTTCATAATCCCCAGGGAAGCCTATGCTCCAACTCTGCTGAGCCCCTTTACAACTTCCTACTTCAAGTTCCTCAAACTAACCTCTCAAGCTCTTCCTCATAAAGCTCCCTGAGAGTGGGTCAACGAGCTTCTCACATTTACACCTCCACAAAGCTCTGCACATAATGGGGCTCAGTAAACCTTTTCCAAATGACTGTTACAGAAGCACCACCCCCACCCTCCAAAACTCACACCAGGGGGGATATTTAAGCAAGCACCTTACAGAAATGTCGTTTTTGCACTTGAACTGAAGCTTTTATTGGAAATGCTCAGTTTTTTCCAGCTTTCAGAATCTGAGTCAGGAAGAGTAGGAAAGGGATAGATGTTAGGTAAGACAGCCTGTTGGCTACATCTCCAGTCAAGCTCGTTTGAACACAGACTTGTTTGACTATGATCACATATCATGTGTCAGGGGCTGCATGTATTTATGTGTATTTGTGCAAGTATACACACTTACATGTGTATATATATATGGACACGTGTCTACATGAATGCATGTACATATATACAGTTCCCTCTTTAAAAAATTAAGCAAATGTCTACAGGGCTTCTGAGGCCTTGAATCCAGCACAAGAGGGTCTAAATTAGAGGCCTCTTTTTCCCCCTAGATATTAATAAAGTAAGGCAAATAAGGCTATACATAGTGCTCCTCCTAAAATACCAGCACATCTGCCAACCAGTACTACCTTCCTCAGGTACCACAGTCTGGCATCCTTTCAGGAAAATGCCAAGTGGCCAAGTCCTGTTTATGTTCACGTAGCAGTAAAGAGATGCTCACAAAGAGCGCAAGAGGGAGAGAGGGAAACATCCTCTGGAACATTAAATATTAGTTTGGAGGCCACCTGTGAAAAGACAACCACTAACTTGTGTCTTATGGGCACTATAAATTAGAAATCCCAGGTCTCCAGGCTAAGGTACCTCTCTTTCTTTCTTTAAAAAAAAAAATGTAGGCCTAGTGTTCATTGAAGTAGAAGCCTGACTTCTTACCAAATCCAGCAAGTGGTGAGTTCTCTAGGCCAAACTAGGGATGAAGAGAGCTGGCTGGGAATACCACAGAGAAGACCAATCAAACAATTGCTTTGCCCAAGGGCCAGACTCAAAATAAGGGTAAGATATATTGAAGGGAAGAACACTTGGCAGAAATCATGCCAGCTGTCCCTCCTAACTTCCTCAGTGTTTTTGAGCAGTACAGTGAGGGTAGTAACCATGTACCAACACAAGTCTTTCCTATGTCACCAGGTTCCTCTCCATGGTACTGAGGTTCATCTGGTTTTTCCTTCCTAACCTTCTACCTCCATCAGTGACATGGCATTTTCCCTTTGCGTGCAACCAATCACCATTCAAGAGAGGCAGAACTGTAACCATCCAGACGATGTATTCAGACAGATAATGAAATGGCTGGCCACTTAGTATAGGAGCCAGTGCAAAATTAAACACATCAACAGGACCCAGAAAGCCTCTAGGACCAAATGCAAACCCTCTCCTTCAATCTGCAGATAGGTTTTTCTTTCTATTTCTTTAACTTTTTCCCCCAATTTGGGATAGCCAGACAGAAGCTTTTAAATGCATGTGTCTTACTCCAGGGGATCAGATGAAATTTTGAGTCATTTAACTTGACGTGGGTTTAAATGGGGCCTATTATTCATCTATCTACCTTTGTGGGGCAAAAAGAGAGCTTGGAAGCCGGTAGTTTAGCGCTTGTCACCAATTGCCAACTAACGTCAAGGCAATTAGGCCCATGACTGTTAAAAATTTATCTCAAAGCTCCTGTCCTGCGCACATCAATCACAGTCACGGCTGAAAACAAACAAAGAATTTTTTTTTAAATTCTTTAATACACACTCAAGGAGATGTGTGAGGGCAGCCGAGAAATCATGGCGACAGGGACAGCCGGTGTCCAGAGGGGCAGCTGCTTCTGAGACCTGTTTTGGGACGGGGGACGGAACCAACCAGTGGTACTTTTCTCTCCGAATTTCTCTCCATCTTTACATCGTCCCCTTCAACACATTTGGGTCCAACAAATTGTTTTTCTCCTTTGAGAGGTTTATGGCGAAAGCAAGAGGAACTGAAGACAAGCGAGGGGGCGATGCCTGGGATATGTTGCAACACGTAAAGCTGGAAAACGTGTAGCTGTTTACTACCAGCGCCCGGGAGACGCCGAGCGCAGCGCGCAGCTGAGCGCACCCCGCGGGGCCCGACCCCGCCTCCGCCACAGCCTCTGGCGCGTTCGGGCGTGGGGGCGACGCGCCACGAGCCCTCCCTCACGCGCCCGCGGGACCGGGAGGTTCTCCGCGGGCCGTCTCCCCTCCGCCCCCGCGCCCACCCCGCGCGCTACCCGTTCCGGAGTTACCTCGAAGGCCCGGATTGTCGTCTCTGGCCCGAATCTTTCGGATTTTGACTGGGCGGCCGCTCAGAGTGGACAGGACCAGACGCTGGCGCAAGAAGTTGCAGCCAGCGTAGCTGAGGGAGTGCGCCTGGGTCGCCATGTGCACGCCCTCCGCAAAGGCGCCGGCGGCCGGGGCGAGGCGACTTCGGACGGACGCGGGGGCCGTGAGTCTGGCGGCGGCGGCGACAGCGGCAGTGGCGGCCCGGGTTCTCTCCCGCAGCCCCGCAGCCCCCGGCGCGTCCACGTGGTTTGGAACAGGAAGACAGAGAGACGAGACACCGGGTCAGAGGGGAGTGGGGCGGAGCCGGTGACCGCCTCTCCACCTCCCCGCCCGGCTGGGGGCGGGCCCCGCTCCGGGCCACGCCACTATTGGTCCGCCCTGGATCAGGGCGGTGCCCGCGCCGCGTCGCTATTGGCCCGCGCTGGAGCAGGGCGGTGCCCGGGCCGCCCTACCATTGGCCCGCGCTAGAGCTGGGCGGTGCCCGGGCCCCTGCAACAGCGCTCCGCGAGAGTAGCGCAGGGGGGCGGCCTGGGAGCCGCGGCGCAGGAGCACGTTTTGTCCGCCAGTCTCATCCGAGTTTCTCCCGGCGTGGGGGCAAAACGGGGCGACAAGCTGGGGTTGGGTGCTTATCACTTGCCTGGTGCTTACAGCACTCACTACTTACGGCAACCTCTGGGATACGGATGGTATTACCTCCCTCGCCTTTTTCTTAACAGAGGAGAAACCAAGATTGGCGCGCTTTACCCTGTTGCAGACACCGTGCTGAGCGCGTAGCCGGCGCTATCCCCTCGCGCCCCGCTGTAACCCTGCGAGGTACTGCCATTCCCGCCCTATACATAGAGAAACACTCGAGGACCAGTGCAAGGCTGACAGTGGCAGCATGCACTGGAACCCAAGTCTTCCAACACGAGGCCATTGCTTATGAGACACCAAGCTTTGCCACTTTCACACTGGTCTCTTCCTTTACAGTCCAGTCACTGCACTTCATGCCTACTCAGGGCTTCTCGCATGTCTCAAAATGGGTAGTTGTAGTAACTAACACATACACTGCTTTTCCCTCTTTCCCTTCCTCTTCTCTTTCACACCGAAATTTCCCCAAAGATTGGATTATGTCATTCTTCAAAGCCTTCAAAGATACGCAGTTAACTATCAAATGACTACAAACTTTGGAGTCCCATACCATTATAATAATGTTGGTTTGCAGCCATTTTTGGACAATGTCACCAGATCATGAGTTGGAGAACACACGGTGGGAGGGGGGATCTGGAAGGGGTGGGAGCTTGATTAAAGACTAAAGAAGATAGCTACCCTTATGTGGATAAGACTCAGTTACCAGGAACCACTGGGGAGGTCTGAGTTTCCCTAGGGTGACAGGTTATTAGAAGTGTATGTAAAATTTACAGAATCAGCCTTGAGGGAGGTGGCTAATCCATTGAAACTATTGCCATTTTTTGAGGCTGACTTTTAGAAGCTGACAGTATTGAAAACTCCATTACCTCTGGACTGCCTCCCTCGAATCCTGCTGTGGGGACTGCCAAAGGAAGCAGAGCAGCCATCACACCAGGAATGGATTTTTTTGTGCATCATCTCATTTTAACTACCTAACAACATTAAAAAACAACTAATATCCTCTGTAGCAAACCTTGTCAGTGCTCTGTTTATATCCCTTCAATTCTTAATATTTTCAGTGCAAACCTACTTAATTTTCCTCCCACAGCACCTATACATCTTTATCTGAGGAATTTTTCCCACCTGCCTAGAACTCAGCAGGCCAAAGGTGCTGGGGAATTAATGCCCCTGTCCACCCCCACCCCCAGAGTCCTCAACCAATGACTCCTGGGAGTTGATTTATAAACATCCCAGCTCCTTTAACCCCTGGGTGAGATGGCTCTGAGACATAGATTCTACAGTGTTTCCCCAGGGTTCCCCAGAGGTTTTTAGCTCAAGTTACCCACAGGGGTTACTTGATTAAGTACCTTCTACAGCTTCCTTCCCTTCCTTGTATCCTTCTCACCTCCCTTCTGGTATTTCCTGGGACTAATTCCCAAATAAACTACTTTGACTCAAATTATTGACTTAGGGTCTTCTTCTGAACAACTCCAGTTTTGTTTTGTTTTTGATTGGAGCATTTAGACCATTTACATTTCAAGTAATTATCAATAGATATGTATGTATTGTCATTTTGTTAATTATTTTATTTGTTTTTGTAGTTCTTTTTTGTTCTTTTCTTCTTTTGGGGGGGTGGGAGGGGAGGTAATTAGGCTTGCTTGCTTATTTATTTATTTATTTATTTATTTATTTATTTATTTATTTATAGAGGAAGTACTGGATATTGAACCCAGGACCTTGTGCATGTCAAGCATATGCTCTACCATTTGAGCTATACCCTCCCTACCCCAGGCAATTCCAGTTATAAGTCTTGATTTTTAATATTTGAGAACTGAGGTTCAGAGAAAATAATAAATGACTTGCTAAAAGTGATATAGCTAATAAATGGCAGAACCAGAATAGAAACTTCATCTGCCTCTCTGTCACTGTCTGTCTGTCTCTCTCTGTCTTGTCTTGTATCTTTGGAACCCTGAACCTCTAATAAGAAGTCTGGCCACCATGAAGCTGTCATGCCAGAGAGACCACACAGAAGGAGAGTGCCAGCTGTTCCAGCTGACAACATCAACCACAGACATGAGAGTGAGGGCGCCTTCAGATATTTCCAGTCCCCAGCCAGCCTCTGACAAGTCTTTGGAGCCACCCTAGCTGACACCAGATGGAGCACAGATGAGCTGTCCTCACTGAGGCCTGCCCAAACTGCATAATCCTGAGCTAAATACATGATTGCTACTGTTTTAAACTATGGGTTTGGGGGTAGTTTGTTACATAGTAATGGATAATGGAAAATCCATATCCCTGAATTCTCTTCCCTATGTAACTCTGGATTAGCTAGCTATAAGAAACATCTTGCATGAGGTTTAAAAGGCAGAAGTGAAGTCACAGCCCTATTCTTTATGTTTGAAAGGTCACTGTAGGGTACCAGGCTCTCTTGCAGCTCACATCCTACCTTACTGGCACGGGGCAGCAGCCAGGCCCATAGTTCTTCCAGCTCCCACCTGATCCTACAGTAGCAACTCCAACCCTTGGGCCAGCTGTGCATTTACCTCCATGACAAAGGACACCATTTTCTGCTGGTCACTCACATCACTGAAGTTGGAGGCTTGGGGTTAGTGATTGTGACTGATGCAGGTTCCAGCTCATCCTGCTGACTTTGGGCCCTATCACCAGGCATAAGACAACAGCCTCATACAGCCTGTGAAATCAGCCCCCACAATTGTATAAGATCAAATTCCTTCAAGAAACCTCTAGTGAGCGTTTCTCCCTTTTTTATTGAACACTTACTAGCACATAAGCCATTACTGAAAGCTTACTGAGATTAAGGCTCTAGGCTAAAGGCTTTACAAACATGCTCTCATTTGGTCCTCATACCAACTACCTCACAAGTTGGATTATAAATCTATAGAGGTTTATGGTACAATTCTCTCTACTTTTGCTTATTTTCAAAATTGTTCATTACAATTTTTAAACATGCTCATAGAATCTTCTTTTACACTGTATCTTGCCTTGTAATCACTTCCACAAATACTTCCATTTTAATAATGATAAAAGTGTACTTGGCTCAGCAATGGATTTGGGGGCCAGAGTAGAAATGGATTCTTCCCAGCCCATGGAGAAAGTTGCTCAACACCACACTTCCACCCCACTCTGCTATCTCATCATCTTTGTTCAAATCATAATGGTTCTATGGGCTTTTTCTCACCTTAGCCTGGACCTGATGCTTACAGTGCTCCAATTTTAAGATGAATTTTTGTGTCCAATGCTCTTCCTCTGGCCTCCCACGGTAACTATTCACAACTACATTTTTGCATATCTATCCTTGATAACCTGTTTATGTGGCAACTTTCCTAATAACACTTTGTGTGTGTGTTTCAGTGAGTAGGAGGATTGTGTCCTACCTAAATGATGACTAACCTAAATCAATAAACTAAAACTGTCTAAAAAAGTGCTTCTCAAACCTTAGCATGCATCAAAATTGCCTAAAGGGCTCGTTAAAACACAGATTGCTGGGCATCATCCCCAGAGTATCTTCAGTATACCTGGGGTAGGGCCTGACAATTTACACTTCTCACAACTTCCCATGTAATGCCGATGTTTCTGGCTTAAGGACCACACTCTGAGAAGCTTTACTGGAAAAAAAAAAAGACATAATGGGAGTCCCAGGAGGAGAGAAGAGAGAGACAGGGATAGAAAGACTATGTGGGCAAAAACTTCCCAAACTTGATGAAATGCATAAATAAACACATCCAGGCAGTTAAAGTCACTAGTTTAGAAGTTCAGGTTTTAGCAGTGGAGCCTCCAGATGAGAAGCCCGTCCTGACTGACACCTTGATTACAACCCTGGGAGGCTCTGAAGCACAGAACCCAGGTAAACCATGCCTGAACTCCTGACCCACAGAAACTGAGATCATTAGCATGTGTTCAAGCCACTAAGTTTGTGGTAATTTGTTACACAGCTATGGAAAATTAACACACTGGATTTCAAACCCAGGTCTGTCTGACTTCCAAAGTCTGCACTCTCTCTCCTACACTTGATTAAACATATAATGAAATATGTTAACTGAGGAATTGATGGAGATTACAGGCTTTCAGTGTCGAGAAACACAAGTCATATGGTCCATCCCCTCTACAACGAAGAGATCGCCCTCTCCCAAGGGAACATCTCAGAAGGTTGGGATACTGAGCTAGAGGACAACAGCCTGAATCCCAGTTATATTTAGATGATGACTAGGGACAACCATAACTAACACTTTTAAAGATTTCTTAGGATTCTTGGAGATCTCCTGATTGTGATATTTAACTTCTATTTTTCTATCATTGTTAGCAGTGAAAACACTGATAAAGTTTGAAAAAGTTTGTGTGCTTCAGAGCCTTTGGAGAGGAGCAGGGTGGGGAATCTGAGTCTTGTGTCACAGACAAACATAAACTACCTTCACTGACTGTGAAAGTGAAAGAGAAGTGGGTGGTCAGCTGGTGATAAACACTCAGAGCAGAATTTTTAAGGCACAGGTTTCCACTCTGGAAGCCATCACATCATAATTATGAAACATTAGGATTTATAACTATGAAACCTCAAATGTGAATTGACACCTAATACACAAAGGTGGCATTGTTACATAAATGATATATTCCTGATTTTCTAGGACTGTCTTACACTCCCATATATTATTCACTGCCTCCATCAAATCATACTGATCACTCATCAAATCACACGTTCCAATATTTGATTCAGAGCCATCTATATTACAACTCTTTCACTGTTTTAAAAATATTTAACCATAAAAAATAATTTACTGACTCATTAAAAGTCAATAGTATAACTTTAGGGTATCCAAATATCCATTCACTGGTGAAAAGATAAGCAAAATAGAGTATATCCACAGTGGAATATTACTCAGCATAAAAAGGAATGAAGCACCGATACATGCTACATCATGGTGAATCTTGAGAACATTATGCTAAGTGAAAGAATATTGTGATTCCATTTAAATGAAGTGTCCAAAACAGGCAAACCTACAAAGACAGAAAGTACATTAGATGGAGGCAAAGATGGTCATTAGAAAATCTAGACTTCTGTTCTACCAGATCAGCAAGTCCAGCATGAGTAAGCCACCTCTTTCCCAAAGGCACCAGCAAATGAGAGGGTAGAGCTCTCATTGGCCCTGCTTGGATCACATATGCATTTCTGAACCAATCACAGTTGTTTGGTGCTCTGATTGGCCAAATCTCAGTCAAGGGCTTACCTACTTTGTTTACCCCCAGAGAAAGTAGTATCAGTGTCTCTCAAACTACAAGAATAGAGCAAGAAAAAGGAGTGGCTCCCCTAAGGAAAATTAAAGTGCTGTTATCACAAGAGGTAACAGATGCTAGGCAGGCAAAAACAATACATGACCACTTCACCAAACTCACACAAGACCAAAAAGTCTCATCACCTAGAACCTCTTCATGACTTTGTGGAGTTAAAACATAATATGTTGATATTTTTCGAACTCAATTCAATCCCATAAATGTTTATCTAATACCTACTAGAGTGCTAGGGTTGGCTGTGCCAAGCAATGTACAAGGATATAGGATGAAGGACCAAGAATGTAGAGATGAGCAAGACTCAGATCCTGTTTTCAGGATGTCCACAGCCTAATCCAGTGGTCCTTGAGCTTTACTGTACAAAAAGTTCACCTGGGGATCTTATTAAAGATGCATACTCCTGGGCCACAATCTAAGATTTTCTGATTTGGTAGGTGTGGGATTGTCTCTAGAAATACGTATTTTAAAAATCCCCCCCAGGTGAACATGGTGCCTGGGGTCCAGGAACTACTCTTTGAGATTCTCTGATATGATGGAGGAGAAAGACATGCAAAAAGGAAGACAGAGTAGCTACAAGACCAGTATGAATGTCTGGGAGGTGCAGAGGAAGCAGTGTCCCTGTTTAGCTTATATCACACATTTTGCACAAGATAAGGTTTTCAATAAAGGAAAATATAGGATTATATCCAGCCTATTGTGAATGTTTCTGATTATAATGAGCCTGGGGATATATGGGAGATGAGATGCTAAGAGCTGGCCTTCATTCATCACTTGTAGCAATCCTGTATATTTGCTCTACTTTAATCCCATTAGAATTTTTAGTGATATTACAAATGAATTTACCCTCCAGAATTTATCCTACCCTTCAGCACTTTCTTAACTGAAAATCTTCATCCTTATATGTTAATTTCAAATTGTTTCAACATATTTTCACCTTTAAAAATAATTTACTTTTATATGTCACAAGGGTTCCATTTAGATTGACTCTCCTGATAATAAGAAGGCACCTTACCTCATGAGTAAAACATAGGTGTAGTTCATCAATATACTGAAAACTGACTCAGCAATCTTTTTAATATTAGAAGAAGTTTCTGAGCCTAGAGTTTCTATCACTTTAGGATATCAGAGACCAGTAAAATTAAAAGGAAAAAAAAAAAGGAGACCTATTGTGGTGGTTTAAAATACATCCACAAATTCTTTTACACTCCCTTCAATAGGTAGATCCTAATTCCCCTTCCCTTGAGTATGCTTGGGCTTAGTGACTCACTTCTAATGAATAAAATATGGCAGAGGTGACAGTATGACTTCTAAGACTAGGTCACAAAAGGCACTACAGCCTTTTGCCTGTTCTTTCTCTTGGATTCTTTGCTAAGTGAAGCTAGTTGCCACACCACTAGGATACTCCAGCAACCCTGTAGAGAGACCACATGACAAGGAACTGAGGCCTCCAGTCAATAGCTGTGAGTGAGCCATCTTGAAAGAGGACCATCCAGGCTCAGTTAAGCCTTCAGGTGATCGCAGCCCCAGCCAATATCTTGTCTACAGTCTGGGTGAGACAGATAGCAACCCAAAACCATTCGGCTACACAGCTCTTAAGATTTCTAACACTCAGAAACCATATGAGATAAAACAGTTTGAACCTGCAAAGTTTTATAACAGTTTGTTACGCAGCAATTGATTAACTAATACACTGACAAAAAGATGCTACCCTTTTGTTTAAAACAAAAAAAGGATTTTTTGAAAAACAATCATATGTTACCAACTTCATTTCATAAGGCACATGATTAAAGTCTTTTAACTTTTTAATGTGTATGGTTTTAACATACCAGAGAGTAAACCCTCATGTATTTATCTACCTAATTCAACAATTATTAATTCATGACTAATCTTATTTCATCTAAACCCACAGCCAGCAACTTATATCCATTTTAACTAAGTTTGAAGGAAATCCCAGACATCCTAATATTTCATCTATAAATTATTCTAAAAGATATATATCTCTAAAAGATAGTTTTTTAAACATAACCAAATACCATTACAGTACCTAAAAAGATAATTCCTTAATATTGTCAAGTATCCAGTCACTATTCAAAGGTTTTAAAATTTGTTTAGTTTGTTTGAATCAGTATCAATTGTTTGATCTGTTTCATAGGTCTCTTTAATTTAATGATTCTCTCATGTCTATTTCTCTCTGTCTCTGTCTCTCTCCCTTCTTCCTTGCAATTTATTTGCTGTGGGAACTACTCTGATTGTCTTGAATGTAGAGTTTCCCACAATCTGGATTTTGTTGATTGCAGCCCTATGATGTCATTTGGCATGCTCCTCTGTTCATGGCATATAGAACTGTATATAAATTGATTATTTGATCTTAAGTGGGATTTCTCAGGCTCAGCACTATTGATGTTTTGGGCCAGATATGTCTTCATTGTGGGGAGCTGTCCCATGTGGTGTAGGATGTCTAGCAGCAATCTTGGTCTCTGACCACTAGATATTGGTAGCACTCCGTCTTGGTGACAACCAAAAAATACTTCCAGACACTGTCAACTGTCTCCTGGGGAGCAAAAATGTTGAGAGTAACTGATTGAGAGGACTCCTAAGATTCAGGTTCAATTTCGGGGGGTGAGCAGGGGACAGAAGGCATACTTTATAGGTAGGATGTGCACTTCTGTTGTGAGGCGGATAATGTCTAGATGTCTCTTCTTTCTGTGTGTTGTTCTGTCCTCTATTTGCAGTAGCGTTGAAACTACTTAAGAGAACAAACTGTTTGCAAGCCCAGTGAAGCACCTCAAAAGTTCACCTCTAAGTTTTTAAAAACTACAAATTACATGCTTTTTATATTGTTAAGTCATTTTTATTCACCCATTAAAATAAGGCATATGCATTTCACTGCCCACCTGATTTTAGGTTTGACCATGTGTTATGCTTTGGCTAGTGAAATGTGACCAGAAGTTACATGTGTCACTTTCAAGCTGAAGTTCCTCTTTCCCTTTCCCATGGTGATCAGTATCTTTCCAGCTGGTAGCTGCTCCATCTGCCTGGGTTCAGAAGTGAGGATAAATATGATGCAGCAATCAACCCACCGTGGACATGTAGCCCGAGTGAGAAATAAACCTGTGTTGTTTTAAGCTAGTCCATCCTGACTAATACATCAAAGAATCTTTAATGCGGCTCTGTAGTATGGAGACTTCAGGTTCCAACAGTATAAGAATTAGAAAAGTGTACCCCTGAAACAATGCAGAAGAACCAAATGATTATTCTATAACTAAAAGAATGATGTTTATCATCTGTGGAATCAATAGCAATTTACAGACCAATTAAGTAATTAATTATTCATGGAATTCATTGGTTTTCAAAGCTTGACAGGATCTTAGAGATGACCAAGTAAATCCAAAGCCCTACATGACATACAGCCCCCTGTACCATTCCCAGAGATTAAGTAGCCTTCCAGGATCTTCTTGAAAACCCACATGGATAGGCAGTTTATGTCATGTGAAGCAGCAAGCTCCACTTCCCAATAACTCTAATTGTTTAGAAGTCCTTTATATATCAAGTTGACTTCTTTCTTCCTCTTATTGCAATGCATTGGTTCTGTGAGTAAATTTAATCCCTCTTGCTACAAAGCCCTCGCCATCTTCTCTTGCTAAAATATACCCATCCCCCCCTTTTTGGCCTATTCCTCAATGTCATTATTTCCAGACCATTCTCTTTCCCAGTCCTGCACCTCTGGACCATTCTTCAGTCTAATAACCTACAGGACTCTGAATTTGACATGCACTGGCCTCTACTCCCTTTCCCTGGCCTTTCCTCCCTACTCCCCTCTGCCACCTTCCCAAGCTGGTTGCTGCTGTAATGGAGGCCCTGCCACAGCAAAACAAACCCCTGAAAGATACTTTTTATGCAACAGTCCTCTAACAGATCAAAACCACACTGAGAAGAATAGCTAAGAGTTATGTCTGGGACTATAATGACAAAAAGAGGACAAATCCCTGAATTTTGCCTTCAGGGACAAGTATTGGAACAATGGGCTTATTGTATAATGACAGCCCAGTGATTTTGGGGACCAAGGTTCTCTGAAACCAGAGAAAGGAAACCAGAGAAGGGAAACCAGCTGCAGGGAATTCCAAGAAACATCAAGATGTGGGTATCTCTTGGAAGGAAATTTCCAGTGATTTCTGGGAACATTTAGTAACTTCTGTGCTTATATATGTTTGGTGGGTAAAGGCAAGTGCTTACCCAAAAGATATTCATTCAGAAGTTTCACACACTGAGTCTACTTTTTTATTAAAAAATGTTTCCTACTTTTTCCCTAAATTATAAAATACCGTGTGCTGTGGGAAAATTTGGAAAACATGAAAAAATATACATAAGTAGAAATTAAATCATGTATGACAAGTACTTATACAATAAAATCTTTCCATATTCAATAGACAAAGGCATACCTATTAATAATTGTGTTTGATGTAACAAAATTATGGTGCAAAATTATTTGTCTGTGTCCTTAAACACAGGATTCAGAATGTTAGAGCTTTAACTCTTTCCTTTCTGCTAGAATTATAGAATTTATTACAATTCCTTAACTTGAATAAACCCCATGATTACTTCATGGCTGACCAAACTATCAAAGAAGTTTCCCAGTTCAGCTGTTTTCAATGGCCCATAAGAAATATTCATAGTCGTTTCAAACTCAACATGTCTAAAAATTGAATTCATCTTCCACTCAAATCTGAGGTTTTTCCTAGTCATGACATTCCTTTTTTTTTTTAAGAGATGAAGTAATGTTATTTTTCTGGTTCACCAGACTTATTTACAACATCAATGCCTCTCTCTTTTCTTCCCAACATATTCACGAAGATGGAAATTCTTCCTTTATCTCATCACAAGGAGAACTTTTCCTTTTATTCTTTTTTTCTTTCTTTTATTTTTATTGTATCCCTATGAGAAGATGGATGTTAGCCATACCTAGTGTGGTAATCATTTCACAACAAACATAAATTAAATCATCATGCTGTACATCTTAAAATTATACAGTGATGTGTCAATTATTTCTCAGTAAAACTGGGAAAAAAAGAAATTATTCTTTGAACTGTCTCTAGAATTCTATCCCTTCCTCTTGAACGTTATGCTACTACATTAGGCCTCACCCACTGAAAAGATGTTAGTAAGGATAATTCAAATTAATGTCCATCCAGCTGCCTCCATTACAGACCCTAACACGTCCTTATGTTTTATCAAGTCCTTTTTCTGAAATGTGTGATAGCCCCTCATTGTTTCTTGATTAAAGTACAAACAATTTAGTCTAATGTCATTCATCTTAAAACTATTTATCTACTCTGTACCAGGCATTGTGCTAGGCAGAAAGGATACAGTGATGCACTTAACAGACAAGATTCCCTGTCCCACAGTGCCATGATCTAGTTGGGCAGATGGACAATAAAGTGAGCCACAAGATAAACATATAACTTGGGACAACTGCTCTGAAGGAACCAAGCAGGGAGCCCAAGAATCACAGGGAGGGTCTACGGGTTGGTGAGTAATCTGTAGATTGGGGGAGGGGGCTGAAAGAAGAAGTGGGGAAACCAACAAAGAGGTTTTTCCCATTGTCTGGGCAGCAGATGACAATGGTTTGGATCATTGTGGTGGCAGTGGAGAGAGGGAAGTGGTCATATTGAAGATATATTTAAGAAGTAGAAATAATAGGACTTGCTAATAGATTTGATATGAAGGGGAAGTGGAAGGGCTAAATCAAAGATAACATCCAGCTGTCTGGTTTAAACAATTTAGTAGATGGTGGTGCCAGTTCTGAGGTGAGGAATATAAGAGAAGAGTGGATTTGGGGACTGAAATCAGGAATTCCATATTTGACCTAATCAGCCATCTAAGAAGATGGAGGAACCACTCCCGGGATCACAATAGTAACAGCCACCAGAGAACAGGCTCCCATGACCCCATTCCTTAAACCCAGCTCTCCCACAGGGAGCTTAATCCTCTGGGCTCCCAGTGGCTGATCCCCATCCCAGCTGGGGACACAGCCCAGAGCAGCTTTGACCTTGGCCTCGTGAGTTTATCTTCTACAGCCTCCCACTAGGAAGAGTCTGGTCAAAGCTCTTCCCCAGCAGCACCTGCTCCTAACCCTCCCCTGGCTTGAGGGGAGGGGATTTCTTCTGAAGACTCACCCATCCAGCAGGATCACCCCCTCTAGACTATCTGTGAGAGAGGAAGAAGGGGAGCTCCTCCCTCACATCCTTCCAAGGGTAGGATCCCTTCCAGCAGGAAGCACTGTCCCTGCTCTGTGCCAGGCATTGTGCTAGGCAGAAAGAATACACTGTTGATCCCCTGTTGATCAAGTGGAAATAGATTTGCCTCTCTCTGATCTGGAGGATGTGGCCTCCCCGTTATGAGCAGAGAGAGGCAAGGTCAGCCCCTCCCTGGTCCACAGCCATCCTGACGCTGAGTCCTGGCATCCTGTCCAGTCCAGCGCTGTTGGCCAGAGCCTGCACCCTGGGAATAGGGCCTCTGGCTGGATGACTTCCTGCCCCACTCCAGGCAACCCTCCCTGGACAACACCAGCCAGATTTGCCTCCTCTGTTGTAAAGTGTGTTGTGAGGCCCCTGGAATGTGCCCCTAGCTGGCTACTCTCACCTCAACCACCAGGGCAAGGCCCCTGACTTCCTGGAGACAGATATTACTGCTAGTGCTGTTGCTTTGATCAGTCAGGCTGCCCAGAATGTGTAAAACTCATTCTCTGAGGTTCAGGGCTTGGTCTGAACAGAGATCATCTGTGCTGCCAGCAGCTGGGGCAGACTCATCTCTCCTGTTTCCAGGGAACAGCTAGCTCCCTTGGGCCCAGAGAAGCCCCTCCTCGCAGGTTGGGGGAGGGGACATTGAACAAAGACAAGAACATCTACCACTTGACACACTACTGCTTGGTGCTCTCCAAGAGCCTGGCTACTGACCCCAACCACTGGTAGTTGTGGGCCAACCTCTCATCATGAGGACAACCAAACCCACGTGGGGCAGCTTGGAGGATGCCTTTGCCTGCTGCTGAGACCAGGAGCCGGCCAGAAAGTCCCAATTTGCTTGACCCTTCCCAAACCGTCAATGACTTTTGAACTTGACTGTACAAGGAATAAAAAGAAAAGGAATGGGAAACTGTATCTTCTCTCATTACTTTTAAGCAGTTCTATCTAGTTTATACTGGGTCATTCAGCACTTGAAAGTTCTTTTAACCAAGTATGTCCCTGATTTGCCTTTAAATTGTGCCTTCCCATAATACCGAGACTGTGCTGAGAGCAGGGGTTTTGCTTCTCCTTCTTTGTGTCTATAGCTCCCCTTCTTTGCAAAATGCTGGGAACTCCCTCCCCCCTTGCCTCCAGAGGGCCTCTGGCTAAAAACTCCAGTGCTGGGAGGAAAACAGCTCAGCCTCTAGCCCTGGTTCTGCCAGATAGTCTCCCCATTGCCTCACGCCAGCCCTATCAGTTGTTTGCACATAGATGCCCCTGGGGGGCGGGGGAGGGGTACTGAAGGGAGAGGAAAAGTGGTCTCTGGGGCCCCAGGACTAGACTGAGGCTCACTTCCAACATCTCAGGAGAATAAAGCATCCAGCCCAGGAGGAATACTCGGGCTTTCAGACTTTGTATTGTGTAGGAGGCGATCATAAAAGGTTTTTCACAGAAGCATTTGACAGTCTGTATAGGAAACAGTGGCTGATTAACAGAAATTACAGGATGGCTCCACCCTCTCGCTGAAATGGCTTATTCTTTTGAATGCTTTGGATAATTTCACAACACTTAGTGTTCGCTGGGAGCAGCTTTCCATCATGAGAGTGGAAATAGGGGTAATTAGAATATCCTTCCCATCTCCTTCATTACCTGCTCACCTCTCTTCTGTGACCAGCCTCTTTCCACTTGTTTTCCTTGTTTAAGTCTTTAAGCCTTCAGAAATCAACTTATTCATGCAAGTGGGACAATGGTAGACCAAGTGCGTAGAAAAAAATAAATTCAATTACGCAGCAGTTGAGTCGTGAATTCCTGTAAAACAAAATTTCCCGTCTTCCTCCTCCTCCTCACGCAACAGCATTTGTATTGACACAGCGCCACCTGCTGGTAACCGGAATCGCAGTAGCTGAATATTCACTTTATTCTTGTGTTGCCTTGACCAATGTGCTCCTTTCACTCTCTCGTTTAGAACACATTCATTATGTGCCTACTTTGTGCCAGGCACTGTGCTAGATGCTAGAAGTACACGAAAACATGGCGACTGTTTTGTCTAATGAGGTCAGAATCTTGGCACAAGTTAGAATCATCTCGGGATGACCAAGCTCAACTTACGGCCCTGACCACAGAATGACCCAACAAAGCTAAATTTAATTGTATGTTTGAAACCTAGGAGTGAGCTCTCAACTTGACCTCCAACCCTACAAGAGCAGCTGTTTTCCCAAAGCCATTCTCTATGTGGAATGTCTGTTGGAGCTGGTCTTCTTTCCCTTTGTCAGTAGCTCTTGGGTCTTTGTCCACTTCTCAGTTGTAACCGACAGTCTTGCTTTAGTCTGGACAGCAGAGTGGGAAGAGCACTGGGTCAGGAGTCAGAAGACTAGCACTGCCTACTAATTGTCTGACACTGAATACTCAAACTGGCTGCCTCCCAGTTTTCATCTGTAAAATAGAGATAATAGGACCAGCCCCTAATCATTACCTAGTTGAAAAGACCAAAGGAGAAAGTGCTCTCAAAACAGTAAAGTGAAATATAACTGTTAAGCCCCATCACTAGGAGCTCCATTACTGGGGGGTTGGCATAGTAGGAGTAAGACAGGAATGGCGCCTCCTTCTGTGCGTCTCAGGAACTGCAACACATCACTGAGAGGCAGCCTCACCCAGAGGGGTAATTCAGAGCCTCAGGCATCACTAGGTTTCATCGTATCTCAGGTTCCCTCCAACGGTAGCTTTACGACTTGCCTCCTGGTTTCCTTTGAGCCACTCTCCCATCTGTCAATTTGGCTTCAGTCTGGGCACAGGATCTTCAGAGCAGCTTAGAATTCTCCACCTGACCTGGGATAATTTCTTATCCCATTGCAGGGCGCCCTCCATACTGTGGGCCTTTCCTGGAGGAAACTCGTGAGATATTTTGGACAGATTTGATTCTAACAGAGTTAGTATTTTTCCTTTTTTAGCTCGTCAATTAGTGCTTGCTGAGAAATATTCTTCACCTGCTTATCTGCCTATCCTGTGCTGTTTTCTGGATAAGTGAACAGCAAGCCCAAACCAAAACTGCAAAGACAGCAGGGTTTGTCCTGAGTCCTTCCATTCACTTTTCTGTCTAGGGGTTTTCTTTAAAAGCACCCCAATCTCACTTGTGCCCCTGAGGCATCACAGTTCTGCTGCTAGGACTAACTTGAGTAATTAAAAAGTTATTTTTTAATAAATACATTTTGTAATAAATATATTTTAGGTAGTATTATTCTTAATTGTGCTATCTTGAAGGATGTTTGTCTTTTAATGGCAATCTTTAAAACCTTGAACCAAAAATGGAGAGGAGAAAGAATTTCAATTTCAAATCACAAGATTTGCCTAAAAAGATTCCTTGCAGACAGAGTCTTCATTTACATAATGATAAAGCCATCACTAAGGGACTAAGTAAGAGCCTCATCACCAGCTCTGGAACAAGCATGATCTCCATTTTGCTCAGAGAGAGGGAGGCTCAGAAACCTCACGTACCTGACGATGTCTTCTGGGCCAATTAGTGTTTGAACGGAGGACTGAGACCCAGCTCCTCTAATGTGCACTTCATTCTCTGTCCCCTCATTCTGCTGTAGAGAGTATTTGATGAGACAGAGATTGCAAATATTGACATTTAAAAGAATTGTCTGCAGAATTAAATTTTCATTTGCTGCCTTATTATTATTAGGCTTTATTTTTTTCACAACACTCATTTCATGACTATCCTCTTCCCCTCCCAGCAACGAGAAGGAAAACTCCATGAGTACAGGGGCTTTGTTTTGTTCACTGCTATAGTCCTAAAATACCAGTAAATGCTAATTGAATCAAAAGGAATTATTTTACATGAATAATAAAAAGATGATGTTATTTATACTTAAATAAAGCTAAAAATAAGCTGATAAGAATCCACTGTTCTTTTTTTCCAAAGGTGATGTTATATTAAGTGGTATTTGTTTTTTAAGATGATTTTGAGGGTAAAAATTATATATGCTTATTAATTTTGTTTTCAAATGAAACAGAAAAATGCAAAAAAAAGAAAATCACTGCCTCACAGCCATGAGGATGGCACACACACACACAGGAAGGAGGCCATGTGAGGACGCAGTGAGAAAAGTGGCCATCTGCAACCCAGAAGGAGAGCTCTTACTAGACACTACTCCTGATGACGCCTTGACTTTGGACTTCCAGGCTTCAGAGCTGTAAGAAGGTAAACACTTAAGCCTCTTGACCACTATGGTATCTTGTTATGGCACTCAGGCAGATTAATACTGGAAATATGTTTACATTTCTCTTGACTAAATACCTAGCAGAGGGATTGCTTGGTTTTATGGTAGGTGTGCGTTTAACATTACAAGAAACTGCCACACTGTTTTCCAGAGTGATTGCACCATTTTGCATTCACATCAGCAATTTATGTGAGTTGTAGTTGCCCCACGTCCTCTTCAATATTTGGTATGACCTGGTTTTTAAAATTTTAGCTGTTCTGGTGGGATACACTGGTATCTCATCATGGTCTTATTTTACACTTTCCTGATGACCAGTGATATTAAGCATCTTTTCATGTGCCTATTTTTAAATCATATATCTTCTTTGATGAAGTATTTATTTAAGTTTTTTGCTCATTTTGTAATCAGCTTGTATGTTTTATTATTATTGAGTTAATATCCTAGATACAAGCCTTTTATTAAATATATATTTTGCCAAGATTTTCTTCCGGTCTGTGCTTTGCCTCTACATTCTCTAAACATTGTCTTTCAAAGGGCGTAAGTTTTTAATTTTGATAAAGTCCAGTTAATCATAGTTTCCTTCCATGGCTCATGCTTTTTGTGTCCCATCAAAGAAATCTTTGCCTGAATAAAACCCACAAAGATTTTCTCCTAGGTTTTGTGTAGAAGTTTTATAATTTTTAACTTCTACATGGAGGTCAATAATCCATTTGAGTTAATCATGGCATATGATGTGAGGTAAGAACTGAGTTCATGTTTTTCCACATGGGTAACTTATTATTCCAGCAACAGTGTTAAAAAGACTGCATTTTTCTCCTTTGTCAAAAATCCTCTGTATGAGTATTTCTGGGCTCTATTCTGTTCCATTGATCCATGTATGTATCTTTACATCAACACCACTCTCTTAAATGCTGTAGCCTTTTAATAAGTCTTGAAATAAGGTAAAGTTCTCCATTTTTATTCTTTCTCGAGATTGTTTTGGCTAATCTAGATTCGTTTTATTTTTTCAAACTTTAGAATCAGCTTGTCAATTTTTATAAAAAAAAAATCCCTGCTGAGATTGTGATTGAGACTATATGTATAGAAGATTTGGGAGAAAACAGAGATTGTAACAAAACTGAGTGTTTCAATGCATAAACATGGTATATCTCTCCATTTGTTTAGATCTTCTATAATTTTTCTCAGAAATGTTTTGTAGTTTTCAGTATTCAGTTTTGCATTCAATCTGTTAGATTTACCCCAAATATTTTTTTTGGCATTTTAAAACCTTTTTATTTGCAATTGCTTGTTGCTAGTCCGCAGAAATACCAATTTTGCTTTGTATTTGACTTTGACTCTGGAACTCATTAGTTCTGGTAGCTTTTCTGTAGATTCCTTAGGATTTTCTACATACATGCTCATTTGTGAATAAGACAGTTTTGTTTCTTCCTTTCCAATCTTCCTTGCCTCATTGCACTGGCTAGGCCCTCCAGAATAATGTTAAAGAGACCTAATGAGAGCAGATACCTTTGTCTTGTTCCCACTTTTGGGAGACTACATTCACCATTAACTGAGATGTTGGTTAGGTTTTTTTATAGATCCCCTTTATCAGATTGAGATTTTTCTATTTCTATTTCCCATCTATTTCTATTTTTCTGAGTTTTTAATCATAAATGGGTGTTGAATTGTGTAAAATGATTTTTCTGCATCTACTGAGATAATCATGTGGTTTTTCTTTTTAATCTGTTAATAAGGTAAATTATATTAATTGATTTTTAAACAGCTTTATTGAGATATATTTCAAACATCACACAATTCACTCATTTAAAGTGTGCAATTCAGTGGTTTGTGGTATATTCACAAATGTGTGCAACTATCACCACAGTCCATTTTAGAACATTTCCAGGCCTCAAAAAGAAACTCTGTACCCTTTAGTCATTACCACCTTATCCTCCCTGTCCCCATATTCCTGTCTCTATGAGTTTCCCTATTCTGGACTTGTACTTGTATTCTTGAGTGTACACCTAGGAGTAGAATTGGCTTATATGATAACTCTATGTTTGTTTGTTTGAGAAATTGTCAGGCTATTTTACAAAGTGACTGCATCATTTTCTATTTCCACCAGCAGTGCACGAAAATTCTGATTTCTCCACATCTTTACCAACACTTGCTGTTACTTGAGTTTTTAATTTTAACTTCCTCCTTATTTTCCAATTTTTCTCTTTCCTTCTGTCTTTCTCTCACTTCCCTACTTCCTTCCCTCCCTTGGACAAATCTGCAGAATTTATAATATTATTGAGACTTTAAAGGAGTTCCACCAAGCAACCTGTTCCTCTGTGCGTTAGCGCCTAAACTCTACTTAAAATCACCATTCACCTCAACACCTACACTTCTACTACATTTTTCTGAATTTCTAATTCCAGTGGCTAAGCCCCCATCTAAATGCATTGTACTTCATCAATATTTCCAAGGATCTCAGTGTTTGAGAAAAAACTTAAAAGTTTCCTAGTCTAGTTCATTCTGTTTAATGAAGAAAGGAAGTGGAAGGAAGACTGAAAAGCAGGTGGGAAGGAAGAAGAGGAGGGAAGCAGAGTAAGGACAAGAGAAGCAGCAGTTAGCATATACCTGGTGCTTTACATTCATAATCCTGTTTAAATTTCAATGACCCCACAGGATTGGTATTACCCTCCCCCTATTCATACTTGAGGTGACTGAAGCTAGGAGAGGTCAGTTATTTTGCTCAAGGTCCCTCAGCTTGTGAAAGTCAAATTTAGCTGTATGCATCTCCAAATCCTGTGACCCAGGAAACTCGTGGATTTCAAGAAGGATTATTACCCTCACGGGTATATGATTACACTATCCCCAGGCCCTGGAACAGAAATACCCTGGATGGACCACAGCTTCAGAACTGAAGAGGTGTTATTAGGGGAATAATCCAGTGTCTCCTTTCTGGAGGGAAGTCAGTGCTCTGATGGGAGCAGCTTTGTTTCAAAGGACAAGCAGTGCCTCAGGCTAGGAGAAAATGGTGAGGAAGTATGTTCCAGCCAAAGTTATGGGATTTGTCACCCAGCAGGTTTGCGAAGTTAGATATGTGAGAGGGTATGGAAAATTCCAAGACAAAACTTCAGAACACGCGTTACCTCAGTAGCAAAGGAAGACTCAGATTTCTGCAGGCTATTCAAAGAGCAGCAGCAATTTATAAAAATAGACAGAACCAGGTCACTACACAACCAGATTCAACTGTTACATTTTGCCTTTGACTTTTAAGGCTTGGTTTTGGAAATATTTTTTAAAATTAAGTCTTGTTACGTAGTTAACAAAGTCACATGTATAAACCAAAGCACAGTTAGAGACATCTGACCTCCATCCCTGTCCTTCTGCCCCTCCCTTCCTTCCCCTAGAGGTAATCAGGGTTTTGTTTGTTTGTTTGTTTAAATAAAATAAAAATTTTAATTTGTGTTTTGTTTTTATTTTATCTATTTTTCTAAAATAGAAAGATATATTGATATCTTCCTCTCCCTCTGCTTAAATGGTAGCATGTTACCTTCAGTTTTGCCTTCTTGCTTTTTTTCACTGGCAATCATGCCACAGCAGTATATAGAGATATTTCTCATTTGTTTTTACAGCTGTAGTGTTTCAGTATGTGAGCAGACTCATTTATTTGGCCATTCTATGAAGGAAGGATACTGGGGGTTGTTCCTAGTCTTTTACTATTAAAAACAGTGTTCAATGAATAACCTTATGTCTACATCTTTTCGTATTTTTGCCACTGTATCTTTAGGATAGATTCCTAGAAATGGGATTTCTGAATCGACAGGTGCACGCACATGAGATTTTGCTATATATTGCCAAATCACTCTCCCCATAGATTGTACAATTTTTGCATTCCCACCAGCAAAATACGAGTGCCTGTTTCCTCCTACCTTGTCAACACATTATGGTTGTCAAACTTAGATTTTTACCAATCTGATAGTTGAGAAATACTGTCTCACTGTAGTTTTAGTTTTAATTTGCACTTCCTTTAGCATAAGTATGATTGAACATCTTTTCATATATTTAAGAGCCCTTTATTTTCATTTCTTCATGTGTGTGGTATGTGTACTGTGTGTTTATAACTCTTGCCTATTTTTCACAGGATGGTTTTCCTTTTCTTCTCCATCTTTTGAAATATTTTATATACTAGAGATATTCACAGTGAAGTGCAGGAGCTGGTGAGGACTAACTGAACAAATGCTGATTGTTAAATTTTCAGGAATTTTGTGAGCCAGGTGATGTTACATTGATACAGTTGATGTCATCTCGGCAATTTAAAAATCTGCTGTGGTGGAAGTACTTACACCATGGGCACATGGATGAGGGCTCCTTCTCACCTTCCTCTCCAGAACACACCTCTAGACATTATTCCTTTGTCTATACTATAAATTGGAAGTGTTTTTCCTAGTTTGTAATCTGTCTTTTTATTTTGCTTATGATGTGTTTTGCTATGCAAAAGTTTTACTGTTGCTGTTGTTTTGGAGAGTCCAAGTTTCAGTCTTTTCCTTTATTGTCTCTGGATTTTAAGTTAATTAGGAAAATTTCCGCAGTTCCTTGATTGTACAGGAAGTCACTTGTGCTTTGTACTAGTATTTATATAGTTTTATTTCTTTAAAAAATGTAAATTTTTGATCTATTTGGAATTCACCTTGCATGAATAAACAGATATGCTTGTATCTTTCTCCACTGGCTATCTACTTACCCCCACACTATTTATAAAGGTCTTGTACCTCCATGAGCACCTTTATCACATATTAAACTTTCAGATGCAATCAGGTTTATTTTTGGATTTTTTATTCTGTTTTATTGATCTATGTATTCAGGTCCCAATACCATCTTCTTATTATATAGCCTTTATAATGTTTTAATAACTGATAGGACTAGATCCTCTTTTTCTTCTTTTTCAGAGCTTTTTCTCACTCATTTATCCTTTCAAATGAACATTATAATAAAACTATCTCAGCTCTAAGGCTCCCTCTTCTGTTGCTTTTGCAGTGTTAACAAATACTGCCTTGCATTTTCTGATTTCTGCCTACTCTGTTCTGTTCCCCTACTTCTGTCTAGATCGTCTTTCTTTTTCCTCTAATATCTTTGTTCTGGACAGTCTGAATTCTATTCCCAGAAGTTTCTCCGAGGAAGCATTCTCTATATTTCTAGTATTTTTTGAAATTTCTAATTCACTTGCTGAATACCCACAGGATTTGGGACAAAACTATCCTCCAATTTTTTTCAAATGAACATTGTAAATGAAAAATAATCTATTTCACAGGTTTTTAATTTTTTTACAATTAGAGATAACTTCAGTCAGTCTTATCAGCAAAATGACTCATTCAATCACTCGCTCCTTGAAACAACATTCCATCAACTTCCAAGACACCACATGCACCCGTTTTCTTCCTAATTAACCTGCCTCTCCTCCCAGGCTCCTTCAGTATTTCCTCCTCATCCTCTAAATGTTAGAGAACCCCAGAACTGAGATTTTAGACCTTTTCTTCTCTTGTCTAAACTCCCTAAGTGACTTGGTAGTATCTTATGATTTCAAATAAAATAGACCAAGAACTTCCAAATTTTGTCTCTCCAGCCTGGACTTCTACTACATACTCAAAATCTGTACATCTAATTGCTTCCTTATCAACTCCTCTGGGTGTCCCAAAGGCATCTCCAACTTATCCAAAAACAACACTGATATTCTCCCCAAACATGTTTCTCTTACAGTCTTTCCAATCGCAGTCAATGACAGTTCTATTCTCCTAGTAGCTCAAGGAGAAACTCCTTTTCCATTCTCTAATCCACCTACCCCTGGGTTCACTCCTGTGGCTACAACGGGCAGCAGCTGGAAGCCTGGACGGACTCGGACAGCTGGGCCTCCCTCCACATGGTCATCGCTCAGGCTTCTTCAGATCCTGGCTTCTTCAGGAGTCCTAGAGGGCAAGCCCCAACATATAAGCACTTATTAAGTCTCTTTTCGACTCACACTTTCTGACATACGAATGTATTACTTGAGCTCAGTGTCTTTACCACTGGGGCAAGTTCAAGGGTGAAGAACCAGCCCATACAAATGCGAATACATTGCCAAGTGACTGTGCTAAGTCCAGCTGCCAGGAGATTTCCCAGTCTGGCAGTTAACTTACTCATTTCTCCTTCGTAATCAACAAACTTTAGCAAAGCTGCAGTTAGGTGGCATTTCGTGGGGCCTAATGATATGACCACAACACTCAACTTTTCTCCCCAGCGGATGATTCCTCAGCTGTTTTGTTTGTTTGTGTTCTTTCTAAGCCAAATATCCCCAAGACTTTCTTTCAGATCTCTTTTGAAGCTAAAACCACAAATGTTCCCAGCTTTGGAGACTGGAAGGACTCTCTATACACTTTCAGGATCTCTAGTGTTTTGTAACTGGTACTTGTCCAGACCTTTTCCTTGTTTTGTTAGTTGTATTTCTTAAGTTTTCTGATCCTTTCATTTATGTTTTCTTTACTTAATCCCTTCCTTTGCTTTCCATGGGTTATTTTGATGTCCTTTTTCTAACTATGTGAGTTGAATGTTTAACTCATTTATTTTCACTCTTTCTAATAAACATGTATGAGCTGCTGAATTTCTTTTTAAGTACAGTGCTGTCTACTTATTAAATCCCCCCATCCATTCACCCAGCTCAGATTCACTGGGGAGTACGCTTTCCCTCATCACCCCTCTCTGAAATAATTTCTAACTTTTAAATTGGGCTACTCATTTGGCAATCTGTGAGGAGGATGATACTGTGTTTATTTTCACAGAGCCTTCTCTCTGCTTTATCAGTATCCTACCACAAAGAAATGATATTAATAATAGCTAACTTTAATGTAATATTGAACACACCCTGTAGCCGGCACTGTACTTTACACACAATATTTTAACAACTCCATACTAGTCTTCCAGGCCCATTTTATAGAGGAAGTGGGCACCAAATGTTTGGTCTTGTGTTTCTATTCCTGGAACATGCCAAACATTCCATTTTGGGACCTTTTCTCCTTGCCTTTGTCCCTCTCACTCCAATTTTCCATTCAGTACGAAGAGCAAACGATATTTCTTCAAAGCTTTACTGATTGATGTAAAACACCCACCCTCCACGCAATCGATTTTATTTTCTTCATAGTACTATCTCAAATCACCTTGTTCATTTATCCATTTCCTTGTTATGATCCGCCTCCACCACTACACTTTAAACTCTAAGGAGCAGAAATTTAGTGCTTGCTTACCACAGCATTCTGCAGACCCCTTAAAACAAGATCTGGCACAAAGGAGGCACTGAATAAATGTTTATAGAATCAATGCATTGCCTGAGGAGAAGCCAGTACTTTTAGGCTCTGCTGGGTAAAAATAGTAGCTACTTTTGAATCTTAAAGTGGTCCTGGGAGGTAAGAGACACCCCTCAATAGACGTGTGACTGGATCACCTCACTCAGTTTCAACTGGGTTTCCTCTCCTGTGAAATGCGGGGGAAGGCCCTTTTGGCTAATTGTCACCGACGGTGTTTCTACGCAGATAAACATACCTTAACAATTAGCGTGAGAAAGCAAGGGAGAAGAGTTGCCCGGCAGCCCAGGAGAGAAGGGCGGGGAGGAAACTGCGTGCTGCAGGGTAGAGTAGGAGAAGAGGAGCGTCTGGTGACCCAGGAGAGCGGAGGGGCACGGGTGGCGGCGAGTGGGCAACAAGTGGGAGTCACGCGGAGGAAGGCGCAGGGGTTGGGAGGGGCACCGGGCAGGCGCAGTCGGTCCGGCTGGGCCGGGCAGGACAGGGCCTGGTGTGGGTGAGGGGCGAGGCGTGAGGAGAGGGTCTTGGTGGGAGAGGTGACATCCCGTAACTAAGAGGTGCGGAGGGGCGGCCAGGGGTCAGGAGGAGGCACACAGGAGTTGCCAAGGGTGCACGGAACGGGGCGAGGTCTCTCAGACTGGGACTGGGCAAGGACAAGGTGGGGCGCCGACAGGTGCCGGGTGTGGACCTGAGGGAAGTTGGGGGCATGCAGGAGTCGCAAAGGTGGTTCGGATCAGAGCCGGCGGGTGAGGAGGAGACACGCCGGGAAGCCGAGCGGCTCGTAGGGGTCGACGCGCGAGCGCCGTGGGGGCGCGGCTTTGCGCGAGCCAGGCGGCGCTGGGCTGGGCGGAGCGGGGCGCGCGCGCGGTGGGGGGGGTGCCCTGAGTCCTGAGGGGCGGGCGCTGCAGCCCGGCGGGGCGCGGGCGGGACCGCCGGGGCGGCTATCGCCTCACTTCCGGAAGCGCCTGGGCGCTGCGGTCGTCACCAGCCTGCATCGCTGCCAGCCGGCCGGCTCCGCGCCACGGAGCGGGAGAGCGCGCAGCCAGGCCCGGGCCTCTCTCTGCGGTCATGGGGGCGTCTGCGCGGCTACTGCGTGCAGCGATAATGGGGGCGCCGGGCTCCGGCAAGGGCACCGTGTCCTCTCGCATCACCAAACACTTCGAGCTGAAGCACCTCTCCAGCGGGGACCTGCTCCGAGACAATATGCTTCGGGGCACAGGTGGGAGCCCGGGCGGGAGGGGTGGCCGTGCTCTGTCGCCCGGGTGGGGATTTGTGGGCGGAGGGGCCCTGGCGGGGAAAGTGAGGATACGGGTCCAGGGTTTGGGGTGCAGCATCTCCCAGTTGTCGCCCCGGGCTGCTGAGCGACCGTTCCCCGTAAGTTCTGGTCTCCGTGGACAGCTTCAGGTAGGTTGAGGGAAGGAACTAGGAAGTTAGGACATGTCCGAAGTTAAAAGATTAAAGAAACCACGTGGTTTTGAGAGGCAAGTCCAGCCCCAGTCTCAGCTGCTCCTAAGGATCCATCGAGCTGTGTGTGGCTTATTCTCCCCCTGGCCTTGCCCCTGGCACTGTTAGCTCTTTCTTTTTTTACTTTTCTTTTTTTGTTAAACGTCATGGGATGTTCTGGTTCTGACCTTTCCCCCGTAATCTGAAGGTCGAGTGTTACTTACCCTCGTTGCTGTCACAGAATTGGCTTAGATGTTTGATACCCGCCCCGCCCAGAGGTTTCTTAGACGTGAAAGTATTCTTATGCATGGTTATCTGAAGGATTAGTTTCTCGCTCCAAATAAATTCTTACAACTCAGCACAAAATCTACTGAACAAACTGTACACGTTACAATGGGTGGATTTTATCTTATGTAAATTATATCTTAAAGTATGTGAAGTTAAAGTAAAGCACTCTCTCACTCCCTGCCTCAGTCCCATTCTTCGGAGGGGAACAGTGACATGTTTCCTTATAGAAATATGTTTATGTATAAGCACATATGTGTATGCCACTTATTTTATGCAATATGTAATCCTACTATATATGTATTCTGCACCAGTATGTTTTCACTTTTTATCTGGGATATCTTTACGTGAAAACATAGTAATCTATTTCATTATTTAATGTTTGTATAGGTTTCTATTTTTGAATCTACTATGATTTATTTAACTGACCCCCTGTTGATAGGTTATATAGGTTATTTCTAGATGGGATTTTTTTTTGTTTGTTTCAAAATACTGACATGTAAATGAAAAGAAGAATCATTTCACTGCTTTTAGCTTGTTTCTTGGAGTTCTTTGGTTCAGCACCTAATCTGGTGAATTATTACTTTTATTTTCCTCTTCTAACATTGATCTTTTAAAAATCCTTAAGTATTTTAAACTTTTCATAAGGTTAAACTGTTTGGCTCACTTGCTAAGTGTTCTTGATGCAACATAGTAGTTAGGTAATGATAAAAAACAGTCTCCAGTACTGCAGCCGATTGGGGCAAGGTTATCCAAAATGGAAAGGATTAAAGAATCCTTAAGCGATTCTCTGAAAAATAACTCAGCAATGAAGCATAACTGTGGTTAGAGAACACCTTCAGTGAAGAGTTAAAAATACATGAATTTGTGAAAACACAAAGTATTTTTTAAAATTTAATTTAGAGCATTGCTTTTAAGTAAAAAAAAATTTTTTTTAATTAAGAAACAAGCCTCTTATGGGGGAGGGTACAGCTCAAGTGATAGAGCACATGCCTAGCATGCGCAAGGTCCTGGGTTCAATCCCTAGTACCTCCATTAAAATAAATAAACCTAATAAACTCCCTCCCAAAACAAACAAACAAAACAAACAACAATTTTTTTTTAATAAAGAAAAAGAAACAAGCCTTTGCTTATCCTTAACATCCTATAACATTCCTGCTGTCCTATTCCTGGCTCCACAACATGAAAGAGGCCAGAGGGAGGGAGAAGAGGATCTCTGGGAAAGATGTTCAGCGTGCTTCAGGTGCCTGCTTTTTCTAGTCTTTACAGGCAATTCTTTAACAAAGAAAACAGAAAACAGAGTTTAAGGAGGTGTCATGAGATTGTTATTACAGATGTTCTGTATTTCAGGACTAAGAATATATTCTCAATAAATATTTGTGAATGGAATGGATATTTCCCACAGGATCAGAGCCAAAGGAGAGGTGTAATCTTTTATTTAAAAAAAAAATACTGCTTGGTGGAGGGCATAGCTCGGTGGTAGAGTGCCTGCTTAGCATGCACGAGGTCCTGGGTTCAATTCCCTGTACCTCCATTAAAACATAAATAAACCTAATTACCGCCCTGCACTAAAAAAAAATACTGCTTTATGTTTTTTGATATTAAGAGTAAAGTATATTATTATAAGGTGAGAAAAACATCTCACAAAAATATAAAAATGAAAATTAAATCCTCTATGATTCCACCACCCAGAGACAATTATAATTAATTCTTTGGGGCTTTTTCTTACATTGTTTTTTTTCTCTTTTTTTCTCTGCTGCATTTGTATGTGTTTACAAAATTGTTATATTCTAAATGATTGGTGAGATACTTTTTTCTCCCTTACTGTGAGTACATTCACTCATTAAGCATCTTTTAAATCATGTTTAATTTCATCAAGATTGCACAGTTATTATTTTAAACGTTTTCCTATTGTACACTTATGTTGTTAACCATTCTTTGCTATAATTAATACTGTTATGACTATGCTTGTACATGAACATTTGGCAACATCTCTACTTATTTTCTTTAAATAAATCCCCTAGTGTGGAATTTCTATAAGCATGGTACCATCAAGTACTGCTAAGGAAGGACAGTGTCAATTTACTTTCCAACCACTGTTTCATGATGGTGCTGTATTTTATAGGTAAAGTTTAAAAGCACCCCAGCGGATGTGATAAAGACACTGGAATTACGAGGCAACCTGTTGACAGCAGCAAACCTGAAGTAACTGTAGATGATCACTGAACTCTGGAGTCAGGGAACTTGAGTCTGTCCCTTTGTCATTAGTCCAGCCCTCATATTTGAAGATGAGGAAACTGAGTTCAAGAGAGGTTAAAGAACTTGCTCAATAATAAACAGTAGTTACTGGGAGACAAGGGTGAACACACAAATCTCCTTGTATGCCAATTAAATTACTCTTTCCATTATGCAGTATTTCGCTAATTGAGATTCATGAGATAATTTCAGGTAGAGAAAAAATTTTTAATCTCAAAAATAAAGTTCAAATTAAAAAATTAATAAAAATTTTTATTTCAAAGTATATTTGAAAAATAATAACTGGCACAACAATCCTTTAATTTCATGAACATTATAGCTTATTAAATTGAAAAACTGAATCGTTTTGAAGAAAATAGGAAATAATAGTTCAGTTATGGCAGCGATTGTAAGGTTGCCGTATGATTGCCCAAAGTTTGAGAAACTGCACTGCAGGTTAGCGCTTCTCAAAGACATACTCCTGGACTAGATGACTACCCTTTTTGAATGTCATTTGTCCTCATTTGTAAAGTGGGTAATTGAGCTCAAGAGGTAATCCTCAAAGCCTCTGTCGGCTCTCAAGATTCTGTATGTATGTCTAACGGAACTTCTATTATATACACCCATGCAGCATAGATGTGCCTAATTAGAGTGATACTGACAGTAGAGCACAATGTTTCTGTAATGGCAAAATTTTTTATTTGTAATAAGCAATACATTTACATGGTTTGGAATTCCAAAAGGAAATTTAGTGAAAAGATCCTTCCAGAGCTATTTCATGGACATATAATCCACTGTTTACCTCTTCTTCTCTGTTTTTTTGTTTTCTTTTTTATACAAGTGATAGTAAACTGTATATAGTATTTTCTACCTTTAACAATATTGCTTTCCATAAGGATTGCTCCATTTCTTTTTTTTTTTCAAACAAAATAAGTTAGGCCATTTAAAAATTCCATAGCTAGAATCCAGGATAATCCAGGAAGCTCTTCTCTCCATCCATCCATCCGTGAATTTGTCAAGCACCCAGTGTGTGCTGGGTACTGGAGATACAGGGACAAATCTTTCACTGGAGGTGCTCACAATCAGAACATGGGCAGGCAGGTGGCCAGTAGTTTACTCAGGCTGCCATAACAGAGTAAAACAGACCAGGCAGCTTAAACAGTAGAAATTTATTTTCTCCTAGTTCTGGAGACTAGAAATCCAAGATCGAAGTGCCAGCAGGGTTGGTTTCTGGTGCGGCTTTTCTTCCTGGCTTGCAAATGGCCACCTTCTCACTGTGTCCTCATGTGGCCTTTCCTCTGTTGTGTACATTCTAGATGTCTCTTCCTCTTCTATAAGGACACCAGTCACATTGGATTAAGGTCCCCCTTTATGACCTCATTTAACCTTAATTACCTCCTTAAGGGCCCCATTTTTAAAGACAGCCACACTGGGGGTCAGGGCTTGGGCATATGGATTTTAAGGGACAAAATTCAGTCCATACCAATGTGTAAATAGATAGTTTCAGCAGTGTGATAAATGCTCCAACAGAGACAAGTCTGTGACATTACAGAAGTTCAGAGGAGAAACTTTTGGTTACCTTGGAGGTTCAAGGACACCGCACCATGAAGGGCCCTTTAAGATGTATCTTGAAAGATGAGTAAGAGCTTATCAGGCAACAGAGAGGGGAAAGAAGCTTGTGCAAAGACTAGGAGGACCCAGAGTATGCGGGGCTCTTGCTGGGGCCATGGTTTGAGGGTGGGGTGCAAATGGCGGGAAGGTAGGTGGGGGAGAGTTAAGATGAGGCCAGAGCCACTTGGGCTTTTATACAGTTCTTAGTTGAGATTTTGTCCTGAAGCAGAGTAGGGATGGGAGGACTGTAGACCTGGAATAGGAATTCTTTTAGGTTCTTCACTGAAGAGGAGTCAGATTGGGTGATGGTTGGAGGGAGGACCAATGTCAAGGGAGATTTTGATTTTCAGTATAATTCTTGTGAAATATCCCATGCATGAAGGTATTATAATTTGTATGATGGTTAGAAGAAGAATAAAATGAATACTTATTTGCCCACCAGTTCTTTGGGGTCCCCATCTATGCCCCCCATCACATCTCCTTCCTGTCCCCTAGAGGTAACCACTGTGTTGACTCAGAGCCTCTAATTATTTGAGAAAGTTTTTTTTTTTTAAGCCCTTGATTGGGTATAAAGCTATCATTTGACTCATTCCCTCTTGTTCTCCTAGTTTTATTTTGTTTTGTTTAAACGTGTTATTAAAATTTTATGTATGTTATAACAATGTTAAAAGCAACTTTGGCAGGAACTAGGTTAATTCTCTGTAGCCCTTTCTCTTGGTATATATCGAAGAGAACTGTATTTACAGTTGGCCAGGCCCCTCATTTGTACTTCATAATTGCTCAGACAATTAAGTTGTTTCCAGCTTACTCAGATATGAGGTGTGGTTGGTTTGGGTAGTATTGTAAGAATGACCAGACATTAAAAGGAGATACAGAATTAAAAATGGCTTTTTATATAATACAAACACCATCTCTCAGATTAATGTTTCCATGTTTTAGAATTTGATTATTATCCTTAAAATTAGAAGTTAGTTTTAATCCTTCTGTGTTTTCCTTTAACCTTCCTCTTCTATTTTTATTTGTGTGTAACTTTATAGATAAGTTTATTTTGAATAATGCACGTTTAAACTAGTTCCTTTGTAGGGGGAGGGTATAGCTCAAGTGGTAGGCTGCATGCTTAGCATGCATGAGGTCCTGGGTTTAGTCCTCTAAGAATAAATAAATAAGTAAACCTAATTACCTCCCCCCTACCAAAAAAAAAAAAATCAGCATCTAAACTAGCTTTTTGTGTTTTGTAGGTGTGGAAGCTCCCAAATTAATTTTTTTGAATCTAAAAGGAAATCATTTTTTAATGAGGAGTCTATTTATATACAGTATTAAATTATAGGCAGTCAAGGGAATAAAAATTTACTAAGTGTTCAAAAAATATGCTGGACAAATCCTTGCATAATTTTGGAAGTGGGTAAAAACTTGAAATGTAATAAACAAATGGCTTAGACTTTGACATAGAGTTGAATCTTTTTTTATTTTTCCTTTAAATGAAGCATGACAGGCTTCAGATTTTAATAACTTTTATAAATAAATGTTTTTTGATACAGAAATTTATTAATGATAATGAAAAAGATTATTAGACCATAGGACTATCTAGTCACAAAACAAAATATTTGGATGTTTTTAATATTAACAGTTTTAATGACAATTGTCTCTGAGTAGTGTTGGGATTGTGAGTGGCTTTTTCTTTTGTTTTGCCTACTAGGTATTTTTCATCTTTCCCTTTTTTTAAACATCTTTATTGAGATATAATTCACATGCCATAAATTAACCCTCTTAAAGTATGATTCATTGTTTTTTATCCTATTCAGAATTATGCAGCCATCACCACAACCAATTTTAGGACTTTTTTCTACCCCAAAAGGAATCCTATTCCCATTAGCAGTCACTCCTCATTTTCCCCCATGCTCCCAGCCCTGGGCAACCACTGACCTTCCTTCTGTCTCTATAGATTTGCCTACTCTGAACGTTTCATCTAAATGGAATTATGTCTGGCTTTTGTGTCTGGAATTTTCCACTTTGCATGTTTTCAGAGTTCATACACTTTGTAACATGTATCAGTACTTCTTTTTTATGGCTAAGTAGATAATTTTATGAGTATACCACATTTTATTTATCCACTTGTCACTTGATAAACATTTGGGTTGTTTCCCCTTTTTGGCTATCGTGAATAATGTTGCCTTGAACATTTCATACATAAGTTTTTATGTGAACTTATGTTTTTATTTCTTTTGAAAAATAAACCTAGGAGTGGAATTGCTATGTCATATAACTCTGTTTAACCTTTTGAAAAACTGCCACACTGTTTTCCCATTTGGCTATACCATCTATAATCCTACCAGCATTATGTAGGGGTTTCAGTTTCTCAGCATTCTTGTCAACCCTTGTTATGTATTTTTGATTATGGCCAGCCTGGTGAGTGTGAAGTGGTAACTCACTGTGGTTTCCACTTGTTATTTCCTTAGTGACTAATGATGTTGAACATCTCTCCAAGTGTTTATTGGCCATTTGTGTATCTGCTTTTTGTATTCAGATCCTTTGCCCTTTTAAAAAATATGTGTTGTCTTTTTATTGTTGAGTTGTAACATTACTTTAGATATTCTAGATAAAGGTTCCTTATTAGATACATGATTTACAGAAATGTTCTCCCATTCAGTGGATTGTCTTTTCACTTTTGTGATGGTGTTTTTGAAGCATGAAAGTGTGAAATTTTAATGAAGTCCAGTTAAGAGTTTTGTAGTTTTAGCTCTTACAATTAGGTCTATGATACATATTGAGTTAATTTTTTTATATGGTGTTAGGTAGAGGTCCACCTAACCTAACTTATTTTGTAGATGGATATTCAGTTGTCCCAGCACCATTTATTGAGAAGACTATTCCTTCCCCCAGTGAACTGTCTTGGTATCCTTGTAGAAAATCAATTGACCGTAAATGTAAGGGGTTCCTTCTGGGCTCTCAATTCTGTTCCATTAATCTATATGCCTATCTTTATAGTTCCAACAGTCTTTTGAAATCCGAAGTGTGTGCCCTCCAACATAGTTCTTCTTTTTCAAGATTGTTTCAGCTAGTCTGGGTCCCTTGTATTTCCATGTGAAATTTACAGTCATTTTGTCAATTTCTGCAGACACCAACTGGGATTTTGATAGGATTGCATTGAATCTATAGATCATTTTCAGGGAATATTGCCATCTTAATATTAACTTTTCAAATCCATGAATATGAGCTGCCTTTCCATTCAGTTATGTCTTTAGTTTCTAACAACAGTGTTGTAGTTCTCAGACTACCAGTTTTGTACTTTTTTTTAAAAGGTACATTGCCAAGTTTTTTATTCTTTTTGACACAATTGTAAATGGAATTTTCTTAATTTTTAATTTCACTTTCGTATTGTTCATTTTTATATACTGTTGATCTTGTACCCTGCAATTTTGCTAAACTCATTTATTAGTTCTAATAGTTTTTTAGTAGATTCCTTAGGATTTTCTATATACAAGATCATATCATCTGCAAATAGAGTATTTTACTTGTTCCTTTCTGGATGTCTTTTAGTTCTTTTTCTGGACTGATTGACCTGGCTGCAGTCTATGGTACAATGTTGAAGTGGCAAGAACAGATCATCTTTTCCTAAGGCTATTCTTATATTTAATATGAAATTAAGTACTTTATTAATCCCCTGTCAATCCATTTTGTTGCCATTAGTTGCGGGTTTAGAAGAGGGCTTGGCCTGAAGAGTGAAAAGGGAGGGGAGGGTCCAATAGCAGTTTTGCGGACTCAGCCCTGGAGAATTCCAAGTTTTCTCCCAAACACTGTAAATAAGTTGGAGCTCTATGTCCCCCAGAGCAGTGGTCAGAATCCTGATGACAGAGGTGCACACATATGTTTGTGGACCTTCCCAAGAGGGCATTTTAGTGAGTCCTGAGTGCTCTTGGAACTTAGGGCCTCTTCCAGAAGCTGTTTGGAAACCCTGGCAGTACACCTGTCAAATGGCAGCCAGTTTTCATGCAAGTCATGTGCTTAGTTAGAAATCTAAAGTTTCACGGATTTGACAATTTAGAATCTGTTCTGAAGTCAGTATGTCAACTCATACCAAGAATTATGAAAACAGTCATAAACTTTGGCTCTTTTTATCTCTGACTCCTGAGAACTTATCCATCAGAAATAACTTAGAAGCACCCCCACCCCCCCAAAAAAAAGAGAGAAGGAAAAGAAAAAGAGTGTTAAGATCTTTAAAAGCAGCAGTGATAGGGAAAAATCAAGACTAATTTAAAGAGTTTAAATGACCAACAGTGTGTACTGCCGTGATAGAGTGTGTATATATCTATATAAATATATAAATATATACATAGAGAGATATAACATAGATATATATTTATGGAGTATTACAGTTACCAAAAATGACTAAATGAATATATAAAATCACTGAAAAGTATTTACACAATGATACTAAGTGAAAAAAGAACACAAAACTATAAATACACAGATTATTACAGTGGTATTATAATTAGGGATATATATAAATAGTTTGGTAAGAGTTGATGAGGAATTAAAATACTATCGTGTAAGAATGACATTTAGTTGTAGGTAATATTTTTATTTTTTTGGTGGGGAGACAATTAGATTTAATATATTTATTTATTTATTCATTTATTCATTCATTTATTTATTTAATGGAAGTACTGAGGATTGAACCCAGGACCTCGTGCATGCTAAGCATGCTCTCTGCCATTGAGCTATACCCCACCCCCCTGGGTAATATGTTTAGATTGTTCATAAATTCTTTTCCAGGGTGTTTTATTAATAAAAATGTAACACAATTATGGTGCTAATCTGGTCAAAAACTGAATTGTGATAGCAGGATCTATTTTAGAGGAAAAGAAAAAGCTCTACAGTAACATGATTGCAGGCACTTAAACTGAGCCACTTAAAATAATGATTATTTCAATTTCTTATTTAAAAAGAAAATAATTTCAGTTAGTCTATATATTTTTTCTCAATATTTTTCTTTTTTTTTTTAGCTGCTGCTTTTGTTTTTTTTTTTTTAATAGAGGTACCGGGGATTGAACTCAGGACCTCATGCATGCTAAGCAGGCACTACCACTGAGCTATTTCCCTCCCCCTTATATATATATTTTTTTCCTGATAGAAAATTTAGAAAGTACAGAAAAGTGCAAATATGTAAAAAAAAAAAATCACATAATTCTATCACACAGAGATGACTACTGTTAACATATTGGTCTATAGCTTTCCATTATTTTTACGTTTACATATTTTGACATAATGGAGATTTTGAAATAGGCAGATTATTTTGTTCCCTCTGTTTTTATCACAAAAGTTGATGATGCATATTTTCATCTGAGTATGCTACCCAGAGGTCTTCTTTAGGCAAACGGGTTCCCTGAGGCCTAGAATGGGACAGAACAAATGCTCTCGCTGATTTGCATTTTTTCCTGCCTCTGCTATAGAAATTGGTGTGTTAGCCAAGACTTTCATTGATCAAGGGAAGCTCATCCCAGATGATGTCATGACTCGGTTGGTCCTTCATGAGTTGAAAAATCTCACCCAGTATAGCTGGCTGTTGGATGGTAAGTGGAATATTGAGAATATTTCAGGTACCCAAAATGATGTGTGCAGACAGGAGAGTGAGCATTTCACAGGCTACAGACAGACATCCCAGGTGGTGGGCAGGGGGCCCGAGAGCTACTATTTACCACCCTGGTGTTTTGGGCCAGCCATCTTCTGGTGTTAATTGCTTATGTTCAGATTCCTCAATGTTAACGAATTTTCTTCCTTCTTCCCTTTCTTCCTTTGTTCATTTTTTTTAATTTCTCGAGGCTTTCCAAGGACACTTCCACAGGCAGAAGCCCTGGATAGAGCTCATCAGATAGACACAGTGATTAATCTGAACGTGCCCTTTGAGGTTATCAAGCAGCGCCTCACGGCTCGCTGGATCCATCCAGGCAGTGGCCGTGTCTACAATCTTGAATTCAACCCTCCCAAAACCATGGTGAGTAGTTGTGTTGGAACTGACTCTGCCTTCCACGTAGTCGATGGTTTCCAGACCTCTTGCCCTCACAGATGACTTTGGATGCCCTTAGATGACCAGAACTCCTGAGGGCATATTTTCAGGGTACTTGGTGTAGTCAGCTAGGCTAGTCCAGTTAGCTTGGTAGTAAAGGCATCCCCAGGAGTAACAGGGATTTGTTATTCCTTCAGAAGCATTGATTGATTTCCTACTCTGCATCAGGGAGTGTGTTAGAAGTTGGGGCAATGGGGATTAGCTTGGTTTATTTAGGTCTTGTAGCTGAAATTCCTAGTCTGTAGCTGAATCTTTCTGTGTATGTATACACACACACACACACACGTATTCACACATGTATAATATGAAAATATTTAGAGACCACTTAGAAAACCCTTTGCTCTAAGGAGAAGGTGACTGACACTGTGGAAATGATCCTGGGGTCTTACAGCTCTGTGTTGAAATGACCTGGGTTTGGATTTGATTCCATTTATTTAAAAGCACATTTTTGTGCTTGGTGCTTGCACAGATAAGATGTCTGTCTGAACTACCTATAAAAATCTCCTTAAAAACTATGGTATTATTGATGCTAGTGTCTTCTAACTCCTGTTTAGGGCATTGACGATCTGACTGGGGAGCCTCTTGTTCAGCGTGAGGATGACAGACCAGAGACGGTTGTCAAGAGACTGAAAGCTTACGAAGCCCAAACAGAGCCCGTCCTGGAATACTACCAGTGAGTCTGTCACTTTTCTGAATTTCTCTTATGTGAGGCACTTGTATGATATATCATTTTGTATGATGAAGCAGTAAATTATTTTTTATTATCCATGCTTTACAGCCAAAATGCTAAAACACCATTAGATCTAACTCAAATTGGTTTTAATGATGACAGAAATGTATTTGCTTATGTAACAGAGAAGTCCAGAAGGTAGTTTGGGCTTCAGTTGCCCCTAGGTTTGATCAGAATTTTGCCATCCTCTCAGCTTTGTATAGGCTTCCTGCATAGTTGCAGACAGTTGCCAGGAACAGCTACAGTGTCCTCTTTATGAAAGGCTAAGGGGTCACCTTTCCCCCAATGAACAAAAGCTCTAGATTGAACCAACTTGAACAGCCACTGTGGTCAGGGAATGCCTTGCATTTTAGACCCAGGTTACTGCCCATTCCTGAACCGGTCCCTGGGATGGGAGAGATTACACTGATTGGTCTACGCCCAGAGTGGGGAGTGGGTCAGTCTCTCCCAAACTTTGCTGTCTGGTATCAGGAGGGTTGGAATGAATGCTGGGGAGGCAAACCTAATAGTGCTCACTACCTGTGACAACAGCATAGAAGAGTCTCAAAGGGCAACTAATCCTCAGATATCTGTTTGGCAAATAGTCTTTAAAAGCTTATATTCTGATATGGTTTTGTTAGCCCTTGAGAGAATTCATACCCCACAACAAATTTGGGAACACTACTGAATTAGTATTTGCCTCAGGCTAAGAAACAGTTCAGCTTCTTTACTCAGCCTTTCCCCTCTCCTAACAGGGGATTGATTACATCCACTTTCATCTATTTACTTCCTGAGTAATGACTCAGCACCAAGACTGTCCAGTGTTGTGGTTAGAGCAGACTCTGGAGCCAGACAGCCTAAGTTCAAATCCTAGTTCGCCATTTATTAACTTGGCATTAAACCTCTTGCTTAACCTCTGTTTTCTGCTCTGTAAAAGAGAGGTGAGAATAGAAAGTTGAAAGATGGAGTTAATATGTGTAACTCTTAGAATTGTGTCTGACACATAGCACTATATAATTATTACCTATTATTATTGTTCTTGTTGTAATGGTATAACTATGCAGTGAAACCTGAAGCAACAGTCTCCAAATTATTTTAACAGTTATTTCTGGAGGGTGAAATTACAAGGAAGTTGGCGATTCACTTTCTATAGTAGTTGTTGCTATAATTTGGTGATTGTATAATGAGCCAGGCTCTGCAGATTACCAGCTGTGTGGACCTGGGCAAGGGCTTTTCACCTCTGTGCACAAATTCTTCATTTGTAAAGTCAGATCAGTATTGAATAGTACCTACTTTATAGAGTTGTAAAGGAAATTAAGTGAGAGAGTCCAGGTAAAGACTTACAACAGCCCTGGCACTGTAAATCACTCAGTGTTAACAATTATTATTTACTCTGTTGACACTGTGCTAGGCCCTTGGTCCACACAGATAACTAGACCCAGTTCCTGCCAAGCCCCAAAGAAACTCACCTTTATGACGCAGAGTGCTGGGTAAACGCTACTGATCATACAATGTTATGTGTTTATATCAATCAGGAACCTAATTCACACTAGCTTAAGCAAAAGGGAAATTTACTGGTCATGTAACTAAAAGGTGCAAAGGTAGATGGCTGGGTCCAGGTGTTTGGTGTCATCAGGCCTCGGTCACACTCAGCTCCATTTTCCTGTGTTAGCTTCAATCTCAGGTGGGCTCTCCCTGTGTGAGCCCCTCAGCATTAGAGCTCATCTCCTACCAGTTCATCTACCTCAGCAGAAAAGAGAGCCTCTGCCTGCAAAAGTCCTGGAATTAAGACTGACTGGCTCTAATCATGTCTATCCTGGAAGCTGGGAAGTGGAGACAGTCTCATTCCAATCTCATAGACTGAGTTTGGTGAAGAGATTGTTTCCCAAAAGGGGTTTGTTATTCATTCAAAAGTAACCAGAAGAAGGGAGAACACATTGTTCCTGAGCTGATAATAACACTGCCAGGCTATTAATAGAGGTAATAACCGAATGCAGTGGAAGTACACTGGCTGTAGGGATTAGTTCTGTAAAACATGGGAAGGAAAGTTGGGGAAAGCTGAGATGAAGTGGATGGCCCAGGTCACTGTCTCAGGAGATACCCTAGTCTTTCTAGGCTTCTGGCTTTTGTCCCTCTTGCTATTAATTGAAGCATTTCCTTCTAAGCTCCTGTGCACAGAACTAGAACTGGACTTAACCAACAGTGTACAGTGGCATTGGCAACAACCTTAGCAAGAGTCAGCATTGTAATTTTAAAATACTGACAGTTGTATTGTTGTTTTTAGAACTCTTCTCAGCTGTGGGACATTTGATAGCATAATTAGATGTGTTTAAAAGCAACATGATGCTCTTACTCTTTAGAGGACTGATAGCTGAAGCTGATTCTATTTTATTCCATAGAAATTCAGGTGACAAATGTTCATCCAAAGTACAGCTTTAGGATTGAAAAGGTGCCTATAGTTGTTCCCCCAGTAATTAACCCACTTGTGACATTGGCTTGATTTTAAGATGTCTCTTCAAGAGGCTTACAGCAGTTAAGAAGCTTAACAAGATGGCTGTGAATTTAGAAGCAGGAGGGCTTTAGCAGATGTTTCTTACAAAGAAAACAGTGGGAATTATTTTAGTCTTAACTGTAACCAATCTTATGAGGTAATCAGAAAGGAATACTTTTGTCCCCAGTGAAACATCTTAAAATCTAGTGGAAAGGTTACAGAGGTATGACTGATCCTATTTTTAGAAAGCAATATACCCTAGTTCTTCATTTGTTCTTATGAAGCCTTTAAGCCAGTGTGTGTATGAGTGAGGTTGGAGAAGGGTAAACAAGAGGAATGCCAGAATCACTGGCAGGAGTCTGTGTTTTGAAAAGCAGCCCCTGGATTCTGATTCTCCTCACCATCGAAACTCCAGGAAAGTGGAATGAATAGGCTTTGGCTGCTGGTAACGATCCAGACAAATCTGCCTGGAAAGAAATGGAGAAAGCAAACAGGAAACCCAATAAAGACAACACTTTTTTTATTCTCCTTTCCTCTAAAATTCAGAAGGAGAGCATAGAGGAAAAAAATAAACCTAGGTGAAAAGAAGGAAGGATAATCAAGTATTAGAAAGCTGTTTTGCAAACGCATAAGTAGAGAAAGCTAAGGGTGTTCTGGTGTCTGGCAGGCACTATGTTTGGAAACCTACCGTTTTGGTGATTTGAGCTAATACCTTACATTTCTAATAGTTTTATCAGTAAGTAAGGAAATGGATTTTAAAAAGGATTAAATGAACTATTATATGTAAAGCACTTAGAATATGCTAAAAAAAAAATTGACAGGTGCTATTATTTTTTAAGTAACCATTTCTGTTAGCCAGAGGGCATAACTGAAACTAAAATCTGTTTTCCAACACCCAGCCAAGTGCCTTTCTCTCTTCATTACACAGACCTATACTTACTGAGACCCTTAAATCCACACTATCATCTTTTAAGAATCACTGAAAAGCTCATTAGGAAGACTCAGGTCTCTGTGCGTGGGGGTGTTTTCTTTCCTTTTCTTAAAATTGAAGTATAATTGACATACAATATTATATTAGTCTCCAGTGTGCAATACAGTGATTCAGTATTTTTATACATTACCAAATGATCACAAGTCTAGCTACCATCTGTCACCATACAAAATTAATACAGTATTACTGACTCTATTCCTTATGATGTACATTACATCCCCATGACATTTATTCTATAACCAGAAGTTTGTACCTCTTAATCTTCCTCACCTATTTCCCTTATTCCCCTACCTCCCTCCCCTCTGGCAACCACCAGTTTGTTCTCTGTATCTGAGTCTGTTTCTGTTTTGTTATGTTTATTCATTTGTTTCTTAGGTTCCACATATAAGCGAAATGATACAATATTTGTATTTCTCTGTCTTACTTCATTTAGCATAATACCCTCTAGGTGCATCCGTGTTCTTGCACATGACAAGATTTTATTCTTTTAAATGGCTGAATAATATTACACTGTATGTACATACTACATCTTCTTTATGCATTCCTCCATTGATGCACACTTAGGTTGTTTCCGTATCTAGGCTTTTGTAAATAATGCTACCGTGAACATGGGGGTGCATATAGCTTTTCAAGTTTTTTTTTTTCTCTTTGATAAAAACCAAAAGTAGAATTGCTGGATCATACTGTAATTCTATTTTTAATTTTTTGAGAAACCTCTACACTTTATTCCTAGTGCCTGCACCAATTTACATTTCCACCAACCGTGCATGAGGGTTCCCTTTTCTCCACGTCCTCATCAACACTTGTTATTTTATTTTTTTGCTTTTTGATAAAAGCAATTTGATAAAAGGTATGGTTTTGGTCAGGTCATTTTGGTTTTGATTTGCATTTCCTGATGACTAGTGATGGTGAACATCTTTTTATGTGTCTCTTGGCCATCTGTGTGTCTTCTTTGGAAAAATGTCTGCTCAGGTCCTCTGCCCATTTTTTAATCAGGTTCTTTGTTTTTTGGATGTTGAGTTGTATGAGTTTATATATATATATAGGATATTAACCCCTTATCAGATATATTGTTTGCAAGTATCTTCTCCCATTCAGTAGGCTGCCATTTTATTTTGTTGATAGTTTCCTTGGCTATGAAAAAGCTTTTTAGTTTGATGTAGTCCCATTTGTTTAACTTTGCTTTTGTTTCTCTTGCCTGAGGAGACATATCCAAAAAAAAAGTTACGACTGATGTCAAAGAGCATACTGCCTATGTTTTCTTCTAGTAGTTTTATGGTTTCAGGTCTTACATTTAAGTCTTTAGTCCATCTTGAGTTTATTTGTGTAGAGGGTGTGAGAAAATAGTCCAGTCTGATTCTTTTGCATGTAGCTGTCCAGTTTTCCTGGCCCCATTTACAGAAGAGGCTACTTTTCCCCCACTGTATATTCTTGCCTCCTTTGTCATAGATTAATTGACCATATAAGTGTAGGTTCATTTCTGAGTTATCTGTTTGGTTCCATTGATCTATGTTCCTGTTTTTGTGCCAGTACTATACTGTTTTGATAACTGTAGCATTATAGTATAGTCTGAAGTCAGGGAGCCTGATTCCTCCAGCTCTTTTCTTCTTTCTCAAGACTGTTTTGGCTATTGGAAGTCTTTTTGTGTTTCCATACAAATTTTAACATTTTTGTTCCAGTTCTGTGAAAAATGTCATTGGTGTTTGATAGAGACTGCATTGTATCTGTAGATTGCCTTGGGTAGTATAGTCATTTTTAACAATATTAATTCTTCTGATCCATGAACACAGTATATCTTTCCATTTGTTTGTGTTGTTTTCAGTTTCTTTATTTGATGCCTTATAGTTTTCCAAGTATAGGTCTTTTACGTCCTTGGTTAGATTTATTTCTAGTATTTTTTTTTTTGATGCATTTGTAAGTGGGATTGTTTTCTTAATTTCTGATAGTTTGTTATTAGTGTATACAAATGTGTCAGATTTCTTTAGTATTAATTTTGTATCCTGCAACTTTACTGAATTCATTTATTAGTTCTACTAGTTTTGGGGTGGCATATTTAGGATTTTTTATATATAGTATCATGTCATCTGCAAACAGTGACAGTTTTATTTCTTCTTTTCCAATTTGAATTCCTTTTTTTTTTTCTTGTCTGCTTGCTGTGGCTAGGACTTCCAACGCTATGTTCAATAAAAGTGGTAAGAGTGAGCATCCTTTTCTTGTTTCTGATCTTAGAGGAAATGCTTTCAGCTTTTCACTGTTGAGTATGATGTTGGCTGTTGATTTGTCATAGGTGGCCTTTATTACAGAGTTATGTTCCCTCCATACCCACATTGTTTAGTGTTTTTATCATAAATTTATTGTGAATTTTGTCAAAAGCTATTTTGCATCTATTGAGATGATCATCTGATTTTATTCTTCAATTTATTAATGTAATATATCACATATTTTCAGATATGTAAACATCTCTGCATTCCTGGGATAAGTCCCATTTGATCATGGTGTATGATCCTTATTGTTGAATTTGGTTTGCTAACATTTTGTTGAGGATTTTTGCATTTATGTTCATCAGTAACATTGACCTGTGATTTTCTTTTTTTGTGGTGTCAGACTTGTCTTTTTCTTTTTCTTTTTTATCATCTTTAGGAAAAAAGGGGTGTTGGAAACATTCTCTGGAACAGAAACCAACAAGATCTGGCCACATGTATATGCGTTCTTACAAACCAAAATTCCACAAATAAACGAGAAAGCACCAGTTACTCCGTGAGAAAAAGTGCGTATAACATAAGATGAGTAGAAGCTCCTCTGTGCATTTAGAAGTTCCTTGTCCTAAGAATCTTGCATGTATAAATTCTTTGACAATTGTATTAGTTTTATTTCTACTGATTTTATTCTGGAAATTAAGGATGTGCCAAATGAGTCATAGAGAAAGATTCTTCTTTTGAAATATCTAGTGTGTTTTATTATCTTCTATGGGTGTGCAATTCAAAAACACCAGAGGTGTCTAACTTTTGAAAAATCTTGAGCATAATTAAAAGAGCAATTAGTAATAATCTAAACTTTTGTTCAGAAGAAAAGTGGTTGATAAAATTTCCTTATTTTTTGGAAAAGTAAAAAAAAATTCTAAGTCATTTATGGAAAGCATCTTATCAGAGGCTTTTGTGTAGACCGATGCCAAAAAAAAGAGATCTCTAGCACCGTGGTAAAGTTTTATGGGACACTATGTCTATAAAATTCCAGAAAAAAAAGCAACTGGATTTATAGATTAGTTGCAGGATGAAAGTTCACTGCTGCCTTTTAATGACCTAACTAAAACAAACAGACTGCCAGATATTTCTCCAGCAAAAATGGGATTATCCCAGATCAGTAGAAAATTGCAATTTGGGGTCTGTAACCATGGTGAGCCACATGTGCAAATGAGCCATGGTGTGCAAATCCTCTGCACAGCAAGGGAATGAGAATGCTTTTATAGAGGGTAAAAGGAAGTTGGGAGGGCTGTAGTAAACAAAGAGTGCATGGCTTTTCATTGGCTGAGTCCTTGCCTGGAAAGAAGAGTGTGTCTTCTTCCTGTTGGGCTCCACTGTCTTCACAAGGCATGAGGGCTCCCCCTTCTGGTCTTCTATTTTAATTAAGGTTTCTGTTTGTTAGTGTTTTTACACTTTACACTAGCAAACTTACAATAGCCATATATGCTGCATTTTGTTGTTAAACATACTGTTTACTCTAAAATTTCAATTTGCTATAAAAATGTATCAGTTAGCATATAGGAAAATATATTTTCCTGTGACTTATTTTCTCTTGAAAATACTTGAGTACTGAGGGATATTTGTTAGAGACTGACACCATAAGTTCTTGCAAAGCACCGAAGTTGAATTTTCAGTAGAAAATTTATCAAATACTTGTCTTTTCAGACAAGGTTACTCAGGTTAAGAAATGTGTGCTTTGGGAACTACTTGCCAGTTTCTCTTTTTGATCTAAATGTATGATCTGCCTTAATGAGTAACAAATTAAACTACAACCAAAAAAAGAAAAAAGCATAAAAGAAAACCTAGGGTACTAGGTAAAGTAAGCACACTTTGTCATTAAGAAATAGATCAGGTTTGCCTGAGGAAAATTCACTTGACATAAATAACAATCTTAATTCGTAAACAGGTGTAGCAATTACAGGATTTACACAACATGTTTAAAAAGACCAGGAAACTAATTGATTTTGCTTGGAAGAGTTCTTTACTCCTAATCAAAGAAGGTGACACCTACTAGTGTTCACTGCTATCCTACCTTAAAGGGGAAGAATCTGCCAGTGAATGTAATCCAAGCAGCCATTTTTAAATGAAGATGATTTGATTCTCTAGTGGGGCGACAGGATACATGCTTATGTACTGTAGCCTGGTGGGGAGAATGAGGTAATATGAGGTTAAGGAGAAATCAGACAATGTCTTCAATGGCAATATCTACACTTAGTTGGTGCTAGGTCAAATGAAACAAATGAAACATTGTACAAGCTGTTATTAACTGCCTTTGAAAATTTGGCCCATTTTATTCCAACCACTGAAAATACAAATGCCAGCAAGTGATTCTCTTATGTATTTTGTGGGAAAAAAACTTATTTTTCTTTCTTTTGATTTTTAAAAGTTCAGTGTTGATCTTTTGAAAATGTACCAAGGCTTTTAAAAAGGATTACAATAAACATTTCATTATTTACAAAAGCTTCCTTTAATGCCTTATTTGAATGTTAGTATCATATGCTTTTCTTAAAATGTTGTGAACTACTAAACTTATGAATTATCAAGCATACATTAATATCAACATATTAGAATTAAATGGAAATTTAGAACTATGGATATTACTTTGGTAATTTACAGGGCACACTCTCTCACCTTCTGTTCTGCTGCCCTGATGTCTCATTGGTTTCTGAATTAGTGACTGCTTTCTAATAACTGTCTTAAAACAGTACATACGCTGGTTTCATTTTCTATCTCCTGCTATAGTATTAGCACCAACCTGGCCTTCTTGACACCTTAGATTTGGAAATCCAGAAGGATAGAAGAACATGAAAATTAAGACCCTTCTTCCTGTGATCACTCCTCCCCACCCCTAAAACAACCCAAAGTTTTGCACATACATCCATTTGGGTAATGCCTGCACTATTACAAAAAGAACTTATTTTCTGCTGTAATAACTATAATTATGATTTATGTGCCACATGGAAATATGTCTGGAGCTGAATGCCAAGGCTAGAAGCTAATATACCTTAGTTAAAGGCTAATAAGAACAGTATTTCAACCCATCACCCCTGTTTCCTGGAGTACAACACTTATTTTGGTACACCTTTCATAAGCAGGGTGTGCTGTTGGAAGTGCAAATTGGCAGTTAGTACCATCTGGCAATTTTATTTCTCAATTCCATTTGAAATGGCTGATTCTAAACTGTAGCCCAGGGCTGCTTTTCCCTCAGCTATTTACAATGGCACTTGAGCAAAATAAAATATTTTGGACATTCATTTTTAGACAAATTTTACCTATGTTAAAAGCAAATCATGATAATTACAGACCTCACCTCAGATTATATTAAATTGCTGTAACCAATAGCAAGAATAAATTGTATTTTGAAGTATGTTTAAAAGTTGTCTTTTCACTGACAAAAAGAAAATATTCCCAGGCTCTGGTAAACTGCAGAAATAGCCTTCCTACCTTTGCCATTCAAGATTCTGAAACACAGTCAAAATAGTTTAGCTGTGTTTAAAGCTTCTGGTAAAAGTTTTGTAGAGTCCATACCCTACTCTAGCTTTTGTTTTTTACCTTTAGCTCACTAGTGACCACCTGTTTTTCCATACATATAGCACTGAGTAAACTGTCATGCCAAAATGCACTTTGGAAGAATTTCACCAAGGTATAAATCAGTTTGGTGATATGTCATATTTTACCAAAGGACTCTGAGTGTCTGAAGAGTAAATAGCATGAAAAAAATCATGCTTTAAAGAAACAAGTGAAATATATGGGATTTTCTTATCATTTTCATACTTAAAAAAGAGCAAACTTCAAATCTAATTTTTCAAGGCTTAAGAGAATTTAAGAATTTAAGGTTTCAGCTTCATTATTAGATGGTAAGGGATTCGTAGTCAACTTTTACTCCTCTTAGTACCCCTCTCCCCCACCATTAGCTCACATAGTAAGCAAGCAAATGAATACTTATTGGATGAGTCAGCTTCTCAGGCGACCTGTGAAACAGTACATATATGTCCATTACAGATGGGCAATGGATGCATACTTTTAAGAACTTACTAAAATGCATATGATATAGTGGCAAAACTGAAATGAAAAGCCTGACCTCAACCCAGACAAGTAAGTTTCTGTTCCACATCAATTTAAGAACTGAAATACATGACTGACTTTGAGAACAGTAAATTGACATCTCTTTTTCTCTGAAAATATCCCAAGTTTAACATCAGGATCACTTTGCCTAAACCCACAATCACTGTTTTCATCCTATAAAATAATCCACTTACTCAACTAGATTCACGTTCTTTGGGCAGCATGTTAATTCACTTTTAAAAGCGTAACAGGAATGCCAGTCTGAAAGAAGTCCCAATTTTCCTAAAGAGAAGTCATAGGAAATTGTGAGTTCATTAGGCAAAATTTGAAAGAGCCCACTAATGGTATAACTGGCTGAGAATGTTACCCATCTCTCTCTCCTTCAATCAGTACTATTTCCACTACCACTGATTAAATGACACTGAGTTAACAGGCGAAAAATAGAGTGATAACTATTTCTTTTAATCTCTTATTAGAAGATTAATTTTATCAAATGACACAAGAATCTTTGATGGATACTTTGGTGTTAATGGTGTTTCTTTCGTTTGGACTTTCCATGGTTTATATAATTTGGAGAAAGTTGTCCAACCTGAAATACAGATTATCCCTTTGCTTAGTATATTAATTATTTAACAAACAGAAGACATTTCTTCTAGTAGGAGTTAGTTCTTAGTACTAAAGCAAAATAAAGAAAAATAAAAAGGATGTAAATTTATCATTCTTAGTACTAAAGTACTGCTAACTATGTCAATTATGATCTTAAGTGCAAATTGTGACATCAGTCAGTAGTTCCCAAAATAAATCCAGTCACTTTCACATTCAAAACATTAGAACACTTCCCTTTGAAAGTGAAAGAACACACATAAGCCACATTTTAAAATATCTCTTCAATAAGTCCTACTTTAGAAAACAAAAATCAAAAACACCCTTCAGGAGTAGTTTACTTAGTTTGTTGATAATTTCTCTGCTTCTAGTCTTCAGCCTTTAATACCTCTTAACTTAGGGCAAAATAAAATTCAAAACAATTTGAGTGCTTACAAAGAAGAGTGAAGCTGAAGAATGGAAAATACTGGTTCAATTAACATTTCTGTGAAACTGGGGATTTTACCCCTATGTTCATATTTTCCATTTGATAGGAAGGAAAAAAAAACAAGAGCTTGCTCCAAAACAGGAAAAAAAGGGGGAAAAAAAAAAAGAAAAAACTTCTAGAACTAGAACTAGGTCACTGGTTTAAGAAAAAAAAAAAAAAACAGGCTGATGAATACTACCATATAAATTAGCCAACCATTTTATTATAGAGTATATATTTATATCAAAAGCACAAAGAGAGTTTTATTCTGAAAACCAGGAAGATTGTGATGTAACGTACATATGATTCAGTAATTCCAGTCCATTTCTATGGGTACTAAGTGCCTTATTACCTTAGTTAGTTAAAACAAGGTACAAATGGGTCAAGGTCACAGGTCTCATCACCATTTGGGTCCCTTAGCATTATTTGGTTTTTCAAATTGAGACATGTATTCCAAATCCTGTTTAGTCATCTTCTGAATGTTTGCTACCACTCTTAATGGGACTGAGCCAAAGACTATATCCAATACCCATCAAAGCTCACGTTCCTGTAAGTCAGATGATTAATCCTCAAATAATAAGGACAGCATAATTAACACTGTCATCTTATTCCAAATAAAATGAATCATCAAATATCCTGACAGATTTAAAGTGGATTATATAGGAAGTAGTAAAGCTCAGAAGCATTCTATGGTAACTGAGCTAAAGAGAGGAATGACAAATGTAGTAAAACCCATCATTACCAATGAGGATCACCAAATTCTTAGAAATAAGCAGTTAACTCAAGAAGATATGCGTTTTAAAAAAGTCCTTAAGCCACTTCTGAGTGAAACAACCAATAACCACAATTTAAAAATTTTTTCCTGTTTTTTCTTACAGGCCATTAGTGTTCTTTGAAAACTTGCTCCCTGAGAGATCCCAGACTATGTCAAGTAAGGAAACTAAGAGTGAGCTTGAAGTTGATCTTATTTAAAAAAAAGTCCGTATTAGCTTTATCACTTTTTATACCACTATAACCCTTAATATTAAGATGTCAGAATGGTAAAATCAGCTTCTAATACAGTTCTCAGAATACTTGGGGGTAAATTTAGTATCCATAGAAAATTGATTTTATAGTCAAGGATATAACTGATGGTGCCGAAAAACAAATATAATGTTTCTTTAAGGGGAAAGACTTTGTTTTAATTTGTACCACCCAGCTTATTTAGTAAAGTAGATTATGAACTACTGATTTATTGCTTTTAATATGATGAAACACCAGATTTGACAGCTAAATTAGCAGTAGGATACAAGTACATTTTTATCTTTAATCATTTTTGCAGAGGACATGTACATATCCATATAAAAAAAAGACTGTAGCAGATGCCTCCTAGAATCAACCAGTTCTTGTAAACATTGCATTTGTGCAGATTTTCATACTTTGATTCCAAAATTGAGAACAGTAAGATTAAAGGCAAATTTTAGTAGCCAAAAACCCCCCAAAAAAGTCCAGTTTGACTTCCTGAAACATATCGTACCACTCCTCTCTTCAGAAAAACAAAACAAAAAGACCTAGCAGCACATAAAAAAAAAAAAATTTACAAAACGTTTCAGTACTCTTTTTTTCCCTCCCATCAAAAACCAAACAAAAATAAAGTGCAGCACCCATAAAAGTGTCAAGAAAATAGCCAAGTTCTTCCTTTCTTGTAACAAAATAGCACTTGGCTTCAGCAGTCTTAACCAAATTATACAGTGTCCATCATTTTGGGTTCATCATCTTCTTTATGTACCACTGAGTTTAAACCGCAGAGAGCTGTATTGATAGAATACTGAAGATAATCTGGATTCTGGAAAAAGAAAAAGTATAGAGAAGAAACAATGGATGATAATAACCAGTTTTATGCCAGTATATGCAACGACATATTCAGTTTCACATTCTATATTTTTCTGCAGTGTAGCAGAATAGGAAAAAAGATGGACTTTGAAGTCAGACTTGGGTAGAAACCCAAGATAAAGAAAAAAATGAGACTATTACCACTTAATCCAAAGAGATGTGATAAAGACAGAATGATGTATGTGAAAAATAGAAATATAATAAATACTATCTTTTTCCTCTTTAAAAAAACTGTATAATTTTAATTATTTAATCATATAAGGCTGTATCTTCCATGTGATTATATGTTCACAGCTATTGATAATTTAAAAGATAAATGTGGCTTTAAGCCAGCAATGTATTTTGATGATTACCATCTAATTACAACAGTAAATACTAAAATTGCAAAACGCCTGAATAAGGAAAAAAATTTACCAAGTAAAAATTATAGCTATCTTCAGAGTCTATTTTGGTTTCTCAAATGTTAAAACAAACTCAAGTGAGGAATCAATCTTTTGAAAGGTAACTAGACTCCTATTTAAAAAGTTAAAAACAAAAACAAAAGAAGTTTAATTTAGGTTTTATTTTTTAAACAGAAGAACAACTCACAAATGTTCTAATCTGCTCATTTCTAAAGCAGGAACAGAAAACCTTATTCAATAAGTGCAAAAGTAAAACCATTGTTAAAGTACCACAAATAAGGAACGTTAAATCCTTAAGACCTAGGACTTTAGGAAATTCTTTCCCAAGAATTCAATATTGTCTACTCAGTTGCTCTGAATATGTGCTAGCTATTTAGAGTTTTTTTTTTTAACATATCACCTACTTTCATTTGTTTATTTTATTTGATAAACATCAGTGAGGAAAACAGTCAAAACAGGGTATCGACATCTTAAATCTCTCCATCCCAGAGGGAGGCAGGGTTTTCAAAAGATCTTATTAATAAAGTACAAAACTTTATGATTCTTTTATTGTAAAAGTCAAAAAGCGAGCCAGAGGTTAGTTGGATTATTCCCAATCAAATCTTTATGAAGAAAGTGGCACAAATAACTGACTAAGGTTTGGGACACTAAAATAACACTGGACCTCAGTTCTAACCTCGCCTCTACCACTTAGTATAATGCTATCCTCAAAGAGAAAATAATTTATCAACATTTAATAAAATTAAAAGCTAGTATATAGGATAGTCTAAGAACAGTCACTTATGTCTCTATCCAAAAGGCCTTGGTTTAGTTCTTTCAAAACTAAGGATAATGCTATTTGGCTTATTTCATAAGACTGTTGTCAATTAAAAAAATAAATTAAAAGCTAAAGTGTTACCCAAATTTAAGTTTTATAAAAAAATTATTAGTAATCTTCCTACATTATCCCATTCTCCCAAGGAACAGAGTGCTAAATCTTTTTTTTCTGACCACCCAGGCCCAATTCTAAAGGACTTCAGAACAGAGCTTACACACTCCAGCAAGACTAGGCTCTAGTTTTTCACTAGAGAATTTTGAGTATTAAAATTCGCTAGAGACATTTTCTAGAATTCAACTACCATCTCCTTAAGAACAGAAGGCATTATCATGGAAAGACTTAAAAAAAAAAAATAAAGCAATCAATATACCTAACCTAATGTACACCTAAATCCTACTGACTACCCCATATTCTCATCTAGTATCATCCTCAACACATTTCTTGTCCCAGAGACCAGTTCTTCCCAAGAGCATATGACTGAGCATTTTGTCTTATTTCTAGGATATGATTCAACAACAGTCTATGATGCAGGTGAATGAGCAGTGCAGTAAGACAGAAATCCAGGATTTGAATATTAGCTCCAACGGGGGAGGGTATAGTGCAGTGGTAGAATGCATGTCTAGCAAGCATGAGGTCCTGGGTTCAATCCCCAGCACCTCCAATAAGAAGAAATAAATGAACAGTTAAACCTAATTACCTCCCCACCAACAAAAAATAAATAAAAAGATAAAAAAAAAAAAAGAAGAATATTAGCTCTATCACTTATTGTATTGACTTCAGGCAAATTACTTAACCTCAGGAGTTTCAATTTATTCATCCGTAAAATGAATGAAAATGAATCAGGGTTTTTGAGCAGATTAAATGATACACCATGTACAAGTGTTTTGCAATCTATAAACTAATACAATGAAAATGGGATGTTATTATTATGCTAAGTTGTTCTTCCGAATCTCCTCTCAGGTGACAACTTAGTCCCTCAGGTTGCCTCTCATGTTACCCTATTTCCCTCAAACAGATGACAGTGCTCCTGTGCATCTAGCTGAAATCTTATCTTTTCCTTCTTATGTTTAGAATCAACAACATCCTTCAAAAGTCTCTTTTTTCCTTTGCATTCATTATGTGACATCTTAATTTTAGGACATTTATACATCAGACTTTACAGTGACTTAGTCATAAAATTCCTTGGGAAAGACTGCTTTCCTGTGGGCTATGTCTCGTGGAACTGAAGAAAAAAATTGTCTTTATTTAAACAGCATTAAGAGATAATCTGTAGGACAAATCAAGGGGGAATATCACTTACATGTCTAACTAAGGGGTAACATTACTAATTACTTAAAAATCAGACCTTGATTATTTCCATCCTTGAGAGTAATATTTTTGGCTGAGCTGAATATGATCAACTGCTTTTCTTAAATTGTACCTTTGGCCTACAATACATGTAACTGGAATAGTGAAGTTACAGAGACATAAGGTCAAGATATTCAAAAATCTCAATTCCTACCACTTCATGAGATTTAAAAATAAGTATAGGACTCCTCTCACATTGTCTTTTGAATGAGACTTCCCTTTTCACTGTGCAGGCAACAGAATAAACTGGCTAAAGTTGGTCTTAAAGTCTTGAGGCATGAAAATGAGAGATGACTGGTTCATTTAAATGCCACTAAAACCAAATGGACAGCAACTTTCTAATGATAACTTAAAATTACAATCTTAAATAGTATCAGGAAGACCAGTGGTCCAACCTCCTCTTTTTGACATAAATTCTTTCACAGACACAGTTTTATTTTAATGTAATAGCAGACTTACAAGAAGCTTAAACAGTTGGCCAATATTATCAGAAAGAATAGCTCAGCATTAGTTACATTAATGTGTACTAAAATGTCACATCTAGTAGGTAACACCAACATTTAAAAAGATAATACTAATAAACTTGTGCAACAGATCACCTTGGTTGCTACTTGGACATATACTCTGAAGCTAATTCATCTTAATAAATTCTTAAGATATAGTTCTACTCAGGTGTTCCTTAGGAGCTATCCTGAGAAGTTTATGACTGAGATGATCAATACGTAACACTTGTTCTTAAGAATGCTTAGGCAGATCTCATCTCTTCTATATTTAAAAGAGTGGAATTTGGTGTCTCTCTAAATACATAAGAGATGGCATGAGATGAAACTCAAGAATTGTCTTCTGAGGCAAGAATATTTAAAAAGACACACATATATAACATGTAAGAAGAAACAGTAGTCCAAAAGAGCAAAAATTATGTGAATGAATACATTTATAAAATAAATATTCACTTTCCTAACCTACCTGTGGTAAGGATTCTAATAAACCTATAGATCCAACACCAGAATGGGGAACATGATTCTGAACAGCCACAGGTTGAAAACTTGGTGATTGAGAATAAAGTCTGACTCTTGACTTGAAAGCTTCAAGTTCATTTTTGAATGCTTCAAAATAACCTTCTTCCTCTGCCTAGAAAACACAAAAAAGAGACTTTTTTTTTCTTCAATACTTCCAGACCACACTGTAAATTCTAACAAGCATACGTCAGGCCTGAAGTGGAAGAAGTAAAGATGAGGTGAATTATTTAAATGTAGAGACCACCAAGATCCATGTCAGATTTGTGAAAACTGCCTATTTTATACAAAATTAAGATTGGTTTGTTCCATTTTCCTCTGCTTCAGCAAAATAAAACAGATGAGTAAGAAACAACGTCTCTTCATACATACACAGAGATATAATGAACTAAATAAACTTCCTCTGTATTTCTCTAATCTGTATCTTGACAGGATCCAATACAGCCCTCATTTTTTTTTTTTTTGGTGTTCACTTATTCTTTATTACAAAAATGTTATACATAAAGAAGAGTATATAAAACATACACATACAACTTTTAAAATAATTACAAAGTTAGCATCCACCACTTGTGTTGAGACATAGATGACTGGTGCCTTAGAAGAGTCTTGTGTTCAGACTTCTGTCTCTGGCTTCATCCCTCCCTTCGCTGCTATTCTAATGTTTGTCATAATAATTTCTTTACTTTTCTTTATAGTTTTATCATTTATGCATTATCCCTAAAATATATATTTAGTTTGCCTGGTTTTGAACTTTATTTAAATAAAATCTTCCTACATGCATTTGCAAAACAGCCCTCATTTAACCTCTACCATTCTTCTCTCCTCTTCCCGCTGCCAAGCCAACAACCAAGGGATTTTCTTAAAACTTTTTGATTCTCCATCAGTTAATGAGGGGCAGTCTAACCTGTTATTAGTAATTCTCACACTTTAAAATCCCTATTTGTAAAAGCCATGAAGAACAATTACACTCAACATTCAACTTCATTATGGAAATATCTTAGTGTTTTAGTTAAGCAAGTACCTTCTTTTCAAGATTACGGAAAGAAAAATATGGGTTATGTTGAGAGGACACTCTCTCCAACAATGTATATAAGTAAAATTCTTGATGCAGAACACACTTGTGGCAGTAGCCTCCATTTATAAATGTCACCTTTGCAGATAAAACATGACATAGCATATCCTACACTAACAGAACATAAGTTTTGCGTTCAAGTGGTGGAAGAGATTTTTGTCAAAGTCCCATTATTGAATATCATTGGTCCCGTTTGTCTGCAATGGTATTTTTTTTTTAATGTGGTTTATGTTGTGTAACTGGATTAAAATCTATGGATTAATGATTAGCATCATTATCTATACAAATAATGCAGACAGTGTTCTGTGCTGCCATCCTATCTTTTTATGAATATACGAATCATTTTCTTAATTATATTACAGAACTTTGCTTTTGTCACTATATGGTACTTGTGTAGACACATGGAATGTTAGCCTTCATATCCGAAAGTAATCCTTCTGAAATGGTTATGCAACCATTAAATGAATCAAGTGACACAACTGCTGACCTTCACATGCCTAAGGCCTAGGGATTTAGAGCTAGAGAGACTTGATTTTTACTTTATTAAGTAATCTATGGGTTACTTGCTCAATTTTCCTATGCTAATTTCCTGACTTGTAAAAAAGAAATAATAATCCTCATAAAATGTTAGTAGAATTTAATGAGTTAATCCGTGTAAAGTGCTTAGAATAATAATGTGGCACAAAGTAAGCACCCCATGAAAATTATTCCTTAATTTAAAGAAAAATTATTAAGACCTAAAGATTTCAGAGCCCTTCAGTTCTGTTTTATCAAAGTAAATTTTGAAGAATATGTATAGTTTGGCTATGTTCCATTATCCTATTAAGCACTAGGTCAAACATATCATTAACGTAAGATGAAAAAGAATTTTTTTTTATGCCTGTGTGTTAAGTGAAAATTTTGAACAGTCATCAGAAGCCTAATTAAAATACCAACTCAATGTTTTACTCATTAAAACTACTATTTGGGGAAAATTTCTTATTTTAATAGTCAAAGTCAAAGTAGAAGGTAGGACTACTGCCACCCTGATACAATTTTTTTTAATTTAAAAATAAAATGCTTTTCTCTATTTATAAAAAGAAGTATGTTCATTGTAGTATATGAAAAAGAAAATGGAAATCATTTATAATTCTACTATCCAAGTATAATCAAAGTTAAACTTTTGGTGTATTTCCTTCTAACTTCTAATTGTGTATGCTAAAATGTACCATACATGCAAAAACCAGCATGTAAAATATGTAAGTACAGTTTATTGGGCAAAACCCCCACTATATACCCATAGAAATTAGGGAATAGGTCATTCCATCTAAGTTTCAAAGAGCATTCCATCTCTCTCTCTCTCTGAGGTTAGCTTTATCATGACTTGTCTTAATCACTCTTTTGCCTCTTCAGTTTTACCACTTATTTATGTATCCCTCAACAACACAGTGTTTAGTTCTGCTTGTTTTTGAACTTTATAAAAAAATATTTTTTTAATGATACCGGATATATCATTCTGTGACTTTTTTTTTCACTTTCTTGTCTTTTTTTAATCCATGCCAGTGCTGATTAGTATTTTACCAAGTGAACATACCACAATTTATTCATTCTACTGTTAACAGACATTTGGGTTATTCCTAGACTTTTTGCTATTATGAACAGTTCTATGATGTGCACATGAGTTTCTCTAGGGCAGCAATTCTCAAACTTCCCTGTTTATGTGGGCTATTATCTATCAATATTTATGTGTGTCAGAAATTAAAACTGAGGAGTTTAAAAAATATTAACTGAAATATAATAACAAACTCATTATGTATTAACATTTATAACATATTTTTGTTAAGAAACTGTATTTCCAAAACAAAAAAATTTAGTGAAAAGCCTGGCTTAATAGAAGATAGCGGATTCACACATTTTGTATCAAGCTCTACTATACAGTCATGAGAGAATGAGCATGAAAATGACAAATAACATCTTAACACTTGATCTTAGCCAAAAGGCCGAGAAGCGATGACAAATAACATCTTAGAATTATCGTGAAAATAGTTTTGACTCAGGGCCTCCTGAAAAGGTCTTAAAGACCATCAAGTGTCCCTGGACCCCACACTGAGAAATCTATTCTCTAGGGTATATATACCTAGGAGAATTTCTGGGTGTTAGCACTTGTTCAAATTTACCAGGAAATTTTCCAAAGTGGTTATACCAACTTATACTCCCATAGGCAGTGACTGTGAATTCTTACTGCTCTACTTCTTTTACAACTTTCAAATTATTACTAATCTAGTGAGTGTGAAATGCTGTTTAATCTTTCTAGACATAGTTATTTTTCTTTAATACAGCTGACATCATCTGTAAATACAAATATGTATCCCTTCTTTTGGCTCTATAGCAAAGCATTTTCTCAGATCATTAAAAATTCTTCATAAATATAACTTTGATGGCTACATAATATTCTGTATAGCACAGGTTTGTTTTTAACCATTCCTCTAATTTTCCTGAATACATACATTCATTTGAATGGATCTCAATTTCACATACGTGCTACAGTACAACCTTTTACATAGCTCCTTTAAGTCTAAATTAGCATAAGAACACAAATATAAATTTTTATTAAAAAAATCTTCAGAATTTAGCATGTGGCATCCTAGTTGGATAGTTTCCTTTGATGCGTATGGACAAAAGAGGTCTCAGATAAAGCTTAACCTTCCCATTTAAAAACACCAAACAGCTACTTACTTTGGCTTTCTGGAAAAATAAACGAAAACATCCTCTTGGATCCACATTACAGTTTTTGGCCATTTCCATAATAAACTGCATTACAACAGCTTGATGTGCTATTTGTTCCATTAGAGCCCCTTTCTGAAAATAAACATTAAAATTATTATCTCTGGAAATATATTTAATATTGTGATTACTACTTGGGTTTTTAAAACATGATGTTTAACTAGGTTAAAAAAGAAAAAAACCTTTATAGTATACAGGAACAAGAGAAATGAGGGGGGGCGGGGGGGGACAGGGAAAGCACATGGGTAAAAGTTTCCCTATGCTAACTGAAATAACTAAAAAGAATTCCAATGATAAACTCAAGTAGATCTGAAAACAAAACAAAACAAAAAATTGTAATTTCATTTAATGACCTTCCTGCTTTCATTTAAAATAAATAATGTAAAAAACAAAACATAGAAGTAAACCAGAATTCCATTTAGGTTCCCAGAAATTCAGGGTTCACATGATACCTGTTCAGCTTCTAGATGAAAACACCATAAAATAAGATATTTAGCAGTTTCTTCACATACAAGGTATGGATAGTCAGACAAAAATCTCTGACTATCATCCCATCGACTTAACATACCTGTAAAAAAAGAATTAAACCATGAATGTCAAATACTTTCCTCTCGTAAACAAAAAAAAATGGTATTTTTAAATGTCTCTTTAAAGACAACTCATATTACCACAGCAATATTTTATGGTAAAAGAGGAAATAAAGAAATATAATAAAGCAATACCCAGTACATTGGAACTAGCTTTCAAAATTCAGAGTTTTATTTCAAATAATTTGTCAGCCTAAAGTAGGGTGACTGGTTTAAAGCCACAAGTCTTGCATCTGGGAAATGCCTTGAAGACCTGGGCAAAGAGAGATGGCTGGTCATCCTCGGGTAAAGTCAGTACAGATAATTTCAAGAGATGCAATATTATTTATTCATGGAATACAAATTTTTCTATTAGAAAGATACAAAAGAAAGCAAAACTTCTAGAAACTACACTTGGCAAACAAAGACAATAAAAGATTTTTAAAAACTACATTTTTCCCAATTTATTAAAACATGTCTAAGATGATATAGTAAAATGCTGATGGCATGGGAAACCAATCCAGTCAGTGTTATAACAGTAAATAAATTTTAACCATTTGAGTCATGTTAACCATTTAGTCATGATGACTATTTATATACACGGAGAAAAAAAATTTTTTAAATTAGTTAATATTTGAAAATGGCTGCCATTTTGCTTCAAAATACCAAACTAACCTAAACTACTAAAGGTATCCTTTCATCTTTACCCAAATTAGTAAGAAATCTGGTCAAAAAGTCAATACCAGTCAAGTAATCACAAAACCAGTAAAGTGCTGGGCTTTATACTCATCCAACCAAGAAAGTCTGGATGTAGGTGAATCATCATGGAAATTTTATAAGGCTATCTCAATAGTTTGTCAATAAACTTTTCCTCTAGATACAAAATGAATTTCTATATATTAACATTCCACATCAGAACACAAGAAAAAACAAAACTGAGGACAAACGTCTTATTGAGAAATACACAGTAACACATGGATATCAGCTGAAAATAAATGATTTTCTCCTTATTTAAAAAATTGAAAAAAAAAGCATTTTAGCATTTTCTCATAAAGAGTTTAACAAGCTTGACAAGGTTATTTCCTCAACACTTTGAATACACTGATTAGGTCATTTTAAATTCTGAGAAACTGATATTTAAGTTACTTAAAACTACTTCTCAAAATATAGTTGACTTAAAATGTTGCATTAGTTTCTGGTGTACAGCATGGACATACTTGGAGGGCATTATGCTACGTAAAATACGTCAGACAGAGAAAGACAAATACTATTATCACTTAACATGTGGAATCTAAAACAATACAACAAACTAGTGAATATAATAGAAAAGAAACAGACTCACAGATATAGAGAAGGAACTAGTGGTACCAGTGGGGAGAGGGAAGGGGGAGGGGCAAGATGGAGGATTAAGAAGCACAAACTATCAGGTATAACATAAGCTACAAGGATATATTGTACAACATGGGGAATATAGCCAATATTTTATAATAACTATAAATGGAGTATAACCTTTAAGAATTTGTGAATCACTATACTGTATACCTGTAACATATAATATTGTACATCAACTATACTTCAATTTTAAAATATGATATTGTAAAATAAACACAAATAAATTTTTAAATAGTTAAAAAATTAAAAAAAACTACTCCTCAAACTACAGTTAAAGAGTATAATAACTTCTGGGGGTAGATCTAAAAAAGCATAATCCATATTTCTTATACCTGAAACCATAAAATAAATCCTATAAAGCAATTTTGCCTTAGCTTTGTTACACTTAAAGAGATAATATTTTCAACTCTATCTACTATCCATAGAAAGATCATTGCTTCTCCTGTTAACTTCTCCATGGCAGCATCATGACTTACCCAGGTACCCAAACCCTATCCATTTTGGTCTCTCTGGCAGGAAAGTAATACATGAAAGGGTTAGTGACATTTGTAGGGGCCATGAAGAAGAATGTCATTAAAGTTTTAAACTACCTATTTAATACCTGAGACAAAATTAACACTTGAGGATGACCATAGCTTTTTTTCATCTGAGAAATAATTGTCAATAATTGATTTCAAAAATGCCTACCAAATTACTATGAAATTGGGAAGTCATGTTACAGGTAGCCCATATAGACCTCTATGGAAGCGTGTGGAATTTTATGAACAAAATATATGAAGAGAATCAACGGCTTAGTGGAACAGAACATAACTGAAATTACAAATGTTATTTTGGAATTTATAAGCAAACTTAAAAAGAAATGGAAAGTAACACAATGTAGCATGATGATTCTAGGGCTAAACTGCCTAGGTTCGAATACCAGCATCACCACTAACCACACCTTGGGTAAGTTCCTTTATATTTCTACTCCTCCATTTCCTCATCTGTAAAAATAGGGCTAAAAATAGTATCTAATGCACAAGATTTTTTTGTGAGGATTAAATGAGTTGATACATATATAGCACTTAAAACAATATGACAGAGAGTAAACACTTGATAGATGTTAGGTATTATTAACACAATATGAACCATTCATTCATTCATCCGTCAAATATTAAGCTAATCCTTTGGTTAAGGATAATCTAGTCATCTAAACTAGACAACCAATTTCTCTAAATGCTTGAAAAACTTACTCTGATAAACTGAAATACTTTAATTATGTATCTTCACCCACATGTTTTTCTAGGGAACATCTAAATCCCAATTCACCTATTAGCTATTAATATTCCACCTGATTCCTAAAATGGTCCCCAAATACACGTCCTTATTGATTTCCCTTTCCTCTGTGCATTATACTTATAGAATGATAAACTTTAAATTACACTAAGCATAAACTTCTCAAAGCACTGAAAATTTCCCAACTAGGTTGTGAATTTCTGAAGAATGATATGACCTCTTTTTCTCTATTTCCTGAGCTCCAGATCTCCTGTATTCCCAATCACCTACCACCAGACAGCTATTTCTACCTACATGCCTGCGCATAAACTCACCTTGTTTGAAATCAAACCCATTCTTCTCTCCCTGTCATTTACACTGCTTCCTAAGCTCCATGTCACCCAATCAGGCATTCCAGAAATTCTTCTGACATTTCCATTCCTCCCACATCAAACTTATCACTAGATCCTGTGGTTATGCTATTACAATCTGTTAATATGGTGAACCACATTAAAGAATCTTCTAAAGTTAAGCCATTCTTGAATTCTTAGGATAAAGCCTTTTAAAATATTTCTTTCAGATTATAAAAATAAACTATATTCATTGTGAAGAATTTGAAAAAATCCAGAAAATAAAAATCACCTGCAATTCTAAAAGAAATAATTAACATTAACATTTTGATGTATTTCCTTCTGGCTTATTTTTAACGACTTTTAGAGAAACAAAATTAGAATCATATCATACATACTAATTTTCTATTCATTTCACTTCACATTCTATTCAAGAGTACTTTTATTAAATGTCTTTTCAAAAATAAGATATTGATGTGTTTTTGAAAAGCAATATATAAGTGTTTAAATTGAAGAGACTGATATCCACCTGCAGCACAACTGATTCTATCAGAGTATCTATGCAAATATTCACAGCTTTTAATAAAATTTCCAGTGGCAACATCTTACACAAATTCAAAAAATGCTGAACCACAGCTAACTCTGGTTGGAAGTGAACAGATGACATGTCATGAAAACTTATGTGAGATCATCAAAAAGCAGCTCTCATGATCATAAAGACAGTGATGTCAAAGATGCATAATGACTGAATAAAACTTTTGTGAAATTTAAAAGAAAACAGACTGTTTCTAAATTGATATTTTATATTTATAAAACAAGAATTAACTAAATTAATATATTAAATACAGATACAGGGGGAAAAATCAAGATTTCAATACTTCACAATATTCCATGATACTGTTGTACCATTTATCATTAGATGGTAAATTCTAACTAATTATAAGAGCACAAGCAACATAAGAAAGATAGTCAACAAATATCATAAGGGAAAGTTAGGAAGAACTTTAAAGAATGTAGGTACATATGAGACCACAGAGAAGTAAGGTGTGAAGCCTTTGCAGCCCTGCACAGCCTTCCATGTTCCAGGCCCATGTCTTCCAAGAATCTGGAATGCAAACCAAGTTTGGAAAGCCTCCAGCTAGAAGCTTTCATTACAGCTGCTATTCCAGATGTGTTTACTTCAAAGGAATATATTGATATAGTCATTATTGTGGTAAATGCTTCCCCCCCTTTACTACAAGAAACACACAACACCAAAAACACCTGCTTCTACCCAGAAGGGACAGTATTAAACTTTCACTGTCTTGCCTCAGTCACCATCAACTCTGTGCCATAATTTAGTCTGCAGGAACTTTGACTATCACATCATCCCACATGACTGCAACTGGTTTACTTCACTCTGATGGAAACTGGTGAGCAGGAAGTGGCAGGTATCCCATATGCCTTGGTAAGATACAAACAAGCCAGAAACTGGAAAATAAAACAAGAAAATTCTGGGAGCATACTACCTTAGTAACAGTTCTGAGACCCAATGGGTTGCAGCAAGTAGGATATCTCCTCCAAACTGAAAAGTCAATATGCATTTCCACTAAGAAACAGGAACAATGTGAATCTGGGTATGGCTACCAGGTCTGGTCGGCTTTGAAGACAATAAGGCTCTGGTTAATATTAAAAAATGAGACACTGGCAGCCCACACATGCAATGGCAAAATAATTGTTTATCAGTCACTTGTGGATGTCCTGTTAGTCTTTTTCTTCAGCCATACGATTGCTTGTATCAGTATTTTAGAAACTAAGGAGTCATGCTGGTAGATTTGAGATTATGCAGAGAATCAATAGCATAGGATGTCTCCATCAAGGATATTCCAGGTTAGCCACTAAATACCTAATATGCCAGTAGCAGAAACCAATGCTGAAACCTCAATATTGGCACTATATGCTAGAGAGATTAGCCAACCATCAAGTAACAGGTTGATTATCTTGGTCCCGTTTCATTTGGAGGCACCAGTGGTTCCTCACTTGAACAAGCCCATTTGAGATCTAGTATTGCCTGTCCTCCCTGCCACGCAAACAGTAATGCATCTGAGGCCTTACTAAATGAGGCATTCCCCATACCACATTATTTCTTGACCCCAAAACTCAATTTACAGCAAAAGAAATGAAGGCAACAAGCTTATGAAATTCACTACCCAGAATTATAGAGTGGTAAAATGTTTATTGAAGACTTACATAATTATAGTGCCAGGTGGGTTACAGTGCCAGGTGAGATAGGGATATTTTCCCAAACAAAATTGCTTCTGACCACAGCACTCAGTTTATAGCAAAACTGAGGGAACTATTTATTTCACATTCACTAGGTTCCCCGTTGCTCCAAAGCAACTAGCCTATAGAATTCCAGTTGTGTGAAAGCACCTTGAAGGATGCTATTCTACCAGACGCAGTTATGCTCTGAAAGAGCAATCAGTACAGGGTACTCCTTTTCCTACATACAGCAGGACACAGGACTAGGAAGAAAGGACTGTGGGTGGGAGCTGCAAATCACATTATCACAACTAAGGCTCATTTGCAAAATTTTTGTTTTTATAATTCAGGGCTGTGCTCATTTAAAAATTTTAATATCTATCCAAGGGAGGGCGATATATCCATTTTTTTCTATTGTGAATAGTACTGGAATGTTAATATGTGCAAAAATAAATTTTATTTATTTCTTCAGATACTATTGTTGAATTAAATAGAATACACAGCTTATTTATTTTTTAAAAATAAAACGTTTGAGAAAAATTAATAAATTTTCTGAGTAACTCCATAAAAAGGGAAAAAAATCTTAAGTAGTATCCACTGTGCTGACATAACTGAAGGACGAATGAAATTCTAAATACTTTGGGAAAATACCAATAGGAAAAAGGTCTCAAAGTTTCATTTAAAAAACTTATAACATATTACAAATAAAAAACTATGGTTACTAAATTAACACATTACACTTCCCAACAGCATTTTCACTCCAGCAGTATCACACTGCTTATAATTCTTAGAACAGAGCATACTATTTCCTGACTCAGCCTTTGCACATGCCATTGTTGTTGCCTTGCTTCCCTTACCTACATGAAAAACTCCTATGTATGCCTCATAATCTAGCTGACGTTACCTCTGCTGGAAAGCCTTCACTTACATCAATCCCATCCCCACTGCTTTTCCTCAATAGAGAAAACTACTTTACAGTTCTCTGTATACATATTTCTATTACTTATCATTTATTATTATGAAGTATATTCTATTACTTATTATTTATCTCAGTAAAAGTTTAAAGATCTGCATCAATTGTATAGCATCATATCCAAAACCTGAAAAAAAAATGAATGCTGATCTTACAACCATAAGATAATCAGATACCAAGGAAGCAGAAAAGACAAAAGTAAAGACTAGCTGGGAAAAGAAGTCTATGGAATAAAATAGACCAAACCTTAGAGGGTAGGATTATGTAGTAAGAGACTGAATTTTCTTTTCTTCACAATTTGATTTACTCTGTCACTCTATTTTTTATAAATATATAAAAAAAAAAATCTAAAACAAGAGCTGTAAAACTCTGCCGGAAGTAGCTACACAACTGGAGTTTTGTCCCATAGCTTCTTTTTGGTCCCCATTTTATAAACCCACTCTTTGTACATATATTGATGATACCAAACATTACAAAAGAAGGAAACTCAAGTAGTAGACTTACCAAAATGTCTGATTTTTTGCTCATATTTCTGCATAAATGATTTTGATTTATCTTCATCTTCTGTTTCTTTTCTTTTATCTTGATTTATAAAACTCTGAGAAAAAAATTTGAAGTTAAAATCAGATTTTGTATTCTCATTGGATCTTCTTTCTCAGCTACTGAATGTCTAGCAATCCTTAGACACTAAAAAAGGTGAGACACTAAACTGATACTGTATCATTAAATTTATCTGTTAAACTCTATTAAAAATTAAAATTTTCTTGTAATGGAGTTTCATTAGTCTTATTTAAAATGATATATATGTAGAAAATTACAGAATTATTTTAGAAATTACACAGAAAAACAAATGAATTAACCTTTCTGTAAATCTAAATTTACAAATCAAAGGCAGGTATAGAAAGATCCTTTACATGCGTAATTTATTTTGCATTATTTGTTTCCATTAAATATTTGCAACTCTAGTCTAATCTTTGGAGTTCTTGCTGGAAACAAACTCAGAAATTCAAGCATATAGAAAATAAAAGTATATTTACTACAAATTCTTTGATAAGACATAAACCTAAGATACACCTTTGTTGTAAACTTTTCTTAGGCAAGACCGGTTTGATTCTGAAATCAAGTACAAATTTCTATTAAGGAAGTGCTTATTTTCAGTTAAATAAGTCATTAAAACAGACCAAGATGAAATTTTCATCTGGCCAGAAAAACTGGCAGAACAGTTTCTCAGAACATTCTGTGATCACATTTAAACCTTCAGCTCATCACTGCCAAAAATGAAAATCAAAAACTAGCTTTCTGCCAGTTTACAATCAGGAAGCATACAAGTTTATTTATTTCAAAATAAAAGCATTTTTCCTTTATATATTCTGCTATCTAGACCAGCACTGTCCAACAGAAATACAATCAAGTCACAAATGTAATTTAAAGTTTTCTATCAGCTACATTAAAAAAGCAAAAAGAAACAGATGAAATTAATAACATATCTATTTAACCCAACATATCCAACATACTATCATTTCACCATGTAAGCAATACAAAAAGATTAATAAAATATTTTACTCTTTTTGGTACTAAGTCACCAGAATCTGGTGTGCATTTTACACTTACAGCACATCTCAATTCAGACTAGTCACGTTTAAAGTGCTTAATAGCACATGTGGCTAGTGGCTATCAAGTTGGACTGCGCAGATCTAGACCAGTCCTCTCAAGTCTCAAGCTCCCAGACAAAATCAATGTACGATTTTTAGCAAATGACTGGAACACAAAGATAGTCCTAATTAATTTGTGGTATAAATGTAGGCTATGTTAGAACCTAAGTTAAAAAAAAAGCAAAATAATTAAAAGCAGAGACAAATGAAAATATTTTCTTTGTGACCACTGTGTTAACAGAAGAGACATTATAAAACACAGAAACTGGTTTGACCATTCCCTCTCTAGTAAAAAATTATTTTAAATAGTTTTGGAGTATAAATGCAAACTGGAAATAAAATAAGAAGACACACTCTTTAAGGCAATATATGTAAATATCACAAATCATTCACTAAAGAATGATCCTGTTGTGGGAGAGGAAAAATATACATATATAAATTGGTACAAGCACAGAAAAGGTCTAGAAAGATATGACTCGTTGTTAAAAGTGGTTCTCTCTGGGAAACAGAAATGGAAGTGAAGGAAGCCTTTCAATTCTATTTTACATGCTTTTGTTTTTTTTTAACAAGAAGCATATTGTAATCTGATAATTTATCTCCATTAATAAGAATAAAGTACTGATAGGGCTAGTGGTGGTGTACATTTATCTATGTGTGTGTATTACTTGATGCTGTAGCAGAATTAGAGCTGGTCCAAGGGAAGGAAATTAAAGATGCTTGCAGGAGGCAGGGCGCAGGTGTTGAGAGTGGACACCAGAGCAGAAACAAGTAGTGTTAAAGACTACATCTAGAGAATTATTAATGAGGATTAAAGATAAAATGAATATGTACTTAGACAAGAATGAGCAGTCTATCCCTGAAGCTTGAGAGTTAAGTTTAGTACAAACAGAAACAAGTACTAATTTACACATTAATTGAAAATGGGCATTGAAAATGCCCATTTCTTTTTCAGATACAACAGTCAATGAGTAAGGTCCTGTCCATTCCAGTGAAAAACAGAGGACTGCTTGTAATAAACGAAGTTGGCATAAGTACTACACTACTCCTTCTAGTAACAATGCTTGTAACACTAAGTCCAGATTACTATCTGAGGTGTACTAATTACATACTGGTAAATAACAGTAAGAAACTTGTTTTATTTGATAAATCCAGTAACTATACATTAGCATTACAAAACTGATAGCAAGTTGATACCACAATAACATCAGAAAGTGCTCGTGACATGTGAGCTTTACCATATGGTAAACCCCTTCCTACCTGCTTTTAAGACATTACCTTATTTAGTCTTCACTCTACATAGTTGAGGAAACTGAGGCAGAGAGAAGTTAAGTGACTTGCCCAAGGTCACAAAGCCAGCATGTGACAAAGTTGAGATTTAAGGCAGTCTGACTGCAGAACCTACTCTTACATTCACTGTGTGTGCTATGCTGCAGCCACATAATTGTATTAAGGACTAAGCACATTAGACACTACTGGAGATATATGTTTCTGCAACAATCACTTTTCATAAACTGTCAAAACTGAATACTGTTTACAGGATTCTGTTGCTTTGTTACTAGATATGCACAACTGGTTTGTACAGACACTTTAGTTTTTTCTTCTTTCATTATGGTCCAATAAAAGGTAGTACCTTATTAAAAACATCCTTGCTAATGGCATCCACGTTCCACAGACACATTCTCTCTCTTTGTACTAGAGCCTCTTCTTTCTGCCGCCATTCTTCTTCCCGTTGCCTCAGTTCTGACACTGCTGTTTGTGCTTTGGCATGTTCCTGATCCAAGGACTCAGAGTTATGCAGTGCTAAGCTACCAAGTTTCTGCTGAGCTTCAGCGAGATTCCATTTGCATGCCACAGAGCTCTTCACAAACTCTTTTTGCTTTTGGCAAGCCAATTCAATTCCATGGCTATACATCTGGATAAAAAACAATATTTGTAAGAAATGAAGACAGCAACAGAACAGGTATGTTTACAGAATACAGTTCAACTTTCTTTTAGTCAAGGATTTCTGTACAATGTTTCTGGTACATAGGTATCATGCCTTTGTGCATGTATTTACAGTTTTATGTTATAGGCCTTGTTTCATCAACTACACTCTAAGCTTCTTTGTTAATTTATGCCTCTGCTCTGACAACTAACAGCAACAAAAAGCCTAGCAACTAGCAATATCCAACAAGTGGGGGCTCAACAAAAATCTGATTTATAGTCTTCATAATCCTGAAACCACAATAATGAGAACAAAGGCTTAAATCTAGTTTATCACCTTATTACTCAACATGCTGTAAACCAGACCTTTACAGTTTGGCTCTGTAAGTTTCTCACTGCAAAGAATCTTTTATGTAGAAGTAATCATTTCTTGGTTTCTATTTTCTTTCTGTTTTACCCCAACCTTTGGTAATCTAAGAAGTTCCTACTGGAAATTTCTGTTTATAACTGACTATATCAGCTAGATATTATTTAACTTAATCCTAATCAAAATAAGCAAAGTTGTATGAAAAATAGTCACTGGTCTATCCTGGTGACTCTGGTCCATTCATAAGCAACAGCGATTAGTTTTAACATTTATTGAACCACCACATGTAAAGCATTGTGATGGATGTTTAATTCCTTATATTCCTCAGCTCTATAAAACAAAATCTGAAGGCACATTCTTAGCCAAAATGTAGATCAATTTCAAGTTAGGTATTCAGAATAATTTTACTCTAACCTATTCCCTTATCTGCAGCACTAGTAATTAAGCCCTTATAACTTCACACTTAAATTATATAAATACAGCCTTTCTCATCTTAAGCCATTCTCTACTAGACTTGGATTGATCTCTCCAAGAAACAAATCCGATAGTTTATTCATTCGTAGAGTCCTGGGATACAGTGCAAACTCTGTGGCACAGCATGGTCCTTCATGATCTGTCTTCCTGTTATCTCTCTAGATTCAGTTCTAGGTAACTTCTACTAGCTCTTCTAGTTATCTTCTACTTGTTTGCTTATTCTTTCCATCCTCCCTTACAATGTGGCAACTGCCCTCCGCCCCAATTCCTATCTCCATTCCAGATTCTGGCATCACTTTGTTTCCCTCCTATCCTATCCATTTTGCCCCAAGTTATGCATACTTCTATAATGGTGTTTCCACACAGTATTGTGCTTATTTGTTTCTTGAGAGGCTAGAATTCAATAAATCTTAGATGAATAAGTAACTCTTGACTTCTTGGAACAGACTGGTGGTGGTAAAGAATTCTAAGGCAAGTAGCATGCAAGGCTCTTAGCCAAGTCTTCAGCAAGCTTAGATTTCTATTGGGGTGAATGTAGACACTGTTATTAGATGTTTTAGTTACTCATTTAGCAGGTTTGGAGCCAGGAACCACATGGTCCTAACCAAGCAAGTAAAGTATTTATTTTTAGTTTTTGCTATCTTAGAATAGGATCAAGATTAACTGTATACTAGCTATGCTTAAGAAGGGACCAGGAGAAGGAGAAAAACGAAGTTTGAAATTTATTTTGTAAGAAAAGACAGAGAAACACTAACAAAGGCAAGGACAAATGGAAATATATTGCATTGTCAAATTATACGGAAGCAAATCACCAAATCATCTCTCAAATCAAACACATAAATCTTATTTCCAAATTCTAAAAATGATTTACGTTTAAATTCTTCTCCACAGACTACACAGACAATGTTTGGGCATTTGAGGAAACTATCCTACATGTATCTAGAGGATGAAATAAAATCTTTGGGGGGAGGGAGGGGAGGTAATTAGGTTTATTTACTTATTTTTAATGGAGGTATTGGGGATTGAACCCAGGACCTCATGTAAGCTAAGCACGTACTCTATCACTGAGCTACTCCCTTCCCACCCCTAAAAGGTCATATTTTATCTGTGAACATATTGAGGTTTTTTAGAGGGACATTAAACATAATTATATCTTAATGAACACAGATTCGAAAAATGAACTGTTAGCATCAAGGTCTACTAATATAACTACATAAACTTTCAAACAGCATCTCTACGTTTCAAACTGCTTCTACATTAACTGAATCTCAGAACTATACATCACATATGACATTAAGACGTCTAGATTCCCCACATTTGGTAAAAATTAAACCAAGGCTGTTTTTATAAAGATCAATAAATGTTTATAAATTGAACTAAACATTTTATTCTTTCCAAATATTCCAATAGAGAACTTAAGTCCTAAAACTTAACAGCAAGACAAGTAAGTAGGTCTGTTATAAACACGTGAACTAACATAGGATTAGTAATCACTTCGCAAAGTTTAGCACCTTTAAGTTTGTTTCAGTCGAAGAAAGTTTTACATAACATCACAGAATGGGCACTGCAGGAGGTGGGAAAAAACACTGTACTAGGTCTCAGAACTGGGTTCTAGTTTTAATTCTGCCACTGACTAGCTACATGGTCTCAGGGAAATCACTTTTAATGAAAGAGATAAGCTTATTCAACTTCTAAAATTCCCTTCAGCTAAATAAGTTTATCGTTCCAAGTACACAAGTAAAAATTAATATACATCTATTTTTTAAATTAAGAGTTTCTCTTAAGGTACTCTTTAGATTCAACCACAATGCAATAAAAATTCTTGAGATCTTTCTATCCTCTCCATATGCCTTCAAAATTGACAATGGCAGCCGCTGTGCATTCCCCTTTTCTCTGTAACACATTTATTATGTGCTTATATAACACATTTTGTATATAAAGATGACACCAGTGATCCATAATTAGTGGGTGACTACTGACCTATCAACTCTCATTCCGTCCTCCTAAAAAATGTCTTGCACTTTCCCAGTGACTGGCTGGCCGAAGTACAGTCTGTGGTTATGAAACAGCATTTTTCCCTGGGCAGCCAACTAACCCTGTGAGCTGGGCACAGGATCGATGACCCTACGTTTACTGGCAAACGATTTAAATCACTCATTTTCATCAACAACTAGTAAAATGAGTCTAGAGAAAAACTGTATCAATTCAGTTAAGCACTCAGGGACCCCATTTCGCAAAAAGCCTAGAAAGCAGACACCTATAATCCATTTCATTAAACATATTAGTGTGTAGTCTGTGACGCTGAAATAAAGACAACACGCTCAGGTTAGAAGAAAAACCAGGACATAGTGATATGAGTATGTAAGCTCTCCCTAAGATAGGATCCAGAAAAATCCTAAATGGTAGTTTATCACATTTGGATAAGTTTCCGAGGAAGGAAGGCTGGGCTGAAAACCACAAGTAGCATCAGGAATCAGAGAAAAGGTCTGAAGGGAAAGGCAAACGTGTGCCTACATGTTTTTACCGAAGAATGCTGTGAAGCAAAACTAAAATCATAACCGTAAGGGGGAAATGGTCACGCGAATGGCAGAGATTTACACCAGTATAGAAAGCAAGCTTTAAAGAATTTGCTCAGATGACAAAAGTCAGTGAAGTAAACTGGATCTGAAATCTTTATGTCAGGAGTTCAGCGAATTGTTGACATTCAATAACATTCACTGTTCCTATCAACTGTACACAAATATTAGAGCCCTCAACAGAATAACGTGCTCGGATAAAAGCAGGCACAAAAGGACAAAGGGTCAGTGTTCTGTGAGCCGCCCCAAACCTGGGTGTTGTCAGAAGAGGGGTGACGGGGTGGAACTTTTTTCCAAGGGTGAGGAATCAGTCAAGGTGAAAAAGGTGTGCGTGGAGATGGAGGCTGGGAATAAATGAGCCCCTCTTCGAAGCCCTCAGAAGATGCTACAAAGCGCTGGGATGGCATTAGGCCCTCGGCGCCAGGAGGTGAGGTGGTGGCTCCGAACGGGGCACCAAGAGGATCGCAAAGAGAGAGGACTCTGGGCCCCTGGTGACGGCACCTCCCCGTATCCCGCAGAACACCGGCCCCTTCTCACCTGGGCGCTGCCGCCCGGCAGCTGCGGGCAGCGGGGAGAACAGGGGGACACGTCCAAGTCACTCTCTTCCTCAGCCTCACCCTCTGCCCGAGGAAGGGTCCAAGGTCCTGGCGGTGGCCACGGCTGCTCCATGTCCAGCTGCCCCTGGCCCGACTATCCCTACTGCCAACCGACTTGGCGTGAGCAGAACCTGCTACGCTGAGCCAGCCGCCCCAGCCGGCTGGGGCCGTTACCCAGAATCCCTCTGGTGGCTGCGACGCCGACGCACACCCTGCGCTAGCCTGGGCCGCTTCTCGGGCGGACGGCGGAAAAAGACGGGCTCCAGTAGGTGCGTCACTTCCGGATTGGAAGGCGGGGCCGTGGGAGGTGGTTCCCGTGGCTTGCCGAGGAGCTTGCGTCTGGAACTCTTCCTAGTTTAAAACTCTTTTTTCCTGCAGTCTTTCAGCGCTGCAGATTTACTCTCAACCGCGCAGTGGGTCCTGGAGGCCGGGGGGTGCTCGGGCCAAGCGTTGTTCACTTTGCGTATTATTTAAAAACTGCAACTCATTCCTGTACACTGTTAAGTAAACCAGTAGTTTTGAAGCGACGGGGATGGGGTGGGGGGAGGGGCGGTTGAAATGAGGAGAATTTTGAAAAGCAGAGCCAATTTTCCTCTTATTTTGAGTTACAAGCGACAAGAATTCTGCGAAACTTGGCTGGGAGGAGGAGTATGCCAAAGATAAGGTACTGGAGCAAACAGGGTTTTAAAAAATAGTACTACTAATAGCGAACGTGTACAAAGGGCTTACTGTGTTTCTACGTATCTCGTTTAATCGTAAAGATTTGTGCTCTCGTTACCCCTTTTTTGAGTAGAAGAAAAAGACCTAGCATGTCTAAGGTCACACATTTAAAGGGGAAGAGGTAGGATCAGCCCAGGGAATAGGACTTAAAAACGTTCACGTTTAACAGTCGGGCATTGCTGCGCTACTCATAAATGAAGAGACCCAAATAAAAATAATAAGACGCCATTTTTTCAATCTTTTGAAGTCTGTCAATATCGAGTGTAGGCAAGGTGTGAGGAAATGCTGTTAGAATGTCATTTGAGTAACGTTTTGGGAGGGGTAGATTGACGGTATCAGAGGTTTAAGTGCTTTGATGCAGCAATCTGACTACCAGGAAATTATCCAACAGTTGTTTTTGCACCACTGATTTATCTACATAGGTGTTTATTACAGCATTGGGGGGCGAGGAGCAAGGAAAAAAACAGAGGAAACGATCTAATTGCCTACCAATAGAAGACCTTAAAAAAGTTATAGTGTATAATTAATACAATAGGATATTATCAGTCTTTAAAATGAGTAAAGTAGATATAAATGTGCTGATACAGAAATATCCCCAAAATGCGAGTTTAAAAAAAAAGCAACTTACTTTTTTAGATGTATGTTTATATATCTATATGTATTAAGAGATAATGCAACTTGTGTAAAAACAGTTCTCTGTGTATGTGCGTGTACATGTGTATAGAAAATTCCTGGAGGGTAAACAAGAATTATTAATATTAATGAATACTCCTGGTGGATAAGGCTGTAGAGTAAAGTTTCTGGGCATCTTTACTTCCCACTTTTAGCTCTCCTGTATTATGCTGTTTGAATATTTTCCAATGAATATATATTATACCTTAGAAATTAATTACAAATAAAAGTTGAGGAGCACTGTACCTAAACATTTTGCATTTAGGAGTGAAAGCCATAGGAGAAAACATGGCAGTAGCTAAAGCATAGAGGGAGAGAAGACAAAAACAGCTTTATTCACTTGCGGCTTTCTATTACTTCAAAAACATTTCTCAAAAACTTCAGTGACTGGCCAGAATTGGCTTAAATAAATAGTGATTTATTCCCTGGAGCTAGATCCATTGCCACCCAAGCAAAACTGGGTTGCTAATGGGAAGGAAGAAGAGCTTATGTCTCTTGGTTAGACAATCACATTGTCTTCAATAACTGTAAGTTTCTGGCTATCTAGTGCCACCCTAACTCTTTTAAGTGTCATTTCTGAACCTCTTCTACTCCCTGCCCAGGTCTCTCTTAGTAAGCTCACTGGCTTCCTTTCAGTTCCTCAAACATACCCATTTATTTTCTGACTCATGGCCTTTTACATTTACTGTTCCCTTTGCCTCGATGTCTTTTCTCTTAGTTCTTTAAAAGTCTTGCTAGTGATCTTTTCTGTTTAGATCTTATATCAAATGTCATAACTGTTAGAGAGGCTGACCTTTCCACTGGGTGTAAATTGGGTTTTAAGTCCCTCTCCAACCTGTAACTTTCTCTCTCCCCAACCCAGCCGATACTCTCTTCCTAGCATTAATCATACTGTTGTTATCTATGTTCACTTTATTATATTTCTTACCCCATTAGAATGTAAGGTCCACAAAGGCATAGATTGTTTTTTGTTCACCCTTATGCCTCCATTGCCCAGAACAGTACCTAGCACATTGTAGGTACTCAATAATACATGTCAATAGGTGAATAGGGAGCACATAAATGGAAACAAGTATAAAAGGAAAGGTGTAGGATTAAATAAAGACAGAAGAGGGTAAAAAGGAAATGGAAACAGTTATGTTTCCAGAAGAAAGGGTAGATATAACAACATAAAAAATAGCCTCATCTTAGACATGGCTGCATTTGGGGCCTAAATCCTGCGCCCGGGTACAGCAGACACTTTTTACAAGTGTTGGGACTAAATCACACTCTTTTCTACTTTCTTATATTGAATAATAAATATAATTCCTTGGAAATTGCTTTGAGTCATAATTAGCCTACCACTCCCGTGGATCTAAAACTAGCCCTCTTGAGACTCAAAGGAGCAAATTATATTTTCTGAATAGAAATTACTTTAAGATGGAAGTTTATGGACTATGCACATAGTCTAGAATGTCCAACCCTGTCTAATTGCAATTTAATTCCTTCCATGGAAGTATTCCTGATACTTGGGGAAAATTCTTGAGAAGTGTGTATGCTTAAAGAAATACTCAAATTGTCAGCTCCTGTTTTTGATATTCATGCAGAGACCATTATTCTTTTTTTCCCTTTTTTTAAAATTGAAGTACAGTCAGTTACAATGTGTCAATTTCTGATGTGCAGCCCTATGACCCAGTCATGCATATACATACATATATTCGTTTTCATATTCTTTTTCCTTAAAGGTTATTACAAGATATTGAATATAGTTTCCTGTGCTATACTGAAGAAACTTTTTTTAAAATCTATTTTTATATATAGAGAGATCACTATTCCTATAATACACTGCTTTTTTTCTTGTGTGGGTTTCTCTCTGAATTACTTGTAAAGTATTACACACTACAGTAATTTTCTTATGTCATCTGCATTTGAAGTGAATAGATCCACTATATTTTTCTCTTTAAACCTATGAAGACTTCTATTGAAGGCAATTCCATAGTGATGCCACCAAGAATCCTCTTGAGGGGCTATTTTAAGACAGAATAGAGTTTACATAAGGATTTTATTGCTTTTCTTATTTAAATATGTGTTAAAGATTTTAAAATTGTTATTTTGAATATTTTAAAATACACAAAAGTATAGAATTACAGTAAGCCCAATATATCCATTGTCCAGATCAACAATTATCAAGATTTTACTACATTACCTTTATCCATCCCTTTTATTCATTTGCTGAAGTATTCAGAAACAAAATCTTAGATATTAGATAATTTTTGCTACATATCTGAATATGCATCTCCAAACAATGTTGATATTTGGCTTCCATAAACACAAGGACATTATCATACCTATCAAAATTAATTCCTTGGTATTATCTAATACCCAAACAATAATCAAATTTCCCCTATAGTGTCAGATATTCTGTTTAAGTTGGTTTGTTTGAATTGGGTTTCCCAACAAAATCACATATTACATTTGGTTGTCAGGTCTTAGAATTATCTTAATCTAGAGTATTTCTCCCGCTTCCTTTTTTTTTTTTAATTTGTGTCATTGACTTGTTGCAGACCAACTGGATCAGTTGTCCTATAGAATATCTCACATTCTACATATGTTTGCTTCCTTGTGGTGTCATTACCATGTCTCTCCATCCCCCGTATTTCCTTTAAGTGAAGTTAGCTCTAGAGCAACACTGTTCCCAAGGCAGTTTCTGTGATGATGGAAATACTCTACTTGTACTGTCCAATACAGTGGCCACTAGGCAGATGTGGCTACTGAGCACTTTAAACGTGACTAGTGCAAGTGAGGAACTGAAGTTAAAATTTTATTTAGTCTTAGTTAATTTAAATTTAAATAGCCATATAAGGCTACCTTATTAGACCGTGTAGCTCTAGAGGCTCAATTAGATTCAACTTCAGCTTTCTTGACAAAGGTGCTTTATAGGTGCTTTCCTATGAATCACATAGGAAGAGGACATGTGATACCATCTTTAGTGATGTTACGCTTGAACAGTGGGTTTGTATGGTGGCAGCCTGGTCCTTCTAATATAACATTCCCCCCAAAGAATATGATTTTAACATTAAGATTTTTTTAATAATAAACTTCATCTTTGCGCAGTTTATGAGAATCAAAGAAAGAACCTAAGATAGCTCATTGAGCTCTTTTATACATTTGTAGTAAAAGTCAGAAAAGTATACTTTTCTCATCTGCATATCAGACTGTGAGAAAACTAAACTGTTAAAAAACATTTCGGAGAAAGACTTTGAGGAAGGCCAGTAAAAGCACAATTATTGCTTGAGTCTTGAGGCTGGTTCTGTTTTTTTAAAAAAAAAGTCAGTTATCTGGCATTGCATTACTGTTGAAATAATCCAGATTGTCTCATGTACTTAAGGGTTTTTTGTTCTGTTTTGTTTTGTTTTTCTCCAGGCAGTTCTCACAAATACTAATGAACAACTCACTTTAGAAACTCAATCTGCTGGTGTTACTCACATTTGCTAATGAATAATTCACTGGCACAAAAGATTGTAGGGCCTCACAAATGAGTCTGAATCCGGACATAAACTAATGGCCTAGAATAGAACTTTGAAGCTCTTTCTCACTTATTATTGAATAAAGCTGCCCTTGAAGAGATAATTGGCTCTAGTAAGTGGGTATGAATGTGATGGAGAGAAAAGCCTCTCTTTCCTTATCTACCGCCTTGTCAGAAAAGGGCCACATGGGTGCCCCCTTTTTTTTTTTTTTTTTTTTTGCTGTAGGAGGGGACTGATGGCAGAATAGAGGGCAGAGCAGTGGTTCTAAAACCACTAACTCTATTCCTTCCAGACTGATGAAAACTACAGTCTCTCTTCCCAGAAAAATGCACCTATACATGTGCATAAAAGGTTACCTGTCATTTCAGGAGGATTAGGATCCCTGAGACAGCCAGGGATCACAGAATAAGACACTGCACTAGAAGCAGAAGTAGCAGACACATTTGCATGGACATTCTCACAGCATGCAGTGTATATAGCATGGAGCCCCAGAAGCTGAGGAAGCAAGTTCCTGGCCCTTCCTGTGTTCCCAGATTTATCCTTTCCATTTTATGTTTTCTACTTGTTTTAATTTGTTTTCCTTTTTGGTCTATATAATGCAACTACTTGGCAAAAATATTTTTGAAGTACCTGAGGATATTCAGTGAAAAGTAAGTTTCCTCTCTATCTCTGTACTTGAGATCCTCTCCCCAGAGGCACTAACTGTGAGCAGTTTCTAGTGTATCCTTTGAGGAATATTCTGAGCATATGTGTACATATCATATTCCCTGTCAACTTTCCAAATGAAAGCACACTTTACACATTTTTGTTCCATGTTTTTTTTTCCTCCTTAGTCCTATATTTTAGTTTTTACTGCAAGGACTTAACAGCTCTGCTTTATTCTTTTTCCATGCTGCATACTGTTCTATCTTGAGGCTTAACCATAATTGATTTAATCTAATCATATTTAAGGATCATTTAGGTGGTTTCCAGTCTTTTTTTAACTATAAATAATGTTGCAGTATATGTTTTGGTGTACTTTTGAAAGTATACCCATATATACTTATTCCTAGCAGTGGAACTGCTGAGTAAAATGAAAGTTTTTGATAGATGTTAATAAATTGCTCTCCAGAGAAGTTCTATGTGTTAGGCAGAATAATGGCCCCTAAAGATATCCATTCCTTAATCCCTGGAACCTTTGACTATATTACCTTCCATGGCAAAGGGAAATTGACTCACAGATGGAATTACAGTTTCAAATCAGCTAAGTTTAATAGGGAAATTATCCTGGACTATCTGGTGGGCACTGTGTTGTTATAAAGATCCTTAAAAGTGGAACCAGAGAGATGGTAGCATGAGAAAGACTTGGATCAGTGTTTCTGGCTTTGAAGATGAAAGAAGGGAGCTACAAGCCAAGGAACGAAGGCAGCCCCATAGAAGCTGGAAAACCGAGGAAACAGAAAAGGCAAGGAATGCAGCCCTGCTCACAGTTTGCTTTTAGAGATCTGTGTTGGATTTCTGACCCACAAAACCAAAAATGATAAATTTGTCTTGTTTTAAGCCAGTAAGTTTGTGGTAATTTGTTAAAGTAGCCATAGAAAATTACTATACTGTGTGTGTGTGTGTGTGTGTGTGTGTGTGTGTGTGTGTGTGTGTGTGTGTGTATTTTTTTACTCTTCTACCAATGTATGAATGTGTTTTCCCATATCCCTGCCATTAGTGCTTCCTTTTTTTATAGTTTCCTTCCCTCATATGAATACTCCTTCCTATGTTATTTGAAAAGACGTGTTTACAATTTAGTGTTCTATAATTTTTTTTTAGTTAAAAGGACAATTTCAGCAATAATTATCTGTCATAACTTTTGTTCTTTGCATATTATAATTAACTCTTTGGAAAATTCCCATTTGGGACATGTGCCATTTTCTTGGCAGTGGCCAGGATGTGACCAGGATGTATTACTGATGTGTCATTTCTGCAGTGCTGATATCACTGCTGACCAGCCTGCACTGCAGAAACACTCTGGGAATAAGAGTTGTTCAATGGGATTTGTTTTCCGCCACCTACACAGGTAATAAAGCCAATCTCTGGAAGTGTTGACAGGACAATTTAATCTTTGAATGTCTTTCCTTGGCCTCCAGTGGAGGTGGCAGCCTCAATCTTTGCAAGGGCCAGAGGCATTGTGTATGTAGCAATGTCTGCATCTCTCTGGCAGCTGAGTGCCTCAGGTGACCATGGTGGAGGAAGTGAACAGAATGTATGTATTTCCTATCAAGTCATTTAATACCCCCATGGCAGACTAGCAGAAGTAGTTGTGCCGGGTACTTTCTCATTTTGCATATTTAGTTTGCACTGTAGTGGTAGGACCTCCCCTTACCCATGTACAGTAAACTTTATAGACTGGCTTGAGCACCTCTGCATTTAACATCTATTCAGGATAATTACTGAGCATCTACTATGTTAGGTACTTAAGATACAAACTCTTAGCCATGCAGGGCTTACAGTTTAAAGAGGCAAATAGTAATCAACGATCAGGAGAAAATATAAACCTATTATTGTGGCAGTTGCCAAAAAGAGGAGATACATATGTAATAGTGAGACTCCATCTGGTCTGCAAGAGCATAAGAGAGGTTTGTGTGGGATATATAAATCTGTGTACGTGTGCTATTCCAGACCTACACTGGACGACACACTAGGTAGAGGATATTCAAGTGAGGAAAAGAAAGGACCTAGAAATACTGCTTATCCAGGGAGAGGAAGATGAATAGAGACAGAGGAAGAATGGCCAGGGAATTGAAGGGAACCAAAAGAGGACTGTGCCCTAGGAGACAACCAAGGAGATTCTAATTATATCAAAGAGAGTTCAGTTAAGCCAGGAGAGTCCAGTTAAGGCTAGGAGGAGCATAGAACAGGACACTGTGTCTCTAGGGATCAGAAGGATGCCTATGTTGCAGGGGCAGTGATGTGGTAGAGCACACCTGGATTCAAGTGTGGCTGCTTCCCCTTAGCTGTGTGGCCTTGGACAAAAGGCTGTCTGGCCTCAGATTCTGCATCTGTAAATGGAATAATAATATCTCCCTCAAAGAGTTATTGTAGAGATGAAACTAACTAGTGTAAGCAACATGCCTAGCACTTTAAAGGTTCTCAGTAAAGACTGATTCCTCCCTTCCATTGTGTCTAATCGCTTGCTGAGTCATGTTTTGGTTGTCACTCTCCTTGATGCCTTATTATTGGTGTTGATGATGAACTTGTGAGGGTCAAGGCAGGTTCTGTCCCTTATATCACTGCATTAGTAAGGGTGCCAGCATGCTGCTGTGAGCTGACAAATCAGTGCTCTGGATACTGTAGTGAGCCAAGCACCCATTTGTGTGCCTCCTGGTATGCAGACACACAGAGGAATGAGGATTGGATAAGGACATAGTACATCTTCCTTCATCATACTAAGTTTTTCTCTTCCAGGGAAAAGCAATCCAATTACCAAAATGAATACCTAATATACTCACATTCCTGAATTGCATAAATCTCCAATGCTAAATGTTAGTAATAAATAACTAATACCGATTAAAAATTTTCTGTTTGGAGATAGCACCAGCCCTCCTAGATTTTTCTAATAGCCAAAAGCAGCCACTCCCTCCTCTCTTCATTCATTTGTTGTCTGTTAAATACTGTGAGTGGAAAAGAATGCAATTTCCCCTACTGGTTAAGAACTCTTGCTCTGCCTGCCACTTCTGATGGTTTTTTACAGTGTAACCCTGGCTTTAACAACTACAGTAACCACCCATTGGGAGATAATGTAATTCGATGCTTGTCTTAAGTTAACTAAACCTTAGTAAAGAGGCTGAAAAAAATTTCTATTGTGGCTAACATGGGATACCTAACTTTTAAACCTCTTTAAGAATTAACCTTGTATTTTTAATTAGCACGCGTTTCATTTCTAATTGACAGTGGCATGGTTTCGAAACCAAGCGTGAGGACATAACATTTCACAAGCAAGAGAGTTCCTTTAGGGACATACTACTATATTAATTAGAATTGTTACAGAATTTCCAGGGCTTGGGGTCATATAGGTAGTAAAAATGGGCAGCGCTTAAGTTATAACGGAGCTATGATCACATTTCACTTTTGGAATGGACACAGTAAACGTTTTAACATAAGGACTGCTGCTGGAAAGTTTTGGTGGAAAGGAAACTGAGGCTCTTAGCGTCTCCTGAGCCGGTCACCATGGCAGTACACCGGTCAATCTCTTCCGCTAGCGCACAGTCTGGGAAGCCGACGTCGGGACCGCGAGTTCTAAGTGGCTCGCTGGAGGCGCACACGCCTGCGCCAGAGTCTCGCTGACGTTCCTGGGTGGAAGGTTGCGTTTTTGAGTGTCCATGGCAACGCGCTGCTTCCGCCTTCTGGAAGCCTTGGCTCCAGCTCCGGCTGTGTGAGACCCGTCCTAGTGGGAGGGACCTGGGCTGGGGGGACTGATGGGGGTACGAGAGGGTGGGGGACTGGGGAAACTTCTGGGACCATCTGCCGTAGGGATTGAGCTAAACTAAGAGAAATCGGTCCAGAGCTCTGCACAAAAGGATCTTTTCATTCCAGTCTTCGCCCACGTAGGGAACTATGCCTTTGGAGGTGGTGGTGGAACTGCAGATCCGGGCGGTAAGAGATCTACAAACCTCTCCTCCTTGCCCCAAAGCATACTCTTTCCCCAGGCTTCTTAAATCATCCTGGGTCGTTTTCACCCTCCCCGCCACCACCCGCATCATTATCTTTGGGGACAAATCATATCTCTGTCCCTAAGATTCTCTACATTGGTCTTTCCTGGGTTTATAACCTTTAATTCAGCATAACCTCTTCTCATTTTCTTCATGCCCCGCCTCCAAAGCCAGCTTGTTTCTTAGATTTATCCTGAATTTTTCTGTTCTTTAAAATAACCTTGCATCAGGTCCAAGAATGATTTTATTTTCTTTTCCAGGATAAAGATTTGTGAAACGGTTAAAAAGCCCCTCCTTTAAATAACCAGGAAAGAGTTTAAGTTCAAAAAGCCCTGTCACTTCCTGATAATTTGCCATCTCTATAAATCAATCAAATATTTTCTAAGCCATTTCCCCTGCAAATGGTTTGGTCTTGCTAATTACAAAAGGGAAATCAATCAATAACTCTTATAATTATCCACTGAATCCTTTTTAAGTGAGGTGCTGTGGCAGAGTGACTCCATTTTTCCTGTGTGGGGTCAGTCATTCCTCTGATTTCAGCTTCCATTTTTCAATCCCTCCATCTGTAGTTAGGGACAGACTGTCAAGCAGCTTTGCCTGCAAGCTATAAGGGGCTCTACTGGCCATGATTATAAGCACAACACCAACAGGTTATGGCCATGGAAAAATCTGGTTAGCCTCCATGTAAGTGACAAATGCTGATTTCCTCATATGTGCAGCTCTAAAACAAAGATAGAAATTTCCTGGATTTGTCCTACTTTGCTGACAGCAAATAGGACCAGACTGTATCAATTGTGTTATATTAGTTGTGAGCTCTCAAAATTGTGCAGTAAGATGAAGGAATTCTTGAGAAGCCGACTGAAATCATTCTTCCTCCTCATCAAGGCAAAAATTCAACAAGTTTTCATCTTACTTCATTCAGCATTACTGGTTAATTTTATTTTGACTTTTAAAAGGCATTCTTCAGTATACAATTAACAGTGAAATCAGTTTTTTATTCTACAGTACTTAGGATGTTCCAAAATCAGCAGGTGAACTGATCTGTGCTTTAAAAGCCAGCAACCAAGATAGGGAATTCCAGAAGAATAACCAGGAACCAGAAGATCAGCTTAATTTTGAGCCCCCAATATTTAGACTTGTGGACATGACAAGAGGAAATATCATTGCTTCCAAATATCTGGCCTGAATATTGCTGCAATTAAAATAAAAGGATCTCTCTAGGACTAAACAATAAAGGAAACCACTTAGAGCTTCACAGTGTGGCTGATTCAGGAAGTGAAGAGGTAGTCTGTGTTCAGGCTATTGTGGGAATACAAGTAATTTTATTTTATTTTGAAGAGTAGCTACTGCTTTTTCAGTGTGCCTCTCATGCTCGGAGAGTTCACACTTCTACCGGTCTGAGCCTACTTGTCACAGCCATTCTCCAGATTCCTCTGTGTTCCTCTATATGATAGATCAAAGGCCATAATCCTCTCTACTTAGAAATGTCAAAACAGTTGGTCATTAAGATTATCTGAAGACACCAGTTCCATAGGTAATTTAAAGGTCCTTATTTTCAGGTAGAGCAGCATTTAAAGCACACACTCTCTTTTGTCTTTCCTGGTCAAAGAATAGTGAACAGAGTCCACCCTGCATTTGGTGGTCTTTTGTGGTGTGATTTGGGGAGGCGAATCAATACAACGGAATTTTAGGAGTTATATTTTGTGCCTGGTATAGCAGTAGCTTCCACTTGATGAATTTCAAGTTAAATACTGTTAACTAAATTGTGCTGTATACAGGGAAACAGAATTCCATATGAAAATCTATAATAACAGGGTCATCCTGTGATATATATGAGAAAGCTTATGCTTTTGCATTGCAAAGAATCAAGTTATTTTCCCACTTTATTACCTTAGTAAAGGAGCATTATTCTTTACTCAGTTGAGATGACAGGCAGCAGGGCCCATTCCTAACATGTTTGTCCACTGACATAATATGTAGTGAGCCTTCCCCTAGACTCTCAGTTCCTCTGCCCTCCTAGCAACTTAGCTTTTTTGTCCCCTGTCATACCATGCTATTGGCTGTCAACAGAATTAAGCATGAGGCCACAGTCTCATCTTTCCTTTTCTATGGGCACCGTAGATAAGGGCACCAGCCTTTAAGTGTTTCTTCTTCAAAGTAAGTTCTTGGCTTGTTCTCTGAATACAGAAAGGCAATATTGCAAAAGATAGAATTAGAGACTGGTGGAAAAAATATCTGTTTAAAGACCTTTTGAAGAGGTAGAAGAAAAGAAGAGAAAGATATGTACTATAATCTGTCTTCTCACTACCCAATCTGCAAAGATGGGAGAGACAATAAACTAAAAAAGCTTACCAAGAAAATCAAGATTAAGAAGAAATCTCCCCAGATATTCAGGGAATGAATAAGAAAAATCTATGTCTTAGACTCTTACAATACTGTTTAAAATCTACCTCAGGAAAAGAACTAGGATTAATATGTGGCTCACCTGCATGTATATTTACAGAATGATGATGATTTTTTTTTTCAAAGTTCAATTTACCAGTGATGTGTTGACTCATGAGATTACTACAAAACACAAAATTTACTGATGTCAACTTTTAAAAAGAAGCAACATTATAATCACCCCAACTTGGTTTCTTTGCAGTTGTCCTGGAGATATAAACAGTTGTTGAATAAGTATATAATAAAAGGGTTTTTGTTTGTTTTTTTGCTTTCTACAATATGGCTGTGATCAGTAATGGCCAGCACGTGCTCCAGCCTAGCAACCCATCAAGATGGTAGGACACCTGAAATCCCAAAGGAAACCTGAAATTTCCTTAGAGGGGCAAGCAGGATGGCTGCTGGTTTATGTCAGCATCATCACATGTGGAGACCTCCAGATCTCCTGGTGCCATAATGAATGAGATGGTGTCACTGTTGGTTCCACAGTACAAAGAGGACCGGAGCATTGTGCGGTGAGAGCCAGCAATAGTCCACGATGCAATACTGCATGTAACCCAGAAAAAAGCCAAAAGCCACGTCGGTGACATTGTGCCGCCCCAGCATGATCCTGGAGAGGCCCAAGATGAGAGTCCACAGTACCACCAGCACCCTCAGCGGAATGGCCAGCACCAGGTGGTTCAGGATGAACCGCGACACCAGGGCGGCCCTGGTGGCATGGCCGGAAGGGAAGGAGTACTTGTCCACCGAAAGGGTGAAAAACATGTCCATCTGGTTGTGGGCCGGGCGGCGCCTGCGGACCAGCCCCTTGATCAAGGCCACCAGCAGCAGGTCCAACAGTAGGGCGAAGAGCAGGTTCATCAGCACCTCGCGCCCGGCCCAGCTGTCGCTCCTGGACAGGCAGTAGAGGGTGCCCAGCAGCCAGAGGATGCCGTGTCCCGAGATCTCCAGCAGCTTCATAAGGGGCCGCACGCTGCCCCAGGACGAGCTCTCCCCCGCGCACACCCCCAGCTTCTTAGACAGCCACAGGTCGATGGCCAGCAGGGAGCGCAGGGCGATGCCCAGGAAGGACGGGTTGAGGTCCATGCGGTCTTCCTCGGGCGGCGGGGGCGGGGACGCCTGCGAGGGGCCTGCCCCGGCGGGAGGGAACGAGCCGCGGCGGTGCACCGGGCTCTCGGACGCGCGGAGCCGGCCGCAGGTGGGGTCGGTGCCCAGCGCGCGGCTGCTGAGCAGGGATTGAAACTCGAACCTGCTGCCGCCGCCGCCGCCGTGGGCTGGGCTGACGGAATTGCTGCTGCTGCTGCTGGGGGCGCAGGTACCCAGCGGGCGTCCCTCGACGTTCCTCCGGGGGCTCGACATCACGGCGGGCGGCCCGGACCGCAGGACCCCGCTGGCCTCAGGAGAGGCTTCCCGGCCTTGCAGCCTCTTCCGCTTCCGCACTGCCATCCTGGAGGGGCGGGGAGAGGAGCCTGCTAGAGGACGATTGTGACACCTGGCGGAGACGAGGGAGGAAATTGGAATTTCCAATTTGAGGAAGGAGAGGAGAGGGGAGGGTGGTGGTGTGGGAAGTACAGGTGCTGTGGTGGGGGAAATTTGACATTATAGGAGGTTAGGGAATATAGAGTCCCTTTTACAAAACAAAACAAACCCTGTTCTTTTTCTTTCTTTCTTTCTTTCTTTTTAAGATTTCTTGCCCTGGAGTGTTCCTTCCTGGCAAGCAGGATGTGTACCTTGGGGTTTACCTCCTGAATCAGTACCTGAAGACGGATAACTTCCCTTCTGTGTTCCCTATTATGATTCAGCGGAGCATGATGTTTGAAAAGGTGATCCTGACTTTCTCATTGCTAGAGAAACTTAGATTCTGTTGTCTGAAGATCATTTACTAGTTCCTTCTGAAGAACACAGTTTTTATAAACTTATCTTGTAAATTTTCTGTAACAAAATTACATGAAGGCACCTCAGCACAGTGCAAAACCTTAGTTGGAGGACTTGCTTTTGGATTTCAGGTCTGAGCCAAGTTCTGTCAAACTAGTGCTAAATACCCTGGTGGATGTTTTCTATTCTTGGAACTTCCATGGCATTTTCTAACTGGAGCAGAGAGCATTTTCTGAATGTTCTTGGAGGTGTTAGAGGCAGTTGCATTACATTTCTGACAGAGATTATCAATAAACTAGCAGACCTTAGAAACAAACTTTTTTTAGACTCAGAAAAATAACCCAAAACTAACCAAGTTCGTTAAATTCGTATCTGAAATTTTGTAACAAAACAAGAAAGCTCTTCAGATTTACTGTGTTTTCTTGGGTCATATCTGGTTTACTTAGCTGCAGTGATAAAGACTAAATTCTGTTCCAGTGAATGTGATTATGATATAAATAGCCAAAACATTACCAACTTTTTTCTCACTTTAGTATTTAATGAAATAATTTCATTACTATTCAATCACCGACAGTCCCTTAAAGTTTTTGTTTTGAAATTTGGAGGTGGAATGAATTTTAACCTTGATAAGTTTATGATTTTGTCCAAAACAATATCACTGAGGTGGTTCCTTTGGGGAGGAGATGAGTATGGGAAGGCTCCAGGGTAGGGCCTATCACTTTCACTTCCAAACAGGCTGGATAAGAGAGGAGAGAAATAAATGGACATAACCTTGGAACATACAGTCAGAATCCAAAGGAACCTAATTCTACCACTTAGGATGTGATAGTGATTAAGTGTGGGTGTTGAAAATCCAGTTTATTTTTTTCCCCAAGAATTTCTTTATTAGTTTTTTGAATTTTAAATTTACTTCTTTAGAAGACCTTAAAAATATTTTTATAAGAAGCCGAGGAACATAAAATCATAGAAGCTGTAAATCAATCTGTAAATGACCTTGGAGGTCATCTAGTCTAATCTCCCTGACTTGCAGAAGAGGAGAGTGAGCCTTAGAGTCAAACTCTCGATGCCACTACTGCTGTGTTGCAACGTTGTGTGTTTGAGATTACTAATCAAAAATATCATGGAACATTTTTCATTTTATAAAGTGCAATTAACTAAATGCTTTATTTTAAATTTTGAAAAATTGCCTTCTTGCATGAGCCATTTGGATTCATATTCAAGCTTTCTACCAGCTGGCTCCAGCTTTCTTGTGTCTGTTCCATTCTCTAGCTGCAAGTAGTTGTAGCAAGTGGCAAAAGTATTTTCTCCTCCTTGGACCTTTTTGGTAATTCAGAATTGAATTACATTAAAGCATTTAAATAAATAAGAAATTACTCATAAGGAATGTATGAGCCATTGTGTTTGAGCAGTTCTTGTTGATTATTTACTCCCCACAATTATCCTTGAGAAAATTCTTAGACAGGGATGAAGAGAAGGGATAGAATTACTGAAATAATTTTGAGGAAAAAAAAAAAACACCCACATTTGCTTGTTAAAGTCAGTAAGACAAAAATGTGTTACAAGGGGTAGCTTCCTTTTTTGTAGTTAAAGCAGACCTGGTTTTGGATCAATAGCAAATTTTAATCATGCTTAAGGTTAAACACCATTTAAATCAGCAATTTAATGCCCAAAATCAAACTCCACTGGAAACTTGTCTTTCTTACAGCATTCTAGAGTTCAAGGAGAGGGACATGATATGCCTTTATTTCAGTCCTATCCCAGGCCCTTTTATCTCAAGGACAAAATAAGCACATTGGAAGTGGCTGGACAGGTATCAAAATGTTTTTCTTGTGCTTCATGGTACACCTAAAACTCCTGAGGCTTTCCCTTTCTTGCTGTTTTTGGATTCTATGGGAACCTAGCTATGAGTACCTAATTTTCCTTTTGTGTTACACATAGATAGAATTTTTATTCATCTTTAGCACAACCAATTGCCTGGGAAGAGAAGTCATTCATTCAGTTAACAAATATAATGAGTATCTGTCATATTCAGAATGTTTTTCTAGGTACTCAGACAAGACTCTTTCGAGGTTGATGCCAGATGTGCAACAAACTGTAGGGCTAGGTGAAGTTGATGATATTTTGAATATGTAGGAGATGCAGCTAACTCAGATTTTCCTTGTACTTGGTATTGTTGTGTTAATTCTCATTCATTTATTCTGTAGTCATTACTTGAACTTTTAACCACATGCCTGTTAAAGATACTGCTGTTGAATCTTAAAATGTTATATGGCTGGACTTGACATGTGTTAATTATTTGGAAGAATATAATTTAGAGTTTCTAAAAGCATATATTAATAAAAGTTTGAAAATTTATTTTCCCCATTTTTTTTTTCCTACAGGTGTTTGAAAATGCGATAGACCCTGGAGCTGTAGCAGACATTTTAGAAAGTAGGTACTCTCCAAAAAAAAAAAAAAAGACAGAGAGAAAGAGAGAGACTACTATGTATATGTAATTCACAGATATAAAATTCTACTATTTTCTAAGTTGTGATGGATTCGTGTTTGATGCATATTTATATTCAGGATAGACTATGTAAAATTTGAACCATGTTTTTGGTTTAATTACAATCCGTTTTCTAGATATAGATGGGATTTACTTGATGGTATGATTCTGTTTGTTTTATTACAATTAAATAGTTTTTGTATATAATAGAGTTGTATAACTATCATCTTAATTGATTTTAGAACATTTTCATCACCACAGGAAGAAACCCTGTACCCATTCTTCCTGATCCCTTCTAGCCCTAGGCAACTACCAACTAATCTTTCTGCTTCTATAGATTTGCTTTTTCTGGGTATTTCATATAAATTGAATAATACGATATGTGATCTTTTGTGATTGGCTTATTTCATGGATGATGATGTTTTCAAGGTTCTTTCTTGCTATAGTATGTGTCAATATTTCATTTCTTTTTATGTCTAAGTAATGTTCCATTGTATGGATATACATTTTGTTTATCCATTCATCAGATGATGGACATTTGGATTGTTTTCATTTTGGGGCTGTGATGAGTAGTGCTGCTGTGAATATTTGTGTATGGGTTTTTTTGTGAACATGTTTTCATTTCTCTTGGGTATATACTTGGGAGTGTAATTGCTGGGTCATAGGGTAACTCTGTTTAATCTTTTGAGGAACTTCCAGACTGTACCAAAGGAGCTGTATCATTTTATATTCCAACAGCAATATATGAGGTTCGATTTCTCCACATCATAGCCAACACTTGTTATTATTATCTTTTTGATTGGTAGCCATCCTTATGGATATGAAGTGGTATCCTGTTGTTTTTATTTGCATTTCTCTGAAAGCAATGATGTTGAGCATTATCTCATGTGTTTATTGGCCATTTGTATATCTTACTTGGAGAAAAGTCTACTCAGATTCTTTGCCTGTATTTTAATTGAGTTTTTTTTTATTGAGTTGTAAGTTCTTTATATATTGTAGATCCAAGTTCCATATCAGATGTATGATTGACAAATATTTTCTCCCATTCTTTGGATTGTCTTTTCACTTTCTTAATGGTGTTCTTTGAAACATGAAAGTTTTTAATTTTGATGAATTCTGTGTTACCTATTTTTCTCTTATTACTTGTGCTTTTGATGTCATAATAAGAAACCATTGTCTAATTCAGGCCAAAGATTTATATGTGTGTTTTATTCTAAGAGTTTTATGGTTTGGGGTCTTACATTTAGGTCTGTAATACATAGTGAGTTGATTTTTGTAAATGATATGAAGAAAGGATCCAACTTCATTCTTTTGCATCTGGATTTTCAATTGTCCCAGGAACATTGTTACTAAGAATAGTTTTCCCCCATTGAATAGTCTTGACACTCTTATGGAAAACCAACTGATTGTAAATGTGAGGGTTTATTTTAGGGGTTTCAGTTCTATTCCATTGATCCATATATCTACCATTTTGTCAGTGTGACACAATTTTGATTATTGTAGCTTTGTGTAGTAAGTTTTAAAATCAGGAAGTGTGAGTCCTTCAACTTAGTTTTTCTTTTTCAAGACTGCTTTTGCTTTTTGGATTCCCTTGGTTTGCCATATGAATTTTAGGATCAGCTTGTCAATTTCTGCAAAGAAGCCAGCTAAGTTTTGATAGGGATTGCATTGAACCTGTAGATCAATTTGGAGACTATTGTCATCTTAACAATATTAAGTCTTTCAATTCATGAACATGGCATGTGGTGAGAATTAATTGAATGTAAGAAATTTAGAGCCTGAGATATTAAGTGCTCAACATTATCATTGGGGTGATGGTTGGCAAGGGTATAGTCCCTCTTTGGAAAGATTACAGGCTGTTTTGGCTTTTAGGTTTGTTGTCATTTAAAATTCTGTCCTTATGCATTCATTTTTTTATAAGTCTACTAATGGAGAATTTTAGTTTCATTGTGGTTTTTTTTTAGCTTTTTTGAGATATAATTGACATACAACATTGTGTAAGTTTCAAGTGTACAACATGTTGATTTGATACACTTATATATTGCAAATGATTACTACCTTAGTGTTAGCCAGCACCTTCATTACATCACATAATTACCATTCATTTTTTTGTAGTAAGAACATTTAAGTTCTACTCTCTTAGTAACTTTCAAGTATATAATATAGTATTATTAACTATAATCACCATTATTGTCTATTATAATAATGTTTTCACTTCTAATATTTTGTAGGAATTATCTTTATTGATTTTTATTGTTATACCATTTATGTTTTAAATTAGTTTTTAAGAAAATTATTACTTACATTTTTGCGGGGAGGTAACTAGGTTTATTTCTTTTTAAGTGGACGTACTGGGGATTGAATCCAGGACCTCACGCATGCTAAGCATGTACCCTACCACTGAGCTATACCCTCCCCCTTAAATTACTTTTAAGATTTGAATTTTATCCTTGTCCTAATAGACATTGTACATGGGCTCACTGTTTCTAAATATACTTTGATCTCAGGAAATATTAAAAAATGTTACATTTTATGTCTAATTTATATAGCAAATTATGTCTAACTTGTTTAGTCATATAGCATACTGTTTTAAGTAAGATAAACTTTTATAGATTAATGGATAACAATTGTATTTTGAATTTTTAAAATGAAAAATGTGTTGATTTATGTATGTATTCAGTGGTTTATGACTACATCTCTAAGAGAGAAAATATTACATCCGTTTTGTCAGTACTTTTCAGGGGATGAAATGCTGTTCTTGTAACTCAGTTACTCTCACCACATGCTCTCAATTTATTGAGTCTAGAAGTACCTTAGTCATTGTTGGTATGGCATTTATTATTATTAATAATGTAAATGGGGTGTTATGGCAGTTTTAAACTCAGTAATTAATGGAAAACTCTGGCAACATTTTAAAGTATTAAAATCTCATTTTTCTTCTTTTTAGGCTTTCTAACCAGGTTTGAATTAATACAGCTAGTGCCTCCAGGTAATGTGTCAGCATTCATTAAAGTTTCTAAATTAGTTTACTTTGAAAAGGATCTTAGCATGGCATGACAAAGTCAGAACTGGTATTTAAAAGTTATGCTTTATATAACACACACTTTTTCTCCCCCAACCAGTCTGTTGAATCTTGTCCACTTTCAGAAGAGTAACTTTATGGGTTTGGTGGCAGTGAGCTTAACTTAAACAGGTTCTTTGACTTTCTATTTTTTCATCACTTTAGCTAATATTCATCAAATAATTTTTTTAGTTCATGCCCAGCTTCTTTCAAGTTTTTGGTTTTGTTTTTGTTGTAATTTGTGGAGTGTGTGTGTGTGTGTGTGTGTGTGTGTATGTGTGTTTACGTATAAAACTCAAAGCTAGCTTCTCTGTTAGTTGCTAGAACAGGTTTGGCAAACTACAGCCCCCCAGGCCATATCCAGCCTGCAGTCTGTTTTCGTATGTCCTGTGAGTTGAAGACGATTTCTACATTTTTAAAAATTGAGATTTAATTCTTATACTACAGAACTCACCATTTTAAAGTGTATAATTTAGTTGTTTTTAGTATGTTCACAAGGTTGTGTAACCGTCACCACTATCTAATTTTATAATTTTTATTACGCCCCAAAAGAAACCCTGTACTCGTTTGCAGTGACTCCTCATTCCCTCCTCTTCCCAGCCCCTGGCTGCCACTATCTGTCTCAAATGGATTTGCCCATTCTGAACATTTCATGTAAATGGAATCAGAGGATGTGTGTCCTTTAATGTCTGACTTCTTTCACTGAGCATGTTTCATCTATCAGTACTTCATTCCTTTATATGGCAAATAATACTCTTTTATATGAATATGCCACATTTTGTTTATCCATTTGTCAGTTGATGGACATTAGAGTTGTTCCCAGATTTTGGGTATCACAAGTAACACTTCAGTGAACATTCCTGTACAAGTTGTGAGTATGTGTTTTCAGTTATCTTGGGTATATAGTTGCGCGTATACCTAGGAGTGGAATTCCTGGGTCATATGGTAATTCTGTGTTTAACTCTTTAAGGAACTGCCAAACTGTCTTTGGCTTTTACATTTTTAAATGTTTGGGAAAAACATTAAAATAAGAAGAATATTTACTGATATGTGAAAATTATATGAAGTTCAAATTTCGTTGTCAGTGAAGTTTTACCCATACTCTTTTGTTGAAGTGCTGTTTATGGCTGCTTTTACACTGCAGTGAGAGTTGAGTAGTTGTGACCACATGGCTTGCAAAGCCTAACACATTTACTCTCTGGCTCTTCGTAGAAGAGTTTGTGACCTCGGCGTTAGAGTCATGGGCTTTAGGAGGAAGCTGTTCTGTGGTGTCTTTGCTTTGTGTTGTGTCCTGAGTGGCAAGAGACTTGAGCTAGTGAAAGAAAGTAGGAACTGCCCCCTGGGGTCACCAGTTCTCAGAGTCTTTCTGTGTGGCTGATTATCTGGTGATTTTAGAGTTTGTGTATGTGTGTGTGTGAGAGAGAGACAGACTGACAGACAGAGACAGAATACCTAAAACTTGGAAACATTTCTAATTGTCTTCTGATCTTTGCTACTATGCACTTTGCCTGTTTCCCTTTCCAAAATGAAAACAGCTTCATAGTTTTCATTTGTGAAAATAATCGCCAAATGATGAGGAAACCTTTTTTTCTTTGGAGGGGGTGGTAATTAGGTTTATTTATTTATTTATTTTAATGGAGGTACTGCACTCTACCACTGAGTTATACCCTCCCCACCGAAGAAACATCTGTTTATATTTTGGTGACCATGTTTCTTGATATTTCTCTATGGTTAGAAGAACACATAGATATGGAATTTTTACATAAATACTGTCACATACATTTTCTCCTGTTACTAGCTTCCTTGATTATATGTTACTGTTATATTGTAATTTTTAAAAGCATAGATCTTAAAGTATTTTTAATATCATGAAGAATTTGTGAATTTACTTATATGTTTCTATAGGGCTGTAAATAGTATGTACATAATATTTTGGGGTTTATTTTTTCACTTCACATTGTTACCTATAGTTTACTTATTATCATTTTCAATAGTTATGTATTTTTCTAAAGTATTATTATTATCCTTAAATTCATATTATTGAGCATTTAGGTATTCTTTGTCTTTCGCGTATGTATAAAAATTATTTTTTTCTCTTGGTATATTGGTAAAGAATAGAATTGCTAGATTGAACCGTATCTTGTAACCTGGGCGTAAACTGATCTCCAGCAAGTTTCCATTCTTTCTGCTGCATTCAGCGCTGTATGGTGTGCCCATTCCCCATATTCCAGCTAATGCTGCATGTTAGCTTTTGGATTTTTTTGTGTTTATGAAGTGTATCATAATTTCTTTAAAATATATCTTACTGCATTTTCTTGTCTTTCTTTTTAGATATGATTTGTGACAACCTTAACATTTTAAATTCGCTTCTTTAAAATTTCCATTTTCTCATATTACCATTTGTTTTCTTTCTTTCCTCCTGTATAATGTGACTGTCAGTGTCCTTTGATTACCTATGGAGTGATGTCTGAATGTTAACATTGCATTTTGGTACACATTCCTGATATTTTTAAACAAAGTTTTTAATTAGTTATGTTTAACATGTGTATTTCCTCTATTTTGTGGCATTATTTTGATATTTTATTGTGAGGAATTTTCTTTTTCAAAGAAAGCGTGAGCAAAGGAAGGCGAGCCTGGCAGATGCCTCAGCTAAAGCAGAGGAGGCTGTGGAGGCTTTTGTGAAGCCCATGGCTCTGCCCGCTGGAGAGGGTGGGGCCCCGTGGAGTGGAGTGGACTCAGGAGTCTGTAGTTCTTTTTCTCCCTCTTGGTTCATTGGCAGAGGCAGATCCTGAAAACAGACAAGAACCCCACTGTTGGTGGAGCTAGTGATGGACGTTCTTGTATATGTCTGTGCTTTATTAGGCTAGCAGAACAGAGGGAAGATCAGGGATGCCTCCTACCTGCTTTTCAGACATTCTCACTGAATGTTTTTGAGCCTCAAAGTGACAGGCTAAAATCAGGACATTGAGTTTTTTTCCGTGAGTTTTTTTCCGTAATTTTTTTTAATTTGACCCAATTTTATGTTCAAACGTATATCACTGTTAATTGGCAAGTTATATTTTAGTATGCTAATAAAATAGAAGCAGGACCATTTTGGTCATATTTAATTTAATTTGAATTTTAAAAATTACCCAATACTTAAATATTCTCACTGTAAAAATTTTAACTAACAAAATTATATGAAATAAAAAGTCAAAAGCCACTTCATCAACAACCCCTGACAATAATTACTATTAACAATTTGTTGCAGTTTTTATGCCTTTTATAATGCATTTAACATATACAGTACATTTAATATATTCAGCCAATCCTAAAATACATAGATATACAAACACACACATATGTGTACATATATATTACATACATCTTGTATTTAGTATATGTATACTTAGTGTGTGTGTGTGTATATGTATATGTTGAATATGTATTTCCTGCAACTTCAAAAAATTAGTATATTTTAGACTGCCATATGTGTTTCACTTGACCAGCAATCCATCTGTAAGAAGGTTGCAAGAATAGTACAAAACCATGATGATTGGAGAATATTGAAGCAGGGTGTGTGCTTACTGGTTATAACTCAGAAGTTAATCAGATACAACATGGAGGCTTTATTCTACTTGTCTTCCTTTTCTATAATTCCTCAATTTCAAATTGTAATTTTAGTGGAATTAAATTTGAATTGCTCAAAATAATTAATTTCTTTCAGCTTCAGATGCATCACAGATTGATCCCTTAATTTTTCCAGCATATGTTTGTTGAAGGTGTACTTAGAATATGCCCTGTGCTGTGCCACTTCCTGGAATTATGCCAGTGGCAGCAGGCACAGAGTGGTGATGGTGTGCCCTCTTGACCTGCTGCTTCTCAACACCAGATAATTAAGTAAAAATGATTTGCTCAAAGTTTCAAGTGATTTATACTGTGGGGTCACATGGGCCACATTTAGGTCCTCAGGGACCATTTCTTCATTGGCTGAATTGTTCCCTTTTCATTTGCTGTAGATACTACTTTATTGTTTGATATTTTTTTTCATAGAACTTTCAAACGCACTTATTATAGTCAAAAGACGTATTATTACCATCAAGCTTGTGATACAAGTCAGATTTGCATATGGCTTTCCTGCTAAAGAATGAGGCTGTCCAATGTTTTGGCTTAGAAGCAATAAAGACAGTCTGGGGCTTCAGTTTGCAAAGATGGGAAAAAGCAAATAGACACAGGGGGGCAGCATCGTCCTATCTCCTGACAGTGAGCTTGGTGCTTTCTTTTATCAACCTCTTAAATAAAAATTTACACTTTGGGAAAAGTCATGTATATTCAGTCCAGCTGTAAAATCCTATGCTAGTGGGCATCCCTTCCCTGAATCAGAGCTTGTTATACTTTGTTGTAATGTTTACTACGCATCAGCAAGGAAAGAACTCCTGCCTTGGATGGTCTGGTTTTGAGTTCCCTCTTTGCCATGTGGCATCATGACAGATGTCTTCAACTCTCAGAGCCTCAGTTTCCTTATCTGTAAAGAGGGAATCAAATGAGACTCCATATTGGGAAGCAAGCTGTCAATTCTAGTATGCTCTATAAATGTTAGAAGTCAAACCAATATTATTATTAAAATTATTATTTCTCTTGAAGTCTCATTTGTTTCCTTTTTCAGGGAGAAGTTTTGGCACTGATGATGTCCCTTTCTACACCATTAGTCTATTGAGATCATTGGGTTCTTCCAGACATTTCACTTGGCCTATGAGGCTGGCTCAGCCTGTGGACATGTTTGTTTATTATTTATAACGTAGGCTCTTGCTGTAACATCCCCTTGGTATGCTGACATTTTCATACTGGGTGGCAGTTTGGATCTTTAGAAAATGGCCAAACCAGAGAGACAGAATTGAGAAGCGTCACAGCATTCTATTTCTCTAACCCTATTTCAGTCTCTTTTTATTCATGTGATGCTAAAGATAGTGAATGAGCTCACTTCCAATTCTCGGACCTCTCATTTGTATCTAAATTCTTGCTAAATGTAGGAATAGTAATTAGTAGCTGTCATTTTGGGTGCAGTGACAAGAACTAGCCAAGAACATATGAAAGGAAAAAGGAGAAGCCCACTGTGTAGAGCACTGTACCGTGCATCCAGGTGTTTGTTCCCAGTAGAACGTGTGATTGAAAACTCATGACGTTCATGAAGACCGGAACAGTACTGGGACCACTGTGGGGCTGGTATCACACTACAGTCAGGATCATGGTAGGTGATGTTAGGCACTGTGCCCTGCACTTCACATGTGATTATCATTTGTCCTTACAGTAGTCCTAAGGGACAGATGTTATTATGAGCTTTACATTTTCCCAAAGAGGAAAATGAAGTTAAGGAGTACATATGATTTGCTCAAAGTCATGTAGCTGCTTATTGGTGAAGTGAGAATTTGAGCCCAGCTCTGTCTGAACCTAGAAACAATTTTTAACCATTGTGCTCTGGGCTTCAGTAAAAAGCTGTATTTTGTTGCTAATAAGGGGTGAGGAAACTGTTACTTCCCTTCCTATTTTCAGGTAGCACTTCTGAGCCCTGAATGGAGGAAGTCTGTGTCTGGCCAACAAAGGTGGGAAGGTCATGACCATCGCAGCGAGCATTTTAAAAAGAAGCATTGATGAAATGGGAGGCCTGGATGAGACTTAGTAAATGAAGTAGAATATTGATTTCAGAATTCCACCCACCTTCCCACTTACTTCCCCCCTTCCTCTTTATCTCTTTATCATCATTTTAAATTGTATATTTATTTGAATTACTAACACTTGTAGACTGTAAGCTTCAGGAGGGCAGGAATTGTATTCATCTTGTTCACTAGTATATATCTAGTGTCTAGAACTCATGGCACATAGTGGGTTCTCAATGCATATTTCTTGAATGTATGAATGAAAAGAAATTATTGAAAAATGAATGAGCAGTAAGAGTTGGCAAAGATTTTAGAGAACATTTAGTCTGTCTTTTTTTTTTTTTAACAGTTGGGGAAACTTGAGTCTCACGGAGGGTAACTAGTGCTTACTGAGTAGCTAATGTAAGCAGGTACTTAAGTAAGTTATCTCATTTTAATTGCTAGTTCCTTCATTCAAGAAGCATTTATCAAGAGCTCATTATGTACCAGGCACTGTTCCATACGCTTGGGGCAGTTTCCAGGTTGCTGCACTTTACTGCTCTTTTCTGAACATCACTAAAATTCATTTTTAAGATGTCTGTCATGAATGATCTCTCAAGGGGCCTTTGAAAGATGTTGACAGTATGGCCCCCTTTCAGGTGAGATTATCTTGGCTGGGCCTTGTACAGGTAACTGCCCTGAGAAGTAACTGCCCTTTATAGGGACAGCCTTGCCAGAAATTTAATAATGAATGGAGCAGACAGAGTCACTGCTTTGATAGAACATTCGTGGAAACAGATTATAAATAAATACCTGAACAAAAATATCAGTCAGTAGTAACTGTTAGGTTGAAAATAAAATAGGGTGATGTGATAGGGAGAGGCAGGGTCCTTTAGGTGGAGTTGCCACTATTCTGATGAAATGACTTTGAACCAAGGCCCGTCATCTGATAGGAGGGAGCTAGCCATGCAAAGATCCAGGGAAGGAACATTACAAGGAGAAGAACAGTGGAACAAACCTCTAAGGTAGAGGCGACCTTGGTGTGTTTGATGGTCAGCAGGAAGGACAAAAGGGATGCTATGGAATGATCAAGGAGGAGAGTGTTGGTAAATGACATGGGAGAGGTGATCAGAGGCCTGATTATAGAGTCTTACAGGCTAGGATAAGATGCTTAGGTAAAAGTCCCAACCTAATGTATTTATAACATCGCAGTGTGTGGAGAAGAGATGTGAGTGCAGGAATGGTCAGGGCAGCCTTCCAGGAGAGAGCAGGTAGTGGCTTGGACCATGGCAGTAGATATAATGATAGAGAGAAGGGAACAGACTTTAGATTTAATTTGGAGATTAGTCAACAGGACTTGCTAATGGATTGATGTAAGGAGTGAAAGAGTGGAATCAAGGGTAAATCCTTGATTTTTTATTTTTTAAATTTTTTATGGGGGAGATAATTAGGTTTGTTTAGTGATTTATTTTATTTTTGATTTTTGATGGAGGTACTGGGGATTGAACCCAGGACCTTGTGCATGCTAGGCACACACTCTACCATTGAGCTATACCCTCCCCCTAATCCTAGATTTTTGGCTTGGGGTATCTAGTACTGGTTCCTCTGATGGAAGGTAGGAGAGAGCTTATTTGTGGGGAAAAAAATCAAAAGTTCTAATTTGGACCTGTTATGTTGGAGATACTACAGGGCATTTAAGGTGAAACTTGGAAGATGGATAGGATCTCAATAGGATGGGAAGGAAGAATGGATGTTTCCTTAAAAACAGCGTCGGCTAAGGAAGTGCATGGCCATGGGAGAAAGATGCATTGTCAGTTCATTGTGGCTGAAGCATGTCTGAGAAGAAAAGAGTAGAAAGAATTGTTATATTGAAAAATATGGAATATATTCTTTTGCACTTTGATCCTTATTAGAATTCAAACATTCTTATTATGTAGAGTAAGTAGGAAGAAATTAATCCGTCAAATTGTTTGACGTAAGATCAGTTATTTTCTACAGTTGATGCACCAAAATATACTCTCATCAGAATTCTTCTCACAAGTGAAATAGCAGTCATGAAACAGTAAAGCAACCTCACTGTCTACAGCTTTTTTCTTTGCTAGTACAGGGGCCACTCTTGGTCCAGACCACTTGTGGAGCACCTGCTTTGTAGGCAAGGAGGGCTCAGATGGCAGCTTCTCCTTCCTTCAGCTCAGTAATTCTTAATCCTCTTACACCCAAGATCTTCTTTTGGTAATAAGTATTTAGTAGTAACCCTTTTACCGTACTGAAATCATATTCTTGGTTAATATAAACAACTTATATAGATCACTGCAAAAAAATCCGTATGGTATTCCAGCCATTATATAAAGGAGAAACAAAAAGGAAAGTGATTTAAAATAAAATGACATTTATTCTAATGCATAAATGTTGAGCAAAATGTGGTATTTGGATGTGACATGACTTTCAAAATGCCAAAAGAGCCTTGGTAAAGATCCAAACAAAGCAAAGTTCAATTGTTCCTTAATTTACGTGGTATGTGCATTCCTGAAAATTCAAGGTATTTTTAAATTGTGCAAAAAAATTGTTTGTGTGTAACTGTTAGGTTCCAGGCTCGGATAACTATAAAACGGCTTCTCACCTGAAAGAACATCTGGTAGGATGTTAGAAAGTCATGCAGGAGTGTTTTGGGCATTGTAGGACACCCTAAACTCTGGTTCCTGCCCATGAAATTTCCCCATGAATTTCCAAAATGTCCTTGAGGTTGGTACCAGTACTGCTGAGAACCACAGCTCTGGCTGTTCTCTGGGCCACTGGGACACTGACATTCCTGCATCACAGAACACAATGAACCCTAATCTACACTGTTCCCTTTGGGTGAACAAGGCAGACAGTGTTCTGTCCCTAGGATCTGGCCCACAGTATGTCCTTAGAAAGCATTTGTTGAAGGAAAGAATGAACGGATGGATGGAAAGAGATTTTCTTTTTTGTCTGTTTTGTGTAGCGACTCTTTAGATAGTCTTTTTATCTGTTACGTCTTGGGAAGATTTTTAAAAAGTATCCATGAGATAGAATGTAGTGGGAAGTCATCTGCCTCTTGAATGACAGGGGCTGTAATCAAAATGTCTATTTTATCTGAGTGCTGTCTCTGCCATCACCTGTCTAAGCTTTTGTTTTGTTAAACTTGGGGATGTAGATACATCGTTTTCAGAAAGTAAATCTATATTTGCCTTTTCTACTTTCTTTCTAGTGTGGGAAGAGTTGGCCTACTATGAAGAAAACACACGGGATTTTCTTTTCCCTGAGCCCAAGCTGACTCCTCACCCTGGGATGTGCAGGGAGGTGCTCATGAAGACGGCCGAAGGTTTTCCAGTAAGTGGTCCATGCCTGGCTGGGCTGCTACTGGGAGAGAAATTCTGAACATTTTATTCCTGGTAGGGCCTGCTCTTGGACAGACCGCTTCATCTTGGTTAGTACCCCAATTGTTCTGTTTAGCAGCCCCGATTAGATGCCCCACTCAAGGTACTGAGTTATCCTGATTCCCACTATTGATCTGAGAGGTGGGAGTCTTACCTAATCAGGCTCAATCATTGCCATATTCACATTGTCACATAGTTACAAAAAGATTGCTTTTTTCAATTCCTCTTAATGCAGAGTAATTGAAAGATTTAATATCAGTTTCTTTAATCATAGCCATTTAAAACAATAATTAACGCATAATAACAGTGACATAGAGCAGTAATAATAATAATGCTGCCTCTCATTTATTTTGTGCTTTTGTTTTTTCTTATGATATGATATCTCATTTTCCTCCTAACAGTTCTTAAGTCAGCCAAGGCAGATAATATGATCTCCATATAATGGAGGAGAAACTGACAGAGGTTCACAGACTGGTATTATTGAAGGATCTGAAAAGACAGAGCAGTTATTTAGTTGACTATCTATTTGGGGTGACATTATCTGAACCCAAATTCAAAATACTCATTTTGATGTTATCTGTGATGATTTCTAACTCTGCAGCAACTCTGACAATGTTCTCTACTTTTATATCACTTGGATGACCTCTGTTTTAAGGGCCACATCTTTGTGAATTATAAAAAGCATATTTAATACTCAACTCTTCTGGTACTGCCCCATGAATCGCTATTATTTAAATTTAATAATATGTTATTGTCTCCATTTTGTTGAGAGTACCATGCAGAATATATAACACACAGGACCTCTGTTTCTATGATGTTTATGATGACAGGACTTCAGGTTCTAATACTTCAACCAGCAAACATTCATCAGAAGTTCTCCTAATCAGAATTCCTAATGACCATATCCTTAAGCCCCCCACAGTCTTGGAGGGTTTGGTGAATATCACTGATGACATTTTCTTTTTCTCAGAGATGTTCTTTGTATATCACTTATATTTGTGGTACTCGTAAGATGCTCACCTTTATTATTTTGAGTTATTGGGATTTTGCTCTTCAGAGGCAAAAAAGGGATAAAAACTGATAAGAATCAGGTAAGGGATACCCTTCATATTAACTTTGGCTTTCCTAAGTTTTCTGTGAAATAAAATCCACCTTCAAACAGTGGGATAGTATCCAGCCAAGTCTCAAGACAAGAAGAAACACACTTTCTTGTATTTTCCCAGACATTGTCTCTGTTTAACTTTATGGACGTAAGTAAGAAGAAGAACCTACAGAAAGTTGTATTTGTAGTTACTTACTAAATGTAACGTAATCATCAGAGAAGGAGCTTTAAAACTGCAGGGAAAGACCTCCATGCATTAGAGGTAAAGTGTCGTTTCTTGCAATGAAGTTAATCAAAGTATATTTTAAGCAATTTGTAAAAAGATAGAGGAGCTCGATTTCTCTCAGATGTTCTGTAAAGCAAAACAAAACCAATTGCCGAAATTTTAATAATAGCTGACGTTCATGCTAGCTAGATTCCAGTTACTGTGCTGAGTTCCTTACATGGATTATCTTGTTCAATCCTCCTTAACCCTGTAAGGTGGTTACTATTATTTTCCTCATTTTAGGGTTGGGGAAGCTGGCATGGGGAATTTAAGGAATGTACTCGGAGTCATAGAACTGGTGAGCGATAGAGCAGAAATTCTCATGCTGGCCTGTTGGACTTCAAAGTTTGCACTCTTAGTCACTGCATGATGCATATTCGTTCATGTTTATTTCAGCCTGGTGTCTAATTGCTTTTCATTAATATTGTAGGACAGGAAAATAAATGACATGTGTAGGTCAGACAAACCATTCACTTCATTTATTTTCTCTTGTTAATTCATTGAGAAAGAGATTTATTTCCTCCACTAACATGTGACTTTTTCTTTGTATTTCCATATTTTGTTTCATTTCACCTGATACCCTAACAGCCTTTTTTCCCTCCTTTTTCTGCTGAGGTCAAGAATTTTGGTGGGGACAGACATAATTTGTTTTCTTGTTAATTGAAGACTGAATTTATAAAATAAGCAGAAAGAATATTAGTTTTTAAAATTATTGACTTTTAGTTAATAATTGTGTTTTTTCCTTAATGCAGTGATTCTAGAAAAATTCTACCGTTAAATCCATTTATTGACCTAACCACTGTATCTATCATCCAACTGCTAAGGAGATTGCACAAGATAGAGCCTATAAATTTCAGTTCTAAACTGTTGTGCTGTGAAAAGAAAACCTTCCCTCCTTATTGTCCTTCGGTCGTTGCCAGGAATAGAGTTCATATAGGTGAACAACAATGTGTTTACAGGTTGTGAACTCCTTACTGACAGGGGACCCTCCTCTTCTTCTCCAGGCAGAGTGGAACAGAGGTTTGAAGACCTATTGGGCAGCTGCATGTATAGTGGTTAAAGTGTGGACTCAGTTTGCCTGGGTTCAATCCCAGTTTTGTTACTCAGTGACTGTGTGACTTTGGGTAAATTACTTAATCTCCATATACCTTAGTTTCCTCAACTGTAAAATGGGAGTGATAATAGTTCTTCACTTACAGGGTTATTGTGCAGGTTAAATGAGATAACATACGTATAGCATTTAGCATAATATCCTATGGGGCAATGAGAAGATTGCACCAGTCTGTGGCTCATGAGATGACTTGTTCAGGCTCAGGCAACTGGGCCACGGGGAACCTGAGGCTTCGCGCATGTATGAGGTTTTGTATTCCATCAGTAGTGCTGTGAACTCAGGAACCCCCTGTTCCCCACCCTCCTCTTGTGTGGGCAGTCTTGATAACTGGAGGTGAAACTGTGCTGGTTACATTATTTTATTAAATGCCTCCCCCTGCCCCCCGATTATCCAAATCCATGCAGCAACAGGGCTCTTGTGCTTATAAACCTGGAAATCTTGAGTTACCAGTCCAGGCTTAGCACTCTTACGGGCATACTGTGCATTCTAGAGGGGAAAAAAAGGAGCTTGAGATGTAGGTTGTATCTGTGAGGACTTGTTCTGTCAGACAAGATGAATGCACAGGAATGCATGTGCATAGGAATTAATGAATACATAGGAAACAGGACTGAGGAATGAGGGTGCGGCCAGGCTTTGGGACAAAAGTGGGGATGGGGGAACACCCTTGGGACAAGGAGTACCTGGGCAGGTGGTGGTATCTGTGGGAGAGGCAAGCAGAGGGTCCTGTTCAGAGAATCTGCAGGTGAGTTGATGGGGTCAACTGAAGACAGTGTAACTCAGTCAGATCCAAGTCCTCCTTCTGTTTTGACATTTACAAGACTAATGACCTTGGGAAAATTGCTTTATATCTCTCTAAGCTTCCTTTTTTTTTTTTAGAAAAATAATTGTATTTTAAATGACCGTACAGTAAAATTGACTTTTTTGATGCACAGTTCTATGAATTTTTAATATATGTATAGATTTGTGAAACCACCATCATGATCAGGAAACAGAACAGTTCTATCACTCCCCAAATCTCCCTCTTGTTATCCCTTGATAGACACATCCTCCTTCATAATCTGCTAATCTGTTCTCCATCACTATAGTTTTGTTTCCTTTTGAGAGTGTCACATAAATGAAATCACATAGTCTTAATCATTTGAGACTGGCTTCTTTCACTTAGAAAAATGCTTTTGAGATTCATCCATGTAGTTAGTTGTCTGTATCAGTAATTTGTTCCTTGCTATTACTGAGTAGATCACATCATACAGATATACTGCAGTTTACTCACCTATGAAGAACATTTGGGTTACTTCAGGTTTTTGTCCAATTGTCAGTTTTATCATTTATAAACTGAGTTGGTGGTAATAACTTTACCTTCCTTATAGGATTATGAGAAGTAAGTAGGAGAGGGTATATGTATATGATATATAAATATATCACAGTGTTTTAGACCATATGGTACTGAGAAGAAATTGAAGTATTGATCAGTGAAACAAAATGAAAAGTTTGGAAATGAACATAAATATTTTGCATAATATATAAGACCCATTTTCAAAGCTGGTAGGTAGCAAAGGAGAATTTCTGTCTGTCCCTCCCCCTAGGTAATCTCATTCAAGTCCATGGTCCAGTGTTTTAAATAGAGTAGCTAAGTGTATGGACACTAGAGTTGGAATGCCTGGATTCAGTTAGCAGCTCTGCCATTACTAACTGGACAAGTTGATTCAACTCTGTGTCTTAGCTTTCTCATTTACAAACCTGGTCATACTATTAGGATTAACCTCATGGGTTAATTGTTGTGAGGATTAGATGAGTTAACATATGCAAAGCACTTTGGTCAGTCTCTGGCACATAATACGTAGCATTATATAAGGGTTTGGCTATTCTTATTATGTATATATATATTTTTACTTTTTCAGCCTTGTTGTATAATTGGCAAAAATTGCATACACTTAAAGTGTACAACTTCATGTTTTGATGTACATATACATTGTGAAATAATTGCCACAATCAAGCTAATTAACATATCCATCATTTAATATTGTTATGGTTATTTCTTTCTTCTTTTTTTGTGGTGAAAACACTTAAAATCTACCCTCTCAGGAGATTTCAAATCTACAGTATGGTATTGTTAACTCTAGTCACATTGCTGTACATTCCATTTCCAGAATGTATTCATCTTGCCTGTTTGAAACTTTGTCCCCTTTGAACAACATCTCCCCATTTCCCCTGTCCTTCAGCCCCTGTCAACCAACATTTTATTATCTGCTTCTGTGAGTTTGACTATTTCATATTCCGCATATAAGTGAGACATGCAGTGTTTGTCTTTCTGTGTCTGGCTTATTCACTTAGTGTTGTGTCCTCCACGTTCTTCCATGTTGTCACAAATGCAGGGTGTCCTTCTTTTTAAAGACTGAATAATATTCCATTGTATATGTGTTTGTTATGTATATGTTTAGGATAATGTGTGTAGGTTATGCCAACTACATAAAAGAGCAATTAGATTCTTGCATGATTTCAAATTAAGATGGGATGAGCAAAGATTGTCTTTCCAATAATTTTATTTGTTTCTTTCATGCCATCTTATTTTCAGGGCATTGCTCCCAAAATAGAGTTTTCTACAAGGACAGCTATCAGAGAAGGTGTGTTTCTGCATAGAAACAGATTTCTTGTAAGTATAATCAAGAAGCCAGTGATAGAAATGTCAGGAATTTTCTCCACAAATTTAAGGAACTTCAGCCCAAACTCAGTTTTCCAAGTTTAGATGCAACTGGACAAGTAGAAACCTGGACACCTATTGCTAGGTTTGAATTTCCATATTCAGACTGTTCAGCCTATCACATTAGAGTATGTTTGGCATGTATTCATCATGGCATAGTTGGTCAGAGTGACCCAGAAGCTGTGATCACAAGCCTGACATGTAGGCTAGTAAGCTTTTGTTATTGTTGGCCCATGACTTTTACTCTTGATTTTATGATCATAGTATTTCCTTCCTTCTGTGCTGAGGCTGAAGCTCAGCGTTGTATTTGTGGGCCATCTTGGTAACCATGATGATCTTGGGGCAGCCATGAGCACTACCTTCATTTTACTCTCTTGTTTAGCTCTGATTTCTCCTTCACCCTGTTTTTTTTTCTTTTTTTGTTTTACTTTATTGTCTGTAATTTTGCAGCCATGTAAAATTCTTTCTAAAATGATATGGAGAATTAATGAAATAACTTGTGGAGCTTCTCCCCGAATCTAACCTGTGGTCCTGGAAGAATACCTTGTAAATGTGGGCTTTGGGATAAAGGGTACTGAATGAGAAGGGTCGCTAATCTGTGCAAATCCATCAACCCCCTGAGCATCATATCTCATAAATGTGAAGCCAGTGATTAATTTTAAGGAAGGCAATAGGTGCTTTTTAGTTTCTTCTTATTTACCTACTGTTTTCTCCAATCTGATATGTGTGCACAGTGATTTTTTTCAGTTTATTATTCTTTTTCTTCCACCTCGTCATTTTAATCTTGTTTTAACCTCCTAATATAGATCTTCCTATATTACCTTTTTTAAGTACCTTCCTATATTACCTTAAAAAGCAGATTGTGAAATAATCGGTTTTATTGTTTTCTTATAACAAAACTATTCCATTTATTTTACTTAAAGTACAGATAAGCAAAAAGGACAAAATAGAAATAAAAATTACCTGTCATTCTTACTATCTAGAAATGACCATGACTAATTTTTTTGAATATAGTCTTCTGTACACATACATGCACACTTTTAATTTTTAAAAGATTAGGATCATACTACACCTGTGTATTATTTCATATCCTTTTTTTCATTTGATATATCATGAACATGTTCTCATGGCCTTAAGTTTTCTTAAGCCAGACTGTTTTTCATGGCTTCATAGTATTCTACTGTACAGACAGATGTACTGTAATTTTTATGCCAATCATTTTCCTGTTGTTGAATACTTAGCTGATGTATCTATCAGTCAGGGTCCAGTTTCTGTTATTTTAACAGAGAGATTTAATGTGAAAAAAGAAGGCTAGACAGAGTTGGAAGACTGAAAGGAAAAGCGGCACACTGAAGTGATGGAGACAGTACCTGCAGGAAGCAGCTTCCACCTCCAGAGTTGGGGGAACAAAGGGAAGAGGTTGGGTCATTAGAACATAGAAGCTTGAGAAAGAGACCCCCTAGGAAAGGCACCCAGACCTGTGGAGAGGGGCTGCTCTCCTGGTGCTTCCTCACGAATTCAGAGGGGAGACTCTGATGATCTGGGACTCAAACCCCTGAGGAGGGACTCTGATCACTGCTGGTGCCTCAAGAGCTTGGAGGAAAGATCCTGTAGGGCTACACTCAAATCTCTGAGCAAGGGTTCTGGCCAGCTGTCTAGTTCTGGATTATGGTGGGAAAAAAACAATAAACTGGAGCCATTTGCTGCTGTCAAGGTGAAGAATGGTTGCTGGGGTGATGCTGACAGGAATGGAATGCAAAAGTGGAAGTTGCGGGTCAGTCTTCCTTCTCCAGTCTTGTAGCCTCCCTCTAGCACCTTCTAGTGTTGGAGCCTAACAGAACAGCTGGGAAAGCAGAAGGAGGGGTTTGCAGAATACCTTGAAGCTGAATATAGAAAGGTGGATTTAGAGCTGAGAGGAAATTGCTTACTTACCAATATAATTGGTTTCTAATTCGTGAACTATTCTAAGAATTTCTGTAGCTATATATATAGCCATAATAAATTCCTTGAAGTGAAATTGCTGGACCCAAGTATATGCCAGGTTCTCTCTCTCACTGTATTTCTGTATCTGTCAATCATTTTCCATTTTGGGGTGGGGGTATCTGATACTTTCCAAATTTCTCCTAATACAAATAAATCTCACTGTTAATAGTTGAAATATGTTACACTAGTGATATTAAACTGACCTGAAGAAAAATTAAGAAGAGAAATGCCCTTCCTTAAGTTCATGGTTTGTAAATCTGAGATGTTCAGTCTTCTATCTTAGTTAAACAAAATTTGGTTAAATACAGTTATATTCTGATTGAATTTTCTTCTTTAAAACATTTTTGTATTAAAAATTTTTTTCTTTTCTATTTTTTTTTTGTTTTTTGGTTTCAGGAGGAAAGATACAAGTCACAAAGGCCTTTATCTACATCATATGGACCAAAATTCCCCTTAAGTAATATAAAGGTGAAGCCAAGGGAGAGTAATCTTGATAGACCGGTCCAAGGCATGCGATCCTGGGCACCCTCTCCATATTCTACCAGGCGTTTCTTTCAGGACCAGCCAGCTCAACTGAACCTTGGGAATAATTTCAAAATACCAGGAGAAAGCAAACCTCCATTTGTAGTAAGACACGTGAGCCTAAAATTATTTTTCAGAGTCCTTTGGAATGGTGAGGGTGTGAATGAGGGTGGAATATAGGAAGGCTGGACCATGAAGACAAATGGGTAAGTAAACAGAGGAAATTCAAATTGAAGAACAACTATGATTAAATTACATTCACTTCCTAGAGTCATTGTCAGGAAACTCCTATAAAGAGGGCTTGTTCAGTAAATGTCTGCTATTCCTATTTTTAATTTTTGAAAATTATCAATAGTGTTATCTACCTATGATAACTCGCCTTTATCCAAAAGAATCAGTAAAGTGACAATGGTAGAAGATGCATATTGAAGGCTTTTGTATACTCTGTAGCAATCTGAAACTGAAGCCTCAGCAGATTTAAAGAAAACTGCTGGAATTTTCTTAATAAGGTTGCTGCTCAGTGGCTGTACTTTAAGAGCAGAAAGCACTTATTTGCAGGGAAAAGCAATGATGTGCCCCAGTCAAAGCCCTTAATTGAAGTTAGCTTGGATTTAGCCCTCAGGAAGTAGTGAGAAAATTTAATCACACTTGTCCTCTTAGTCTCAAATTTTTTGACTACTATAAAAGTAAAGACAAATACAGAAAAGTTCAAGGAAAAAATTGTCCATAGGTTCAGCAGAATAATAAAATCATTGTTTTATTAATTTGATGCATTCTTCTTTCACTTTTTTTGTATTCTAAGGCTTTACTTTTTTCCACAGTTGTAATTATACTGTACATAACAGATTAACTAATCTTGGTATTTACAGTTAATATCACATTAAAAGCATTTCCAGTATTCGTTCATATACTTCATGAACACCATCCCACATTCTGGTTCATGGCTTATTCTCCAGAATGGTAACTATGGTCAGGTTGTCAAGTTGATACTTTGACTTAAAGTCACCAGTGAGCGTGTTTATGTATTAGGGATAAGAAGTGAAGCATGGTAAATCCCAGAGTTGAGAAGTGCTTTTGAGATGACTGGATACAAAATTGGTTTGCAGGTAGAACAGAGATGTTGTTTGACTAGAAAATACAGGATAACTGTTTTCTTTATGGTGACCTGGGTCAAAATGTCTGGCAAAAAATCTAGCAACCCAACTCTTTAAACATGACTTCATAAAAAAATTATCAAATTGAGTTTTTTGAGTCTGATTTATTCCATCTGATATAAATTTTTATATAATACGACTTTAGTGTATGCCATTATGGGCTAAATAACCTTAAAATCTTGGGAGTTTTCTTAGAGAATTAAAACTTGCTTGATATTTTCATTTAACAAATTCTTATACAGTCTTTACTATGTGTCAAATTCTTTTCTAAATGCTTTATACATATTAACTCTTTTATTTAGCCAGTTTTCCTGATATTTTGATGTTTAAGTAGAAGCGTTAAAATATAGAGGATGTGATGTTGTCAAGACTGTGAATTCTAGTCAATATATTTCTTGAAGTAGAATGAAGAGTAATATCATAATATGCCTTCTTGAACTAAAGAAAAAACAAACAGAAATAAACAAAGTTAAAAAAAAATCCAGCAATTCTATGTCATAGCTGTTCTGGAAGGGTCCTTATTTCAAGTATTTTTGACCTGTTCACAGATCATGTTGTCCAGTTTAGGAAAATATGGTCACCTTAAGTGACCACTATTGTTTTTTCGAAGGTTATAGGCTCTCAGATTGGAAGGGAATGTGGAAGGCTGAAATGTTATCCTGTGATAATCCCTTGTCTTCAAGGAGGACCCTGCCTAGGCCAGCACTGCTTAGACTGTTTAGGAACATGAAACTCTGTCTTGTTTTCAAAGTACATGAAACAAACTTCACTCCCTCTTTTCTGGGCTGGAGCCTTACCAGTGGTTAGAATATGATTTGTGTCCAGCATTAGCCCATGTCCTTGTGTTCTAGCCTCAGCGAAGGCAGAGATACACAGGTTTCCCTATTGGGTCTAACCTTTACATACTTCGAGACTCTGATTCAGTTTGTTCCCAGCCTTCTCTTTTCTCACCTGCATAACTTTGAGGGGGAGAGAGGCATTACAGGTAATGAGCAGAGGGTAATACAAGCTATGATGGCATTAAGTCTTATTTCTTTCCTTTTCTTTCAGGTGGACAGTGCAAAGCCCTTTGGTGAGAACAGTTCAAAGCATCATTCCCAGAAGTCTAGAAGGAAATCTAACTTTTCAAACTTTCCATTTCCAATGAGAAGAGGTACTCAAGTTACATGTTACCTCTGTATAATTTCCCTGTGGGAACAAATGCATCCTACCTCTAAGCCTTCTTTCATTCTGATGAATCCCATGTTTCTTTGGAAACTCAAGACCTAGTTCTTAGGTCCCCTCCCATTGTGGAGTTTCCCAGAAGGGAGTTCCCCCGGGCAGTCAGCCGAGAAGCTATCCATTTCAGAGTTCCCTGAGCTATCAAAGGAGACTGCTCTGAGTCATGTGAGCACCAAGGGTGCTCTGCTTCTGGTTGTTCCCTGGCCAGGCTGGAAAAGCAGGGAGCAACTTTCCCTGGTGGGAACTCTTTGCAAAGGCACCACTGATAGCTAACATATAAGACTTGCTATTTCTCTGGATGGGGAAGAGCAAGGGATTGGTGGAGATCAGGCAACGCAGCATTTGCTTTACAAGGTTCTATGTCAGCGAGAAGAGGAGCCAGTTCTATCTGAAGCAGTGAGGTTAAGGCAAGGGATCTCTAATGTTTAGGTTTCATGATGCTTTTGCGTTCTTAACTATTACTGAAGACCCCAAAGAGTTTTTGTATATGTGTATTGATATCTATCAAATATTTAGCATTAAAAATTAAAACTAAGAAATTTGTAAGATACAAGAATACACAAACACATTTCGTTAGCCATCAGAGGGGTGACGTCATGATAGATCGTATAGCTTTTGGAAAACTCCATTGTATAGTCGTGAGAGAATGTGAGTGAAAAAGACAAGGCATGTTTTACTATTATTAGGAGAAGAGTTTTGACTTTGCAGATCTCCTGAAAGGTCTTGGGGACCCCTGGGGATGTCCCTGGATCGCAAGTTGAGAGTCATTGGGTTAAGGCATCCCTTGGAGGCCTTTAATTTATGATTGAAATATGTGAATCATCTCATGACAGTGAATTTAAACTATTCCTGAACTGAATAAAGATTCTTAAGTTAGCAAGGGATGGTGGTAGCCCATTCTCTCAACTCTTGGTGAGACTAGGTCTGTACCATCCCTGACAACAGGGTTTTCTATCTTAGGCTTGAAGGTTTACCCTTTTAAGGGGCTACACAGTGTTCTGTGGTAACTCAAGCTGGTGTTCTTGGATCACAGTGACTGTTTCACAGCAGCAAACCAAGGACAGAAGATAGGGTTTGAAGCAGAAAGTGCTTCATCACCTCTGACATTTAATTTAAGTGCTTTGGATTGAAAATCACCCATGCAGCCTGTAAAAGCTGCATTGTCTTCCCCATTACTGTGAAATCAAGCAACAGCAAATGTCCTTTCCTGGGGGAACAATTGGGCTTAATGCTAGCTCAGTTACAGTGGGACTCATATATCATATTGGTCTTGGCCTTTGTCTTTTCTTAATCCTGGCAGGTGGAGAACTAAGATTCCAGAGAGGTTACAGAATGTGTACAGGTCACACACCAAGTTTTTGGCATACCTACATTTAGAGAAGACGTTCAGACCTCTGGGCTCAGATGCTTGGAATCCCTGTGGCTTCCAAGCCAGACCTTTCCTTAGGTCACCTGTCAGCTCATTCATCCAGGCCTAAGGTAGAATAAAGCTGTGCTTCTCAAACTTGAATGTACATTTGAATCACCTGGGGATCTTGTTAAACTGCAGATTCTGATTCAGTAGGGCTGGGGTGGGGCCTGGGATCCTTCTTTTCTAACAAGCTTCCAGGTGATACCGATGCTGCTGGTCCATGGACTACACTTTGAGAAGCAAGGGACCAAGGGCCAGCCTCCTGTGAAAGGGAGTGTTCAAAATCAGTAGCAAGGGGCTTACTAGGCAACAGGGCAGGTTTGTGGCTATAGCTGAAAAGGGCCTTAGCATCGTAGACTCCCTGATCAGCTGGGAGTGGGGTAGAAGACAGCTTCCAGGATGAGATGGCCACACACATACGTACATGCCCAGAGGATATGACAATTAGCATGCATAAAAAGATCCCTTTTTGTATCTTCCTTCTTATTGCCAGTGGCAAAGGGAAATCAGCAGTCCCTTGTCACTGCCCAAGCCCCAGTCTTCCTGGGGGAAGTCAAGGTGGCCTTAGCATAGCCTTGCAAATACTCATTTCAAAAGGATTTTTTTTTTCAATCTGGAAAAATCTCATTTAGTCTTGGTTTTGTCTATGTGTATTTATTACTTCACTTCTAGTAATTCTTACCATTCTCTGGCATTAGGTCTTCTTACTTATTAAGATTATTTAGGGTAATCATAATGATTTACTTTTGCTGTGTTGTTTTTCCAAGCTCTTACATATTCATTTATGTGTCTACCTTGGACAAGTATACTCAAGAATTTCTGCATAAGTAGGATTTGATGTAAACCAAATATAAAGGGAATGGCAGAGTATATGTGTTGTGTATTAGAGCCACGTGACTTTCTTTCAGGCTCTGGGCACCTGGGGTTTTCCAGGCTGCTCAAGGGCTACTGAACGTATTGCTTCACATTAGACTCTCTTTTAACTTTCCTATGTCCATCCAACATGCTGTCATTAATATAACCTCATTGTTGACCTCAAGAGGAGAGAAAAACTCACAGCTAAAATTGCTGTGACTCGAGGGAGACTTAAAAGTGATAGTATAATTTACAAGGGAGCATTTAAGTTCTCTAATAATTCATTCATTGTGTAATATTTTTGTACTGCTGTGGAATAAATGTAATGGCAGCTTTAGGGGTAACTGGTAATAATGAGTCATTGAAACACCTGTTTCTTTTTTTTCCAGCTTCTTCTCTTGACAGCCTTGCAGCTAACGTAAAGGTAATTTTATGAGTAGCATTTGTAAAATGACATATTGTCAGCTACCTAATGTCAGTTGTTGTGCTTTCTCCCATGAGTGGTGGAAAATATATTTTCTAGCTAATGCTGCCTGTGGAATTGCTGTAGTTTAACTTGAGTTGCTTTGCTTTAGTTGGTTTGTTCCCCTGTTATCATTTGTAGGATGAATCACCAGTGAGGGTGTATGTAGGCCCAATACCTACTCTATCAGTAGGGATTTTCATTGCTTTTTCTCTAATTGAATACCTTTCTATAGAGAGGTGATAAATCACTTGTTGTTTATTTAATTTTTTTATTTTTTTATTTTTTTAAAATTTAACAGAGGTACTAGGGATCGAACCCATGACCTCCTGCATGCTAAGCATGCATTCTACCACTGAGCTATACCATCCCTCCTCATCACTTGTTCTTAAAGTTTGATTGGTTTGTTCGGATGAAGGTGCAAACTTCTGTGTTAAAAACATGAGAATTAATATATGCAAAGAAAATGGAGTATACTGTGCTTCTTATGCTGCAGCATTTAAATATTTTGTTAAAAATTTTATCTTTCCCAAACCCAATAATCCCTAGTCCTCATAAGTCAAAGTTCAGAGCATGAGTTTATTTTGGCTTGTTAATATATGCCAAAAGTACAGAATTTTGGTTATCATTCCTTGACCTTGACTCCTAAGCTTTTTGTTTCTAGTCTTCTCTACTCTGGCCCCTCTTTTATTTGCAGGAAATCCCCAGGAAAGGTATTCTGTCATCTTGCCCTCAGTTCTCTTCCTTGTCCCACCCACCCCCCAGCTCTAATTTAAACAAACAAACCAAAAACTACAACCAAAGATTAATGCACATTGTCACTCAGGTTATCAAAGAGCCAGATGAACGGATTGTTTTAAGGAATGAATCACCATCACCTTTAGATTCAAGTAAGTTTGGAAAGCCCTCACCCAGTTACAGTAACCAAGGGGATGCCGATTTCCACCAGGAAACTTCATTTGCCACCTCCCAGCACTCCAGAACTCCCAGCCCTCTTCTGGACCAGCCCCTTCTCCGAGAAAGGTCAGCGGCAAGCACCCATCTCTTTGCTCCAAGAGTGCCTTGTGGTCTGGCAGGAGTAAGGGAGGGTCACTTCATCAGTTTGCTTCCTTAGGAACATTCAGCTGGGGTCACCTTGATATGAAAAACTATTATTCCTTGGAAAATAATCCCAAAAGTAAGAATTGTAACTTTTCTCTTACCTCTGGAAAGCATATCTCAGAATGTTTGTTGAAAATGGGACAGACAGCTAATTGGCATAGATACTATTTATCAGTCCATTATTATCTGTCATAAATTTTAAAACTCAAGCTTTTGATTTCAGCAGTATACATGAGTTCACTATAGAAAGTTTGGAAATTACAGAAAAATAAAAAGGTGTGAAAAAAAAATCACCCATAGTCCTGCCACCCAAAGACAAACATTATTAATGTATGGGTATATTTTCTTTCTTTTTTTCTAGACATGGTTTGTTGGCTTGTTTATATTATTGTCACACACACACTCTGTATTTGTCACACAAATATTCTGACTACTGCATGTGACTGGAGGGAAAGTGAGAGATTTAGAGCAGGAACCTTTATTTTCCAAACTGGACTCCCTGCTAATGTGACTAACCATGCGGTTTGCCCAGGAGTGTCCCAATTTTAACCTTGACAGTCCTGCATTCTGGGAAACTTCCTAGTCTCAGGCACACTGGGACATTTCATCACCTTAAATCCAGGAAGTAGCCTCAAACATACTATTTTTAAGATAGTTGTTTTGAATGAAGGCTAGGCCAGTCTGCTTTTCTCTGTAGTGTTAGTGATGAGAATAAGAAGAGAAAACCCCGTATCAAAATAACACAATTGCTCACAGAAGAACTTGTAGTAAGGATCCCAGAACAAAAGTGGCACTGAAAGTTTAGTAGGAAGGATGTTAAGTTTGAGGTAGACTAAGAAAGTGATAATGCATTCCTAGTATTTTTCAGAAATGATAGAATACCTTTATATTAAAATGAACTTGAAACCACATAAAATATTTTAATAAAATCTATTAAAGAATGGTGAGTTCCTGATTAGTTACTTTATTGGAAGAAAATATCACACATAGATTAGAAAAAATTGGCCTTGGGTCCCAGAGATGGTTGGTCAGAGACACATTCACACCCGTCTCTGTACCTGACATCCTTTCTGTTCTGGCTCAGTCTCTTTCTGCCAGCCTGCAACTCAGCACGTGTGCAAAGCAGGGGCTGGGGTTACGCCAGATGTGAAGACTTAGAATTGATTTTAAAGAGAGAAGGGAAGGAATCTTCAACTGGTGGCAGTCAGGAGACTTGAGCTCTAGTGTTCTCCTGTCCCTAAGTGCCGTGTAATCTCACACAAGTACTCAGCCTTCTAGACCTTCATTTCCTCACCTGTAAAATGGGTGTAGTGATCAACGATCCATCCTCTTACAGTCCCAGATGCTTCTCTGCTGCCATAACTAGAGAAAGCCCATGACTTTTGTTCATGTGTCTTGTTTTTATACATCACCCAAAGTCCTTATAATTAGCATAGCGTGCTCTTCTGAGGGACTGAGTTGAGTATACATGGACTGGGTACCTATTATGTAAAGTGTATGTGATCGGGACA